>NC_135787.1:30635000-31281250 GCF_051106095.1 Pogona vitticeps
TTAAAAATAAAGATGTCAAGGGAACCAATTTAATTGGAAAGAAATCCCCAATGACTAACTGTATGCTATTGTGGTCCTGACACTTAACCTACCTAAACTTTAACATTATGAATTTAACACTACCATCTTTGCTGGCTAACTGGAACCCAAAAGAGTTTTTATGAATACAGAAATTGTGTTTAGTGTATTCACTGTGATTGTGTCTCCCAAAATTGCCCAACAGTTCACCTTTGGGGAAAACAAATTAGAAAGAACTTCTAACATAAAGTTAGACTGAGACCCACAGAAATTATTGCCTAACTGGAAGTATCCACTGGATATTTAACCGCTACAGAAAGTCTGAGCTCTTCTAAGTTCTAAGTTCTGACAGAATCCTGTAAGGACAGCTCCATTAAGAGAAAACTAGTTAATGCTATAAGCAGATTAAATCCTACAGCATCTCCCCAAACATCTGTCATGTCTTTCTTTCACATTTGAAAATCAATTAGATTTAGTTGCATTAGGCCTGTTCTCAAACTCAATGCCAGAGGCAAATTTGTAGAACATTATTAAAATCAGTAAATCAAACCCGTCGGCCACAATCCAGGGCGGTTATGAATGTGTAACTCTCATTTAAATCTGTGGGGGTTAGGCATGCCTGTTCTGAACTGTGACCCTAATCTTCAGCGCAAAATACTATAATAGTTTTAGTAATATACTTTTGAAATGTACAGTATATAACATTGGTATATAATTAAATTAGCACCCATTTTGCATTTCAAATTTCCCTCTGTATTAAAATCTGACACCTCACATACACACAAACAAGAGTCTGTTTAAGATGCTTTTTAATTTAGCTTGATTTATTGATTTTGTTTAACAAAATTTAAGATTTTAGTAATCCAGGATAAATTATTAGTGGAAATCTAGCTTTGTAAGCAGTTTTACTGATATGGCCAAAACCAAGTTTGCTAACTGGTTTGAGAGCTGCAAACACTGTGTATGTGTGTGTGATTTGTCTCACCTCCTTGTACCACCTTCTGAGCGTCCCCCAAAAACTTGGTCTGGACAGTTGAAAGCTCACAAAGCATGTTTTCCCCAGTCTGATATACTCCTGACATTTTACAATCAATATGAGCTGGATGTAAGCCAACATGCACAGTATTCTAGACCAGCGGTCCCCAACCTTTTTCAGTCCGTGGACTGTTTGGGGTGTGTGTGCTCCATGCACGGACTGGTTGGGGTGGTGCGGCACCCCCCGCTTACTGGTGGGTGTGTCATGCTTGCAGGTGGGTGCGTGGCCTTCATGCTAATGCTTCCCCCAGCACCCCTTCCCTATGGGGAAGCTGCCATGAGGCAGCCAGCCTGGGAACTGCCCCGACGCAGGGCTTTGATTCTTTGCTCGCTCACTCCCCACCCTCCCTCTCCAGGGAACAGCCGGCTAACAAGCAGCCATTCTCCTCCCCCACTGCCCTTGCCTGCCTGTGTCCTCCTTCATCTGCAAGAAGCTGGGACGTGTAGCTATTTGCGGGGGGGGAGCGGGAGAGATGGCAAGGGGCACTGGGGAAAGGGTTAGGATAAAGGTCACACACCCACCATCAAGCGCGACATGCCCCCCCCCCATGTGGGGGCGATCTGTGTCCGCAGCTGAGTTCCAGCTAACCCACGGACCAGCACCAAGCCACGGACCGGGGGTTGATTACCCCTGTTCTAGACCTCTCAAGTTACAGTGGTGCCTTGACTTAAGAACATTCCTACTTATGTAAATTTCGACTTACAAAAAGCTCCAGCCGCAAAATTTTGCTTTGACTTGTGGCCAGAGCTTCAAGTTACGGACAAAAAAAACACGGGGGAGGCGGGGAAAGCACAAAATTTGAACTTTCAGTTAACCGTTAGCCAGCAAAGAGGCTGCTTGTCTGCTACTTCACTCGTCCCAGTGGTTAGAGAGTGTATAGGGAGACTGCCTTCAGACTGCCTGGTACTGCCTAGTGTTGGCTAGTACTGTACAGTACTGCCTGGTACTGCCTGGTACTGTACTGTACGGACTGTATTTTGGGGCCTTTTTAATTTTTGATTTTTTGATTTTTTACTTTCTGTTTTAAAACAGAGAGACTGCCTGTTCTGGATGAGTACACTGTATTTTCTGTAATGTACAGGTGATTTTGCAGCTTCGTGGGGGGGTAGGGCTAGGTGCTCTGATGGGTCTTGCAGTGTGGACTAAAAATGTGGACTAAAAATGTGAAAAGTAGACTGTAATATTAAATTAAAAATAAATGTGAAAATTATACTGTAATTTGAAAATGTAAAATGTATTTATTTATTTTTGCATTCTGTGGCTCCTAGGGTTTGTGTTCTGTGGCCTCTCTTTTGTTTTAAAATGTGTGTGTTTAAAATGTGGCTCCAAAGTCTGTTTTAAAATCAGAAAATATTTTGTGAGGGGCTGTGGTGCTTGTAGATGCAGGCAGGCTTTAAAATGGAGTTTACTGTAGACTCAAGTCTCTCCCCCGCCCCATTGTCTTCTCTCTCTCTCTCCTCTCTTTTTGTGCTTAACAGCACAAACCTTTGTCTGAGGGGTCTGAATGCCCCAGTGATGACCTTCTTTCTTTCTTTCTTTCTTTCCTCTTTTCCCCACTGTTCCTTCCCTCCATTCCCCCTCCCTTCTTTCCTGCCCTTCTTTTCTCTCCACATCTTGAATTAGGAAGTTGGGTGAGCTAGCTTCTGGTGGCCTATTCAGCCTTGAAACTGCATCAGCTCAAGTGATCACACAAGTGCCTGAACCAATGCAAATGAATTCAATTGGAAACAAGTATTAGAAGCCCCAGCACCAGAGGAAGAAAAGTACAGATTATGTGTGTGCATGCACGCAACCTCAGGTTGATTCACACTTACTTGTATGTCATATAGCCAATGGAAAATAATATGAATCAGACCATCCCAGTCTCAGACCATTTCCTGCATTATTTGTTAAACTAGTTGCCCTCAAACACTGAGCTGCCTTTGTGGATTCACATTAGTCCTGCAATGTTTTGAAGCTTCTGCAATGGCTTCTTCAATCTCATGCTCTTATAAATTTCTATTCTCTGTATTTTTTAATACATAACATGTGTCTATCTTGAGAAATTTTCCCAACTACATGGCTCAACTTTTTGCACATGGACATTTTGTGTCTAATTCTTCAAAAAAACCAAACAAACCAGGAACAAATCTTAGAAGGTTCATTGCTCTTCCTCCATGCCCTACTGCTGCTTTTGAGTGCTCAAGCCTGAAAGTAAGGACAGAAATGTCCCTGTCTTCTAGGTCACCATGAACCAACTGTTTGAGGATGGAGCTTCATCAGAAAATGTCAGTGCATGAGTAGCTTGTTGGATTTTAATTTGCAGCCTTTCATGCTATCTATAATTTCTGTGACTGGGAGATACTTTTCTGGACTGGGGTGATTGTCTATCTGTTCAGCACTAAACAAACATTCTTTCCAAACTTTGAATCCAAAGAAACCCTCATCTCTCTGCTGAGTGTTTGTTTCCCTCTCTTTTGTCTGTTGGTGCAGTGGTATAGCATGGGTCACCAACATCTGAGGCAAGAGAAGTATTGCGTCCCCTATCCCAGACAGTCAGACTACTGCCCTTTTTTTGGGGGGGGGGGAGGACTACAACTCCCTTATTTATTATTAAAATATATATATATTTTATTTTGAAACTTTGTGCCCCTAAGAATTTTGCACCCGGGGCAACTGCCCCTGTGGGCCCCTCACTATACCATTTATTGTGTTGGTGGCAGTTGTTTTATTTGCTGTTCAGCAATCAGTTGTTTGAGAAGTATGTGTGCAATAAAAAAAGCAGAATACACAAGTCTGTAACTTCAAGTAACTTTCAAGTAAAGAAATGTTTCATATTCTCTCTCCTACAAATATCTCAGCATGAGCTATTGAGATTAAGTGCCAACTAATGAGAAAGGGATGAACTGTCTGAGAAACATGTAACTATTATCCTTCATGAGTCTCTTTATCTCAGCTGCGTAGCAAAAGGAAATTTACCAAAAAGTCAAAACGCTGCAACAGGTTATGGGGCCAGAGAAACAGACAAATAGCGAAGAAGTCTTTTTCAGGCTTCGTTGCTTTTCATAGTGTTTGTGATTTTGTCTTCTCCCTCACTGCCAGGGTTTTGTGTATATATATATATGTATATATGTATACATATATATATATGTAAAACCATTTCATAACTGGTTGAATAGAAAGAGTTGTGGTTTCTTTTTCCCCCCTGAGATTCCTAACCAAACTTGCTCAGAAAGAGTAAGAGGAAAAATGGACCTTGATCACAGCAAGACATTTTTGGAAACTTCCAGTTAACATCTCTGATTTTTTCTTAGTGGAAAGAGAGGCTGCAGTTTAACCTCAGACCTTTAAAGGTACATGGGGTACTACTGCCCACATGAAGGAAGCATTCAGATACTGTTAAAAATTTGTTCCTGTTGGTTTGTGGTTTTTTTTTTTTAAGAGTGCAGTTAGACACAAAATATTTATGTGGAGAAAAATTGGGCCATCTGACACCTGCAGTTCGAAAAATGGCTTAGCAGAATGGCAGGGCTCTCTTTGAAATCAAAAGCTGGGAGGAGCAATTGGTTAGTGCTGGACAGACAGACAACCACTCCAGGTCCAGAAAAGTTTTTTTCCAGTCACACAAGCCACAGACAGCATGTGAGGTTGGAAATAACATGCCAACAGATGGGTGGTATTTGTTAAATCAGATACAAAAGCTAGTTGAGCTTCTGGAGACATTAGGCTTCCAAATGGCCCACAGTATCACAACACCCATGCACACACATTTTTTGGGGGAAAACAAGGAGGAAAGTAAAGCTTTACCAAATAATAGTAAATAAAGAATAGCTGTAGGTAAGCTGTTGTACCTCACAACCACTTTAAATTCAAAACTCTGCAACATAGAAGATCTCAAGGAAATCATATGGCAGATATCCTTTGATTTGTATTCCTGCATGGAGCAGGGGGTTGGAATTCATGGCCTTATAGGCCCTTTCCAGCATCACAATTCTATGATATGAACAAGAGGAATGAGACATTTCTTGTCATGTTGGATTTCAGAGCCACTATCTCTAATGTTGATATGTGTTTTTTTAATGTATTCGCGAAGGCCTTCAAGGCTGGGATGTAATGGTTGTTGTGGGTTTTTCAGGCTCTTTGGCCGTGTTCTGAAGGTTGTTCTTCCTAGCGTTTCGCCAGTCTCTGTGGCCGGCATCTTCAGAGTGCTGTCCTGTGAAGATGCCGGCCACAGAGAGTGGTGAAACGTTAGGAAGAACAACCCTCAGAACACGGCCAAAGAGCCCGAAAAACCCACAACAACCATTGATATGTTTTTCCCCCTTTCTTTCTTGGTTTACTGTAGAATATAGTATTATAGAAAATGTAATTGCAGGAGCAACAACAATAGAAGTAAATATGATGTTAGTATGTATGTATGTACTTTTTCAGTCCTGGGGGAAAGACAAACATTGCGTGGGGGAATACTGCAAATAGAAGAGAAATTATAGGAGCAAATGAAAGACTCAGCCTTATTTTAGCTCGTAGCTGCTGTTATGTTTTCTCATCCTACAGTACTGTGTTTTATACAGCATGTGTTTATATAACATACATGCATGAGTGGGGAGGGGGAGAGTCTGGTAACTGTGGTGAGGTGGTTTTCTTCAAAATACGGATTGGTTGTCAGTATGGAAAGATTTTTATTTCTTTTGAAACTGTTTCTAACCACCCTTCTGCAGTCATCCTGCTCTGATTATATTTGGTAAACAGAGTCAAAATATACCCTGCGAGAAAGAGGACTAAACGTTTAAAGAAATACCGATTAAAAATGCAAGCACCATTATCTTCTTGATAATTGAAAAGCAGGGATTGGTCTGGGGTAAGTAATTTGGAGGGATAAAGACATGGTTAAGATGTTGGCCAGTAAGATACATTCTGTCTCTTAGTTTTCAGTTCCCATGGCGGGTGGTTTGAAGCTGGGGTTGGGATTAAAGTTTTGGGGGGAAAATATACCTTTTTGGACTTCATCACTCCTGGGCAGAATGTTAGCCATGCTAGCTGTGGAATGCTGGAAGTTGTAGTAAAAAACAAAAACCCACTTCCCAGGACTCTAGCAGGGTAAAGGGAACACACTTTTTAAAAAAAGTAAGACCACTTGTGGGGCTGCAGTTCATAATACTTTTACAAGTACTTTTATGTTACATTATCTTTCAGATGTATTAGGACAGGGGCCCCCCAACCCCAGTAATAGTCCCTGGCCTTGGCAGGACTGGGCTGCAGAAACATATCTCCTGCTCCCTGCACACACTCCCCCCTCACTCATGGCCCACCCACCCATGATCATGCCCCACCCACCAATGCATGTGCAAGTGCTCACCCACCCACCCACCCATGAGTGCAACCCACCCTCCCACAAGCATGGGGGTGCCCCACCCCTGCACACAAGCACCACCCCCCTCAACCGGTCCATGGTTCAGAAAAGTTGGGGACCACCGTATTAGGACACAGTTTTAGAGGTCACCAGCCATTTCTGACTGTACCCTTCTCCCAGGAGTACTCCCACTCTAGGAGACACACATTGTTTTCAAGATAGTGACATGGAAGGTATATGCACATTTCTCAATTAGGTTAATAAATGTCCATGGGAATTTATCACAGGTAGTTGGGACACCCTGATGAACCTCAAGGTCTCCTGCAGAGCAATATCTCCCTATGCAAAGCCTTCTTAGAAACAAGCCCCATTGAATTAAGTGGATTTTGTCAAGGAAATAGGAACTGAATTGCAGCATGAGCCCTGTTAAGAAGTTGCTGAACTGAAGATGTTTTCTGACTATCCCAGTAAAATGCTATGCTGAATGTGGGGTGGGTAAGGACAGATTGCACCTCTCCTGGAAGTAAACTATTAAAACAAAGAATGTGAATTATTTCCAGGAGCCTTTGTTTGACCCAAGAGAACAGTTTAAGTCTCCAGAATGTTACATGTATATAAGCTTGTCATTCAACACCTGGATTTATAGTCATGATGATATATGTTGTATTGCAGGATAAGTAATGAACCCCTACAATCCCAGGGGGTTGCAACTAAGTAAGAATATATGGGGGGGGGGAACGCAGGTGTAATCTAAAGAAGTAATGATTTGATGACCTGTTGAGCTATAATCATTATTCAAGGGAAAAATATGTTATTTCAGGATGGATATACTCCCATAAGGCGTATTTTTTATCTTATCCCTTTGGAAGATTTATAGGATAGATAATTATTTTGCTCCTAATATTGTTGCATTGATTGAATTTATATAATTATCATCTGAAAGAGAATTAACTAAACAAAAATCCAGTGGGTTGGGGATGTTTGTTGCCCTCCAGATGTAGTTGGGCTGCAATGGCTATGCTGGTTAGGGCTGATGAGACCGGCAATCTAATGACATGTGGAAAACCATATGTTTGCTTTATATGATCAGTGTCTAAGGATGAGTCAAAAGGGCATATTTTCCACTGGATAACTCTCTTAACCCAAAACTGGAGGACTATGCAGTTTGGAGATAACATATTGTCAGTGTGACTTATACCCATTGGTACCCTTCTATATGAGTTTTTCTATTTCATAGGATGGTACAAATATCATCCACTTGTATTTGGTTAGAATTGTTTCTCTTACAAATACAGCCAATTTGCTTCAAGTCAACTTGCAGCCCATCCAATTTGATTTGTATTCAAATATGCAAAAGTATTTGTATATATTAGTATGGGTCCAAATAGTGACAAAAAATGAAAGTGGGGCAAATGAAGGGCTCCGGCCTGAGACTAGAGTTGAAACTCAAGTATCATCAGCTACTTGCGGCAGCCAGACTACTTAGTGGAGTGAAAAAAGACCAACATATCTCACCCACTCTGGCTGCATTGCATTGGCTGCCCATCCGGTTCCGCATCGACTTCAAAGTGTTGATGCTTACGTATAAAGCCCTAAACGGCTTAGGGCCTCGATACTTGGCGGAACGCCTATTCCCACCAAGATCTACCCGTGTCACTCATGCGAGCCAGGAGGTGAGGCTGAGAAGCCTAATGCCGAGGGAGGCCCGGAAGGTAAAGTCAAGAAATCGGGCCTTCTCGGCGGTGGCTCCTCGCCTTTGGAACAACCTACCTCCTGAGATTCGTGTGGCACCCTCGCTGGGTATCTTTAAAAATCAACTAAAAGCATGGATGTTTCGGCAGGCCTTCCCTCCAGACAATTCCTGATGCCCTCTCCTCTCCCTCTCCTATTGTTTCCTCCCTCTCCTAAGGTTTCCTCTATTTAAAATTTTTTATACTATTTTATGCTGTTAGCCGCCTAGAGTGGTCTTAACCGACCTGATAGGCGGGATATAAATAAATAAATAAATAAATAAATAAATAAATAAATAAATAAATAAATAAATAAATAAATAAATAAATAAATAAATAAATAAATAAATAAATAAATACTGCTTGACCTGTAGTGTGCAGGCAAAACTCCCACCAGTTTCTTCCCCTTCATTGTTTCCTTCCTTCCATCTGCTTCCCAGGCCATGAAATTTACTCAGTTTATGCAACAAAAATATTTATTTAAAGGAGAGAGTATTTCCCCCACCTAATTGGTAGCTTTGCTGCCCAAATTGATGGAGCATGTGATTGTTGCCTTGTGTGTAATATTTGCCTCCCATTCCATCTGGAAAACAAGCAGGCACAGTTAGACAGTGGGGTGGGTAAGGACAAATATAAAAGCCAGGAGCAGGGATAAAAAAATTAAGAACAAAATGGGGTGGGGAAGAAAACTTAGGTCCCATTCATAATGTTAATGTGTCCTCTCTCCCACACAGATCTCACATATAGACTCAAGACATTCAAGGCACATTAACACACACAGGCACTCGGCTGATTACATTTCAAAGTATAATAAAAATGTGATTTGCAGCCATCTAAAAGAAAGAAGAAAAAAACTCCAATGCATATCAGCCTGCTGAAATCAAAAGAGAGGTAAATAGCAAGCTCTAAAAGATTCACATTTTCCCCTCACCCTGCAAAGACGCAAGATGTCACTGATTGTGGAAAAAAAGAAAGTTATTTTGGTAATCTGAATCCTCCAAAGGATTGTCATGATTTGGATTTCCAGGAGAATTTAGAGTTTTCACTGGTGCTTGAGCTTTTGCTTTTGCTTTGGGCTTTCCTGTGGGTGATCATGGAACAAAGGAAGGCTAATTGCCTTACAGAGAGAACAAAGGAATCTACAATGAAAGTCTGAGCCAGTGGAGCCAACTGGCAACGCCCTGAGGGCTTTTACTGACTTAGCATAATTACATAGTATGTTATGAGAGAAACAGGTAGGATACTAGTTACCTAATCGTAACTAAGATTAGCTAAAATAACCCTTTGTTCTATGCTCTACCTCTAAGCAAAAGGGCAGAATAAGGGGCTACCCCGCCTACTGGCAGCTGCCGCATCCTGCCAGGAGTGTTTGCACGTCACTGGAACAAAATGCAGTTACAACCTTATTTATTTATTTATTTATTTATTTATTTATTCATTTATTTATTTATTTATTTATTTATTTATTTATTTATTTATTTATTAGATTTCTATCCCACCCTTTTAGACAAAGTCTAAAAGTTTCCCACACTTCCCATTTCCTTTAAAATATTACTTTCATTTTTGAGTAAGGTTTGGTCTGGTTTTTGTTTTTATTTGAAATGATATGCCAGAACAATACTTGACACTTTTGTTGTTGTTTAGACATTAAGTCATGTCCGACTCTTCGTGGCCCCGTGGACCAGAGCATGCCAGGCCCTCCTGTCTTCCACTGCCTCCCAGAGAGGGGTCAAATTCATGTTGGTCGCTTCAATGACACTGTCCAACCGTCTCAACCTCTGTCGTCCCCTTCTCCTCTTGCCATCACACTTTCCCAACATCAGGGTCTTTTCCAGGGAGTCTGAGATGGCCAAAGTATTGGAGCCTCAGCTTCAGGATCTGTTCTTCCAGTAAGCACTCAGGGTTGACTTCTTTCAAAATGGATAGGTTTGATCTCCTTGCAGTCCAGGGGACTCTCAAGAGTCTCCTCCAGCACCACAATTCAAAAGCATCAATTCTTCAGCGGTCAGTCTTCTTTATGGTCCAGCTCTAACTTCCATACATCACTACTGGAAAAACCATAGCTTTGACTATGCAGACTTTTGTCGGCAAGGTGATGTCTCTGCTGTTTAAGATGCTGTCTAGGTTTATCATCGCTTTCCTCCCAAGAAGCAGGTGTCTTTTAATTTTGTGGCTGCTATCACCATCTGCAGAGATCATGGAGCCCAAGAAGGTAAAATCTGGCACTGCCTCCTTATCTTCCCCTTCTAATTGCCAGGAGGTAATGAGACCAGTGGCCATGATCTTAGTTTTTTTGATGTTGAGCTTTAGACCATTTTTTGTGCTCTCCTCTTTCACCCTCATTAAGAGGTTTTTAAATTCCTCCTCGCTTTCTGTCATCAGGGTGGTATCATCTGCATATCTGAGGTTTTTGATATTTCTTCCAGCAATCTTATTTCCAGCTTGGGATTCATCCAGTCCAGCCTTTCGCATGATGTAACTTGACACTTTAGAGAAACCCAATTTAATTCTGTTTTTGATTTCAGGATTTCTTGCTATACTTCATATTGGTTTGGAATTTTTTCCTTTTTAAAAGTTGTCCATGTTGGTGGCCATCACGCCATCCTATTCTAGAAAGATCCAATGGTTACCTGTGTGCCATCTGAGGAATTTTTCATTTCTTCTGAATCTCCAAACATTTCAGCTTCACTGTATAGCGTCTGTTCTAGTATTTCTAGAAAAGGCAGAAAGCTTCCTATTGAACAGACCATTTATAGTTTTACACAACACCATCATGTCAAAAATGTAACATACAAACTTGGTTGCTCAGGCTTTCGTGGGATGGTTGTAAGGCCACTTGGAGTGAAGACTATTTACTATACAAAAAGCACACAGCTTACCTCAACATAATCACTGGCAAACATTCAACTCAGCACACTACCCAGTCCTCTAACAGGTTTTCTGTCATGCAAAGTTTTGCATGCTAAATAGGTTTCTTGTACTGGTGCCTTCCCTCCCTTCTTTTCAGTTTATGATACATGAGACAGTTGGGACTGCAGCAAATCCTAGGCCAGAAACCTGTTACCTAATCGTTCCTGGATTGTCTATTTATTTCACATCTTGTCATTATTTACATAAGCCAAGTATGTGGAAATACTACAATAAATGAATAATATTATACACCCGTGTCACATAGGCAGAAATGGAACTGTGCAGTGCAAGACACTAATGGCAGTTTGCCAGACATCTGTAAATAGAAGCAAGAAAGAAATAAGCTTTGAAAAATAATAATAATTTGGGTAATATTTAGAAAAATAACATGCTCTCCAAATTTCAAATCAGTTATCAAGAACAATCAAGTAACATTAACACACACACACACACACACACAGAGAGAGAGAGAGAGAGAGAGAGAGAGACTAGTTGTAGAAACTTGTTTATACCCACCTTCACATACAACCTTGCATTTCCTTTTTGAGATTTCTAACTGCAGAGTTTCGAAGTTATTTTTTGACTACTACTTCCAGAATACCCAAGTGATGGTCATCGAGGGAGAGTTCTGGGAGTTGCAGTCCTAAATTGTCCTATCTCTGTGTAACCATACCTGGAGCTCCATGAACCAACCAATCATCCTAAGCTTACTAGGTCACATTGAACTGCAGTTGGACTTGCTGTGAAATAAAACACATTTTAGTGTTAGGAAATCACTCTAGGGGCCCTCAGATCCTGGATCCTGTAGCTAGAGCAAGTAAAAAATGTGTGAAAGGACTGAAAGGAAAATCAGAATGGGGGTTTCACTTAAATGGCTATTAAAACGGTTTCATTTAAAGGGTTAAGTTAATCAAACCGTCACAACCTCAACTCTTTGAAGGCTGTGGCATGTATATTAGCGAACAAATAGCATGGAACTAATTTTACATTCCTCCTCCAGATAATAGATGAGAAGGCACAGATTTCCCACATGTTAAATGAATGCCTCATGAAGCCAATGAGGAAATAAAAATACAGCCCAATAACATCTGGAAAGCCAAATCATGTTACTAGAATACCAGTATTACCAATGCCATATGCAATTGCAATGGAAACCAGAGATAGACGTATTACTATAAAAAGCTATGATATCTTCCCAATACATCCTGAGTCTCATGGTAGATCATCACTATACTTGAAATTCTTTACACTCACCTTGATCACTGACTGTAAAGCAGGAAATGAATGAATCTTGGTACATTCAGTTGCGAAGGCTGGGCTGTTGAAACATAAAATCATGCTTCTGCTTAAATTAGGTGTAGAGCTTTTTTTTAAAGAACACTTCATTTCAGATTGATTTACTTCAGTGAAATAACAGATTACTGACTCAAGAAGGCTAGCCATGAATGCAACATTAAAGGTAACTCCCACCTCTGAAAAGTACAATGTTAAGAGGCAAATAGATGGAGTTCTCTATTAAGAAATGTGGCGTAAAATATTAAGGTCAACTTCTTCTAATCTCCCCCAGTCTACAAACCTTTCATCAGCATTTGCAAAAACTATATTTTCTGAACAAGAACTTCACAAACCTTCCAGCCAGAATAGTGTTTCCCCATGTTGGCTAGAGGGTTATGAACCGTGTAGTCCAAAATGTAACTTTTTACAGATGTGCCCTTTATACAAGTACCAACAGACTGCTGGCAAACCCAACTTACAGTGTTGTGTGTCCTTCACATGCTAAGAAACTGTTGTTTTTTTTTTAAAGATACCTATCCCATTTCTGGCTTTACCTGTAGCACTAACTCATTATGGATGACATTGTTGTATTTACATAATGGCCAAAACCCTGTTGCTTAGTGTAGTGAATTGCACTACAGTAGGCTTACTGAATCAACAAGGATTTACTGAGTCAATTCCTACATATGTTCTGTTATTATCAATTGAACTTATGGAGTTGACTCATTAAATCTATGTTGAATCAGTGGAACCACTTTAGAGCAGTTCACTACTCTAAGCAACATCATTTTTGCCAATAACTAACAATATTAAGAAACACTGAGTCTTTCCTTTCTGTTTATTAGAGTCTACCTACTCATCTCGATGCTTTTCACAAATGCTGCTGGGCAGGAGGCTAGTTTTATTAAGACTATAGAATGAGCATGTCCAAGTTAAGATTCATTTAAACCAGCAGGCTAGGGGTCAAATTAGATAAATGTTTCCCAACCTGTGGGCTGTGACCCCCAAAGGGATCATAAAGTGTTTTCTGGGGGGGGGTTGCGGGTCACCTTATAGCCCTTGTCTTTTTCTTCCTTGTCCTTTTGGAGCACGATATTAAAGTTAGTGTGTATGTGTATGCATGAGAAACAGGACTTTCAGGGGAGAAGGAAGCCTGTACTTTCTGAGAAGAAATGAGCCTAAAGAAAGGAAGGAAAATGAAAAAGAAAAACTGAAGGAACACCTAGGAAGGGGACATAAAAACAAATGGTCCACCTTTTCTGCAGTGGGTGTAAGGAAAACTTTGGGACAGTTTTTTTGGGGGGGTCCTATCTGCATGAAGATTTTGCCCCCTCGCTGGGTACCACTATGTTCTCCCATCCTGTGGCCCATATTTGAAATCCTTTGCCTTCTCTTCTGCCTACCTTTAACCTCTCTCAGCCTGTTCCCTTCCTCAATTTGGAAGTGCTGGCGGCAGAGTCAGTGTCAGGAGCAGTAAGTAGGAGAGTGAGAAGCAGAAGCAATGGCGCCAGCTTATCAGGGAATGACGAAGACAACCTATTATTGCAAACATGGCAGGGGGGATGTTACAGGTTATTTGGCTATTATAAAAAGGTATCACAACTCAAAAAAGGTTGGGAACCACTGAATTAGATGGAAGACTTGCCATCATTATAAGAAAAGAGTGCTCCCTCCAGTGGCTGTTTGTCATAACATATGACATACTTGTACGTATTTCTTTTACTTGATTTTGTGTCAGTGGAAGGAAAAACACAAGATCATTGGCAAATGTGGTCACTGAGGCATGTGCCTCGCAGGAGGGAAAACAGCTCAACCCTAGGAAATAAGCATTCTCCTCAACATATAATTTGACACCAAGACAGGAAGGAGCCTTTCTTACTATTTACCTCAGGTTAGCTGTTCAACAGAGGACTATCAGCTCTCAGACAATGGCCAAAATCTTCTTGTGTAGCTATGCAAATAGCATATCCTTTGGAGGCAAATTGGCCCATGTTTCCAATGTATGAATTGGAAACATGTATGTAATGTGTATGACATACATTACATATGCCATATACGGAAATAAAATTATCTCATTGTTTATGATGACTAGAGTACAGTAGATGGGAATTATTTGTTAAGGGGTAGCTGGAATAAAATTTAAATATACTGCTACATACTTGATATAACAATTATATTGTCTTCAGAAGCTCCTTTCCCCCTCTTCTGATCTCTGGCATTTGTAATCCCAGCTGTCTACGTTAGGAGCAGGGAACCTGGGGCTCTCTAGGTTTTGATCTCTGATTATTAATTATGATGACTGAGAGCTGGACTCCAACAACATCTGGAGGGCCATGGAATCCCCAGCTTCAATCTACATCTCATCTGCAAGGCCTGTACATGCAAAACCAGTTACTGATGCCCATGGAAAGGCATGTTTAGGGACAAGATTAGTGATATTCCTTAATCTGTGCACCACGTGATCTATATACTGACCACAAATAAAATGCAACAGATCTTTATTCATATCTTTAGCAATGAGATCCCAAGTCATTAACTAAGGATGTTCATGGCCTAACTGTGATTCTTGAATACAACAGCTGGGGGGACCAGTTCTTATTTTTAACCCATTTTCAAATAGATTTTGGATGTGAAACAGCTATTGCCTGCCAGAAACACAAATATGCAGAGAAAGCCCTGAGCAATAAAATCTCTTTCCCAGAGAATTTTTTAAAATTTTATTTTATGAAAAGTAGGTTTAGGGAAAAGATCCAACCCCATTTTAAAGCTGTCTCTTCAATTTTGCACAGTTGGAAAAGGAAGTCAAATTGGCCCACCTGCCAAAATAAGCTGACAGTCATAACACTTCTTGGAATTCTCTTCTGCTTTGTTCATGAATCCCTCAATTCTTCCCCAGTTTTTTGTAAAGAACGTCCAGTGTTTAGATTGAAAGGACGTCAACTGACTTATTCAATATGAAACCCAGCAAAAGATACATAATGAGACTCCCTCAAAACAGTGCTAAAAGTAAGGGGGACTAGACCAGCTCTGAGTGAATATGCTTTCTTTGTTTCCATTTCTATGCCTTATCCAACCCACTAGTCCTACCTTCACATTTCTCAGTTCTTCTTCATCTCACACACTTCTATACTAAATTCCTGGGTGGGTGGAGAGGACAAAGAAGCAAGCAACTCTGTTCCCCATTTCTTGAGTACTTAAAACAACAACACAGTTCCAAAGAGTTAGTTTCATCAACCCTTCCTTGTGAAGAGGATCACTGTATTATATCCCAGAAGCTGGCAGCCTGTGGCATCCTGCACATTCTTGGATTGCAATTGCCATCCGTCCTAGGTAAAGGTAAAGGTTCCCCTTGACAATTTTTGTCCAGTCGTGTTTGACTCTAGGGGGCGGTGCTCATTCCCGTTTCCAAGCCATAGAGCCAGCGTTTTGTCCGAAGACGATCTTCCGTGGTCACATGACCAGTGCGACTTAGACATGGAATGCTGTTACCTTCCCACCGAGCTGGTTCCTATTTATCTACTTGCATTTGCATGCTTTCGAACCGCTAGGTTGGCAGGAGCTGGGACAAGCAACGGGCGCTCACTCCGTTGCGTGGATTCGATCTTACAACTGCTTGGTCTTCTGACCCTGCAGCACACAAAGGCTTCTGCGGTTTAGCCCACAGCTCCACCACGTCCTAGTCATCATAAACAATGATAAGATATATGGGAAGGCCACAAATTGCTCACCCCTGGCCTTTCTAGTCCATTATTCTGTTCCCCTAACTGCTACCACCACCCCTAGTCAATTGGTTCTTATGCTGCCGTTTTGTGTGTGTGTGTGTGCACATGCGCACACGCGTGCTTGCCTGTCTGTCTATGTGCACACAAACTAGAATGAAGGACACATAGACAGTATACGGTGGCTCCATCCAGTGCCAGCTGTGGTCCTGCTTAGGTCTTAGCTACATCCACTTTGAGTATGACTACACTAAGTTGTTGTTGAGGAGGCTTTTGGAAACTAAAAAGATTCCTTAATACTGTTTTAATAGTCCTGCTTCTTCTTCTTTCCTTTTTGTTCATGTCAGAAGCACTATAGTACAATTCATAAACATATCACGTAATTTTTGCACAATAACAGGCAACATCAATAGCATTTGGGGCAGTTAACACCAGGTCGTACATGGTACATGTTCAGGGGTGTTACAGTGGCATAGATAAGAAGTTACCTGTTTTTCTCTGTAGTGACAAATGTCTGTGCAAACCACACACACACACATACATCATTTTCCTAGGTTTGCTTGGGTCTTACCAACTCCAGTCCATAGTCTATTCAGATCCCAGTGGTGTGACTGGTAGCAACAGTGGTGATTTTTGGCCATCAAAGAGATCCCTTCCTTTCCCATAGCTTCCAAAGATTTCCCTAGCATAAAAAAGGCCTCTAGGGCTCGCCAGAACCTGGGATGGGGGAGGAAAGAAGTGTTTAATTCCCTCAGAATAGCCACATCAGATGACATCATTACAGCTCCATGGTCATAACTTGTGCAACCCAATTCTGGCAAGGATGTCTAGCTTGTCATCAGTTGCTCTTAGTACTAGACAGACATGAACACAATATATGGATGGCTGGACGCTCTCCTTGTCCATGCCTTGGAGTGCCCCACTTGAACACAGAGCAAACAAACAAACAAAAAGGAAAGGCAGGTTCCTTTTTCTTCAGGAAACTCCCATGGTCACTGCAGAAGGCAACCAGCTCCTATCCGCATCATTGAAAACCATCTAGGAAGCACAGATTGGAAGGTCTTGGGCAGATTCTCTGTTCCTTCCGTTCCAACTAACAGGATGTGCCTGCGTTGGTCTCTTTATTGTACTTTAGCCTGAAGTAAGCAGACAGTGGGAAGATAAAGGGAATGGAGAAAGGGAGTCAGTTAATGACTTAAGTTCATCAGCAAATTTAACACATTGCTTTTAAAGATCCCCTTAGCATGACACAGTACAGCCTGGCATTTATTCCTGTGTTACCAAACCCCATGGACTGGAAACTCCTTTAAAGTTAATGTCCTGCATATGCAAAGCGCAGGGAGTGTATTAAATGCATCATTAAAAAAGGCGGTGGTGGCGGGGGGATCATGTTTTTTTTTAATTGAACTTTTAAGTGGCTGTTAAATTGTCTCCATAGCCTAAAGCTGGAGACAGCCCATGCCGCCTCCTCCTACACATTTGCTGGGGCGATATGTACTGTATTTAATTTCTGGATCTTATTAAAGTACTTGCTTGGAGTGGACCACAAATGAGGGGTGTACATAGATAATTGTTGATAATAGCTTAAAAATAAAAGTTCTCTTGCCCTCTCCTGCCTTCCTCCCCACTGTCTCGCTCAGACCTATGCTGCCTGCCCCAACAGGAGAGCATGCTTAGTGATGGGTCGGAATACCTCCTTAATAACAGCTATACACTAAGTGTTTCTATTGTTGCAGCAAGCTGTATCAATGCCACTGCTGTCTGATAAGAAAATGGTGGGGAAGGGAGCCAGCAGCAAAGACGACAAATAAAAGCAATAATGATACAGGAAGATACAAAAAAGACATTGAACAACTATCCTGTTGCATTACATGACTGTGAAAAGTCAATTGCATAAGTATTTTCCCTTTGTCAACAAGCTACCCTTTGCATGCCTAGTCCCATATTGTTTGTGAGACTAGTTGTGTAATCAGTCATGTAACTGTTTGCACAACAGAGGGGCCCATTAGAATGACAAAACAATTATGTGATCATTATGTCCACTTCAGATAGGATGCAGGTCATTGTATATACAGGACAAACATATTTTGATAGTGTGGTAAGGCCTCCTTGGATGAAGATTTAGTTCATCCTTTTATACCTTTCCCAGAAATCTTCACCAAGTTCATCACTACACACACTGGGGGGTGCGGGGTGGGGGGTGGGGTGGCATTTGCCCTTTTTGATGCTTCCTGACTGTCTTTGTTTCTGGAGTCACCACTGTAGGAACATGGAATCTCTTCTTTAGGGAGGTATAACCACTGACATGTGGAAAGTAAGTCATGGCAACTGGACCTCTTTCTTACTAGGCTGAAACATTTCACTACTCATCACGAGGAGAATTGGTAGCAGACCCCTGATATATCCCCCACGTTGGTTTCACTTCCCCCTGGTCTGAACAGGCTCATTAGATGGGCAAAGGAGGGGGGTGAGTGAAAATCCCACTTCTGCAGTCCATCTCCACCCATTGTCATGGGTTGTTAACAGTTGTTAACAGTTGTCTTTCTGGTGGATATGGTCCTGATCTTTCCAGTGATTGATAAAATGGCAGCATGATAAATAGGAGACAGAAACATCCCCACCTTCAAAGAAGCCAAGAAGAAGGAAGACGGACATCTGAAGATAGCCCTGAAGGCCTGTGGATATCCAAAATGTGCCTTTAACAAGGCAATGCCCTGACCCAGCAGGGCAATGGAATAGCCTGAGACCCAGAGCCAAGAGAAGATCCTGGCCATTCCTTACATTGCTGATGTATCTGAAAAGCTCAAAAGGATTTTTGGTAAACACCATGTACCCGTGCACTTCAAACCCTAGAGTGGTCGAAATGACCAGATAGGCGGGGTATAAATAGAATAAATAAATTAAATAAATAAATAAACCCACAACCACACTAAGGCAGAGATTCATCCACCCAAAAGCCCGGACACCAAAAGACAATAGTATATAGTATATGCAGTCCAATGCAAAGAGAAGTGTTTGGAGCGCTACATTGGAGTAACCAAAAAGGCACTAAACAGGAGAATGGCCAGCACAGGAGGGGCAACAGCCCAGGATCACAACCAGCAATGTTCCTTCATTTGAAAGACAAAGGACACTCATTTGATGACCAAGACATACTCATTTTGGACCGAGAAGATAGGTGGTTTGAGAGAGGGATCAGGGAAGCCATACATGTGCATATAGAAAATCCCTCACTCAACAGGGGTGGAGGCCTCAGATACAATCTGTTTTCTATTTGTAATGCTGCTCTTTCATCCATCCCCAGAAAGGACCACACCCACTAGAAAGAACACTGTTAACGAATGTTAACGTCCCATCTAATGAACCTATTCAGACCAAGGGGAAGTGAAACCAAGGTGGAGGATATATCAGGGGTCTCCTACCAACTCTCCTCGGACTGAAGGAGCTACTTGGATGAGTAGTGAAACTTTTCAATCTAATAAGAAAGAAGTCCAGTTGCCCTGACTCAGCTTCCAGGTAACCTCACCTGGATGACTGAGAAGCTTCACAGATATAACTACTGGCATAGTTATCTAAACACTGCCACATAAATATGCATGATTTTAATTTATCTTACATCTGTTGTTTGTTTGTTTATGGTTAGGAAACAGGTGGTGGGGGAAAGTTTGGGCCACAAAAATAGCCTCCAGGAGCCCAAACTTCCTCTTCTTGTTGTTAGGTGGTGCCTTCAAGTCACCTCTGACTCATAGCAACCTTATGAATGAGTGATCTCAAAATTGTCCTGTCCTCAGCAGCCCTGCTCAACTCTTGCCAACTCAAACCCGTGGGCTCTTTTAGGGAGACAGCCTATCACATTTTTTTGTCTTACTATTTTTCCTGCTGCCTTCCACCTTTCTCAGCATTATTGTCTTTTCCAGGGAATCCTGCTTTCTCATGAAGTGTCCAAAGTAGGGCAGTCTTAGTTTCAAAATTTTTGCCTCCAGAGATTGTTCAGGCTTGATTTGATCTAGGGCCTAAGCTTGACCTCCCCTATTTCCCCCCATCCCTGATATAAACAAACCAAAAGGCTGAAATAAGTTTCATGTCCCCTCCAAATAGTGCTTTTCCAAGGCTAAAGATTAGTTTTCCTTGTCAAATCCATGTGTTTCCTTGAGGACAGCTGGCTGCAAAAGCCACAACAACTTTATAAACGGAAGCTTTTAAGCACTCAGGGGCTTCTAGAGCATGCAGCCAGCCAGCTTGATCTCCTAGGTTAGCTGGCTCAGCAAGGATCAGCTTTACGCATTTGAGTTATTAAGTACTTAGAAGGGCTGCAGAGCTTTCAGATGGATAGCTTACAGAGCAATATTACCACTAAGCAATTCATAAGCTGTAAGAAGCTTTAGTCTTCCAAACAAACACAATATTTCTGGATATCTGAAGCTCATTTTATGCAACAGTCTGCTTGCATGAAATTCTAAACAAGTAAGTGCTAAGCTACACAATACTTCAGATGGATAGAGGGTGCAGGTGAGCCTTAGGTGTTTTTTACTTGCAATTAAACATGCAAAGCCTTGATCTATATCAGGATAATTTTGCAGGGACGAATGAGGTAAAACCACCCTTCCGATCTGTTTCCTTTCCTAAATTCCTCCACCTTGCTGAAGTGATGTTACAAAAGAACAGGAGGCCAATACTGGAGCCATTGGATTCCTCCTTCCCCACTTTTTAGCCAACCCAAGGGCAGACAAATTGAGAGCTAACCTATATGTTACAGTTAGCCTGTGAATACAAGAAGGAATTCCTTAACTGCTGAGGACATCCAGTGTTGCAACAGAAATTTTTTACATCTGCCATAGTTTGCGGTTTTGCTTGTTTTGTTTTGTGATTGGCAGTGGTGTCATGGTAAATATAAAAGTGCAGCTGGTCAGTGTGATGGTCTTTGTGGCCATCCCACCCTATAAAAAGAGTTCAAACATGCAGGCTGTTGGAGCAGCATATACTGTATCATCAACTGAGGAACAGATCTTTGTAAAGTTAAGAGCTCCAAATTGCCCATTCAGAACCAAACCATTCTCAAATACTTTGCATTCTATCAGAGATGGCTTGCAAGTTGCAACAGTATGCTGTTTCTGAGTAAACCCATTTCTGTCCAAGCTACTGAGAGAATACAGCTGAACTGTATAGGAACAGCAAGCTTGGATGGGGAGGGATATTATTGCATAATTTCTGGTATGCAGACAGCCCTGGAACTCTAAACTTGTAAGCTATGGCTCTATTATATCACAAGTGATTGATTTTTCTGATGTAAACACAAGCAAGTATGACTGCTGCATCAAGAAGCAATGCCCAGCTCCTAGAACATTGATAGACTTCCAGTTTCTGATGATCTGTGCCATAATCTTTAATCCTAAAATAAGCAAGTAGTTGGGGAGTAAGTTATCCTCACCTGCTCCAGCACAGCTTTCTCAGTACAGAGTGGCCACATCCACCTGGGTGAAAGTAAAAGAGAGAGGGGAGGGAAACCCTCATTTCTTTCTGTGTAGTGAATATATTGTGTAGTTTAGCTGTCAGCCTCATCTATTTACATGAAGTCATAGAAGGGTTCAAAACTGTATAAAATACACATGATATAGTCCTCCTTTGTAGTATACTTTCTGTGTAGTGCACTACTCTATGGAACTGGTGTCCAGTATTTGTTTCAATCATTTAGACTGCCTAGTTGGATTTCAAATTGAGATAATATGCCCATACCTGGGATACATCAACAATCCCTATACTTAATGATTTAAGAAATAGGGGTAATAGAGAGGTGGTATATGGAAACACCATTCAAAATATGAGTGAAGCATGTATGAAATACGTATATTGTTGGACAAAAGTGGGTCTTTTGAGCTTGTCCACCTGCCAGGTTTCTCTTTGAATATGCTGTTGTAAAAGGCATATGAGAACTAAATAGAATTGCAGATATAGTATCTGGTTTTATCCTAATTCCATCTTCATCTTCTAAACAGGGCTTCCCAGAATATTTTTCTTTATACTTATGCAAGAATCAACTCAAGCACTCAAGCCATACATCTTTTGCCCCCTCCAGTACAGAACTCACTTCTGTACTCTCCAGGCCTACAAAGCACTGATATTATTTTTCTAAAAATAATTCAAAATGATCTGAGCAAATCCACCAGTGCTGCAGATCCGTTTACCCAGGCCAAAACCTCGTTTGCAGTGATCAGTAGCTTTATCTTTTCTGTGATGTGTGAGTTCCTTTCAACTTTAACATGTTCCGCCTTTACCCACTTGGGCCACTGGCATATTTGGAGCTTGCCAAAAACCCCAACATATAAGGCATCTGCTGAACCAGGATCCCTGGGATTTCCTGTCTATGCTGTGCCTTCTCCTCATTGATGTTGCTGCCTGTTTGCCTGCCCTCTTTGAACAATACTGACAGCTCTGAGTGACAATGGCTATCTTGAGTTTGGGGCAAAATTCCTTCCCAGCCCTATCTGGAGATCCTGGTATTACCTGATGGTCTCCCATCCAAGCACTACCCAAGCCCAAGATTGTATACTTCTGAGATCAGACAAGATTAATATGTTCAGAGTGGTACATTCATTCATTCATTCATTCATTCATTCATTCATTCATTCATTCATTCATTCATTCATTCATTCATTTATTTGTGGTGTAATATGATGCCATCACAGATTGCAAGCTGGAAATGAGGCTGAATTTGCTATGCAGTTTATAACATCAATTTTTGTCAAACGTAGTTGGAAGTAGGGTAAAATATAGTAGAGGGGGAAGATTCCAGGCAAAGGATCCTGAATGGGTCCCTTAAACTGGAAGGTGAGGCATCCAAATAAATGACCCTCCTATTTTAAGCTGCCTGATTTTCTGTGATGAGAAGTATAAAGAGTAAGTTGTGTATTGTTATAGTAGCTGCCTGACCTCACCATTCTCAAAAATGGTCCTAGCAAAGACCCATAATATGTGTTTGAGAGGCTGACTAATATATTCCCCCTATTGACCAGCTCAACCAAGGCACAGATAGAAGAATACACTCAGAAGAAAACCATTCCAAGAACATTTATATTTCTTGGGTTTTCACTAAGAGATTGAAGCAATTCTGAAATTTATATTAGATATTTTAAAGTAGCATGCTAACACTGAACACTGTGAAACAGATGCATCATATTTAGAATCCATAGCCTTGGCCACATGTACATATTGGCATTTTACAAAATAGAACTGTACACAGATCACGCACAGGGTGCTTATGAAAGTTTACTAGCTATCACAAAAAAGGACCCCATTAAACAGAAAACTCTTAAAAGTGTGTTCAGTACAGCTGTTGCCTTAACCATTTGCCTTGTGCTGCACATCTGGCGGAAACCAGTCAGGAACATACTATTGATAGTCTGGCTGTGCAGAACAATAAAACATTATTACATCAATATGGACTTCATAGACACATCAAACAAAAGAATAGCAGCATGGTAAATATAATTATGCTGTGAAGCTTTTCATTAGTCATACCAAAGTAATCTACCATCAAAATCCTCCCACTTATTTTGATCAAATAATTCTTCTGATTAAGTTTTTCAGCTGTTTTTCTTTTTATTGCCATGTCTTTTTGATGGTGGGCACTTTATAGAAAGGAGTTGTGTGAAACCTCCTAGATCCCATGAATCAAAACAATCTTTGTTCATGTTAACAAATGAGATTTTGGAGAGCCTCGTGAACCTTAGAGAGGAACAGGAGAAGAGAGGGTGAGATGGAATGCACCTGATCCTATCATAAACAGTTAGGTCTCTAACTACGGTCAATGTCAGCTGTTAAGAGGCTAAGAGAAACCTGGTATGCATCAACATGACAGATAAAGGTGTTCCAAGGCAAAAGTGTTTGCAGTCAGAATTCTTTTAAAACTCTAGTGACTTTACAGAGCAGAATTCTAATCTTGCACCCTGATGGCAGCACTTTGTCATTTGAACTTTTATATATATATAAGAGAAATGTAAAGGCGGGGGGGGGGGATCTACTGTACTTTGATAAAGCCATGCAAGGTTTCAATAAAAATGTGTTGGGACTTAGCTGAGTTTCAGAGCCTAATTTTAGAACTTGCTTGATTTTTGTATGGCAGCTTTTTGAAACCAAAAATAAACAGAAGAAAGTATGGTATAGTGTTTTCAAAGCAGCTGAAGTAGTATTCAAGATTGCAAACAGATACCCTTTTACATGGAAATAAGTCTTGCTGAAATGCACAGAACTTATTTTTCAATAGACTTGAACAGAATTAGGGACGTGGTGGCGCTGTGGGCTAAACCGCAGAAGCCTGTGCTGCAGGGTCAGAAGACCAGCAGTCGTAAGTTCGAATCCACGCGACGGAATGAGCACCCGTCGCCTGTCCCAGCTCCCGCCAACCTAGCGGTTCGAAAGCATGCAAATGCGAGTAGATAAATAGGTACCATCTTGGTGGGAAGGTAAACAGCGTTCCGTGTCTAAATCACACTGGCCATGTGACCACGGAAAGATTGTCTTCGGACAAACGCTGGCTCTGTGGCTTGAAGAGCGGGATGAGCGCCGCCCCCTAGAGTCGGACACGACTGGACAAAAATTGTCAAGGGGAACCTTTACCTTGAACAGAATTATCTTGAGAGTATTCTATATAATGCAATATAATGATTATACATTTAAGGAGTGGTTTTACCAGTTTGACACTACCAGTGAGTTTCCATGGCTGAACAGGGATTTGAATCCAGACCTCCTGAGCCCTAGTTTCTCACTCTATCCACTACACGTCACTGAGTATCCCTATATTGATATTGACTATCTTAAAATATTGGACATAGATATTATTGGCAGATGTCACTAATGTTCTGTGTATAGAAGAAAGTGATCCTTACTGTGGATCTTCTCCACTTATCCAAACCAGAGCCTAGAAAAATTACTTCTTTCAGCTACCACTCCCAGAATCTCCCAGTCAGCACAGCCAGGGAGTTGTACTCTAAAATTGCAATATTTTGAAGGCCTGGTGGGCATTATTTATTTATCTTTTAAAGTTCATATGTTGCTGTGGATCCTAGACAAGTGACTATAGTCTATGTCAGTGGTTCTTAACCTTGGGTTACTCAGGTGTTTTTGGACTGCAACTCCCAGAAGCCTTCACCACCAGCTGTGCTGGCTGGGGTTTCCGGGAGTTGCAGTTCAAAAACACCTGAGTAACCCAAGGTTAAGAACCACTGGTCTATGTCATGTGTAATGTTTTTCCTATGTAGAAGACACTTTCTTGGCTGGTACAGTAGGAATATTCTCGGTTGTAGGTCACATGGTTACATGCTTCTCTTCCCTCTTCTGAAACCCATATTCTCCCAGGTTGCTGTTAGAGACAATAACATCTGTGCAATTATCATTTAAACTATACCAGCACTTTGTTATTACATTTAATCCAAAAACACTAGGCATTTTAAACTGTGATTTGTTTGAATCAAGACCTATTTAGACAAACCATACTTTAAAGTAACCGAAGTTTCTAGTCCAAATGAAAAGACAAATTGATGCTTATTTAAAATGCAAGTAGATGCTTCCAGTATATTCCTAGTGGCCGTGCGAAGAAGAAAAGGGGGCAGGGGGAGGAAGAAGTTTGGTATATGTGATGCAAAAGATCTCAGTGTGAGAGCTATTGATTTATGGTGGGTTAGAAATCAATCCTGCCAACCTAGCAGTTTGAAAGCATGTAAAAATGTGAATAGATAAGTAGGTACCACCACAGTGGGAAGGTAACGGCATTCTGTGTCTAATTGCGCTGGCACGTGACCATGGAATCTGTCTATGGACAAACGCTGGCTCTATGGCTTGGAAATGGGGATGAGTACAACCCCCTAGTGTCAGACATGACTGGACAATATGTTTTTATTTATTTATTTATTTATTTATTTATTTATTTATTTATTTATTTGTTTGTTTGTTTATTTATTTGTTTGTTTGTTTGTTTTTGTTTGTTTGTTTGTTTGTTTTTTATTTATTTATTTATTTATTTATTTATTTATTTATTTAATATCCTTCCTATCTGGTCGGGTCAGGACCACTCTAGGCGGCTTGACACTCTATGTCAAGGGGAACCTTTACCTTTGCCATTACCTAGAAATCAATCAATTAATCTTAATCATACTTTAGCATTACAAAGCAGATTACAATTTATTCTGTCGCTTACCTAGCATAAAACAGTTGGAAATTTCTCATGGAACACATGCTTCCTTTCCAGCCCCTCGCTTTCACCATTAAGTCCCCCCTTTTGTGACTTCCTGTGTTATATTTAGTAACAGCCCTGTGCCATTTGATGTATGGTGGCTCCTTTCAGAGTTTCCTAGGCAGAGAGTACTCGGATGTGGTTCACCATTCCCTTCTTCTGGAGACATCCTGGGACCTTGCCCAAGACCACACAGGTTGGCTCTTCTCGGATGCACAGTGAGGAGTTGAATTCCAGCCTCTGGCTCCACAGCCAGATATCTTAACTCACTGAGCTATCCAGCCAGTGTGTTACATTTAACATTACAGAGTGCAGCAGCTCATTTATAGAATTTTGGAGACCTTACTTCAGAGGAATTGAGGGAGAGGACTTGCTAGGCTTTACAGTTGATCTCAGCAGCCATAGCCTGATGTAGGCCACAGACATAGCAGTCAAACTGCTATGAGTATCTGCCTACTTGTACCATAGGCAGCAGGGGCAGCAGCCGGACTACTTGGCAGACCACAGGAGAGAAAGTGTAAATTGCTCATATGTGCAGCAAACTACAGTTTAGCATTGCATTTCAATTCCTCCTACATTTGCCTCAGCCTCCCATGTGAGGGAAAAACATGAAACTTGTGTGATGTGGGAATGGTACAGGGCACTGCACATTCTGCAGTCATGCTTGGCCAAGAATTTTCTTTCCCTTGGATAAAAGCTGTTTAAAACCCAGCGCACCCTGCAGTTATTTGCACTTCGGCAAACAGACTTCAAAGCCAGCCCACAAATTAGGACTATCGCATGAAGGACATCTAAAATAGCCCTGTGTGGTTCTGACTTATGTGAAGTGGCTCACCACATGGAACACTAATTTGCTCAACGCTAGGAGGAACATTCTTTTTCGATATGCACAAAACAGTCCAGTGGCTTGCAATATAATGTAACAACTTCCTCATGGAGTCCTTTAAAGCAGACTTCACATGGTGCCATGGTACAGATGAAGATGCTTTCCATAGAGTCAAACTAGTGGTCCATCTACCTCAATATCACCTGTACTGACTACTCCTGGTTTTCAGACAGAGGTCTCACTGGATCCTGCCTATAGATGCCAGGAATTGTCCATATGGAAAGCATGCACTTGAACCTTGGGCAATGGCTAGCCCCCATCACTACAAGGCAGAATTTTCCTACTCATGACCTCTATCTGCTGCTCTCTTTCTCCCCGTGTTTAAGAAAGACTGTGAGTGGCTGAAAGAAAGCTACAGAAGGAAAAAAAAAAGAAGTCATAGCTGAAAGTCATACCTTTAGCTGTATGGGTATAACGTTGAGGTTTTTACTAAGGATTCCTTTCTCTTGGGTTAAGTTTGCACTGTTCTAGTCAAATAGCCATGATGTGCATGGCGAACCACTGAATTCCAGGAATTTATTGCCAGATAAATGCTCATTTATTTCAATTGGGAAGTTAAGTTTATTTTCTTCCAGTAAAGAGAATAGGAATAAATGGGCAGGATTGTGCTCCTGGTACTTCTAGAGAGTCCCGGGTTGTAGCATCTTTATTTTAGGAGGATACCAGGTAACTGGCTAGTTCCAAGGTCTAATTAAACCAGAAGAGGCTAGGCTAAACCTATGGAAAACAAAAGCAACACACCTTGATGGATGCATGAAGAGTGACTCTCACCAGGACACGACTCTAGCTGTATCATCTGGAAGTCATTTAATAGATGTATTCTTGAAGACTTTCACAGCCGGGATCTGATGGTTGTTGTGGGTTTTTCGGGTTCTTTGGCCATGTTCTGAAGGTTGTTCTTCCTGATGTTTCGCCAGTCTCTGTGGCCGGCATCTTCAGAGGACTGGAGTAGGAACTTTGTCCAAGCTCTGTTGCTGTTTGTTGGATAGTTGAGTATTTATAGCTGTGGGAACAGCTTTTGTCTTTTTTCAGGAGATAGGGTGATCAGTGTGTTTTTTGTTGTGATAAGGAGGGAGAGATTATCTGTTACTGTGATTGATGGGTGTCGTTAGCTGGTCTTTTTTGTGCAATGATCCCTGGTCCTTGTGGCTGGGTAGAGTTCGGTGACCTTTTACAGGCTGTATTTTTCAATATTGGGAGCCAGGCCATGTTTAGTTTTAGGCCTTCTTCCTTTTTGTTGAAATTCTGTTGATATTTATGGATTTCAATGGCTTCCCTGTGCAGTCTAACATAGTGGTTGCTGGTGTTATCCAGTATTTCAGTATTTTGAAATAGAATTTCATGTCAAGCTTGTTTTTAATTTTAACCTATATTTTACCTATGTTTTTAATTTTTACCTATAATTTTTACCTATACATCCATAATTTTAAATTGTGCAACACAATGAGGGGGGGGGGAGAATGAACTGGCTAACATTGGGGAAACATTTGCTAGAGAGTCTCTTCCAGTTAAAATCATGATGGCTGAGAAATTCTGGGCCATGTAGTCTAAAAAAAAACTAATTCTTCCAGCCCTAGTGTTCCCTAACCTGATGTGTTTTACATGTGCTGGATTTCAGCCATCATCACACAAGCTGGCATGGCTAGGTAGGGTCAGATGGGGATAGACAGTGCTGGATTAGAAAGACAGACCTTTGGTCTAGATGGGCAGGGTAGAAATCTAATAAAATAAATTGTCTGACTCAGTTCCCACGCACAGTTCAAATGTTATCTTTTCATTTCTGCACAGATCAGGAGAAGGAGAGATGCAAAAATGATTTAATATACAAATTAGTCAAAACTTGAAAATGTTCTGTATGGGGAGTGCAAATATTAGCATGGGGAACTTATAGTCCAAAACTGTGATGTAAAATTTTTCAAGCTCTATTAGCACTTGTTAATACCAAACATTGGCCATAAATCACTGCACATGAGATGTAACCACATACCCAGAATTCTTAAAGCCATTGAATGTTTTGAATGTTTTACTTGTGATTTCTGTATTCCATACTGCATTTCATTTTTCCCTTATGTCTGAAGAAGTGGACATGATCCACGAAAAGTCGAATTAAAATATAATAGTCTTTAAGGTGCCCCATGTTTTTGTCTTATCTTGTTTTGTTTCTTTGGAATTTGCCTAATATGCTTGCACAGACTAACATGGCTACCTCTTTTAAAACTCCTAATAAACGGAAATGCCATATTCAGCTAGAAACTCCTGAGTGTTCAGACAGCCAAAGAGTAATGTGCAAGCATCAAACTGCAAGATAGCAACATCATTTTCATAACTATAATCTTGAAAGTTTTCCAAAAAATAAACAGACATGATTCACAGTCAGACTAAACAAACGTTTTCTCGAATGGTTGAAAAGTAAACATTCAATGTAAGATAAAACAAAAACAAAAAAGAAAAGAAAACCATAGAATCTAAATATAACGAAGTAATTGTACTGTATTCCATAAGCTAAGCCTACGCTTTCACTCTTTCTAACACCTTTCATGTCTGATGACAAATTGTTTGGAGAGTTGCAAAGACATAAATGTTGGAAGAGTCATGCTTGTATAAGAAAACAACCATAAAGAACTTGGGAATTGAGACTGAAACAACCAATCAATAGAGAACTCCACCCTTGCTTTGCTCTCAGAAAGGAAGGCAACATTTATAAACCCCCAGGATGTGCTGCACAGCTAGAAACCCAGCTGGTGAAAGCTGGAGTAGAGAGGCCAAAATTAATTGGACCTCAGCGTTAAACTGGAGTGAGAAAAATGGTTTTCAGGTTCACGGATGAGAAAGAAAAACATTTCAACAAAAGGTGCACTTTCCACCGTTTGTTGCTTGTTATAGTAAGCATAAATATGTTCGTTCTTCAGCAGGTCCCAAAGCCGACTGTGGTAACTTGTGCAGGAGAAAATCCTAGTGTGATGGGAAAAGAGCATCAGCCCCATCAAGTTCTTTTCCATAATGTTTAGGAATACTTGCCCTTTCACGTGTCATCATATTAGTGAGATTTCCCTGCCTTTATCAGTAGCAGCCAGTTATAGAGAAAGGAAGCAGGGAAACTTGAAATTGAGTAAACTAGATGAATACAGTGGTGCCTCGCTTAGCGATTGCCTCATTTAACGATGTATTCGCTTAGCGATGCAATTTTTGGAGCGATCTTGCACTCCGTTTAGCGATGTTTCCAATGGGGAAATTTCGTATAGCAATGTTCGGGACCTTGCTTCGCTTAGCGATGACAGTTTAGGTCCCCCTGTTTTGCTTAGCGATGTCTGTTTTCGCTATTTTAAGTGTGTCTTAAAATGTTCAAAAACTGTTTTAAATGCTTGGAATTGTTAGTGCACCTTGTAAAACCTTTGCAAACTTAATTTGGCTTTGTTCTGAGTCTTCGTTAATTTTTGGTGAATAGCGAAAACGGACCTGTCAAAACCATTGAAATGCATTGAAACCTATTCAATGCATTCCAATGGGGGAACCGCGTTTCGCTTAGCGATGTTTCCTATGGCGATTTTCGCTTAAGGACAGTAATCCGTTCCCATTATTATCTGGTTTTCAATGCATTCCTATGGGAAATGGTGTTTCACTTAGCGATGTTTTCCCATAGCGATTTTTTTTGGGAACAAATTAACATCGTTAAGCAAGGCACCACTGTACTCCTAGAGGATATAGAGGAGAAGGCAATATGAAGGTGCCTGCCAGCGTTCAGGCATATGCAAATTGTGTTTAATCAACATGTAAGCAAAGGAAGCATATTCATACTACCCCTTCCCCCTTTTGTCATTGTTTCCATTGCCCTTTCTCCATGGCTACCAGCAGGGAATGATGACGGCTGCAGTTCAACCCTTCTGGAGGGGACTGCATTGGGAGATATTGAAATGTAATCTATATAAAAAATACTGCTCAAACCTTAAAATGGCCAACATTATAAGCTATTTGTGTATTCATTTATTTTAAATTTAACTGAAGCATTATAGATGGGAAGCTTTAGAAGATCAAATGTTTTGAAAATAATTTTCATCAAAGTGGAAGCAGGTTTATTTTATTTGTTTCTTCTGAAGACTAGAGACTATCACACGCCTGGATATGCATATGGATAAAAATGTTCATTAAACAAAAATCTGATGAAGTCAATTTGTATTTTTTAAAAAATTTTGCAGGTGGATAAAATTAAGCATTAAAATTAGAGATGAGGGTATTTGTATTTGTATATAAATATGAATATCCCTGCACAGCTGGACGTAGTGAAGGTCCGACCCCCTGGCGGTGGCCTCACTCATCTGCTGGTGGTGGCCTCACTCATCCTTCTAATCACTCCTGGAGCCCCACTTGGCTAGCCACTCCTGGCAATGGGAGTGATAAATAGTCTCTCTGCAAGGCTTCTGAGTTGCTAGCCAAGGAGGAAGACAGCAACGCTCCAAGAGTGATTGGAAGGAAGAGCGAGGCCACCACCACTGGCGGACATGTGACTTTTTAAAGTCCAGCTGTGCAGGGATATTTGTATTCTAATACAAATATGAATACCCCTATCTCTAATTAAAATACATTAAGATTACTATCTTCCACATACTTCCCTTGATATCAATGGGGCTTTTCTTCAGGCATAAGATTGTAGTATATACCGTATTTTTCGCTCCATAAGACGCACCTCTCCATAAGACGCACCAAATTTTTAGGCGAAGAAAACAGGAAAAAATAATCTGGGAATTTCGCTCCATAAGACGCATACACTTTTTCCCCAATGTTTTTTTTAGGAAAAAAGTGCGTCTTATGGTGCGAAAAATACAGTATATATTTTTTCTTCAAGAGAAAGACAGTGTCTGAATTACTGTGCAGGAAATTTTTCAAGGTAAAGGGAATATATCTTCCCTAGTTACATACATAATTGGTTTCTAAAAGATAACATGAGAAAACAGAAGTAGCAAGACAAGAGAGAAGTCATTAGGTGATACCTGAAGAGAAAGAAGGAGTTGGAAAAAAAATACCGGAAAAGTTGCTTAGATTTCACAATTCTATTTGTTTGTTATATTTAGATCCATCCTTTCCTGCAATGAGCTCAGGGTTATCTGCATGGCTCTCCTTTTCCCGACTTGATCTTCACAGCAATCCTGTGAAGCAATCCTGAAAAAGAGTTGACTAAGTCAACTAATGACTTTTCAATAAGTCATTTTGTGATTCAGTGAGGACTTCATCCTTAATGTTCCAAGTGTCAGTTCAACACATTAACCATTAAATCACACCAGCTTTTACATTATTTCTCAATTTTCCCCTCACTGTACATTTGCAGAATCTGGTCGCAATGTTCCTGGTTGCAAAATGTTGACTGAAGAGTGCTTTTTCTGAACTGAAAGCAAGCAGGAGTTCCCTGTTGTTCTCTGTTGAAGCCATGTGAAGCAAATGTTTTTTGAGGTTGAGGAGGGAGATGAAGCGATCCACAGTTACTACAACTCAGAAAAGGAGGAACAAACAGCTGATGTGAGAAGCCATGCTTTTCTGTAAGTGCTTGGAGATCTTGGGCCTGAAAGTAAAAATGAAGCAAAACAAAGTTAAAAATTAGAAACAAACCCTTCTCAATGAAGTAGCAACTTTGTGTGTGTGAGTGGACGCGGGCATGTGCGTGTCCCCCACATGTCCTATATTAAGTTCAGTATGGTGTGCATAATAATAATAATAATAATAATAATAATAATAATAATAATAATAATAATAATAATAATAATAATAATAATAATAATAATAATAATAATAATAATACCTACGAACAATCTGACTTACGAACAGCTCTGGATGCAAAATTTTGCTTTGACTTGCGGCCAGAGCTTTGACAAATGAACAGAAACAGGCAGGGAAAGGGGGCGGGAAATTCAAAAAACTAACCATTGGTGGCGAAGAGGCTGCTTCTTTGTAGCTCTTTCACCCCAACGGTTAGGGAAAGGGAGGCTCAGCCTCCCAGGCTTCCGGCGCCACCACCATTGCTGCATTAGGAGGCCTCCCAGGGCTTTCCCGCTGCCATGGGAGACCTCCCGGGGGTCACCCGCCACCGCCATCACTGCCTTCGGAGATCTCCCAGGGCTTCCCTACCACCATGGGAGACCTCCTGGGGGTTCCCTGCTGCCACCGATCGCTGCCTTTGGAGGTATTCCAGGGCTTCCCAGCCACCATGGGAGACCTTCCAGAGGTTTACCAGGGGAGGGCTTCCCCTGGTAGGCCTGGTCTACTCCCCGGGAAAGCCTGAAGGCGGTGATCAGTGGCAGCGGAGGACCCCCAGGAGGTCTCCCATGGTGGCAGAGAAGCCCTGGCCTGGCAGCAGTGGCTAGAGTCCCAGAGGCCTCCTGGCAGTGGCAGTGGAGGTAAGGTGCTGCTTTTTGCTTTTTGAAAACTATTTTTAAATCTTTTGCAGTGTGGGATTGGGCTGGTGGGGTTATGTTTCTGTTTATTTTGGGATTTGTTTTGTTTTTTGCAGCCCCAGGGTCTTGGAGTTTTTCATTTTTTATTTTTTGGGGCGTATTTTTTCTTCTTCAGCCGGAACGGAATAATTGGTTTTCAATGCATTCCTATGGGAAATGGTGCTTTGACTTACGAACGTTTTGACTTACGGCCACCGTTCCAATACGGATTAAGTTTGTAAGTCAAGGCACCACTGTAACATGAAGCACTGGCAACACAGTGACCATTTTTCCTTCCACCACCCCCCTTTTAAAAATGAAACCTGTGATCAGTTTCTGAATTATACACACCATCTTAATTTCTATCCACAAGGCTACAGAGAGTGTAGTCTTAATCACCTGCGATCTGGACACACAGACAAGCAAACAGAAACTTGACCACCAACAGCCCATTGAACATCTTAGAACACCTTTGGGCTTTATATGTTTCTGCAGGCAATACACTTTTAAGCAGCTGTAAAATGGAAAACCTTCACGGTTTTGATTTTTGTTTAAACAGTTTCCTTAAACATTTTAAAATGAAAGTTAGTTTATTTGTGATGCTGAACTAAGTACCATTGTGCTTCTTTCTATGAAACTATTTTGGAGTGCTCATTGAGCCTGCACTATTGCTAGATGCAGAGGTATCCTCAGCGGCTCAGAGCACATTCTGTCAGCATTAGCTGATTAATCTACCTGGACAGGAAAAGTCCTCTTCACACACTAGAGAGTGAGTAGAATACTTTCCCTGCTTATTCTTTCAAACCATTCCTCCTTTAAAAAAAAACAACCTCCTGAATAGGGTGTATGGTCTCTGTCTCTCATAGGGCACATAGCTATGTACATCTTATAGTTTATATTGCATGTCAAAATCTTATTATATAAAGCAAACAGTGTAACTTTTGGAGGTGAGATGTCTCAAGTTAAGATAGCAATATAGACTTTATCTGCTGCATGCTAATTGATATAACTCACTGTGCAAGAAATAATGACTCCGCTGATTTTTGCACTCGAGGCTATTTGCCTCCATGTATTATGCTATATGTGTCATGCTTAAAGGCATCACAAACAGGATTTTGGCCTATGTGTGCTGATGTAGATGGCATACTGTGCTTACATATTTACACCACTCAGAGAGAACTTTGCTTATGGGGCAATACAGTGGTGCCCCGTATAGCGAGGTTAATCCGTTCCAGATTAACCCTCGCTATACGGAATCATTGCTAAACGGGTAGGGGAAAGGTATTGGAATGCATTAAACTTCGTTTAATGCGTTCCAATACCTTCGTTACTTACCCGTTCAGCGAGGATTCCAGGTGCCGGCAGCCATTTTTGCGCCTTCGCTAAAGCGAGGGCAGGGCGCGAAAACGGCTGCCGGCAGCCATTTCTGGGCTTCCGGCGGCCATTTTGGAACCGCCGATCAGCTGTTCGGCGGTTCCAAAATGGCCGCCGGAAGCTCCAAAATGGCCGCCGCAATACCCGATCTTCGCAATGCAGGTTTCCCCCATTGCGAAGATCGGGTATGTTTCCGTATAGCGATCCCGTAAAAGGGATCGCTATACGGAAACATCGCTATACGGTGCACTCGTTAAGCGAGGCACCACTGTATATCAATATTGCAAGCAAACAAACAAAAATGCTAGTAATTAAAAATCAAAATGAGATTAACTGGGCTGAAGTAATATCTGAGTTGGGATGCTTCAGGACAAGGCTCGTATCCTGCCTTGTTCGTAACATCACACTCAGTTTGCAGACCTCTTGGCCAGAATCTTACTTACTGCCTGACATGATCACATAAAAGCAATCATGCAAGGGAAGGGACCTGTTTCTGGGGGTGTCCATTACATGCCCAGTCATTTCTGGATTGTAAAATAAACAGTGTGGCCACTCAGGTGACTCCAGAAAGCAAAGAAACTCCTTGCGCAATTTCTTTAGATTAACTCCCCCCTCCTTCAGTCGGGTTTGGACCTCATGTTTTCCTACTGCTTCTGTCTTTCTCCTTCCTACACAAATTTCTCACTGAAGAAAAGAAAGCATAGATATATAAATACCCTTTGATTAGTGCTAAGTGATTTTCATTTGCATGTTTAGCCTTGATAAAAAGATATTGAGGGGAGATGTGATAGCATGTTTTAAATGCAGTCATACAAAGGAGAGGCAGGATGTGTTCTCAATCATCCGAGAGTGTAGGACAAGCTACAGGAAGCCAGATTTATGATGAATATCAGGAAAATATTCTTAACTGTTACTGCAATACAACAATGAAACTAATTCCCCTGGGATGTGGTGACCACTTCAACATTAGATGCATTCAAGAGAAAATTGGACAGCCATCTGTCAGGTCTGCTTAGATCTGGATTCCTGCACTGAGCAGGGGGTTGGATTGGATGGTCTTATAGGCTCCTTCCAACTCAATTATTCTATGATTCGGAAGTATCCTTGGTTTTGGCTTACTTGAGCAAGTACATTTAAATTACTGCACACAAACCTGTTGCTTTACTTGCTTCTCGAGTAGTTCTTTCTTTTCCTGGCAGTCTTTAATCTGTGAAGCAAAGTCAAATATGAGTATATACACATATATACACTGCAAGCATGATACCTATTAAGACCCAGATAGTACATATATAGAGGAATAATTCATATTATGCCTTCTAAAATGGTAGTGCTCAATTAACTTCTGTGTCTGTTCAAAAGATAGAATTATAACTGGGTTTTTAGAAAAAAATTTACAGGCCTGCTAATCACAGTTTAATCACCATGTGTGCATGTTAGAGAAAGAACATCAGCGTGCACAGACATTGACAACTAGGGATTTCTTTACATATACCAGAGTGCTGTGAGCTCATACCAACATACAAGGATGATAACATGCCACACAGAAAAAGTGCCTGTATATCCATAAGAGAGGTTTTAAAGACACAGAGAATTCCACAATTGCTGAAATCAGACTTTTTGCACCCTCTTGTGGTAGAATGGTTGAATTAGCCAACCGAATCCTTTCAGTGGAATTATTTGTGCTCCAAATTAATCATTTGTGAAAGAAATTGTTTTGAGTTAGTTTACACAATTTAAGTTGCTTGTTTAATCTAACGTAGGGCTCAAAAAGTTACCGTTCTAAAGAAATTAAATATATAGCCCGATGCAAAAGTCACCAATTCATTACCTCAGATGTATACATGGCATACTTTGCTTTCTGCTGTTAGTCGTGTTATAATTCCTTCTTTACATTTTTTTTAAAAAAATTAAGAAAAATGACCTAAAAGCTTTACATCCTCTAGAATGCTCATCAGTGATTAAACATTTACAAATAGGCACAAGATTGTAACCTGAAAACAAGTGATATCTTTATTAAGGCTGTGGACACATCAGCGAAATGGGCTTATGTCGTCCAACAAGACCACATGACATATGCAGTATTCCAAGATCTGCATCCCTAAACGCTTTCAAAGTACTAATACCTTTATTTGCTTTTGATGTGCAGCTACACCTTAGATTCTGGGCTAATTTTCTTCTAAGTTTCTGCAGGTCCTATTGGCCCCTGCATGGAGGGAAACTCTTGTCTTACAGGACAGCTGGACAACATGCTGACTGCCCATGCCTGGAGATGTGGCACACTTCCGACCATGACAGAGGGGGTACCTGCACAGCCATCCACAGCTGCGCTCATTGGGGGGGGGGAGAGAGAGCCCCTGGCCACCACCGTCACAGCCACCAGGTTGCAGGCCAGGCACCACAACTTCCACTCTACTGTCCATGTGTCCCTCCACCCGCAACATGCACGGTCAGTTGGGAAGTGCCTGGGTGGTGACAGCAGTGGCACCTGCTAATGAGGAGCCTTGGCTGGGCTTCGCTCTGCTCTGCCCCTGGTGTAGGGCAGTCAGACCTTCCCTACCATCTGGGAAAAGTAAAAAAAATAAAATAAGAGGGCAAGGCCAGTGCCCGTCACAGTCTCAAATTGCTGCCTTTTCAAAGAAAAAAAAATCCCGGTATATACATGTACACCAGATGCCCATGACAGAGCAGTCTAGTGTTATGCCGATAACAAAAAAAGAAGGGTCCTGGCAGAAGGGAAATGCTGCAGTGGTATCATGGGTATGGAGGGAAAATTCCAGTCATGGCCGTACGTCATCTGATTACAAAATTTAATTTCAAGATCAATGGGGAACAATCGGGCAACATTTTGTAAGTGTGACCACAGCCTAAAGGTAAAGGTTCCCCTTGACATTTTTAGTCCAGTCGTGTCCGACTATAGGGGGCAGTGCTCATCCCCTTTTCCAAGCCGTAGAGCCAGCGCTTGTCCGAAGACAGTTTCCGTTGTCACGTGGCCAGTGTGTCTAGGGAGCGCTGTTTTACCTTCCCACCGAGATGGTACCTATTTATCTACTCGCATTTACATGCTTTCGAACTGCTAGGTTGGTAAGGAGCTGGGACAAAGTGACGGGAGCTCACTCCATTGCATGGATTCGATCTTACGACTGCTGGTCTTGTGACCCTGCAGCACAGGCTTCTGCGGTTTAGCCTACAGCGCCACCACATCCTAAGCTTGGCTCAAATGATCTGGTTCAGCCAGGCAAGGAATGGTGCTTCAAAAGCAGAAAGGTCAGGTAGATCACAACAGTCTGGCAACAGGGTAACATCTGCATAGTACTATCTGTATAGTAATTATTGCAAGCTCAATGTAAAGCTACTTGAGTCCAATCTGGTAAAGGAGGACAACTCCTTAACTGAGATTAAGGGGATTTGGACTTGGCTTGGTAACTTGTATCTTTCTAGTGCCAAAATTCTATACATAGTTATGTGAAAGCAAGCCCTGTGAATATGACATTGTTGAAGATTGTGTTGTAAACCTACTTGTTTAACTACAGAATCTGTTTCATGTTTACTACATGTAAAAGTAACTTCCATTGTTTGTACGGGGGTCTTATTTCCATCTCTATGATAGTTGCTATCATTCCAAATGGATGAAAACTTAGCATTTATTTTTCTTTTTTGAATTTTACTTTCCCTTATTTCTTGGTAATAATCTGGAATCTGAAAAAAGGAAAAAGAAAAAGAAAAGAAAGGAGTGGAAAAAGTTTGTAGGCTCTTTACAAAAGATCTGAAGAGCCAGTGCATTAATCACAAGTCACTGCATTTATTGGAGGAGCAGGGCAGGGGGCATGTTACTCCTCATTCCATCAGCAGCATTATTTCCAAATGATTTCATCCCAGATGGTGATCTCATCTAAAACTCTGTGTCAATTAACAGAAGCCAGAATGTCATGGGTTGCACAGCAAGTGAAAAAGTAAGAAAAAGAATAAAATGCATATGTTTTGGCAACAGTAGCTCTTTTGACACATACCTGATAATTCAGTTTGTTCAACTGAGTCTGTGATTTCTCATTAATTCTCTGCAGTGCTTCTTTCTCTGCGTTAAGCCTTTCTCTATCAGACCTTTCCTTTTTAAAGTCTTCTTCATATATTTGAACCTAGAATTAGGATTCTTTAATATATAAAATGCAGATGCAACTAAAATTCCCAAATATTCACTAATCAGACAGACAATAGAAAAAACTGTTTATTTTAATGGTGTATTTACATACACACACATGCACACACACTTTATAGCATACATCTCACCATGAGGAGTGAGTATTTCTGCAATGTTTTGAGTGCTGTGCTTCCATCAGCGGCCATCAAATACTATAAGCAGAACTTTCAGAGTGGACCTGATTGTATTTAATTATAAGTGAACAAGATCTAGTAATCACTGAAGAATTAAGGAGATTTCTGGCTTTTGGATTATTACTCTCTTACAAAAATAGTTCATAGATTTCAGTACATCCTGTAAGTAAATGTCTGTAGGACTGCACTCCAAATCTGCATTATACAGTGTAAAGAATTAGCATTTTAACTATTAAATATTTACAAAATGTACACTATAAGAGCCAATGAATACTTGTGTGTCAGGTTCCTGGACTTTCTTATTATGGTTGCCTATATGATCTGAGGTGCCAACCTTTGAGATGGTACAGGGGAAGTGGGCAAGGAGATTTCGATAGGAATAGAGGATAAAGCCTCTTTCTCGTATAGGCATGCTCTTGGAGAAGGGGAGCAGCCTTCTTCTTGGGAAAGGGGAAGGTATTTTAACTATAATTGTGGTTATTGTATTTATTTATTTTTGTGAATCACCTTCAACACCACGTATTGTAGAAAATGCAGTGTGCAAACAAACTGACTATGACATAACTGTGAACAGTTGATCCATTCTTGAAGAATGTAAGCAGTTGGACAGATGGCTGACTGCTCGAAGGGATGAAACAAGGCCAGTCCTACTGTTTTAGGCTAAATGGGGAAAGCTGGAGAAAAGGGAGAGATAAGGTCCTACATTGCAGAGGCCACATATCCAATTCTTGCCCCCCAAACTTGCCTGGTGCAGTAAGGAGACATCTGGTTGTAGAGCCAGAGGTTGGGACTTCAATTCCCCACTGTGCATCCAAGAAGAGCCAGCCTATGTGGCCTTGGACAAGCTGCACAGTTCCAGAGGTGCCCTCAGAAGAAAGGAATGGTAAACTTCTGGAAGTGCTAGTTAGCAGTTTAAATGCAGGAACAGGTGATACCTTTATTGGACCATTAAGAAAACAAAGCAAAAAATGAAGTGAGCTTTCATCTTCCTCAGGCTGTGCCCGAAGTTTCTATGTATAGCTCCAAAATTATTTTGTTGTTTAGTCATTAAGTCGTGCCCGACTCTTCGTGACCCCATGGACCAGAGCACGCCAGGCCCTCCTGTCTTCCACTGCTTCCCAGAGTTGGGTCAAATTCACATTGGTAGCTTCGATGACTATGTCCAACCATCTCAACCTCTGTCGTCCCCTTCTCCTCTTGCCATCACACTTTCCCAACATCAGGGGCTTTTCCGGGGAGTCTTCTCTTCCCATGAGATGGCCAAAGTATTGGAGCCTCAGCTTCAGGATCTGTCCTTCCAGTGAGCACTCAGGGTTGATTTCCTTTAGAATTGATAGTTTTTTTCTCCTTGCAGTCCAGGGGACTCTCAAGAGCCTCCTCCAGCACTACAATTCAAAAGCATCAATTCTTTGGTGGTCAGCCTTCTTTATGGTCCAGCTCTCACTTCCATACATTGCTACTGGAAAAACCATGGCTTTGACTATGTGGACCTTTTTAAGCAGAGACAGCAGCCATGAGACTTTGGGACTTTAATATAAAGATATAATTATGAAGCTACCCATGAATACTTGGTGCACAGCCTGAGGAAGATGAATTATCATTGAAAGCTTGCTTTTTTTGTGTCATTGTTGTTTTATTTTCTTAATGGTCCAACAAATGTTCCTACATTTGTATTGTTTTGGAACCATACAACTTTGTCCTGATTTTTTCTGAACTCAGTGAATTAGGTATCCAGTTGGGAAGCCAGGAGTTGGGAGTTTGATTCCCCGCAACACTGCCTTGAATGGAGCTGGACTCAGTGATCCATAGGATCCCTTCCAGCTCCACAATTCTAAGATGATGATGATGATAAGAAATCCAGTCAGCTTCTTAACTGGGATGGAGGCCCTCGTCTTGTCCTTTATGCACCAAAATGTATAGCGGTAGTCCCTGAGAAGGAAGAACTGAGAACAATGATGGAGGCATCTCTGTGGTTTCTTGGCCTCCATATTCCCTCCATTATTATCTCTGAAGGTCAAAGCTGATGTTAAGGGGGATATGTATTCCCTGAGATTGTGTCAGTTTCCCTCCCACAGTGGAATTCTTCAGAGAGATGTGCCTTGGCAATCAGACCTACCTATTAAGCCTATGTTCACCTTACTATACAGAAAATACAGTACGCCAAATGCAAGATATGTAGGTAAGGAAATCATGTAATATGACATACAAATGTCTTTCATCAGTGAGGGAGCACTTCTGCTAGACACATTGTCAACTAGTTTCAGTCTGAGATAACTGACAATGAATGTGGAGGGGTGACTGAGAGATTGCAGGTAGGAAGAAGAGACCACTTGTTTACATATTCTGTTTCCTAATAAGTAGCATGAAGCCTGTGTCTCTGTCGATGCTCAAAAATGGAGCTACTTTTGGAGACAGAGACAGTCATGCCTTCAATTACATCCTATCAATAGAATATGGAAAAGGAGGAAAGGAAGGAAAGGTGCATTCTGCTTTTATTATATGTACAATCTATTGCTGCAGTATCAAATTAAAAGTTTTATTTTTCTGCATATGGTTTGAATTATGTCAGAATAAAATCTGGCTCAGCCCTTCAAACGTGACAGAAACAACTATTTTAGTCCATGGGATCTTCCTGTCACACACATTAGTATTTCAACAGCTCACTTTTAAAAGTGTCTGGAATGACAGGGTTTAAATTGAAGGTTAACTGGAAAGTAACATAATTTTAAATGCATGGATTCCTAAATAGAAGGGAACAAAAACAGAAAACCGCATCTTTTTGAGGTTTAAAAGTGCAACATAGATTTAATAAGTCTTCAGTTCTACCAGCACTAGGCCTTTAAAAAAAAACTAGGGATAAAGTAAGGAGTACAAAGAGGTGGATATGGGGGAAAAAGTTAGGGGAGGAGAACACAAAATGTACTGTCATCCAATCTGTTTGTTCATGTTGTGATATCAAGTCCACTTTTTGCCTTTCTACAATTTGATTGCCTTCCAGGTTTCAACTTACAATTACAATTTAGTTTAATTCTATGTTATTCAAGCACTATCTGATGACTCAGGCCATTTATATAATAAATCCCATCATTCAGTTGCCTTTTGTATTGGACAATCTTTCAACACTTCTGATAGAATATCCATTTCTGCCGCTTCCCATATTGTCTCAACGAGTTCCTCTTATATTGGTATCTCTGATTTCTTCCAGTTCTTAGCATAAAGAATTCTGGCTGCAGTGACTATATATATAACTAGGTAGTTCTTTGTCTTATCTATATTATCTGGTATAATGCTCAGTAAAAACAATTCTGGGGTTAGTGGAACATTACAACGCAGTATTTTTTGTAACAGAGTATGTACTGCTATCCAGTACTGTTTCGCTACTCTACAAGTCCGCCACATATGGTAAAAGCTTCCCTCTTGTGCTTCACACTTCCAACAAACATTTGACACCTCTGTATAAATCTTTGACAATTTTTCCGGAGTCATATGGCACCTATAAAACATCTTATATATGTTCTCCTTGAAATTTACCCATTTTTTGAGCTTTATGTTATTTTTCCATATTTGCAACCATTGATCAATATCAGTATTAAGTCCTATATTTTGTGCTCACTTAATCATGCATTCTTTTACCATCTCATCTTGCATTTTAGTTTCAAGCAAATAATCATACATTTTCTTAATTACTTTATCATTTGAGCCGAGCAGAAGTTTATTGAATATCACATGTTCTGTGTAAAAACCCTCTATTTTATCTTTTCTATACCTAGATTCTACTTGTGCTCTGGACCACCAGTCTAGATATATGTTTTGTGGTTCTAACTCTTCTTTGAACCTTAACTCACAACCCTTTTTTAATAGATCTTGATAACCTAAAAGTTTCGCTTCAGTCATCAGGTTATGGGTGATACCCAGGCTGGTGTTTTTGGGTGAATCTGCTGGATGATATTTTTCCAAGTCCCTAGTAGGGCTCTTCTTATCATATGTGAGTTGAAACTTTTCTGCTCTTTATCTTTTTTGTACCATAGAAAAGCATGCCAACCTAACTGTAAATCATGTCCTTCCAACTTAAGTAGTCTATCATTATCTAAAGTTATCCATTCCTAATACACAGGCTCTATAATACAGTACCCAATCTGGGAGACCAAAACTTGCTCTTTGTTTGGCATCTTGCATTGCTTTAATTTTAATTCTTGGGTTTTTTTACCTTGCCACACAAATCTCATGATTATCTTGTTAAGTTCTTGAAAAAAAATGACTGTTTTAATATTATGGGAATTGTCTGAAATAAAAATAAAATTTTAGGTAGAACATTCATTTTGATGGTTGCTATTCTTCCCATTAACGATAGCTGTAATTTGTCCCGTCTCTCCAAGCTATTCTATATCTGTTTAATCAACTTCCTATAATTGTCTTTGAATAATGTACCAGTTTTCTTTGTGATTTGGATCCCTAAGTATCTGACTCTCTTCTCTTCTTGATAGTCCTTTCTATTAATTTCTGTCATTCTTGATCTCTCATATTTTTTACAAGTATTTTTGTTGTCTTTTGGCTTATTTTCATTGCTGCACTAGGCCTTCTTTGAGCCAGCTGGGGATACTCAATATACTTTTAATTACTACCGGCCCTACAATTAAGGAGAGTGAGGCAACTGCCTGAGGCAAGTGATACTGAAGATGCAATTGGTAGCTTTTAATTTATCTCTATACTTAGAACACTGAACTATTGAAAAAATGACTTTTAGAAGACTATGATTGAATGGAAATTATAAAAATGGCAAACAACTTCTTGAAAACAAACTCAGTGGCATATCATGGGTGAGTTGAAACCTACTGCAAGTAAAATTGCAGCATGAAAACAGGAATAAATTAGAGCTAAGCTGAATATAAGAGCTGAAGTAATTCCCAGATCATTAAATCTAGAAACGAAACTTTCTACTAAAAATGTTAGACTTTATTCATAATGAATCTGTGCTCCTGATGGATTGCATATAACTAAGGGCATCTGCAACACCTATTAAAAATTTTGCGTGTGCACACATCGGAGTCCACCTGAAATGACATATTCCAAATTAAATGTTACTGCACTGTTTCTATTCATGCAATCATACCTGTTGTCTGAGAACGTCTATTTGTACCTTCATTTCCTCTTCACTGCAGTTCTTCTCTGTTGCATCCACACGAGGTTCATGTGACACAGCGTGCTGATTTCTCAAAGAATTCACAAGAACCTGCACCAAGAAAGAAAGAAAACAATAAGAAGAGAAGGGGAGGGGAAAAGGAATTGCTCTTCAAATTTTCTACATAAAAATCATTTTTTTTAAAGCAGCAAAATCATTTATAAAGTACCTGATACGCACATGTAGTAACTAAGCAATATTGGTAATATTCATGGATGTGAATCCAGAAAAATCTGGATTGTGAAGTGCTTGTTATCTACCAGCTTATTTATATCAGAGGAGGACAAAGTGTCTGAGGACTTGGAAGCCAAGTTCACATCCCCAGCTCTCACCAGCAGCTGTACCAGGCTTGGAAATGGCCACAAAAAGTCATCTGAAAAAAAAATCAGACATGAAGTGTCTGGACCAGCACTTCCAATTTGTTTGGGTATGGGGTTTGGGGGATTTGGGGGGAACCCTAAAATCTTCAGGAGCTAAAAAAAATCCTCACACTATTCTTAGAGTCCTCTGGGGTCAAATTTAGCTGTTTAGGTAGGATTTTTCCCCCCTGGTCTTTTGGACTTTGGGGTGGGCATGAGAGGGCTCAAAAATGCCCCAGGGGGATGCTGCAACCTATAAGCTGCATTTTGCTCACCCCTAGTTTATATTATTGTTGGTAAAAGAACACAGTGTATATCCTGATAATAAACCTAGCCAAAAATCATGTTAAGTTGTACAGTACATAGATATGGCCAGGATATCGTACCTCTTCAAGTTGATAAACAAAATATTAAGACAGTATTAAGATACTCTACAGCCAAGCTAGTACCTAATTTCTCAACATTAAGAGTATCTCAGAAGACCAACCCAAGATGTGTCACAAATTGCCCCACCCAGACCCATTGGGGTACATGGTCAAAATGCACATGGCACATATGACAGAAAATCCTACAATTGCCTCTTTCCTTCCCTGGCTGTAAAAATACCATTATAAGAAATTAAAAAGTTAATTATTTGCTGCCCTTTCACGGCTCTCAAAAACTTCTGCTTACAAGGTCGTCTCCTCTCTTTGCCTAATGGTAATGACATAATTATATGTCATATGATCTATAAGGAAATATGACATATAATTATTGTAATTAATATCAGCAGAAGGTAAGAAGGGAATTCAAAGTAAGAAACCTACATTCTAACCAAGATAAAAGTGTCCACTATATATAAATGTTCCTTTAATTAATTCCAAATAATAACCTGGCTTCAACATGTTTTCTTAAGCAAAGACATTTGCTATGAATTTGGATGAGATCTAGTTTGGCTTTCCCTCTTACCATGTGGCTCACACCTGGGAGAATGAGAATACATTTGTGTGGTGTGCACAAAACTCTTTCGTGTTGTTGCTGTTTTCCTGATGAGATTCTTTTCCCTAAGCTCCTTCCTTCTCATATTTCCCCTGACATTTTAAATAGGGGTCTATAGCCTTCTTAAAACACAATCCTGTATATGTAGATGTGTGTGCATATACACACTATAATGAAAGGAATTTATTCCCAAGTAAGTGCACATGCCATATACATGCTTTCCTGAAAGGATATTCCACGGGTACACTTCAGAGTGAAGATGTAAAAATCCTTCTGTCTTGACTTCATTTTGTTTTTCTAAATCTCATCTGCATTCTTGCCATTTCACACCAGAATGCGACACTTTATTTGTTCCTTCTTGCAATAAGATTTATGTAGGATTCAGTAGTCGCATTTATACAGATTTTAAACCACACGCTTGAGTGAGTAGTTTCCCCCTGGATCAAAGCATGTTTTTGTCTCTCTTTTTATTTACTTATTTTAGCCATTTGCCTGTTAAAATGCAAATTTTATTTCACCGACATATTGCAAATCTTGCAAAGTGCAAATTTTGGAAGCATGGCATGCTTTGTCTTGGAATTCATTTTAGAAGACACACAATGAGGTCTAAACTGAGCAAAATTCTCTTACAGCCCTACTTCTGAGTCGACCAGCATAGGACTGAAGTGTTAATAAAACAATTGTCTTATTTAGTCTCCCATCTGCAGGTTACTGAAGAGGCCCTAACTCTATATAGGCCTTTCTGATTCTGTCTAAGTGTCTCTATCACTTGTCTAGCCAGAACAGTTACAGTGGAAGTTCACTAAAATATGCTGTCTTTCCCAACAAAGTACACTTGCATGTGCTTATCAATGCTGAACTCATTGCTCAGTCAACTTCAGCAATCCTTTGTGCCTCACAGTGCTTCAATAATAAAGTTTGCCAGCAGGGGGAACTTGAGGCCGCTTTTCTCAGCCTGGTACCATCTAGGTGTTGTGGTCTCCAGTTTTCAGAAGACCCAGCCAGCACAACCAACGGTCAATAGTAATAGTTGTTGCAGCTCAAAATATCTGGACAGCACCACATTGATGAAGGCTGAACTAGAGGGAAACAAGCAGATACAAACTGTCAGGCTGATAGAACAGCCTGTTGGGGGAGAAAGAAAACTACCTTACCATCATTAACTTTTCATTGAAAAGACAGAGCCATACTATGCCTTCCTACTTAAGTGGCAGTAAGGCTCAAAGAACTCACTTCCACCTTCTGCCTTTTTGGAGGTCTAGTTTTACACACCACTGATGGTGGTGCCTCTTCCTTGTTTGGGTCAGAAGTGATCTAATGATGCCTCTGAAGTGGAAGGATCAGCTGATGGCGCTGTTGTTGCCCAGGGGATCCCAAAATGTGTTCACAGTCCTCACATTCTTCAGGGATGCTCTTTCTGTGTCCCTGTATCACAAGAGTTGTGCTTTATAACTGGGCAATTCCATTCCAAGGGAACCTCATCTAATAGCTAAGGATGCAATCCTCTACATGTTTATGCAACAGCAAGTCCCACTGAATTTAACTGAATTTATTTCAGACTGCACCTCATATTCTTCTCCTTTCAGAGGCAGGTGAAGATTTATAATTCTCTCAAGCTCTTCAAGTTCTATTGTTTAACAGTAGCACTTTCAGCTTTTAAAACTGCAAAGTGAATGCCTATTTTATTCTTCTTGTTTGCATTTCTGATGAAGGGGGAGAGGGAGGAGTTGTTAATGACCCAAAACTAATGCATATAATACTGAACATTAAGCCACAGTTCAATGTTACGTTCCACCAGGTCAGAATGATGGCTCTACAAGATAAACGGAGAAATTTATCTGTAACTTAGGATCTTATCTTAGTTTTGTATAATTTTATTATGAAATCTGAGTATTCAGATTAGAAAGCCACAAAAGTATGATCACAGATCAAGAAGCAGGGGAGAGACTGTAAAGTGTCAACTGAACAACATTGTCTATAGCGCACACAAAGATCACCAAAGGATTGTTATTTTCATCGGCAAAATTATTGTCAGCAAGTTTGCATCCTCGAATTCTAATCCTTTATGAGTCTTGATTCAAAAATCTTGAGACTATAAACAATATTTTAAAAAATACTTTCTCTCTTATTTGTATTCTAGCTTTTAACATTTCAATTTTTTTCTCCATCTGTAGTTAGTTACAGAAGCAGAGCTAAGATTTTAATTTTACTAGCACAGACTTTTCCTGCTTGAAATTTTGTATCTTGTCTCTTACCTTCTAACTAGATAGAAAAAATTTCAAAGAAATGTGTTTCCTCAGGAAATGTTTGTGGTTTATTGGGAGACATGATTTAAACACACACACACACACAAAGAGAGCAGATGCACACAGGCAAGACAGAGAAAGCATTATGCAGCCTTTCTTAATACAAGCATGTTTCTCTTTCTCCAGTGCTGGGTTTTTATCCTTTGTTTACACTGTTAAAGAAACATGCTACATATCTGTTGTATCCAGCTAGGGAGCATTGTGCCAATAATCTTTGCAAGGATCCACAAACACAAAGGCACCATCTTATTCTTTCTCTTGAATATGAGAGGGAATTTTAGAGAACTAACTTGCAAAACTTGTGAATATAAACTACATTATCTATTAATAACAGAACGTGACTCTGGACAGTTTGTGACATTAAAAATATATGGCAAGACCTCTTTGGGGCTTTTACACTAAAGTAAGTGAAACTGCATAAGTTGTAGCAGCAAATTGCAGTGAATTAGCAATTTGTCACTTGTTTGCCTGGCTGTGTGACCAGTCACATGACTCACACATGATCAGGCAGATGACTGGAACCTCACTAATTAGTTGCAATTTACTACTGCAGACCATGTGATTTCACTTACACTGGACCACTGAGGGGCCACTGAGGATGAGGACACCAAAACAATTTGCAGTCTGTGTGATCACCTAATCTGAACAAAAGTGTCAGATAGGTTGTGAATCAAGCCACAGTGTGATTGCAGTTATAGTAATGGTGAGTCTGGGATCATGCATTGTCAGGATATATGTCACTCTGTCCTCACATTTTAGGCAGCAAGCACAAACTTGATGAAGTCATCATGCTACCATGTTAAAGAAAAGTGTTTATCTGCAAAAATGCAGTGAATATAGACTGAGACACTGCGTGCGAGTCCAGCTTCTACTTTTGTTTCTATTCTCTGTTTACAGATACTCACTTCCTTGAGATATTTAAAGTGCTCATTATATCATTCAGAATTACAGCTGCCATTTAAAGCAGGAAACAGGTAGTTATTCAGGAAATGGTCTTTCTTAAAAGTCTTCATAGAAAAAAACATAAGTAATCATTATATAGCAACCACACATTATGTTAATCACATTACATTAAACTACATACTTAAGCTGGCTACTCTGAGTGTGAATGAGGAGTATATGTGTTATGTACAGCCAAGTCAAAATTGACTTACAGTGACCCCAATAGAGCCTTCAAGGTAAATGAGATATTTAAGGAGTGCTTTATCAGTTCCACTTCCCCATGAGTCTCCATGGCCAAACAGGGATTTGAACCTGGGTCTCCTCAGTCCTAGTCCATAACTATAACCACTATGGAAGTGGTTCCCGAATGTGGGTAACCCATGTGTTCTTGAACTGCAGCTCCCAGAAACCCTGGCCAGCACAGCTGGTGGTGAAGGTTTCTGGGAATTGTAGTCCATGAAAACCTGGCTTAGGTCTCCTGGTGATGGAGACAGAAACACATTTCCTATTGAAGGTGTTGTTTACTGCAAACAATACCACTGAGGGCAGTTTGACAGGGAAAAACTAGACCACACTCTGCCACCCAGACTGAAAGAATTATTAATATGGGCATCCTGTACTTCCAAATTAAAAGTGGCCAGATACAAAACAAACAAACGAACAAAAAAACGTATGTTTTAACATAGTGGCTGAGATCCCATTATTTAGTATATAGTAAGTCATAATTAATGTAGGCCCATTTAATCAGTAGGGATTTGTCCATAAGTTCTGTTGATTGGGTGAGCCTACTCTAGTTGCAAGTTATTACGCAAAGCAATATGAATTCAGCCACTGTGTAGTTTAGATAAACATTAAAATAGCAGGTGGCATAATAGATTGTTTTCTCGCTGCTTATTAGATTGTAACCCTAGAATTGTATTTTTCTAGATGTGCAAAAGTACTGATCAAGTGAGGTGTTCAAAGATATAGAATTTCTAAATAATATTAATCCAAACCTTATTGAGGCGGCTTATTTCATATTCATAATGTATCTTTTTTGTTTTTCCCAGGGCAATTTCTTCTTTTAGTAGTCTGTTCTCTTCTTGCAGCGTTTTCTTGTCTTGCTGGAATGTAAAAACACATACATAATATTGATAAGGTACAGATGATTGCATTCTTCCCCCAGTCAGGCAGATGTGCTGAATGGTGTTTGGCTGTTTGTTGTTTCAGGCTTTGTTTTACTGTTTCAAGTAATGGTATCGAACTTCTCGGGGGGGGGGGGACCACCATCAACCTTGGGTCCTTTCTTAAGGAGAAAGGTGAGTTAAAAATATTTTAAATAAATTTAAATAAAAATAAATAAAACTGGTGGACAGCTCATCCCAGAGTCACCCTAGAGTCTGATGAAATTCTATTGATGACCTTTTCCCTTCTCTTGTGGCACATACTGGTCATACAACCAGATAATGAAACTGAGGAAATATAGTGCTTACCCTCTCCATATCTATAAATAACCACCATGAAAGCTTTGTTTTTGAAAGATGTATGTCAGAGAGGTGACAATGATCATGGTTGACACCTCAAATGGCCCCTTGGTCCACAGCCAAAGCAGAGACAACTTGTAAGAAATCATCAGGCATTGTTTTGTTGTATATCATTTTAAAATTGTTCCATCCTTCCATTTTAAGGCAGATTTTTTTTTTAAAAAAAAGGATACTTCTATTCATGATTCTAAACATTCAGTTCCAATCCCTTCTCAATGTTCTTCACCATGTTAATTTGTTGCAATTCTGCACCTACTAAATGGCTCAGCAACCCATTTAGCTTAGTTGTTTTTGTGGAGTTCCCTCATCTTGAGGACCTTTTTCGTCCTGTGGCATTGTTGATCTTCTGCAAGTCTCAGTGTTTTCCTATGTCTACTAATGCAGTGGTCCCCAACCTTGGGCCTCCAGATGTTCTTGGACTGTAACTCCCAGAAGCCTTCGCCACCACCTCTGCCAGCCAGGATTTCTGGGAGTTGAAGTCCAAGAACATCTGGAGGCCCAAGGTTGAAGACCACTGTACTAATGTATTTGTCAAATGTATTTTTAATATGGATGGCAACATTTTTTCTACATGCAAAATAGAAGTCAAGAGAAATGGGATACAATGTAAAAAACATGCAGTGACTTGGTGTATTTTCATCCAACATATAAACAGAGTGACATTCCACGTGCAACAAACAAAAGAAAATACAGTAAAACCAAAACCACCTCCAGACTTTGATGGAAGACCATACCTTATTTACAAGCTCTTCCCCCTTAGTCCGGACAGAATAATAAGAACTCTGTTGAGGGGAAGGGGAACATGTGTTTTAATTACAGTACATTGTCGTTGAGTGCTGTTAAGTTGCCTACAACATATTATAATGTTATAATCATAACATTATTTTATTTATACATGACTCTGAGCTGTCTTGAGCATGACTTCAATGAAAGGACAAGACACAAATATAATGAATAAATACATGCATTACTTTTACCCACAGATTCTCCTTATCACTTGGTACCAAGCCTTACAAATACAGATACCAAGTGCTGAACCTGCAGACTTTTACTGATGAATTATGGCCTCTTCCAGACAACTGAGATATGCTCCTTGATCCCCAATAGTGCATATACCATCTTAGCCTTTTCAGCTGCAGACTTCTCCCTTTTAAAACCATATTGTTTTCTCTCCACCCCGGTCATAGCCTAGGTTTCTAGATCTACAGAAGCCTTTCTGTCTTTGGCCTTTCTGCTACTAGAAGAATATTATTAGGGGACAGAACTAAACAGTGAGACTGCAAAAGCCTTCAGAAGAATGACTGTTAATGCATGATAGTCAAACATAAATAAATTCATTTGTTTTCTTTATATTTTTCTTGGTGAATAGCATAATTAGGGAAAGCTTTACTATTACAAAGCTCAGTCTTTTGAACTAAGAAAGCAATTCCTTAGGATTATACAGAATGACTTTTAATTATACAAACCAATTAAAACTAGAAACACCAGAAGTCCCCTACCATTTCTTGTTCTACCCTGTTCATATTCAGAATTTCCAATCTTTCGCACTCTTGCTGTATTTGGTCTCTCTCTCTTTCAAGTGTGCTGACAGTTTTTTGCATTGCTTCCAGTTTTGCTTTCATTTCTGTAACCTGCAACATGACACAATACAGAAGATTAATGTGTTCTCGACGGCTTTTCACAGCCAAGTTCCGATGGTTGTTGTGGGTTTTTTGGGCAGTTTGGCCATGTTCTGGAGGCTTTTTCTTTCTATTTTTTCACCAGTCTCTGCGGCCAGCTCCTGTCCTCTGAAGATGCTAGCCACAGAAACTGGCAAAACATTAGGAAGAAAAACCTCCAGAGCACAGCCAAACAGCCTGAAAAACCCACAACAAACATTATTTCATTTCAAAAAAATATATCCCTAGATATACTGTATGTGGAAAATATAGAGAATAACATTAGTCATAAAATGTACTTTAGTTTACAGCTAGGGAATGAAGGTTGCGGCATCAAGATTTTAAAAAGAACAGATGCTCAAAAGCCTATGGTGAGCTGTCTCACTGAGAATGACAGATTTATGCATAGCTGGTAATGTGCCAATCTGTGGTGTGTGATAGGAATATCCCTAATTCAGATCTCTCCTCAAGTAAATCATAAAATGTCTGAGGCGGACATTGTGATCAGACAGCTGCAAAGGTAGTCACCTGACTGCACCGGAAAGGGTTGTATCCGAATCCCCAAAAGTAGAAGTCATCCTACAGCTAGACCTAAAAGGCCCATCTTAGGCATGGACTGGGGTTGGGCTGGAGTGCATTTCCCTGTGTGTCGTGCAATTGCCAAGAAAGAGATTGCACTAAGACAATTTCTCAAGTGATCCAAACTGTAATGTATCTCCCCATGTGATCACACCCTGAGTTAGCTAAACCATTACCTTTTGTCTTGACCATATGTGCCACCACTTTTAGGATAAGGTTAATGCTGGCCACTCTTGCGTGGTTGTCATGATAACTAATGAAGTACAGTATGTTAAATGCTCTGAAAACTTTGCAGGCATCCTGAGACCCACACTCCACAGGAGAAGCTAATACAGAAGATCTAGTATAGAAGGTCACCACAATGTTTTTTTATTACTCAAAAATTGGTTTAACTAAATAAAGAGAATTTAAAAAAAAAGATTTAAAAGCCCACTTGTGGTATTTAGTGCTAGGGCATTTAAAACATGGCAGAACTCTCTCCTATGCTGAAGAACAAAAGGAGAATTTCTGAATAAAGACTTTTTTAATGTTGAAATTTTTGGGAGATTTCAAGACCCCAGAGGTGCTCTGATGCCACAAAACATTCCTGAAGAGAGTACATGTATCCCTCTCCTGTTCTAACCCCATCCCACTAGCTGGCATCTAGATTTTCTAAGGAAAAGAACATACTACTAGAACCAACAGAAAAAAAGACTACTTTCCTTCCATGTGGCAGTCTTTCCTATTAGGCATCAGCCTCCAGTATGGGCTATAAATGGAATGAATGAATGAATGAATGAATGAATGAATGAATGAATGAATGAATGAAATGGACCTCTCCACTGAAAATAACCATGAATGGCAAGGTTTTACCTTTTTTTCATACTGTTGTTTCATCTTCCTGAACTGTAGATCCCACTGATTGTTGACTGCCAAAAGCTGAAATGATTATTCAATTATTTTAGGTTTGCTGGTTACTTTTAAAACCTTACAATTGTTTCAGTGCTTAATCTTTGAGCTGCCAGATTATATTGGACCTTAAATCTTCCCTACTTCCTAATCTGAAGAACAACCTTTATAAAAAGTCTATATTGTAAATTATAATTTATAGTAAGCTTAAGCTAAAATAAAACTAAAAATATAAATTGTTCAATGAAAGCTACCAAATTGTTCTCCAGGAAAGGGAGGCTTTATGTTATTTGCAGAAGATATTAAGGGCAGAGTTTGGATCAGAGCTTGGAAACACTGGGATTAAAATTTTCAGAGTTGCAGAGGATGCATGGCTGAGAAGTTCAGAAAACTGCAATCCAATAAAGTAACATTTCCAAGCACTGCTTTTTTCCATAGGGTGAACAATTAAGAGGACCAGGAGCCATGCATGGTCATTATTCCTGGACCTTGGTACTAAACTATGGAAACCACTTGCCTGTTAGGGCTTATGGGTCTGTTTTCAATCTCTTTGTTAGGTTGTTTGTTATGCTCCTTTGCATTACGGTCTAGAAGGCTGATAAACCCATTTCTCCTTCTCTGCAGTGCAGGAAAGAAGCCAGTTAGAGAGTGGCAGATGACTCAGTGTTATTATTGTACCAGTGCATATGTTCAACACAAAACTCCCGCACAGGATTTCTAAAATGTATATATTTCCCTTTTAGCTCTGCAGAGGTCTGATCTCCCTGCACAGAGCACCAAAATCCAAATTTCTGGTGCAAGACCTCTTTCTGGCAGTTACCACCTGCCCATGGCGATGCCTATTCCTGCCAACATCATGGGTCCATCACATTCCTTACCACTCATCTTTCCCCAAGCCTGACCAATACAGTAAAATAAAAAAAAAACAAAGTGTGCATAAGTTGCACCCAAGTGACACACACACACCACAAGCTTGACTAGCAACACACCCCTAGTACAGTTAGCCAAGCCTACCCTGGCAGCAGAGCCAGCAACTAAATCTGGCCATGCAGTGCCTGCCTACCAGCCAAGTACCCACCCAGACTATGGGGGGGGGAGGGTAAAGAATTAAAAAGAATTCCAATCCGAGAAGACAACAATGCAACAAATGTGCAGATAGGCTAGACCTGGCCTAGCCATTTTGGTCTCTCTCTATTCTAGGCCAAATCTCAAAGCAACAAGAGCAGCAACAACAACGGTCAGGACAAGGATTCTTAATTCTGATACCTGAACATGTCCCTAGCAATCCTACAGTATTTTATGGACCTCTAGGGAAAAATCAGAAGCTTGTGTTTGTCACAGCTGCCATTTATCTCCAAAATTCCAAAATGAAACCAAACTATTATTTCCAATCAGATCAAAATTCATCTGAGTATTAATGTATGTCTTTAAATTGTTGCAATAATTCTAGGGAACATCAGCTTGTCTAATTCTACCAGCTTTATTTGTCTACATTGCTTCTGTATTCCATATGGACAAAATCACTTCGTAAATATTGAAAATACTGTACCTAAAAGTATTACAGCTATGGAACAGTGTAAGTAGAATTGTTTAAAAAAATATGAAAACTGAATGTAAGTTGCAGGCTAATACTTAAGACAGAATTCAGTCCAAACATACAATAAAATATATTTTTAAGAGTAATAAAAGAGCAATATGGAAACAACCCTTCACCACAGAAACAATTTCAACCAGAAGAATCAATTAGTATGCCATTTAAGTAATTTAGCAGATAAAAAGAACCCTAAATTATAGAAAGAAGAAAAAAGGTACACAGCAAAGATAGACATGCAGTGAGATTCTAAGACGAATACAATACTGGGCAAAATCCTCTTGTGTAAATTTACACCACCGAAGTCAGACAATAGCATCATCTGGACCAATAAATTTAATTTAAATTATCTGAAAACTTCCCTTTTGAGTTCTTAAAGTTCCCCAGGGCTCCCATTTGCCCTGGGGAAGTCTTTGGGAATTTCAGGATGTAGGGGAAAGGAGCCTTCAATAGTCAAAAATCACCACCATGTCACCACTATTTGGATTGGGACCATCAATTTTTGATCTGTTAAAGACTCCCACCACCCCATCCAGATTCATTTGCCTTCCACAATAAAAGCTATGCCAGTAGGATTTTGGCTTATACTGTATATCCTAATAACATACAGAAAAGCTGTGTACCCACCACCCACGCAGAGGGGGACGAGGATCAAAAGAAAAAGAAAAAACACAGAATCCTCTCCAAATCAGAAATCAGAAGATCAGAAATGAAAATGCAAAACAGATCAGGAAATACAGTCAAATCACTTCCTCTCAACCCTAACCTCTAGAATACAGGATTTTACTATGCCCTGCTACTTTGATGTCTCCTTACTTCAGCAGCAAGATATCCAGAACAAGCCAACAGGCAACCTATGGCAGGGGAATGTGGGGTGGAGGTGGCGGAGTAATAGGATAAATTTCCCCACAAAAAATAAAACAGGCCAGAAATGAAAGAACCGAAAAGGACTAAATATGAAGGGATAAAATCCAATTCTAGACTGAAAGCAAGGCAGAACAGACCAAGCAGAGAAAGGAAAAAGAGGGGAAAGGATAAAAATTTAAATTAAAAAATGAATATTGTAAACCAAGATAGAGAAGAGAGACAGTTGTGACAGTTGATCCAAATCCAATTCAAAATGGAGGAAGTTGCATAGCCAAGAATCTCAGAGCACAGCTACGGTAAATCCACAGGAAACAACCAGCACCAAAGAACAAGCATTACTGATGCCAGGATCTTTTAAAGATTTGAAATTTCCCTTCCTCTCTTCCAAAACATTCTGTTTGGCAGCTGACAATATGTTGCTAGACTCATGACACTATTTGTTCAAATAGTAAATGAGGTGACTACATATGGTGGCTGAAATGAAGATAATACAGTAAACAAAAGAAACAAGGATGAAGGTGGGGAGCTGTGTCCCTCTAATTCATAAAAATGGATTATAAGTACCGGTATTTCTAAAACTCTAATTCAGAACATAATGTAAGAAACCAAAAATAAATACAAGACCCTCCTCATTGTTTGTTTTCATTTCATCCTAACCAACCCTAATGGCTGCATAGGAGCTAATAGTTGTTCCCAGGCAATGATTCTAGACTCATCCTGTTGGATTGCATGCTCCTTCCCCTGGCGTCCATAGAAATACTGCTGTCTTAATCAACAGCCTAGCTTGCTTGTATCATTACAATGTGTAGAAGTAGCATCCATAGAAGGTCTGCATGTGACACAAAGATATTCCTCATGCAAAAATCTCCCTTGGGATGATTCCTAATCCCTACAGAAAGGTGAGGGTAATCCATGGCCCTCTAGTTGTTCAACTGCAATTCTTGTCATCCCCCACCATTGTTATGGTGGCTAAGGCTAATGGGTATTGCAGTCTAACAATATCGTCCAAAATTTGTCCACTCCTTGCTCTATAAACAAGAACATCAACTCAGCTTGAAAGTTTTTTTAAAGGGTATTTAAAATTACCTCTTGCTTCTGCTTTTCCAGTGAGATAATCTGTTGTTCCAGCATATCTGTTGCTAACTTCTTTCCCAATTTATGCTACAAAACCAAAAATTATTTCATTTGAACATAAAATATTTATTTACTTATTTGACTGTGCACACATTCACACAAAAATGAGTGAATGATGTACTCAAGATAGTATAAGGTTACCAAGTGGTCACTTAAAATATAATGCATACATGGGGTATATAATAACTGTTCCATCAAATACGTTATTAAAATGGGAGGGGGAAATGAGGTAGCCATGTTGATCCTTCATGAAAATTTTTTTGAAAAGCCTCAACATCTTTATATATTTAACACCGAGGAACAGTCATTATTATGTTCCACTTCATTTGTTCCTTATTAAGGTTTTACTCTTCTTTGACGATGGTGATGATGATAAAGATGATATTTTATTAAAGTAAAATACTGGCTAAACCATAATCCACACAGTACTTGGAATTAAAACATTTTAATTTGACTTCATTCAAAGGAAGAACCCTGTAAATGAAACGTACTGAAATATCTAAATATACTCCTATATCACATGTATGAAATACAATGAAGGGATTTTTTTTCATTTGAGAAGCATAACGTGTAATACAAGACTATACTATCAACATGATTTTTAAGGCAGCACTTCTTTAATAATAATAATAATAGACCTTTTTAGTAGGTTCCTCTCTATAGCAATGAATTACAAATACATTAATAAGGAAGCAATGAATTACAAATACATTAATAAGGATTTAAATATGTAAAATTTAAAAATACAATAAAATGTTTGAAATAAAATTAATAAGTATATTAACACACTAATATATATATTAGTATATATATAGAAAGAAAAGACCAGTTGCCACTGCCACCACCCTGCCAGCATGCCCCTCTAGCAAGTAAGCTCGCTTACCTCCAATTGGCTGTCTGAAGCTTTCTTGAACTCAGTGCTGGACTCCATCTGCTCAGAACAGCCTAGAAGGCTGCATTTGCCAAAGGCCTTCAAACCAGACAAAGAGAAATAAATCACAGGTATTGTGAGAGAAAAATGTGTTGAATTAGCCCAGTAAGTCACAGGCACATGGAAGTTCACAGCAAAGGCTTCCAACTCTTTTTGTTTGTGGAATACAGGAGGCAATGGTACTTATATTTGAATCATTCATATAAGGGGCTTCCCGGAATGTCTCAAGCTTATAGCTGTGATTAATGTGGAAAGACAGCCACCTGTTTGATGTGGCATGTAAACTGCAGTTTCTCTATTGTCGCCCAGTTCTCCTCTGGGAAGGCAAGCTGCACAGATAAGAAAATGAGAGTAAGCTTATTCCCGAACATCACAGCCACTGAAAACCATTTCCTACTGGATTCTTCTCTCCTGCTCTTTATTTACGCACACAGGGAACTTTTCTAACGGGTTGTTTAGACATACTGTATATTTACTCATGACTGGGAAATAAGTGAGTCATGCTTCCTGCTCATTGAGAATGCTTGTGAAAATAATGGGGAAGGAAATATACAGCAGAAGGGACAATATGTACCATACAGAGTGTGAGTATCTTACAAAAACAAGTGAGGAATTTTTCTCCCAACGACAGCGAAATACTCCTGCCTAGATAGAGATTTTGCCTCTGTGATCATTATTTCCTGAATTGAACCACCTGATGTTTGCAAGAAAAGATAAGGAAGTGTGTGCTTGTGTATATGTTTGATCCTTGCAGAATAATTATTTGTTAATAACAGTAAGAAGAAAAACATGATAGGGATTGGTAATTTATGTATTTAGTTACATTGATAGCTGATGTTGTTCATCGATTTTGTGCCCCTCAGAACAGATATGTTTTCCAATTCTTATCCTTCAGTCACCCTTTCTAGGTGATTTACCACAATAACTGAGAATTTACCTTAACCTTTGATAACACTGAGGGCTGAACTGCATGCTCAGTTAAATATATCAGTGGTTCTTAACATGGGCGATAATGCCCCCCAGGGGGCGATTTCATTTTTCAGGGGGGTGGTACAACAAAAAGGGGCGGCATGGGGGTGCTGGAGCAGAAGGGGGGCGGTAGGGGGGCGCTGGAGAAGCCAAACCTGTGAAGATGGCTGCAGCCTTTTACAGTGTGCATGAATATATATTTACCTCCAATTTTAATTTAGTTTCAGACTTTTTGCTTGAAATTTTTAATTCCAGCATTTGTTTTTATGCTCTTTTTATATTTCTTTTTGCGTCTTAAAATTCACTTGCAACTAAATAATTAAATGTTACTTTTTGGGGGGCATTTCATTTTCTTGGAATTTAATTTTGTTTTTAGGGGTCATTGGATTTAAGTGTCTTAAATAAATAAATAAATAAATAAATAAATAAATAAATAAATAAATAAATAAATAAATAAATAAATAAATAAATAAGATATCATCACCGCGGGGAGGGGGGCGATGATAACTTCCTCAATGGCTCAAGGGGGCGTTTCTTTCAAAAAGGTTAAGAACCACTGAAATATATAATGGATGATCAAGCATTTTTGTTCTTTTTCTTTTCTTCTTCTTTTAATTCCAGGTAAACACACAGGGGCATCATCCAGGATGGGATCACTATGACCAAGAAAGAGAAGTTTAATCTTCTCCTATCCCTGCCATTTTTTACTTTAATAAACTGAATTCCAGCGCAGAAGCTTTAAAAAGGGAAATTAAGCCCTCTACTGGTGACAGTGACTTTTTCTCTTGATATAAACTGAACAGGCAAATGCAAGGAAGGAACACGGCAATGGACAGAAGGTTTAAAAACCATCCCTTTCTGTGTGCAGATGTGATGAACTGGACCAGATCCCCATGTACTTACAGTGATGCTCAGTTATATGCATCTTGTGCAATTAATCTAGCATGCAAATTAACCTTGAGAAACAAATCAAAATTGTTCCTCTGAAAACCTACAGGAATGATTGGGATTTGAATAACCACATGAGCGAATGCAGTCCAATTATTGTGCACTACACCTTAGATGAAATCTGACTGCACTATTAACTATTTAAAATGTGCTCTTAAAATAAAGAATATCCTGGAAGATAGAAACAACATTCAAAAAGATCTTGATAGGCTCAAACACTGGGCTGAAAACAACAGAAATGAAATTCAACAGGGAGAAATGCAAAATTCTTAACTTAGAGGATAAAACCAAATGCACAGTTACAAGATGGGGAATACTTGGTTCAGTGACACTATATGTGAGAAAAATCTTGGAATTGTTGTCGATTGCAAGCGGAATAAGAGCCAACAGTGTAATCTGCCTATTAAAAATACAAATACTACTTTAGGATGCATGAACAGAAGTATAGTTTCCAAATCCTGTGAAGTACTAGTTTCCCTCTATTCAACACTAGTTAGGCCTCATCTTGAGTATTCATCTAGTTCTGGAAACTTACTGCACTTTTTAAAGGATTCAGACAAACTGGAACAAAATCACAGGCACTGAAAATAGGACAATCAGGGCACTGAAAACCAAGCTTTATGAGGAAAGATTCGAAGAATTTAGCATATTTAGCCTTGAGAAAAGAAGACTGAGGGGAGACATGGCAGCACTTTTCAAATACTTGAAAGATTGTCATACAGAGGAGGGGCAGGATCTGTACTTGATCATCCCAGAGTACAGGCCATATAATAATGGGCTCAAGTTACAGGAAGCCATATTTCAGTTGAATATCAGGAAAAACGTCCTGTTAAACCAGTACAACAATGGACCCAATTACCTTGGAAGGTGGTGAGCACTCCAACATTGTAGGCATTCAAGAGAAAATTGGACAGCCATCTATCAGATGTATTGATTTGGATTCCTGCAATAAGCAGGAGGTTGGACTTGATGGCTTTATGTATAGGCATCTTCCAACTCCATTATTCTATGATTCTATGAAAATATATACAGTGGACCCTCGACTTACAGATGGCTCGACTTACAGACTTTCGAGTTACAGACTTCTCTGGCTGCAAAATTTGGATTCGACTTGCAGCCGGAGAATCGACTTACAGACCAGAAAAAAACCAAAATGGAACAAAAATAGAATAAAAACTGCCAGTTATGGGATTAATCGGTTTTCAATGCATTGTAGTTCAATGGAGATTCGACCTACAGACTTTTCAACTTGCAGCCACTGCTCCAATACGGATTAATTCCGTAAATAGAGGGTCCACTGTACAGTAGAAAGAAAAACAGCTCTTCTGTGAGCATGATCAGCGTTGAGGGGTAACTCCCAATGGAACTGTCCCAAGGGGACAGCCCACTCCCAATTTGCAACCTGATGAAGATACCTAATGAAGATACCACTCCTGACTTCATTTTTAAAAATGCAACACATTTTTTTCTTTTCGCCATTATTCTCTCATCTCTCATGGTGTGTTTTTTGTTTTTTGTTTTTTGTATGTGGCTGACTGTCTTCTCTCAGTTCCACCTGCGCTCCTAAATTTGGATTCGACTTGCAGCCGGAGAATCGACTTACAGACCAGAAAAAAACCAAAATGGAACAAAAATAGAATAAAAACTGCCAGTTATGGGATTAATCGGTTTTCAATGCAATAACTACTTCAGTGATCATAAGCATATATGGGCTGCAACCCAATATGTACAAATTGTACAAATCTATGCCATGTATTTTTTTCCAAGTGATAATCTCCAAGCAGTTAAAATTTTTGCCATGCTAATCTTAACTTGTTGCCAATTTCCAATTCATCCACCCCCAAAAGTTACCTGTTTTGTCTGATCTTACTGTTTACCTTTCCCATCATTTAGAACTAATTAGTACAAGCTGACCTAGGCCACCATTTTGTTCACAGAACCAGATGCCCAGGAGAACCCACAAGCACAACACAGTGTCAGTGCCTTTTTCTTTTTGTTACTACTCAAGTATGCTTAATGAACAGGAAATTGAAAAGACAGAATATAGATAAAGAAAGCTGTGGTGATGCTTGCCTTATATGTGAGACTAAGCATGGAAATCCCCTATGTGAATGTGGTGGAGTGCAAAGTATATATATAGTTATTCACACTTAACATTTTTCACATTGCTGAAAGTGGGTGGATTTACAGAAGCCACAAGTCAGTATCGGGTGCAAGAGGCTTAAAGCCACACTGAATTCATTGAAGAGTGATGCAGTGGATTATGCTTCTGGTCTCATCTTCTTTTGCAAAAGATGGCTATAAATGTATTTGAGGAATCCAGACCATATCTGCCTTTATCTTCTTCTGCAAGAATATGTAGAACTATGCAGCCAAATGAAATGGTGTTCTTGCATGTCAAAGAGCAATAACTATTTGAAAATGTCATTTCCAGCCTAGTAAAATCATATAATTAGACCTTTCACCTCTGCAAGTGGTGAAACCTACTAGAGGTTGAAATATTACTTTTAAAAAGGAACTTTTTGTTTCATTACTTATTGTTTTGCTCAGGCCAGTGAGGCATTATTATTATCATTGCTCAAGTCTAGGAAAGTAACTTTGTCACATGGATGCATAACAATTAGTATTACCGTTGCCCATTGAAAATGCAAGAAAGTGTTCTCTGGTTCCCCCAAGAAAATCCCCCAAGCACTCTCCAGATATTTACACATGGCATATTAATAAGATGAGCAAATTAATAATTTATTTACAGTCATGGCACTTAAAATCTGCTGATTTGAGGTGAGGAAGGAATGCCTACTTCTGTTCACTAGCAAATTTCAGCATCATATTTTACACAAATTTTACACAGAAAATTAATTAAGAATATAATGGGTGGTTTTAAAATTGGATTGGTGGAAAATGTATGAACCAACTAAATGTACTTCACAAAGCAACTTTATGTGCCTGTTCTCCATCCTCCCTAGTCCACCCAGAAGTAAATCCGATTGAATTCAGCAAGACTATGAATTACACTCCTGGCATGCATGGTAGAATTAATTATAACCTTAAATACTCTCTGCCCCTTCTATATGTATGTTTAGGAGTTAACAAGTTGGCATGCTATCTTTTTGTGATCTGCTCTGCAGTACATTGTGATATTTCCCTCCTTATTTCTAAATTTACAAAGTAATTTTTCAGTCAAGTCAAATTAATATTCAGGGTACTCAGGTACAGTATATGCTCAGCAATTTTTAACTGGGGAGTGACATGAAATAGAAGCCTCCATGTAGTGTAATATATGTGGGGAAAATGTCAGTGAATGACCCATTTGCAGAGTGAATGGACATCCCCACCCTCTCCGACTAAATTCACATGAAACACAAACAGCCACATCAAAGTGTTCAATGAATGTATGTTAGAATTTATGTTTCCTTTCAAGATTTCTTTCTGAAGCCTACATTATGTTCCAAACAGAACCCACAGTTTTCAGAGGCTTTTGGGATGTGAGCCCAAGTTTTTCCTTCTCTCCTTTCGTCTCTGCATTTCGACTCTGCCTTTCATTATCATTTTTGTGCCGCATCCATTCCTTCTATTTCTAGCATCTGCAACTCTTTTACTCTCTACTGTAATAACTCCATCCCCAATAATCTTTGCTCCCTTTTCTCAAGTAGAATCTGCATTTTTATGACTGACTCTGCCTTGCATTCTAAAGCGATGCTGAATTCAGGGAAACCAGAGCTGAACGCAACTAGCTACTGAAAATTCCCTATGCTATTTGGGAGCAGAGAAACTTCAAGGATTATACCAACAATTTTTTCAGAAGTAGAAGTGATCAGAATTATTTTTATGCTGCAATGGCTCCCGATCTTGGGCTCCAAGATGTTCTTGGACTTCAATGCCCAAAAGCCTTCACCACTGGGTATGCTGGCAAGGGCTTCTGGGAGTTGCAGTCCAAGAATATCTGGGGACCAAGGTTGGAAACCACCAAACTACAATATCCTGGAGGAGGTAGGATCCTGCTAGAAAGAAATGTTTGACATAACATCCTGAACAAACTTGATATTGTTCCATTTTGGAAGCTAAACAGAGTCAGGTCTGCTTAGTACTTGGATAGCAGACTACTAGTGAATGCCAAGGACCCCTGAGTAGGTTAAGAAAGGATCTAGCTTGAAATATTGGAGAACATTTGCCAGTGTAAGTTGACAGTAATGGTTAGATGCAACAATACTGCTTCCTAAACAGTAGGGACTAATTGAAATGAATTCTGCAAGAAGAGGAGAAAAAAGAAGGAAAACTCAAAAAATTTTGTCAGGAAAAAAAGTCTTCTAAGAAATTCAGAAGGCTTCTTAACCTAACTTAAAGCAGTGATGACCCAATTGTGGTTCACAAATCACATCTAATTTTCTGAAGGGAGAAGCAATCACTAAGGCTAAAACCAACATACTACTGAGCTGCTGTTTCACTTTTCATCTGCTCAGCTCCAAATTCAGCCAAACAACATCTAGGACTTTTCATTCCGACTCTATGATTGATTAGACCTTTATTTACATAGTACGGGCAAGATCCAGTCATGCATTTCAGAATCGAAATGTAGATGAAATTAAGACTCTCTTCTCCTCCTGCTCTAGCCATTCATGGTGCCAAAAAAACCTCTGCTCCATGGGGTTATCTAACCATTTTGTAGGCACACAAGACCCTCATATGATGGAGGCACTGAATTCAGCAGAAGCACAGCATTGGGTCCTCACATGTGGACACACAACAGCCAGAAGAAACCTTGACCTAGTATGTCAGGAGTCAAGCATCACATGGACATAAACATTCTCTTTTATTAGAGGCCACATGGTCATATATCCTTTGCTCGTGGACCAGTGGGCATATTTATTGAGAGATTCTCGGTGTTTTGATCCAAAGGGTAACATTTCCTATCTCTGCTTGTGGCCTTCTTAGGGAAGAAAATTTCAGCTGTCAAGTATCTTTTGCTAAGGATGAAAAATTATATTCAGTCCTTTTGCTGACATGGAGAGACTGAAATAAGGATAATGAAGATCACTGTATTTCAAGAAATGACTTTACTAGCCCAATACACTGTAATGAAAAAAATATTGCAGATGCAGTTGCTGGTGCATGAAGCAGATGTTCACAGTCCTGTTAGGCTCTCACAGAGAATCATAGTCATGTGGTATCTTTTAAGTCTAGTTTTATTTTTGCCTATAAAGATCTCCTGGTTTGTATAAAAGAGGTGGGGGGAAGGAAGAAAAGGGAATTTGTTTACACATACATCTGAAAAACAATATTTCAAGAGCCTTTAGGTTATAAGATGTTAGTTTACAAGACATCATTTGAATTCTCTGATTTAGAAACCATAAACATTCTCAAAAGGCATGCAGACCCACCATGCTCCCCAATGGGCTTTTGGAGAAGACACATGTTCTACACGGCCTGAGAAGAAACACTCAAAATATGCAGCAAATAATATTCACCTGTCTCCATATGTTTCTCCCAACTATTTTTGTCTTAGTTGTGCATTATAAGACATAAACTTAGTTCAGTGTAATTTTTTCCCATCAAAAACTTTAATTTACGTTTTCCTATAATATCTGAAGAGTGCAAGAAATGTTCATTTTTAACTAGTTCATTCTTTTATTGCATTTTACCTTCTTCCCAAACATAAACGTATATGTATTATGAAAAGAGGTTGGAAAAGTTACTTTTTTAGACTAGAAATTCCAAAGCTGGGTCTGGGTTCGGAAAGCTGTAGTCTCAAAGTAACTTTTCCAGTCTCTGATTATAAATAATCTCATTTCTCTTTAGCTTTGTGTTATGTTTCCTCTCTCTTATTCTATGCTTCTAACAGATTTCAATGGAAAATATCTGAAAGTCTCCACGTTCGGTTCCAGCTTTCTGCAGACTCCCCACGAGAGACTTATAGACTTGTGTTTTGCACAGAACTGGCAAGGAATATATTTGAAGTCTCAGAAAATTTTGCACACTTTTTTATATTAACTCAATTCTTTCTCCTGAAAATCCCCCTGATAACTTTAATGAATTCAATATTAAGAAATAAATATTTTCTGAAATTTTTTTAGCAAGCGAGCATGTACATTAAGAAGCTTAAAGTTTCAGGCATATACCTATTTGTTTAAAGTATATAAGAAATGGATGAGTATATATTTCAAAACCTACAGTGTTCTTATACAAAACTTCAGCTCATGTATATAGGCAGTATTCGGTCTAAAATGAATAACTGTGTATAGCTTAAAAACCTAAACTTCATATTCAAAGGACACAATGCCTAAAGATACATTCTTGATGTCTAAAAAAGAGAAATACACAAACTCTCATACAAGTCACTTTAAACTGTTACTTAAAATCTATTTTGTGAAAGTATTTTCAAATATAAAGCATCGCATAAGAGCATTAGGCATTTTAAATAAATCATAACTTATTGCGTAATTCTTACCCACTCCTGACAGAGATTTTCCCCCCACTCAGTGAAAACAAAACATGTGTCTTTCTTAGTGCCAAAACAGAGTGTAATCCTCCTGATTTTAGATACCACATCCTGGGCATAGTTAAAACAAAATCTTCAGCAAAGCCTGGACTTCTCAGCTTCTGAGAAAATCGGAAATTGAAGGTTGCAGAATCCAGTAACATCAGATTTTACTTAGTCCAGGCCCTTGCCTTCTAAAAATCTGGCAATCTCAAGGTCTGGGCTAAAATTCCCCCTCCCTTGAGGAGTACTGACCAGTATAATGCAATATACTGTAAATACATACTACAGAATATACAGTATACAATTTTATATCCTCTTATTTATTTATTTATTTATTTACTTATTTACTTATTTGTTTGTTTGTTTGTTTGATTGATTGTTTGATTGATTGATTGATTGATTTTACCCCGCCCCTCTAGACCATGTCTACTCTTCTTTTAATAAAATTGCTTCCATCTATAAAGCATGTTATTTTCACCCACCATACCTTTTATTAAAATCAGAATTTAATATTCCTTTTTAAAAAATCTCCATGGACAGAATGCATAGAGCTTCTACTAGGATTTAAAAGCAATATATTTCTGATTGCCAGTGTAACAAGCAAGCAACCAGCCAACAATAAACTATTGCCTAGTCAGAATAGCACAGTGAATACTCTTTAATCCAAAAAGAACTCTGAGCCATATTTGTATCTTCCCTTCTTGAAACTCTAACACAGAACGAAATGAAAGGCATAGCACAGATATTTCATATCTCAAGAACAAAGGTGCTGTAATTAACAGCCCTCCTCAAGCCCTAGTTTCCTTTATTGACTTAATCCATCTAATGTTTAGTTCTTCCTCTGTTTCTACTGCTTCCTACTTTTCCCATCATAATTGTCTTTTTCCATGAGTCTTGCCTTCTCATGATATTCCAAAAGTACAGTAGTCTCTTGTCCTAAGTACAAATTGTGCATTAGGGCAACCAAATGTTATGATATGCCATTTTCTCTTAGAATTATCCATAGCTTTTCATGATTCACATAGTCAAAGACTTGGCTGTAATCTACAAAGCACAAACTCAAATCCTTTGGTACACTCCAGTAGGCAACATATATTACAATATGATTTTTGGTGTCTCTTCCTTTTCCAAATTGAATTTGAACATCTGGTATTTCTCCTTCTATATTCTATTCTTATAAAATCTTGATAATTCTATAGTGAGCTCCAGTCTTTGGTGACTCCTGTCTTTCAAATTGAAACATATAATATATTGAATATCATATAACAGAGTGAATATATAATACTATATTGAATCTGTAGGCCATTGTTTTGTTTTCTGTGCTTGTTGGCATATTCTTGTTAGGATTTTGATAAATTCAATGCAGTTGCTTTCCTTCCCCCACCCCAAGAAAAACCGCCATTGTGACTGTCTCTTGAAGTGATGAAGAGGGGCAAGTCATTTCATGCAAGCATTTTTCCTAAAATCAGGGAGCTACTGCAAATCTGTTAGAACAAGAGGGCATTGGAGCATTTGTTCCATCAGTTAAGAAATAATGGAAGTTTGTATAAAACCACAGATGGCAAGTACAACTGATATTAAACAGCTTGTAAAGAATGACTAAGTGAAAATATGTTTGCTTACATTCAGGATACAAGAACTGCTCTCTGTCTTCTTACAGGATTTTGAGGCACTGTTCTTCCCAATCAGAATCCTGATTTCATCATCAAGCTCTCTGCTGTCACATCTAGTTGGGGAAAAGGGGGAAAAAGCCTTATATTCTAAACCATGTGTGTTGATTTTAGAAATACCACTCTTTGCTAATAACTGAAAGGTCAAGATCCAATAGTGTACTTTAGTATCCAAGGAACTTCCTTTCCCAGCTGTTGTAGTGCAGCATGATGACAATAAAAAATAAAAAAAGAAGAAAGAAAAAAATAAAATAAAATAAAAAGAAAACCAAACTGCAAGGATGTATAGAAGGGAAGGAGGTTGTCAGTCTTGGAGGAAACAAAGAATCTGTCCACACCGAGCATTTGTTCAACTTCCCCTGCACTCATAATACTGATAGTAAAGCTCAGGCCCCATACTATGCAGGGCTAGAACTAGCATCACCAAAGTTTTTTACATCACTGAGCTGTTGTGTATTTTTGTTCTTCTTTGCTTTAATTTGTTCCAGTGTGGGATCTGCTTGTGTAGACCTCAATATCAAGTTATTTGTCTGTCTGTCTGTCTGTTCATTCATTCATTCATTCATTCATTCATTCATTCATTCATTCATTCATTCATTCATTCATTCATTCGCCTATTGCCTTTCCTCCAAAAACGTTCCAAATTGATTTACAGCATTAAAAAGAAACCATATTAAAAGCTAAAAGAGTAAATCACTACACCACAGTATTTAAAAATATTGATGCATGCAGATTTGTGTATTTTGTGGGTATATGTCATTTGCTGATGTTTCTTGTGGCAATTTGTTTGTTTGCTTGTTTGCTGGTCTTTCTTTACCCCCAGTGAATGAGTTGAACATGGAAGAAAGAGGAGAGAGTGAAGTTGGCAGGGAGAAGGTGTACAAGACAGACAAAAATTGGGGGTCAGCAGAAGGACCCAAGGTGGCATACATCACTAAAACAGTATTTAAAAGCTAAAACAGTAAGTATAAAAATATTCAAAAAAAGAATTAAACAAGTATTATATTATATTATATATCTGTTTTGAGAGTGATCTGTCAGGGAGCTATTTGTGATGTAAGTGTACAGGAAGTACCACAATGAGAGTTCCTTATAAAATTAAAGATATGACCCTTAGCAGATATATGTAAAATTAAGTATGGACGTACTAGCATAAATGTACAAGTATGAATGCAAAAAAAAAAATTCACTGAATACACTGAATTTTTACTGAATACCTGTGGGATTTGTAAGCAAGTTGGATAAGAATGCAAAATTGTTTTAGTGCTGGAGAGAAGCACTTAACTCTTCCAATTCTGAATCTTTGGCCATTTGCAAATATGCACAGCAGCTTTCCAGGTGCATGGGAATCAGCTTCCCATTATGCAAAGTAATTTGCTATAAAGAGATTGTTAGGGAGACAACTAGGCTTGTATACCTGGTGCTGGGAAATTCATTCCCTCAGGGTAATATGATAAATCTTCACCCAGAAGCAACAGACCGGAAACATCGGCATTATGAATTAAAAGAGGGAATTTAGAAAACAAACAGGTTTTAACCTGTTCCCAATTTTTTTTTAAAAAGTGCTCAGAAAGTTCATAATTACCACACCAAATTTGAATCAAGCCAAAGCAAAGGTTTCTGTCATTACTAATTTCCTTCTTTTGAAATATAGGTCTAACCATTATGATCTAAAAGCAAGTGATGTAACCTTCAGAAAACTTTGAAATCATTAAATTTCCTTCTGTTTATCAGACATATTTAGAAAGTAATGTCCTGATCTATACACCTGAGGTGGGCAACCTGAGGCACAGTTGTAGCCCTTATATCAGCACATTGAATTGCTAGATACAGGTCCTTTGGCCTGTGATAGACAGCTAATAATAATCATCATGTGCCAAGAAGTCAGTTCTGACTTATGGCAACCCTTTTCAGGGCTTTCCCTGGTAGAGAGTATTCAGAAGTGGTTTACCTTTCCCTTCTTCTAGGGCTGCCCTGGTGACTACAAACAGCCTGGCTCTACTCACAGGTAGCACAAGTGGGGAATTCAACTCCCAAACTCTGGCTCTGCAGCTAGATACCTAAACCACAGAGCTACCTAGCCAGGGCCCTCCACAGTTTTTTTCACCTATAACCCACCATACCAAACCCGATGGTGAGGGATTATGGAAGCTGCAGTCCAAAACCATTTAGAGAGCCACAATTTCCCACCCTGTCATAGATCAAGCAAGCACTGCTCTGGCACTCTTTTACTAGAGATACAAATCCTCACTTGTTATTCTCATGCATAAAAATGGCATAGACCAAATTTTTCTCCTTATCTCTGAAGCATTTTTTTTTCTGGTGAGCATTCTAGTATTTGCAGGAAAGTATTTTGTAACATTGCAAAGCTGGACAGAACTGACTTTTAACAATGAGACACCGTTGAATGGCTCATTTGCATCCTTTGGTTTAATCAGCCCAATAGTCCTATTGTGCTTGCCATGTGGATTCACTCTGAAAATGTCTGCATTTTCAAAACCAGGAAAGACACTTTTCATAAACTGCAGAAACATCAGTGACTCCCAGCTACTTTTTTGCTGGATGTGAAAAATCTCATGGGGCCCAGTGATGTCTCAACAGCCTTTCGCAATTTGTTCAGAGAGTCTGTCTCAGCAGAATGAACATTTTCAAGCAAACTTGTCATATCACCTTCCTGCAGTCTGCTCATGAGGGTTAAAAGCATGATGATGGTGATGGAGGGAACCTCCACAGAAACAATATTTCATTGGTTTATAATTGAATGTATCATATATAAATAAGGTTTAAGTGAGAGAAATGCAGCTGGCCATTTCAAAGTCTTACTACTGGTTTGCTGTTATTTATTTATTTATTTATTTATTTATTTATTTATTTATTTATTTATGCATCCATCCATCCATCCATCCATCCATCCATCCATCCATCCATACATACATACATACATACATACATACCCCACCCATTTAGTGAACATACCACTACTCTGGGTGGCTTACAAAATATTATTAAAACCATATAAAATATATAAAACATATTAAAAGAAAACAAACAAACCCTACAGCCCCCATTAAATCACCCGTTATTGTTGCTATATTACAGAGCAAATGAATTACTCTGCAATGTGATCTGCCAGATATGACCATGTTAGTTTCTCCATGTGGGGCTTAAAGTTAATCTCCTTAAAAAAAACTGGTTACAGATACAGCCCCATCTTTCCTCCAGCTCCATTTACATTTCTGGGTTGGTTGGTTGGTTTAATTTGATAAACTTAAATACAGATTCTGCTCCAGGTTATGTTGTTAGCAAATAGTCATAGTTAATAAATGGCGGCCACAGATAGAGTTAATAAATGGCGGCCACAGATAGAGACACATTTATCAACATTCACACCCTAAAGGTGTATCTAATCAGTACAACTGAAGGGAATCCAGATGTGCAAGTGCCTCATCTGGATTCCTTTGCCTCAAAAGCATCTGCAGAAGACTGCTTGCATCTGAGATATGCAGTATGCAACCAATAGGGTGCAGGTAGCTCCCCGCAAAAGGACTGAAACACTATCCCTCAGCACCCCACACCCATTAGTTTTTAGCACATAAAGACCTCTTGTAACCTTTAGAGGAGAGGAGGGCAATTTTGCCATCCTTTGAGGGTCCCCCAGCAAACTCATACCAGGCCTGCATATGCTAAATTTTAAAAATTGTTATAAATTTGGCCCCTAGAAAGCACAGTGAGGGTGTTTTTTCAGATTTCACACACACACACACACACACACACACACACACACACACACACACACACACACACACAATGTGTAGAAGAAGAAAAAATCAAGGGCTGGGTGTCTTGGGAGCAGCCCTCCAAGGTTAAGGGATGACTGTGGGCAGCATCCAAGTTCTCAGGGAGAGACCGCCCCTGGTTTTCCTGAATAAATCTAATTTGGCGGACTGGAACACTAAGGTTACAGCATTACTGGCTATGTCTACTGGGGTATTCTTCTTGTAATCCAAAAATGTAACTTTTCCAAGTTCTGGTTTTAGGTATGGTCAAACCTTATGCCTCGAGTTGATAACCGTTAATAATTTCACTGGCCCAACTAGTAAAACCACATTCTGGCAATCAACCATTTACAGGGTCTGAAAAGCAGAGTGGGACCAAAGCAATTGTTCCATCAACAGTGATTGTTGTACACCTGAAAGTTTGAGTAAACTGACTCGCGCAGCGCCACACAGTAAAATTCAGAAAAGAGAGAAATTTTCAGCTTGGGCACCTTGCAGCCAATATTCCATTTATTGTCTTCCATATACGCTGGCAGTAGTGTTCCTGTCATCATGAATGCTATCTGTATGGTGAAAAATAAGTAACTCACTCTCAAAGATAGTATTATTCCCCTTTTTGAAAAAAAAATTATCATGACTAATTAAATTGTCTGCTTGGAACACTGTTAAAACCACCAGCAACAGCAACTTACAAGTTTGAACTTCAGAGACATGTGTTTTTAAGTTCCTAGAGGGTATTTCTTTTATAGCACCCTTTTAAATTCATTAATTAGGATTTTTGCGTGGCATTAAGCATGCATCAGGAGTACAATCATCACCCCTTCTGTCTCATCTCTGTCCTAGCAAGAGCATGTGGTTTGACTTCAGACAGTTTGTCAGCATGCCGTAATACACAGAATATATTCCTGCTGAACAATATAATTTACTGTACTGAATTAAGTGAGCTTGGTGACATTTGGAAGCACTTAAAGGCTAAGATATGGAAGCAGCCACTTAACTGAGCATGAACTTTAGCGCACATTACTTACAGAATGGGTGAGGATAATTGGTGGACGGCACCTTAATACTAAACACATGTTCTTGTAAGTGAGCCCTGCTGATTGGAAAGCTTGAAGAGGGGCATATGGAAGCTGGTGTGTGGTCATGCATCTAAGAGTAGTCACAGAAATGTGTCTGCTTTCACACTTTTGCCTCAGCCTTTGCAGTATAACAAACTAAGAGCCCAGAATCTTTGAGTTTAAATCCTCACTATTACGCTCATTGGATGCCCTTTAGCTGCTCCCTCTGTCTCAGGGTCAAATCAAATGAGAACTATTAAAAGATGGTAGAGATTTGTCAGAGATTTGTACCTGATTAATCAGAATTCCAATGAAACTCACATTTACCTCCTGGTGACCAATCACAAAACAAAACAAGGTCATTTTCAAGATAAAGAAGATGGGAAAAGCTTATACAATGACAATTGGGTGTCTTTTACTCCTTAAGACTTTTCATAATCTGCTGTTAGATATGTACACTGTCTCGTGATAAATGTGGGGAAATGGACTGTATTGCAACTGTTTGTGTAATTTGAAGGCAGATAAAGGTAAAGGTAAAGGTTCCCCTTGACAATTTGTCCAGTCGTGTCCAACTCTAGGTAGTGGTGCTCATCTCTGTTTCCAACACATAGAGCTAGTGTTTGTCCACAGACAATCCACGTGAAACAAAAAGTCATTTTTCAGTCCTGGAGTGGGACAAATGGATCCTTTGTATGCCAGGAGGGCAACATTTGGCCCTCCAGGTGTTTCAGACTACAAGTTCCACCATCCTATACCCTTGGACATACTGGATGTGACTTATTAGAACTGTAGGCCTAAGCATATGAAGGGCCAAAGACTGCCAGTCCTTGAATGATAGAAAGGTGCCAGTGAAGCAAAACCAGCAGCTTGAATGGTACAACAACTGTGCTGATATTTCATAAAAGTAACAAGAATAAACACAGGTAATCTTGGAGGTTTGAGGAAAGGCATATGTACTGCATGAATACAATAGAAGGGATTTTCATAAGAGTGACATGGAGGGGAAGAGGCTTTGAGATAAAACATAACATTTTGAGATTAGTGGGGTATCTGGAGAAAGGAACTGACAAATAATTTTCCTGAAGGGAAAACCCAGACCATTGTTAATAAAATATCCTGGAGACTAACTCATAGGTGACATTTCCTTAACATCTGATGATGTTATTTAATGTGTAAATCAGGAAAACCATATATTGCTCCATAAAAGAGCTGATTAGGTAACATCTCCTTAACCAGGAAATGTACCTTTCTTCAGGTAATATTTCAAGGATTTTTTTTTTTACTCAGCAAATATAAATGTCATGCAGTTCCTTTACCCTTATTTGGTGTCTCAACCTCAGATAGTCCCAAAGCTTTCAGGCAATGTTAGATTACTCTCACCTTTCAGAACCAGGATCTAAACAAATGGAAGGTTTTGTGGGTGAGTGGGTAGCACTGGAATCTTCTGAATAATTACAAAGCTGGACATAGACCCCACCATCACCATACTGATGTAATTTGATGGAGGAACAGCAACACTTGTTTTGAAAGCAAATTGAATGGGTCGCTCACTAAACCTGTTCTAAAAGATACGAATAGGGGGAGCTTCAATACAGATCCCCATCCTAGACTAAAAATAAGAAAAGTCCTACCAACCTTGGCAGTACATAAAATAGATTTACAGAAGGATGGGCTAAGAGACCACAATTTCGAAAAAAGGAGTAAGGCAGTCTTTTATGATACTGTATTGCATTCAGCCTAATTCCTTTTAAATGATAAGTGACTAGGAAAATATAAATTTCTACTGCTTTATTTTTTTATTTGAAGACAATAAGGTCATCAGATGTAATACATGTTTGGGAACTATGATGTGTTTCCATACATTTAAGCAAAATTAAACTCTTAACATGGTTTAAAGCTTCTGTTTTGCTGTTTGCTGTCAGATAAAATAGTAGGTTGCATTCATTACTAAAATGCAATCAAACAAACGAGTCAGCAAGAAACATTTGCCCTAGAAAACAGTTTCAGGCTTCATGTGGGGTTTTCTCACATGACCTACTCACTGGCATCCTCCCCCGCATCACACTCTTTTTTTTCTATTGCTTGCTCAACTGGTGAACCAGTAGCAACCACAACAACTGTCGCTATAGAACCAGGAGGTTCTAGAAATGAGAAATCTGCCCTCTACCAGGACATGGGCCTTGGAGGATGCCCAGCTTTGTTGACCTTTGATTTTAGCCCTCACCAAGAGTGCAACTACATGGTCAAATACCACAGAATTTGCTCAACTTATAAAACAAGAGAATTCAAAGAAATGTTTTACTGACCACATAATGCAATTGAATTGTTTCAGCCCTTTTTGCTGTTAAAGTAACTTTTTTTCCTCTTCCATGGGTGGGTGTGTGTCTACTTTTTCAAACTGGAATGAGTCGAACAGAGTTTTCGCTGTGTGGTAGTTATGACATGTTATTGTAAAGATGAGGGGCATACCTGAAGGTGGTGTTTTGGTGAGGTAGGCATCTGGAGCATGGTGTTCATGATGGAGATGAGGGGAGACATGCAAAAGCAAAGCACCATGATTATGGTTTCTGTGAAGCCACTTTCTCATATAAGGCTCCAGATTATTACATTTCTAGAAGACTTTTCTATAGAAAAATAACATAGAAAGGTACTTCACAGTCTCAGAATACAGAACACCAAAAGTCTGAACAGTAATTTTGCAAAATACATCATGATTCACTACTCAGAATGATTTCATATGGGTTCACTACCTTTCATCACCCATCAGTTACTCCTTTCCCTTACTTTCAAGTAACACATGAAGGAATTACTCATCTCCTGTAACATGGTTTTAACTATATGGGAACAAATGATATGATAAGTTACTGCCTTCTCTTCCAGCTAATATGGCACCAATTAACAAACTGTACAGTATAGATGTGTAGATATGGGTGAGTGAATGCAAAAAGTCCTAAGTGATTTAAAACCAGTAGATCTTTTGAGAGTTTAGAGAAATCTTTTAGGGGAGCCACTGGATATAAAAAAATTGAAGCTACTTTTCTTTTTCATACAGTCCTCCCTCTCTCCCTCTACTCTTTTTTCCCTTTGTCCTTTGTCCCACTCGGACAATGACCCCTGGCTTTTCTGACGACCTGCGGAAAATAGATGATGTGCGCAAGACAGCTGTCATCAACAGGGAACTGAGTAGGCTGCAGATGGACATTGTTGCCCTGCAAGAGACAAGATCCCAGACTTGGGATCTGTGAAAGAAAATGATTTCTTGTTCTTCTGGCAGGGAAAACCATTGACTGAGACCAGGGAATATGATGTTGCCTTTGCGGTTAGAAATATTCTGCTGAGTTCCATTTTTTCATCTATTGCGGGGACTGAAAGAATCCTGTCGCTGCAGCTCCACTCATCAGCAGGACTGGTCACCCTCATTAGTGCGTATGCACCAGCACTGTCATCTACAACAGAAGTCAAAGGCAAATTCTATGACGATCTGGCAGCTACTATCAAAAAAGTCCTGAGAGAGAGCCGCTGTTCATTCTCAGAGACTTTAACGCTAGAGTTGGTGCTGATCACAATTCTTGGCCCACTTGTCTAGGTTGTTTTGGCATTGGGAAGATGAACGAAAATGGCCAACGCTTGCTGGAGTTTTGCTGTTATTATTGTCTTTGTGTCAGCAACACGTTCTTTAATACGAAGCTACAACACAGAGTCTCTTGGACACATCCAAGACTGAAGCATTCCTTCAACTCGATTTGATTCTCACTAGATGCTGTAGCCTTCCTAGTATTATGATCACACACAGTTATCAGGGTGCTCATTGCAATACTGATCACTCCCTGGTGCGTAGCAGAGTAAAACTGTGGAAAAAGAGATTGTATCACACAAAAAAGGAAGGAAGACCATATATTGACATCAGCAAGACTCACAATCTGAAAAAAGTGGAGGAATTTGCCCAAGTGGAGCAAATTCCAGGCTCGGCTGATGCAAATGCACCTGAATGGTGGGAACATTTCAAGAATGCTGTTTATGACTCCGCCTTGTCCACATTTCACAAGAAGATAAAAAATATGGTAGACTGGTTTGAAGCCCATACAGAGGAGTTGATGGCAGCCATTGAGGAAAAGAGGAGAGCTCTAGCAGCATACAAAGCCTTCCTAGTGAGTACAAATTGCAGGCTCTTCGAGTTGCTCGTAGCAAAGTCCAACAGACTGCCAGGAGATATTCCAATAATTATTGGCTTCAGTTATGCTCTCAGATACAGATAGCAGCAGACACAGGTAACATCAAGGGAATGTATGACGGTATCAAGCAGGCGTTAGGTCCTTTACAGAAGAAATCTACTCCTTTGAAGTCTGCAACAGGTGTGATCATCCAGAACCGAGCACAGCAGATGGACTGCTGGGTGCAGCACAACTCTGAGCTATATTCCAGAGAAAATGTAGTAACTGAAGAGGAATTAAATAACATTGAGTGCCTGCCTGTCTTGGAATAGTTAGCAAAAATAAAAGCGGCCTTGGATTCCCTCGCCTCCAGCAAGACACCTGGGGAGGATAACATCCCTGTTAAGGTGCCGAAGTGCTGCTGTAAAGATATCATCACCACTGAGCTGTATGGAATCTTTTGTCTTTGCTGGAGGGAAGGTGGAGTACCACAGAACATGAAGGATGCAAACATTGTCATATTATATAAGAACAAAACAAAAACTACTATGGCATCTCTCTTCTCAGAGTTGTAGGGAAGTGACTTGCCCGTGTTGTGCTGAAGAGACTCCAGGTGCTTGCAAACAGAGTCTATCCAGAATCACAGTGTGGATTTTGAGCTAATAGATCCATCACTGACATTATATTCTCCCTCAGACAGTTGCAGGAGAAATGTAGGGAACAACGACAGCCACTCTTTGTGGCCTTCATAGATCTTACAAAGGCCTTTGATTTGGTTAGCAGAGATTCAGACTCAGTTATCAGATTTCAGTGCCAGGTCTTAACCCTAGAATACTTCATGTAAGAGCAGAAAAGTAAGCTATGAACAGACTTAATATTTTCTTTTTATATTCCCCCCTCTCCCTCAGGATCAAACTATAAGTTATGGATAGCCTGTCATTAAAGGCAGAAATTTGTTAGTGCTTGTTGCGAGCGCGCTGAAGCCTCTATTATCTCAGGCCTTCAGGAGGTGCTCACACTTCTTCTTTAGTTGCTGCCACCAATACCAATTCAGTACCAATTATTTACTGAGACATGTGTTGCTTTGAAACTTAAACTTGTTTATTTGATCAGTAATATATAATGTAAATCAAAAGTTGCTAATCAATTTCTCTCACTCACTGAACTCACTGACACACAGAACCCTACTCTCACTGACTTTGTGGCTCACTCTCTCACAGACTCACAGATCTCTCTAAAACTCCATCTCATACTCAATACCCTTTATATCCCAGCATCTCCCCCTTTAGCACCACCTTCCGTTCCCTCATTGGCTCCTTTTCCACTGCTCAGCTGTGATGGACAGGTGAGGGCAGGGCTGAACGCTCCAGTGCTCCAGTGACATGATTCAATTATACTTGCAATCAAAGCCTGTGCTTACCTCGCAATGACCAATCACAGAACAATGCAAGTTAATTTGCAAACTAAAGGAGTAGAAAATTCCTGCTGTGACAATCACATATTTTCATCATTTAAGGAATTTCCTCTCATAATGATGGGCTATCTATAACACACACTAGACCCTGAGTAACTTAAAAGAATTACTATTGACAGCTATGACAGAAGCTCACTCTACTGTTTGGAGGTGAGACACTCATGCTTAGGCGATAGCTACCCCTTACTTTATATAAGGATGTAAATCACCACTTGCTTCATCCATGCAGGCAAGAAGAAGAAACTACAAAATTATTTTCATTCTGTGAGAAAACTAGATATTTTACCACAGTCTTTACAAGGAAGAGGATGAAAGGAATTTTTATTTTTAATATTATATGTGTTTAATTCTTTTTAAATTTTGTAATAATTTAGAGTTTTTAGCTTTTGACATTGCTTCTTATTTTAAGACTGTAAAATGCCATAGGTCTTCTCTCTTTTTTTAGGGTAAAGGGAGGATTAGAGAGGGGCATGAATAGCCACTTTGGTGGTTCGTGCTGGTTCGTTTTTCAGCTGAACAAGTGTTTGGCGTTTCCCAACCCCGCCTCCTCCAGCAGCCACCCTCTCAGAGCAACTAGGGGAGGCAGGGGAGGGAAGCCAAGTGCTGCCTCTGAGTGGGTACCCACTGGAAGAGGTGGGGCTAGGTAACACCAGACATCTGTTTGGTCAAAAAAACAAACAAACCACCACGAACCACTTAACTGGTTCATGCCCATCTCTAGGCAGGATATAAATATTGTAGTATTTTAAATAAAATAAATAAATGTCTGTATTAAAACCCATTGTTTTGTGTTCGCTACATATGCAGATGTGTATGCGTGGACTTTGCTTCTCAGATGGAAAAGGCACTAATTTTCCAGAATGTTTACACAAGTTATAGGAACATTAAAAAGAAAAAATAACACTCCTTGTTTTGGCTGTTGCCTGGAAACTAGAAAACTCACTGAACATGAATATCTCTAACTCAAGATACCTGTAGTTTAAATGGACAAAAACAAAGAATTCAGCAATTGTTCTTTCATCTCTACCCTTAATAATATTGATTTAATAATTAGGAGATGTCAAGTTGATTCTGACTGAGAGTTTCTCAGAGGTTTCTAGGTATAAAGTATTCAGAAATAGTTTACCATTCCCTTTTTCTGGAGGTGCTGTGGGCCTGTGTATTTTGCCCAAGGCCACACAGGCTGGCTGTCCTCCCAAAGGACACAGTGGGGAATCATATTCATGACCCCTAGTCATGCAGCAAGGTATTCCAACTGACTGAGCTTTCCAGCCACCTCTCCCTAGTCTCACACATCTGAAATTGTAAGGAAGAGTTTCTAGATGAGTATGAGATGTTTCTTGGGGCAGATATGTTCCCTTCTAATTACAAATATGTCCACTAACTAAAGCTTGCATGGATACCACTCAGTACAAGTTTACAAAATAAAAAAAGGTTATTGATGTGCATTATCCCATGCTGGTGATGAATGAAGCGTGTGAATTATGATGGCAATTAATTAATTAATTAATTAATTAATTAATTAATTAATTAATTAATTAATTAATTAATTAATTAACGTATATGCCGCCCACTCTACCCAAAGGTCTCTGGGCAGCTTACAACAATTAAAATTCAATTCAAATACAATAAAAGATTAAATGATTAAAATGCAATTAAAATTGCCATCAGGATCCACAGTTGATGTTATTTCAATTAAAAGCCTTCTGGAACAGGAAGATTTTGAAATGGCGCCAAAATGTCATCAATGTCGGTGCCAGATGAATTTCAGTCGGGAGGGCATTCCATAGTCTGGGGGCAGCTGCTGAAAAGGCCCTTTGTCTACAAGCCATCCCTCTTACCTCCTTGAGGGACGGCTTTATCAAAAAGGCCCCCTGGCTAGATCTTAACTGCCAGGTAGGCTCATATGGAAGGCGGCGGTCCTTCAGGTATCCAGGGCCCAAGCCGTTTAGGGCTTTATATGCCAAAACAAGCACTTTGAATTGGGCCCGAGCAGCAACTGGTAACCAATGTAACTTAAACAGAATTTAATTGTGAATAAGGGGTTTTAGGGGGATATAATGCCCCACCCATTGTAGCTGTGTCTTACTTTGAGAGGAAATTAATGCCAGAAACAAGGAGTTAAACATATGCTTGCTTCATCTTCATGAATATGTATTTGAGGCAAAAGATTCCTGAAGCTGTTGCAGACTCAGGATTGTGGGCATACAGAACAGAATTAAATCCAGAGGGAGTAACAGTCATTCCAGATCAGAGGTTCTGCACTTTATTGTGCCAAACACATCTGATGCATATATTACAATGTTTTCTGCAGCAAACATCTGAAATAGGGTCATGTCTGATACTGTGTGCAGGGTTTGGGAGTGAGGTTTCATTGGTACTTGCCCCAGTCAAGTTGGCCATGAGCCTCATGGCGCAGTGGTTAAAACGCTGTATTGCAGCTAAAACTGTGCTCACGACCTGGGGTTCAAATCCCAGGTAGCCGGCTCAAGGTTGACTCAGCCTTCCATCCTTCCGAGGTCGGTAAAATGAGCACCCAGCTTGCTGGGGGGGCAATGTGTAGCCTGTATAATTAAAATTGTAAAACCGCCCGGAGAGTGCTTGTAGCGCTATGGGGCGGTATATAAGTGCAAAAAAAAAAAAAAAACCTACAGCTGAGAAATGGTTTTGCTACTAATGCATTAACATTATATTGTTGAAGAAAACAGATTCGTTAAAAATAGATCATGAAATTGCTTTGTTATGAGAATTGTAATTAACATGTTATAATGTTGGACTAAAATACCAGTGCATATACCAAGCTATTTGCACCAGTGTGGGGTGAGAAAAATAAAGACATAATCTGATCAGGTGTTTTCCTTGCTTGTCTATTCTACATCTTCATTCAGATTGGTACTCTTGGTGTCTTTCCTTTCTCTTGGCCTAGCATCATCCAAGCATTGCCTCTTACCCATTAGGCTCCCCCAGAATTCCCCAAGGGGATTTAGAACAGCCAGGGAGGCTAATCTGCCCTTATGAATCATGATTCTTGGGCCTCTACTTCCTCCTGATCTTTGTCAGACTGATACCCTTCAGGTTGGTCTATCAGTCTAACTTCCTTTCCTCTTTTTCTAAGGAACAGACATACTGTTTCACTTCTCCTATGTGCCTTCTAGGGTGCATGTCTGTCTAGTTAGGATTAGGGTTTAGGTTTTTCTATCTGGAATGTAACTTTCTTAAATAAAGGTTAGATGTTTGTTTTTAACTGCTTCCAGCTAGCAGAAGCTGCCTTAACAAGCTGCAGAAAAGGACTGATTATCAGTTTTCTCATCTCTCCCGCCCCCCCCCCCTTGGTTTCCTAGCTGCTCTATCATAACTCTGATCAGCTAAAGCAGGGGTCTCCAAACTTTTCAGTGTGGGGGCCACATCATATATTTTACACATTTTTGAGGGCTGAAGGAGGGAAGGGGAACCCAAGTGATCCCTCACCCCCACTATCTTTGTAAAAACAGCAGGGGTGGGGGATCACTTGGGTCCCCTTTCCCTCTTCTTCCTATGCCTGGGCCAGATAAAAAGGCAAGGCGGGGGAATCAGGACTTGTCACAAAGCAGGGAAGGTAGTGTCTTTCAGATCTCTGAGAAGGTATCCCTTTCCATCAACCAGATAACAGGAGCTGAAATGCTCCATTGTGGGTGTCATCAGGAGAGGTAACACCCCAGAAGAGATTGGGACCAAGTGGGAGCAAATAGGTGGAGGAATCTGCTTGTCTGCTCTGAAAGTCTCAACAAGCTGTTATCTGGACTGAGCGTCAGTTGCCATGTTGCAGACTCAACATAATTTGTGAGTACCGAGAACTGTTGTCCCAGAGTGATTAAGGAAGAAGAAATATTTGGGCTGGAGTAAAGAGGCTCAATAAAGATAAGAAATCGGACTTTTAAACAAGAAAATTGCTGGACATTGCTTTGGGGGTATATATATCTACAGTTTTTCATTGTTAAAGGCAAACTGAATTTGGACGTTACATGCATACAAGATAACTATATTTTAAAAAAGAGACTTGAAATATTTGGAAATGCCAAAATTAGGGAGGCTCTTCGCTGCATCAGACAACAAAGAAAAAAAGAGAGGGGTGGAAACATTTATAAAAGAGGACCTGAAACTTAAACCAATTTCTGCATCACAAGATGGAAGAATATTGATGGTAGAAATTCAAAGAGGGAAGGAAAATAATTGATAGTAAATATTTATGCTCCAAATAAAAATCAAGATAAATTTTTCAAAGAACTACAAAAAGATAAAGAATACAAAGATAGTTGCTGTGTATGGGGATTCAATGCAGTTCTAGATAGAAAACTGGACACAAACATTCAAACATTAAGAAAAAGGAAAAAAGAAAGAAGGACCATATTATCAAAAACCTTCTGGTCTATAGCAGAAGAGTTTCATTTGATAGATGCATGGAGAGCAACACATATAAAAGAGAAAGATTGTATGCTGGATCCCAATAAGCTGGATAAAAGTGATGAAGACTATAGACATACTACTAAGAACTTTTGCTGATGATAGTCCAGTTATTATATAACTGAATATACAAAATAAAACATCTTTCTGGAGAATGAACAATAGTCTTTGGCAAAATGAAAATTTTAAGAAAGAAGTGATGCAAGAAATGTCTTGGTTCTTTAAGGAAAATAAAACTCCAGCTGTACCAATGAGAGTAGTCTGGGATGCAGGAAAAGCAAGCTAAGAGAGAGAGTTATAAAGCATGCAGCAACACAAAAAGGGAAAAAATACAAAATTAGAAAGAATTAGAGAAAAAACTCTTCAAGTTAGAACAACAGTCAGAACAAAATAGCTTATTTGAAAAACTAGTAGATAATATGAAATTAGTACAACATCAAATAAATCTATGGTGGATATCAGAAATGGCAATAAAGATAAAACAAGTGAAACAAAATTTCTTTGAAAAAGCAAACAAACCAGGCAGATGGCTTGCCTATACACTGGGAAAAGAACAACAAGAAACCAAATCATAAACCTTAAAGACCAGGAAGAAGAGACTAAATGGGAGCAGAAGGAAATTAAAAAAATTGTCAAGGATTTCTATCAAGCGCTATACAAAGAACCAGGGAAATCAATAATATAGCAAAGAGAATATCTACAGAAGTTTCAGTTAAATAAATTATCTAAAGAAAAAAAGAGAGATCTTGAATTCCTCAATAGCAATGTGAAGTGGTGGAAGCTACAGTGGTACCTCGACTTGCGAACTTAATCCATTTTGGAACGACGTTTGTACGTTGTAAAGTTCATAAGTCAAAATACCATTTCCCATTGAAATGCATGGGAACAGAATTAATCTGTTCCAGCATTTCAAAAGGCAAAAAGGCAGGGGGAAGGGGCTGGAAATTACAATTTCCTGCCCTTTCTTCCTGCCTTTTTGGCTTCGGAGGTCTCAAACGGCTTCCTCCGATGTTGGGGGCAAAGCCCTTTGAGACCTCCGAAGGTGCTGGTGGTTGCAGCGGGGACCCCCAGGGAGGTCTCCCAGGGCTTGCCCGCCACCATGAGAGACCTCCCTGCCACCACGATCAACGCCTTCAGAGCTCTCAAAGAGCTTCCTCCGATGTCGGGGGGGGAAGCCCTTTGAGAGCTCTGAAGGCAAAAAGGCAGGGAGAAAAGGCAGGAAATTCAAATTTCCAGTTCATACTTTACAGAAACTCTAAACTAAAGAACGGCGGCAATTTAGTACTGCCAATTTTCTCCCTTTTTTCCATGCAGTTCTCTGCCTTTGCAGAAGCACAGAATAAAGTGAAACGTTTTACTGCTTCACCTCCATTCCAAGACTCACAAGTCTACCAGCCCTAGAAAAGATGTATTTCAAAACATTCAGGCAATGTTATATGAAATGCTTTCATGTTCAAGAAGAAAAATTTAGAACATTTAGCTAAACGACTTCCTGTCTGAAGTCTAATAGATCTGCTGTAGGCTGTGTAACACTGTTGTAAGATTGTCTGCTGTTATGCCACAGAGCTCCTGTGTCTTGAAGGAACTTTGCAGTTGCAATGAGCAGAGTGGGAAAATTTATCCAGTGATTTGCTGCTTGGCACAAAAAAAAAATCCCCTGGAAAGGCTGGCAATTGTACCCTATCAACCTTTGTCTTTCCCAAGCCACAACAGAGTTCCCTGTAACATATGCTGGAAAAAAAAAATGCACACACACACATGCATATACACAATCCAGAGTTTAAAATAGCATATACTAGCTGAGGAAATTCATACAAGATGTGCACATCTGCATCGTATAATTTAGTGAAGGATCAAGGGCTGAGTCTAATTTGCTTGAAATAAAATTAGGAAAAATTAGGGCTTGGGAAAAAGAATGACATAAAATATGAACATCCCTATGTATAGTTATAGGAATACACATGAACACATAACTGTTACAACTTATATCAGTGGATGTGTGAGCAAACTTTGAAAATGAAGCCAAACTGCACCATGCAGAAACCTTCTATGTTATATGGAACCTTATATGTAATACACCTTTTCCAGTCAAATATGCTCCGGAACATATGACACATTTAGGCATTTTAGCCCTCAAAAGAAGATGGTTACGTGTTGCATGTCAGCCTTGAAGTACTCAATGGGAAACACATGCTTAGCTAGATGGACCTTTGGTCTGATAGTTTCATCAGGTTTATACACACAAACTAGTCTAGGTTTTTTTTTATTTATTATATATATTCTTAATGGCCAATTAAAAGTACCACCTGCTCCTGCATTTGGACAGTCTAAATATAAGCATGATTTCCTCTTGAGGAGAGGATATAATATAATAGATAAACCATATCTTTGGCATAATGTAGATTAAAAATAAGTTTAAAATACATAAACATGTAATCTGGAAAACAAAGAGAAAATCAACACTATTTCACTCAATCCCAGTTCAACCAAAACATCTGCCTATCACCCTATAAATGTCCCTGTGCTTCTGCTGCCGTTATGAAAAAGGAACAAAGCTTTTAAAGAACAGCTAATAGTTAACAGCTGTTTGGCTGAAAAATGACACATCTGGAAAAACACAGTGCTGTTAATATGGACTGAACTGATAGTTTCCTAATAGCTTGGGGTTACATTTTTAAAGAACTATAGAATTAACAACAAACAAACCAAAAAAAACAACACTACACAAATGAACACATGCTCCTCATGGAAAGGCAAACAGTACCAGAATGATCAAATAATTAATTAAAACTACAATCTATTTCATTATAATACAAGGAAACTAACTAAACTTAATGTCAAGGTAATGTTTTGGTGTCTCCAATGAGGTGTTTGAATTCTGCGCACATTATAACCAGTAATCAGGAACCATTCATAATGGTTTTACCAACAGATTCTGCCACCATAAGCCCCACTGTTGGAAGGCAGGTGGCATAGAAATGCAATAAACAAATAAACAAATTCAAATGAGACTCCTTTAACCCAAGTGCCCACACAAGATACAAATAATGTCATTAACAGTTGGAATAAATTGAAAAGATGTGAATTTTTTTTCCCAGCTCATCTTTTGCTCAGTTTCATGTTATGGGTACTTTTCAGCTTGATGACTCTTCTGCTCTCTTTCAATAATGATAGTATTTATTTATTTATTCATTTATTGGATTTATATACCGCCCCATAGCGCTACAAGCACTCTCCGGGCGGTTTACAATTTTAATTATAAAGGCTACACATTGCCCCCCCCAGCAAGCTGGGTACTCATTTTACCGACCTCGGAAGGATGGAAGGCTGAGTCAACCTTGAGCCGGCTACCTGGGATTTGAACCCCAGGTCGTGAGCACAGTTTTAGCTGCAGTACAGCGTTTTAACCACTGCGCCACGAGTACTGAGAGCATTTGTACTGCTATTTTATTAGGTTTCTAAAATGTATTCTTATCAATGTCTTCTTGTTGCTGTTGCTGTTATTTTTGATCTGGTGATAGCAGGGGTTAAGTATGTATGTATGTATGTATGTATGTATGTATGTATGTATGTATGTATGTATGTATGTATGTATGTATGTATGTATGTATGTATGTATGTATGTATGTATGTATGTATGTATGTATGTATCCACCTCTAACCTTAAAAAAGAACCAAGATGACTTACATCATTAAAAGAAGGCATTTAAAATTAACAACAGCAAGTACACAAATACTAAAAGAAACCAAGCATCTTACAGTATCTAAAAAGAGTAAACAAAAGCAAGACCAAAACAGCTTCAAAACAGTAAGGTATAACAATCCATTTAAAAATCCCAGACAGACAGACAGACAGACAGACAGACAGACAGACAGACAGACAGACAGACAGACAGACAGACAGATAGATAGATAGATAGATAGATAGATAGATAGATAGATAGATAGATAGATAGATAGATAGATAGATAGATAGATAGATAGATAGATAGATAGATAGATAGATAGATAGATAGATAGATAGATAGATAGATAGATAGATAGGGTGGGGAAAGCTGATATGCTTTTATCTTTTTTGACTGATGCATCACATATTGATTTTTTCCCAAAAAGAAAAAAGAAAGAAAGAAAAAAGCAAAACGAGCTGCTTATATACCGCCCCATAGTGTTTCAAGCACTCTCTGGGCAGTTTACAAGTTAATAATGCAGGCTACACATTACCCCCCGCCCAGCAAGCTGGGTACTCATTTTACCAACCTCAGAAGGATAGAAGGCTGAGTCAACCTTGAGCTGGCTACCAAAGATTAAACCCTGGATCATGAGCACAGTTTTACTTTACTTTACTTTACTTTTACTTTATTTAGATTTATACCCCGCCCCTCTAGACAAAGTCTACTTGGGGCAGCATATAAAAAATGATAAAAAATGATAAAATAATACATTACTAAAACCTAATAATATAACCAACTAATTTATGAATATATATATTATCAAGATGGGCGAATAGAGAAACGAAACAATTAATTGACTGGAGGGAAGGCCTGTTTAAAGAGCCAAGTTTTTAAATGGCTTTTAAAAATGGCTACAATATAGCAGTTTAGCCACTGCACCATGAGGCTCTTTATTTGTAATTTTCACAACTGCTTTGAAAATGATCAGCTATAGTTCATTCAAGTATCACAAGCCTTTATTAAAAAGTAAATTGAAATAGTTTGAGCCCTGGTCTGTTAATACCTTTCAGAATCAGATGGCTGCATGATCTGTGTATCTAGGAAATCTTCGCAGATGGTTTTAGTCCGCCAACGGTCACTCTAATTTAAAAAAGAAGTAGAAAGACTATTATTGTTAAAATATCATATTTCCCCGATACTGTAAACATTTTTAAATTATTTTTGCACATAAGTGGTTTGAAATCAAATCAAACTATTTTTAATTTATGGACATGCAGATAAATCATTTGAGCATGCCTAAAATGGAAAAAAGTATTATTGCTATTGCTATTATTATTATTTTAACATTGTTGCTATTCAAATAATTTCCCCAGAATCCAAAATTCTATTCATATAGTTTAAAAAACACTCAAAATACATACTTGAGAAAGAATGCCTCTATCTAGGCCTAAATAAGTTTCATAATATTGTTCCTATAATGAGTGAACTTAAAATCATGGTTAGAAAAATTACATGTAGCACATTTGCTTGAAGGAGCTTATAAGAGAGTTTAATCAGTTGTCAAGAAAGGTAGGAAAAGATCATAAGTGCTAGAGTTCTTTAAAATAATCATTCTTGTACACAACAGACTTTATATTCTTCTTTGCAAGTATATCTTAAGAGAACAAATATGCAGGAAACTCTAAGTGATTTATTTAACTGATAAAGAAAAAAATCTGCTAATTTATGTATTTTATTTCAGTGAGGATCCTGAGCACTCAGACATATCTGAAAAGTCCAGTTATGTAGGCACTTAAATTTGAATTTTCTCATTAGATACAACAATGTCCTGCGAAGTAACTATCAGTCTGCAGGAGCAAAAACCACACTGTAAAAATAAGCACAGTAATTGTAGCACAAGCGTCCGTATTAAGATGGACTCTAATCCATGAAGACCTACAACATAATAACTGTGTTAGTCTTCAAGCTCACCGTCCCACTCGCACATGGATCGCCTATGCTTTGAAGTGCTGCAGTATTTGTTGCTGTTTATTCCTCACTGGAACTGTACATGGGTGCAACCAAACAAAAATATGTACAAATGATCAAGATTACAAGTACAGTTTTTCTGGAAGTGAGATAATGTTAATGATCCAATCCCAGTTTTATACCAGGAGGTGTAGAAAACTAATGTAGACATAATTCTTTGCTGGTTTTTTATGCATATAAACCATTTGTGTACAATACAATAAAATAAAGCCAGCAAAGGACAGGACAGTTTTTTGTTACTGTGTGCCCCATTAGATTGTCATTTGTCAAATCACATTTGAAATCACCTTATGCTTATATCTTGCAAAACCCTGCTTTATATGTCTTGTATGCCTTATATTTCTGCATAGCATCTTGGCTATGTTGGCTGGGGGATTCTGAGATTTTTGGTCCCAAAACGTAAATTTCCAAAGCTCTAGGAACACAATAGAACTCTTGCTATTCATCAGAAAACAAATAAGACTCCCAAAGGAAAGAATGCTCCCAAAACTCAGCTGTAAGTTGTAGGTTTTTCAGTCCAAACAGCCCAAAAAACCTACAACAACCATTGGATCCTGGCTGGGAAAGCCTTTGAGAATACTCAGTTGTAAGGTTAAGGCTTGGCTTAGGACTAGTACAGAAGTACTTCCATTCCACATGTATATGTATATACATAACACACACATGCCTACACGCACACCACCATCTGGTGTATGTGTGTGTGTTTTTACACTAATCAAAAACGCTATGCCCCAAGGAGATAACAACTCATTTTAAGAAAAAAATTCAAGAAACATCTTGACATTATTCACTGTCGGAAACAGATATTTTTAAATGCTTTTGAATTACACCAACAATCATTCTTGGAGCAAGCTGCTTGCTTCCAGGTTGCTCTTTATTAAAAGCAGGTGAACAATACTGAGGGGGATAATAGGCCTTTGCACCTATAATTTGACTGCCTATCATGCAGCTGTCTGATTGCACCTTTGGTGACAGGCCTGCAAGAAGGACCTCTGTTTCTGATTGCAAAGGATAAGTAACTTTATATAGACAAAGGTGGTCCTAAAGATAATCTGATCCCAAATCATCAAGGAATGTGTAACTTAATACACTAGATCTTTAAATTGATGAGGCTGGATCTAGGATGACCTGTTCCTGGAGCATCCCAACTGTTGCATACTGTCTTTCAAAGCAGCCTGTTCTCAATTGAGTGACGCTTCAAAAATACTGTAGCTGCAGAAAATGGCTAGGATTCTGTCAGATTAAGACTAGGGGAGGGTAAGAGTTTGTCTACCCTCCCCCCATTACGCAGAAACCATTAAATGGCTATTGTAATTCTCATGTTTTGTGAACACTTCATAGGGACTATTTCAACCGTTTGTAATCATTGACATTGCCACTATTCCTGTTTAAGGCTGTGTAAATCATTACTTGATATGTTCTCACAGCTCAGTTGACAAAGTGGAAAGGTGAGAATGTGCACACGTGGAAGACCAATTCTTGCTCATTTCTGTAAATTCACAAAATTTAACTGCTGCCTTGTTGCATGGGCTATTAAAAAGTATATACCTTGTTTGCATCATTGTGAGCAATCAGCCTGTCTTTTTGTTCTTGCTCTTTGTGCTTAGCTTCAGAAAAGGGAAAATATACTAGAGGAAGTTTGCACAAATTTGCACAAAGCACAACAGGGGGAAAACCCACATGATATCTTGGAAAGCTAGAATTTTCATGGGGACTGAAGGTTGTCTTGCTCTCTTGGGATAGCCTACCTTAACTATAAAACAAGACATTGGCAGGATTTTTCTACACCAATATTTCTGTTGTTTCATCCAGCATCAGCATTCACACTTTACATGGAGAAACTGCCTCGGAATGTGGAATGCAAAGGGTTTACTGTTACTGTATTTCACTATAGCCTTAATTTCATAATCAAAGATATGAGAAGACGAAGTGATTTTAAGTAGAGAATGAATTAATCCTGACTCTTAGGCCATTATTTTGCCTTGTAGTCCACATGAGAGAGTTCTTCAGCCCTGAAGGGTTGTTAAAATTTCACATCATTTTTAATAAAGTTTGGTCAACTCACAGTCTTTACAACTTTAAAATACATTCCCCACCACAATGAGAGATAAGAAGAAAACCCTGTGTGCAAATTTTACCTCATCCTCAACTATTAGAGAAGTAATTCTCAGCCTCCGCTCACCAGCATATTAATTACATGGAGACAATAATAGTTATTTATTTATTTAGTTATTTGTTTGTTTGTTTGTTTGTTTATCTATCTATCTATCTATCTATCTATCTATCTATCTATCTATCTATCTATCTATCTATCTATCTATCTATCTATCTATCTATCTATTTATTTATTTATTTATTTATTTATTCCTTTTAAAAGTCCGAAGGCAACTTATATTATTAAAAGACATCATTTAAAGCTAAAAACAGTAAGTATAAAAATACAAGAAAGGTTAAAATACTACACTACAGCATGGTAAACAATAACAATACTAAAAACATATTCAACGCAGTAAGGCACCACAACCCATTTAACAACTCCACTCAAGCAGCCTGAGGGAAAGCTTGCCAGACAAGAAATGCCAGAATGCCTTAAGATAATACCGGCAGCTCCAAAGCTTTTAGAAAGGTCTAAATTACTAGTATGCATTGATACCACTACTTCACTCAACTATTAAATGAAACCTATCATGAAAAATAATTTTCATGATAAATTATTTTATCATGAATAAAATAATTTATCATTGATAAATTAAATTTACATCTATTACGGAGCAGATTTTAGCATGTAAAAATATGGATAAGGGTAAAAAACAGCCCCTTTGTCCAGTTTCTTATGCTGAAGTAAGGGAAACATGTTAAAAATTAAGTAAATACAAGTACATAACAAATAAGTTCCTCACAACAAAACTAAGGAGTCAGAAATCACACCACTTCCTCTCCAAACCATTTCTCAAAACAAATTTATTTAAAGCTGAATATCTAGTAGGTTCTAAACCAAGAACTAATGACAAAAGCAATACTAACAAACATAACTGGAAGATATTGCCATGAAAAAAACTCAGCAGTCCAGTTGTCAGTCAATACACAAGCAGAAGTATTTGGATTGCAGCTAATTATGGGGCTCAGCTCATTTGAAGGACAGTGTTATGATTTATAGATTGTTCTGTAAACACTGGTTATCTTCCTAAAACATAGTAAATTTAACTCCCGTAGGTCTTATTTTGCAACTGTAACCATGCTTTTTTGGAAATTAGTTCTGTTGGTGCTAGAGAAAAGTAACTTCTGAGCATAACAGGAAAAGTTACTACTGTATTACAAAGAATGAATATAGTGATGCACTGTACCCATCAATTACTGAGTGGTGGTAGGGTGATGTTTTGAGTCTCATAGATTCATCCTACCATTGTTCAATTAAGGATGGCATCAGAATGTCTTACACTCATTCTTCTCAAAATTAAACACTATCCTCGAAATGTAATAACCACAGCTCAATACAATGCTAGGAAGACAATGTGAACTGCTCAAGAGTAAAAAATCCTTTAGGATGGTTTTTTTCTTGTATAAAACTCATCAATTTCAGTGGGCTTAAGTGTATCTGCATATGCGTTTGAGTTTTCCAAATGTTTAGGATAATGTTGACCTTAAATCTTTTTTCACCCTTAAAAACTATATGCCACTCTTTACAGCATTGCATCTGCTGATGCATCCTGGCCATATGCATTCCTAGATCTGAAAAAGATGAGTAAAGCAACAGATCCAGTCAAAGAGAAAGATATAAGCACCAATACAATAACAATGATATTGGAATGAACCAATGATAGAGAGCTTTGATGTTTCCAGATTTCCTTCTGAGAGTGGATTTTTCAAACTAAAATATGCAGATAATAAAAAACAGAGCTTCAATACAATAATTTTTATTTTGTATTTAAAACACTATTAAAGACTTAGGTTGGAAATTGACTGTGTGTCAAAACATCTCTTAAGCCTAGAAAGGAAAAAAAGTTCATATACTCACCATTGTCTAAAGGCTAGTCGGTGCTGCTGCATAGAATAACCACAGCCTTAATAACAAGTCAAAGAGGTTTGAAGAGATACATATATCTTTGAAAAGGTCATGTTCAGGGAAATCCACTTCTAAAATATCCACAGATAAAAGGCAGCTTAATCATATTGAACAGAAGCACAGCCTACGGAGTTTAAACGAACTACACAAAAATTGAAAGAGCACAGAGAGGATTCCCTCATATTGTTGAATGTACTGTGGAACAGAAACAAAATATTACTCTCAGTCAGTTCAAGGGATCTCTATGGGGGAGGTGAGCATCCTCAGCAGTGGAAAAAGGTTGCCACAATACATTACAGCCCCCTCAAAAATGGTATGAAAGCCAGATACTAGTGTTGAAGTGGCACCATTTACAGTAAGGTTTTAAAAGTCACACAGTCATTTCATGCTATGCTCCAAATGCAGTGTTTCATCCAATTAGTGATTTCTCTAAATGCTGAATACTACCAATTCATCACCCATTCACATAACCTTTTTTTTTAATACCCATGATATTTATTGACACAATAAATAGCTCAGGAGGTTGTACCATTACATGAGACCCGTTATTTTCCATCTTTACAAGAAATGGTAATTCAGTTCGTGGCAAATGTACTGAAGAGCTTGAAGGGATGAGTGAGAAATAGAAAAGCCCCCAAATCTTGAAATGATGTTGCAACGTTAGGACTTATATTAAAGAAATGTCCCAAGACGGGGGTCTGCAAACTGGTTGAATCAGACAATGGTGGATCAACTGTCTTTCCCCATTTTTGTAGGCAAAAGATAGCCCACCACCAACTTCATTCTCCATTGCCCTGTGTCAAAGGATATCATTTCTCTTTGGTTGCAAGTAGAGGCACACAGTGAAACTTGACAATTCCCATATGAGATGAGCTGGAGATTAAATATAGTCAACACTATAGAGTAAGCGTTTTATCCTAGAAATATTTTCAAAGACTTTTGGAAATTGTTAGCATGGTCCTAAATCAGATAGTTATTTTCACAAATAGTATGGCAGGTAGTAATAGCTCAGTGGTTTAGTTATATGGCTGAGGAGCCAGAGGTTGGGAGTTCAATTCCCCACTGTGACTCCAGGGAGAAAAGCCAGCCTGTGTGGGCAAGCTACCTAGTCCCAGGATGCCCCCAGAAGAAAGAAACGGTAAACAACCTCTGAGTATTATCTACCTGGAAAGAGTCACCGCCATAAGTCAGAGCTGACTTGATGGCACAGCAGCAGCAGTGGCCAACAGAACTAATGAAATTTTTGTCAGTGTTGATTTCTCAAATTTCGGTTTATTCAATTGTCCTAATGTCAAGGTCAGATGTATAAAACTTGAACAAACTCCTCAGAGCAGGATATGATTTATAACACCCTTTGGTTATTTGTGAAGGTCCGTCAGAGGTGACATTTTCGCCTGATAGGGTATACGATCAAATAATCCTATCAATTGTCACAATGTTCATCTGGGTATCAATATACCCAGAGAGTGATCAGACAGGTGTTTAACCCACTGTTTGGGCTCCTGCAGGGACAGGCTGGTGTGCTCTTAAAGGTGGTGATCTTGACAGTAGCTTTGCTGGAGCAAACCAGCCTGTCCTTAAAGCATTTCTACCTGCACCTTCCTGGCCCATCAAGGCACTTCTGTTTTTTTTTTTTTTTAAAGTCCAGGAAGGATTGCTCTATTTTGGTTCATCTCCAGTGCATGTGATTGATGGGAATGGGCCAAGGGAAACCCTTCTCTTTCAGTTTGCCAGTATCATGAAGTGGACTAATAAAAGAGCTGCTTCGTGATGCAGGCAAATGAAACACTTCCTTAGCTCTGTAGAAATGTTTATTTTTGAAAGGCAGCATGGGGAGACTGCCTTTGAAAACTCAAACCCTCTTCTGTCTGTGTGTGTCTGTTTGTCTTCACTTTGATCGGCTTGTCTTTTGAACGGGGCAAACCGAAGCAGTGGCAGGAGGAGACAGGAGGTGGGTTTCCAAAGGCAGTGCAGAGGGGACTTTCTTTGGAAAGCCAAACCTTCTGACAGCCAAATGTCTGTCTGTCTGCATGCCTGTGTCTCAGTGTGGCTTGGCTTGGCTTGGCTTTTTAAAGAGGGAAGCAGAGTAGTGGTGGGGGCAGGAGGAGACAAGAGGGTGATTTCTGTTTGCTTTACTCTTAAAGAGCCAGTCAAGAAAAGTAAACAAAAATCACCCTCGTTGCCCCCCTCCTGTTTCTGTCAGCAGGCTGATTGGGACCAATACGGTCTCTTCAGGTCTGTATGCCATTTGGATGTGAGGATCACACGAAATGGCATACTGGACCTCCTCATGACCCTGTTTAGCTCACTTGAGTCAACTTCAAAAGAGATGTGTAGACAAGCCCTCAAGAATCTGCTATCTGAGGCAACAGTCTCATTCTCTCTGATGGCAGAGCTGGTCTTGAATCTGCTGTGTTTCAGTTACAGAAAGACTAAAACAGCAATAAAAGGTTTTGAAAATGTACGACAATTTTATAACAATAAATAAAGAAAATGTGCCCTGTAAGTTATGTTGACCACAGGAATGGAGCTAAGTATGCAAGTGTCATCTGCTAAAATATCTTCTTGCATATAAAGCAAAGTGTATTTGTGAAGGCTTTCATGGCCAGGGTCTAATGACTGTTGTGGGTTTTTAAGGCTCTTTGGCTGTGTTCTGAAGGTTGTTCCTCCTGACATTTTGCCAGTCTCTGTGGCCAGCATCTTCACAGGACTGGAGTAGGAACAGAGACTGGAGAAACGTCAGGAAGAACAACCTTCAGAACACGGCCAAAGAGCCCGAAAAACCCACAACAACCAAAAGCAAAGTGTGTTGCTTATATACTGTGTAGAGACGGGTATGAACCACCAAGGCTGTTCATGCTGCTTCATCCTTCAGATGAACAGGTGTTTGGTGGTTCCCAACCCTGCCTCCTCCAGCAGGCGCCCACTCAAGGGCAGCACCCTGGCTTCCCTGCCCCACCTTCTCCAGCGCCTGCCCCTGAGTGGGCGCCCACTGGAGGAGGCAGGAACGCCTGTTCATCTGAAGGACAAACCAGCACAAACTGCCAAACTGTTCATGCCCATCTCAAATACTGCCCCATAGTGCTTAAAGTACTCTTCAAGGTTTATAATTTAAGTATACAGGTGACCAAATGAGCCGAGTACTCAATTTAACACCTTTGGGGGAATGGAAGGCTGAGTCAACCTTAAGCCAGCTACCGAAATCTGTTGGAATTGAACTGATGTCATGAGCAGTCTTTGATGCATTTTAACCACTGTGCCATGAGGCTCTTATTAGCATAAATGTTAATGGCACAGGAGTGAATGTGGTCATCTGACTGCTGTAGGGCCTGAATTAGAGAGGGAAAACTAGTTGGTGAAATTCAAAATATCTCTGTTTTGCCAAACATTTGTTTCAAATTATGCCCTCCCTTACCCAGAGCAGTTGCCAATGGGTCCAGGCATCCTCTGTCTTCTCCCTCTCAACTATCATTTGAGCACAGTTGTGATGTGTGTGTTTTTCTGATACAGAATTCCAAATGCCATTAGTAATAATGTTAATGTATGAAAGAATTATATTTCCTTCATACAGTTCATAAGTCAGAAGCTACCACAGTCATCTGAATCTTGTGAGAAGCCCCTAAGGCATATGAAAGCCCCACTGTTTGCATATGATAAGGATGCAAATCAGGAAATATGATATAACAATAGCACATAATCCAAATACTGGCACACTGGTTACTAAAGAGTAACTACAGTACATCCTCTGCAAACATATTCATATAGAGTAATGACTTCAGGGTTGCCATTTCGGTAAAAGGGGCAGCAAAAGATTCTTCAGGGAAGTTGAAAGGTTCTTTCTTGGTTATATTGAAGATTATTTTTTCAAGTCCTCCCATCCACTCACTGTATACTGAAAGAGAATTCATTCTTGCTTTTTAATGATAAACTCTGTCTGGCTCAATAGCTAAGTGAATTCATTTCCCCACTATGCATCCCAAGAGCCAGCCTATATAACCTTGGGCAAGCTGCACAGTCCCAGGGCGCCCCCAGAAGAAGGGTGTAGTAAGCCTCTAACTAGAAAATCCTGAAAAGTGTTTCCGTAAGTTGAAATTGGCTCAATGGCACATGATTATTATTTGTGTAACATTTTAAAGATTACACTCTTCCTCCATTTTGTTAAGCAAAGGGATATCTGTCTTGGCTGTTAAATGGATTTTTGCCCAAGGAACTATTTACAAGAAGAAATATTCATCATATACCAGTGAGTTGGCCAAAATTCATTGCTCTTACAGAATAATTCTAGGAAATCTTAATTTTGCTAAGCTGAAACATATGGCCAACCTTTGAAAACACCATTTTAAAGAAGGAGGCCAACCATGTGGTCTGTTTACTTCTCTCAGCGGGTGCCACACTTCTTTAATTAATAATTGTTTGTCATCAAGTCAATTCTGACTTATGATTACTCTTTCCAGGTTTTTTAGGTATAGGATACTATTACCATAACACCCCCTTCTTCTGGGTGTGCTCTTGGACTATGCAACTAGCCCAAAACTACACAAGCTAGCTCTTTTCCCTGAAGGTACACTGGGGAATTGAATTCCACACCTCTGGCTCTGCAACCAGGTACACAACTCACTGAGCTATCCAGTTTATTTTAAAAGAGGTGATATTCCCAGTGTAATGCCTCTCCATGTTACGGCAAGCAATTTGCCAAGACTTGAGGAAGAATAATAATTATACAGTAATTTGTAATGTGCTTTTAAATCAATGTATTTGAATTTAACCCATTTAATGTGTGTGTTTTTTTAAATCAGTGAAGAATAAGCTTCACAGACATTTACTGCAGGCCTAGCCTTGCCACATTGTGATGTAGTCTGTGGGGTTCCAACACCCACCTGTAACATTTATAAAGGAATAAATACACAAAGAGAATGTCAACATGTTGCATTCTGGCAACCTAATTTTATTTTATATTAGTCAATGAGTTTTGAGAGTCAAGTCGTACTGTTCCATTGTACCTGTAAATGCTTATTCATTGTGAAACTAATGATATTTCCCTCGCAGCAAAACAAATAGACCACCCTACCATACAAACAAGTCAAGGAGGAAGTGGAACAGTCTTGTAGAGAAAATTTGAAAGGGGGAATCCTCTCACCCCAAGCTGTGGGGGAAAAAGGCCAGGGACTCTTTGGCATCATGGCTACCACTGCTTTCTCATTATGCTTTGTAAAGATTTTTGTTACAGAGAAAACTAATTGGAACAATAAACTGTTATATTGCTGTTGATACATAACAATGCCACATAATGAGGCCAGTAAAAAACTGGATTCCAGCCATCCAAATTGTTTTATTGTTTTATTGCCCACCGTGGATCTATTTGTTTAGGGATTTCCATTGGAGAATTATAAGGAAATGAGCTAGAGAAAATTTAATACAATTTGAAGAAGTCACAAGATTCCCCTGTGACCTGTAAAAAGCTTGTAAAAGGCTTGGGCTCCAATCCTGTTAGCCTCTTACCGGGGAGTAAGCCCTATCACATTCAGTGGATCATACCTGTAAGAAGGCATGTGTAGGACTGCAGTCTTAATTACCAATATATGTATTACAAAGAGGAAATGAGGTAAACTGTGAGATGACACTTTTAAAGGAAGAACGTGGGCTAAAACTGTCTGAGAACTTGTCCTCCAATAATACATCTGGAGAGAATGTTTTGTGTTTTTTTATCTTTGTTGGTTTTCTCTGAAAGTTTTTTTTAAGTGTTTAAAATCCTTTGGCTCCACACTTACAGACAGACAAGCAGACAAGAGATGGGGGATCTATCTGATTCTTTAGGAGAAAAGATATGAACTGTTCTCAGTTTCTAGGCAGAAGTGATCAACATTCTCTAGATAAATGAAAAGTGCTTCCACACTCCTTAATCATGATTATCATTCTGTTCCATCAAGTCAATTCTGACTTACAGTGATTGTTCTCAGGGTTTTCTAGGTAGAGATTACTCAGAAGTAGTTACCATTCCCTTCTTCTGGGGGCGCCCTGGGACTGGGCAGCTTGCCCAAGGCTACACAGGCTGGCTCTTCTCCTGGGAGACCAAGTGGGGGGTTGAGCTGTAGGTCCACAGCCAGATACCTAAGCTACAGAGCTATCCAGCCAGCTTTCCTAGCTCCTTACAATTTGTAAAGAAACATGTTAATTAAACCCTTTAAAAAAGTTTCCGTAGGTATGTTTTGCATCCCACATTGACTTCAGAGGCCCTAGATTTTATTTACTTGTTTATTTTGTTTGATACATTTCGACTTCCATTACCCATGGTAACATGGTGACTTCCAATATAAAGACAACAAAATCAGGCAATAAATGTAATGCAGGAAATGCTGTAAAAGTCATATTCACAGGATCGGTATACTGTATGTGATTTCACTTATCCATTTTTGCCATAGCCTTATATGCAACATACAAGAGTAACCTCATGTGTCCTTTGTCCCACCTCCCTGCAGCCTTTGTCCTGATCTCTTGTACGTTGCACGTAGTGTTCCCTGATATTAACAGTTCTAGGCATCCACAATAGATTGTAAAACTGATCCCCTTATGATTATGGGGGTCCTAACGTAACTATCTATGACAGCCTAGATGTACCTTTTGAATCCTCCAGCTTATCCCATGTTCCCTAAACAAATCTGCTCCCTTTAGTGAAGTGGAGGACCACACCCTGTTCACAGTGCTAAAGTCAGATTCACCTGCCATCCTATTAGTTTCTGAAGACAGAATTGAGAGGAAGAAGTACCACCTTATCCTTATTCCCTTGAGCAAACAAATGTCTTTAGTCAGCCCCGCCCTGAAATAAAAATATCTTCAACTGGTGAAGAAAGTCAGTCCTGTCCAGCATTAGCTAATTCAGCATAAAGCTGAGAAAATGCACATCCCATCACACTGTATATAACTGTAGTTATTGGCAACCATTTTTCTTTAATGGTGCCAGATAGTAATTAGGACATAAGGGCATCATGTTACAAGACCTCAACATTCTGAAAGTTGTAATTCAACAGAATATTTTCTGAATGTTGTTCACGAACTTGCAGTTCTAGTTTTATCTCTAGTAATTTTTATACATGAGGAACATGGCTGTTTTTTTTAAAATAGGGGAAAAAACATACTCATGCTCTTCAGAAACAAAAAAATACCCTTCTTTTTGTGGGTTAGCTCTTCAGCAATGCTTTGTGGGAAAAGAGAATGTAGGGATACCAGAACCGGAAAGTAAATTCAGTCTGACCTTCCTCTCTTCATAAGCAGAAAGAAACAGGTAAATTAAAGCCTTATCATCTGATTTGTGCTGGCAGTCTAACTACTAATAAATACAAGGCAAAAAAAAAGTTAGCTAAAATGCCGCAGTTCATCTATTTTATCACTTAATAAAACTACAGCAGTGAGAAGTTCTGTCCCCTATAGCCCTCAGCCTTTAAGCTGCTGTGATCAAAGAGGAACTGTTATCCACCAAATCAGGCTTCAGTGCTGGTTTATTGCAAGAGTAACAGATAGGCATGGAGAAAGCCCTAAGGATAACCCGGTCCCCTTTTACTTCTCCCCTACACATTTTTTCTCCGACAGAACTTCTGTGTTTGTAAATGCAGTTGTAACTGTAAAATTTCTCTGTTTTGTAGAAAAAGCAGCATTTTTTTTCTTCCAAATTTGCATGCCTTTTAGGGGAAGAAGGTGCCCCTGTTACTTTTTTCCACTGGTCCTCTGCAAGGAAAAACCATGGCAACCTCACATCCTCTTCTATATTTTAGCATTAGCCAAACAGCAACAAAATCCTAGCTTTTATTTCAGTTTATTCTCCTTCACTGAGATCAGTATCAATGGTCTAGAGATTGTTCCACCTCTTATTTCAGCTGCTGCTTAAATCAAACCAATCTGTAGACTTCAAAGAGTCCCTCCAAAATTCTATTCTTTGTAGCCCTAGCTCCCTCCAAAACAGAGATCATGCATGCTAGCCAAACCCCAGTGCCCCTATGGCCACTGGTTGATCTGAAGCAGGAATGGGCATAAGCTTTCTTCATGTGACTGGGACGGCTACTTGGGTTGGTGCCTACATTTGTTCATACAAAAAGACATAGGTGCTACTTTTAGACCTTTCATCAAATGCAGCATGGACTGGAGACAAAGCCAAAAGGGAGGGGTAGACTAGAGGTGGGTGAGTATGCATGGCACTGCTTCCCCTCCCCTCCCCTTCTTGAAACACATAAAGTTCCTGAAGAAGGACAGATACATATTATGCAGGGTTCCCAAACACAACAGTGCCTTATGCAACATAGGATGCATCAAAGAAATCCAATACTGTAGCATTCCAACTTTCCTCTTTTAGGGAATGACTACACAGACAAATAACATGGGAAATGCTTTGGGATTGCATTATTTTCCACGGACTACATGACGTACAAGTAAATGGAAATCAGCCCAGAGTTCCCGCTCATCTTTTTTTTTTCCTTCACCAATGTGACATCTGCTTTTAAAAAATCAAATGCCTTTGCATTGTTTCAAGCAGTGTGATCGCTTGAGCTGATGCCATGGGTGACCAGAAGCTGTCTTTCTGAGCTTCATGGTTCAAGGTGGGGGAAGGGAGAGGAAGCAAAGGAACACTCATAAGGGTGTCAGTTCTGCTTATCTCCAAATTGGGCTTGCTTGCTTGCTTGCTTGCTTGCTTGCTTGCTTGCTTGCTTGCTTGCTTGCTTGCTTGCTTGCTTGAAGGCTTGAAGGCTTGAAGGCTTGAAGGCTTGAAGGCTTGAAGGCTTGGTGTCAGCACTGGTGCACAAGAATACTTAGAAGGAGTGTGTGTGAGAGAGGGGGAGAGACAGCGCAAGGAGAAAGTCAATAGAGAAGAGGATATTGGCAAGTGGCCCTTAATTGCAGGTTTTTAAAGTGTGGTGGACAGAGTGATGGACTAGGACTCTGGAGAACAGAGTTTGAATCCCTGCTTCGCTGTGGTAAAACCATTTCTTATATATTCCAATTCTTGAAACCCTATTAGGTTGACTATAAGTCAGTTCTAACGTGATGGCACAAAACACACAAAATAGCTCTACTACAGTCATGTCTCCTGCAAATCTAGATGACTGCAGCGGAGGTGCTAACAAGTGCTGGTTGGCAATGTTTTCCTCTCTGTGTGTTGACTTCTGTGCGGTCAGCTGAAGTGAATTAACCTGGGAAACCTGTTTTACAGGGTGCAGTTTCACTGCAGACCCACTCACATTTTTCCCACTGTGTAGTCACACCCTATATTCCACCACCATTCCTTAGCACTTTTGGGAAGTTGTGTGACACACTTACTTCTTGTTGGACTCTTCTATTTCTAAGTTAAATCCAAAATTAGGTACATATGGGGAACAACACTACAGAGAGATGTTTTCTGGTAACCATTATTTATTAAATCTCTTGGAATACACAGCAACATCTGAATATAATAACTTATTTAAATAGACCCAGGATTTTCCTGGCCTCTGACAAGGTAATACAGACCCTCCCAATGCTTCTAATGGGTTCTTCTAAAAACAGAAAGCATCACTTTAAAACTGAAAGTTTGCATGATCTGCTAGGATACTGAGGTCCTCTTGACAGTACACAATACATATAACTGTACTATTGGAAATGTAAATCCTTACTTCCTCCTCACCAAAGCTGCCCTGACAGTGACTTGAAAATGTATACTACAAAGAGACTTCGGAGACCCTGCTGAGTGGAATAGGGTGCAAGGAGGGCCTTAGAGAGGGGTGCAGAAAACAGGCAGATACACCTGGAAAAATATTCCATGGCGCCAAATCTGTGTCGACTCCATCATTTCTCAGACTCCCATTTTTCACTATGCTACCTCTATAAATTGTGTCTCACCTTTTAATGCTATTTATTTATTTTGACTTGTAAAGTTTAGAATGTAAGGAACAGTTATTTTCATCATTTGGAAATTCTGTAATGATTCCATGACATCAGATCAACTCAGCCAACAAACTGAAAGGCTTCATTATAATGACAGTCAATGGCTCCTCCAAATCTTCACTATTAAATGTGTAGCATGTAACTAAAAATTATTTTCCTTTTGATCTACAAATAAACATATAGAGCCCAGTCCACTTTGGGTCTGCTATACTTGGGCAGAGGAGATTAACAACCCCCTGAGGGCTAAAAATTCAACATTCATATCCTAACCCCTGAGCATAGAGGCTAAATCCAGAAACACTACCTAGCTATAGTGGACTTTCTCTTACATTTTTATAGGTTGTATAGCCCGCAGAATGTCCTGGAGGTTGAACATTGGCAGATGGAACCCCCAAGCTTGCCTGCTCTAGTGTAGAAGGATAGTGCTTCTTCCTACTTGAAGAAAGTATCAAATATTATTATTATGAAGGTGGGGTGGGATGTGACTTTTGAAACTGTAAGTATGACAATGCATCAGATATATGTATAAGTAAATGAAACATATAGTATAGTGAACAAAGCATAACTTTTAAAATACAGTAGTCTAAACATAAGAAAAATCTTGATAGAGGTAGAAATAAATTTTAAAATGTTTCCTACATTCCATCCATTCATACACAAACACACAAACATCCTTTTGTAGACTGTACTGTGTAGACTGAGACAGATGAATAGAATATTTGAATTGTATAAGGAGAGAGAAGGTATAAATTCTAATGATTTGCCCTCATTTAGACAATAATTAACTCTGATTTATACACATTCAATAAAAATGAAATCCCACCATGCCCACTGGGTGAGGATAGGATTGTTAATTAATCTTCGTGTAGCAATAAACATAGGAATATATACAAGAATACTGGATGTATGTATTTTATTCTCCTGGGCTTTCTGGATGTTACACATACACACACCTCTGTCTATTACATCTCTCTCTCTCACACACACACACACACACACACAGAGAGAGAGAGAGAGAGAGAGAGAGAGAGATGGCTGCTTTCCAGTTTTTACTTAAGAACACTATAAAAATGGAATAATTCTTGATCTCAGGCTGTGATTCTTCTCACATGATCCCCATCTAATGGGAACACAACTCATGTGACTCTTGGATAAGTACTTATAATGTATATAGCTGTTAAGCACTTGGGAACAGGCAGGAAAACAAAAAGACAATTGAAGAAGGGTGGAGGAAGCACATTAAAATGAGTTGTTTTACCATTATTTGTTTTTTAAAAATGAGTCATCATAGCTTAGATGGTGTGAGAGTCACATATTTACAAGTGCTTAGAGTATTAAAAGGATGCAGCAAAGCTGTATATTATTATTCTTCCATCACTTATAAATCTATAGAATCATTGAGATGAATAACATTATATACTGCATATACGGTATTCTCCATTTGTCAGGATAGATTTTTATTCCATCCCAGCCACATGTGTCTGCACATCTCATGGTAAGGGAAGTAAACAACTGGAACAGGAAACAGAAAATTGAGTTATCTTCCAAGGACTATTAGGGATGCTTGTTAATTAAAGAAATTCTAGTTGAGTGTTTGTTTAGAAAATATATATATTTCCCTCCTTTTCAATACATTTTCATTATTTACAGTATGGGTTTAAAAAACTATGAGCAGAACAACCTCATAGAAATAAAACAACAGCATAAAAACAGAAACAGACACAGAATATTAAAAACAGACTCTAAAATGATGGTCTACCAAATAAAAATTATCTTCCTGACAAGATGAATGCCCATGAGAACTGGAGCATTTTAACCATTTGGCAGAAATTAGTAAGAGAGGGACAATATATAGGTTTCATGTGGTCGGATATTCCAAAAACTGAGTGAAGCCACCAGGATCTATTAAATAGAAAGGTTATTCCCATTCTCTCTTCTCCATTTCTTTCTTTCTTTCTTTCTTTCTTTCTTTCTTTCTTTCTTTCTTTCTTTCTTTCTTTCTTTCTTTCTTTCTTTCTTTCTTTCTTTCTTTCTATGGTATGGAGGTAGCAACAGATTTTACTTTCTTGGGCTCCATGATTACTGCAGATGGTGCCAGCAACCATGAAATTAAAAACCGCATGCTTCTTGGGAGGAAAGTGATGACCAACCTAGACAGCATTTTAAAAAGCAGAGACCTCACCTTGCCGACAAAGGTTCACATAGTCAAAGCTATGGTTTTTCCAGTAGTGATGTATGGAAGTGAGAGCTGGACCATAAAGAAGGTTGACCGCCAAAGAATTGATGCTTTTGAATTGTAGTGATGGAGGAGACTTTTAAGAGTTCCCTGGACTGCAAGGAGATCAAACTTATCCATTTTAAAGGAAATCAACCCCGAGTGCTCACTGGAAGGACAGATCCTGATGCTGAGGCTTCAATACTTTGGCCATCTCATGAGAAGAGAAGACTCCCTGGAAAAGACCTTGATGTTGGGAAAGTGTGAAGGAAAGAGGAGAAGGGGACAACAGAGGACAAGATGGTTGGACAGTGTCACCGAAGATACCATCATGAATTTGACCAAACTCCGGGAGGCAGTGAAAGACAGGAGGGCTTGGCGTGCTCTGGTCCATGGAGTCACGAAGAGTCGGTCATGACTTAACGACTAAACAACAACAACAACAACAACAACAACTTTGTTTCCACGTCAGTTTTTTTTTAAAAAAAATATTACGATGATTAGAGGCCTGAAAAACTGGGTGGCCAGGATTTCTCCAGACCTTTGAGAAGGCCTGATGCTTTCCCTTCAATCATGCTTATGCAGGAATACTTCCCAATACACATTCGTATTGTAATCATAACTCATTCAGAGCATATACACTACTAGCAAAGTGTGCCACTGAGCCTTTCCAAAAATTAAAAAAAAAAACATGGTGAGAAGAGACAGGAAGGAACACCATGTGTCTGAAATGTTAACTCTTTCAGGAACAATCAGCAAAGTGTCATCTATATTTTCACAAAGGAAAGTCCCACTGTATCCAGTGGATCTTATTTCAAGGTAAGCATGCAGAGGGCTGCATCCTGAAGTGATTACATTCAGTTTACTGTTCTTGAACTGCTTCAAAATTGTTACTGGATAACAAATACAAGCCACAGCATTAACTGGCTATACAGATCTTTCAAAGGAGACTGCTCTTATTATGTGGATTGCACTGCTCTGAACATTTTGTATGATATATATGAATGCATTTTCAGAATGCTACACAAGAATTGTGTCAGCTTGTTTGCTAAGTTTGCCTTAAATATGCCCCTAATGCCCTGATATTTCAGTGTTCTATGGGGAGGGGGGATATTTGTCATTGCTAAAAACCCCTCTTCCATTTGCTTTATATGAAGTATAACCTCAGCTTGCGTCAAGGGTGCAGCAGCACAAATTATTTACCAAGGAAATCCCCATATCTTCCAGCACAGCAAATGTTATCATTTGTTCAGAGGGTAAGGGAAGCTGTACATTACTGCGGTTTTCAGTCACTTGCTTCCTTTTTAGCTAACAAGACAATGCCGAAGAATCAGTCGTTAGATTGAGTATTAGCATTTCATGACATTTAAAGCTAGAATGCTTTATTCTCAGACTCAGAATGCCTCAGCACAGCATACTCTAGGAAAATATTTTTTCCTTGTAAAATGAAGCAAGAATCGTAACCAGAAAGATATACTGCAGTTAATGTATTCTTGTAAATTCTGCATTGTGCAGTGTGTTTCTTGCCCTGTGTCCTAGAGAGGTACCTGCATATTTAACTGCAAAATTAATATATTTCTATCAAAACATCTGGCAGTGGTCATGCTAGCTGGGATATTTTTGAAGTAGCAGTTCAGAAAGTCAACATTTCCAAAACCCTGCTCCTATCCTTACTGCATTATCACTTGTGTAAGCATTGAAACAAACTCCTTCACTTCAAACAATTCCTCACTTAACTTTCTTTTGCTTCTTTACTGGAATTTTCCTCCGTAAGATCCAAACTGATAAATGGTTGGGGAACAGTTACATAACTTGGTGTTTTTCATGGAGGTAATATGTTAAAAGGCTATGTAATATGTTTTACTTCCACAAATTTTTATTTTCAAGAAGACTGATATTTTAAGAGGTAGACATTTCGTTTTTCATTGTGCCTTCCAAGACTATAAGCTCCTGTACTATTGGACTGAAATGTGATATAGTATTTTGTCTGTAACTTTTATAGCTACAAACTCTTACTGAAATAGATTTTTCTGATTTAAGTATATGCCTGCAATGTAAATTTTCACATATGGATGCATATAGAAAGCATTTGTATCTGCTTTTTTCATATCTGTAAGACTGATTTCTGTGTAATTGAAATGTGCCTGCAACTTCCAAGCTACATGTATTCAGTTTTGGTTTTTTGATATTCTAATGCATTTGGAACATACTGTAGAAGCAATCAGATGCATAAAAAAAACCAGAGGAGCTGATGTTGTAGATTTGGATGTTTGGAGAACTTACCTCACCAAAATAGAAACAATGGTTTTTCTCATCCTTTGAAAAGGATTGTGTATTTAAACAATGATATATCTTATGCCTTGGCATCAAAATGAACTTTGTTATGATTGACATGGCTATCTGATCTCACACTGAAACTGACCTTGTAAGGGGAAAATGTCCTCTATGATGGCCCTCCATTAGGATTAGGCGATGGTGATAATGGTAAAGAAAAGAGAAGGAAAAGGAGGGCTGTGTGATTTGTGGACACTTGAATTGCACTGTCTTGGGATAATTAAACATTTCTGTGTGCACTAGAGATGGGGATGAATATAAAAATGGATCGGCTTTTTCAACAAAAAATAGCCAATTTGTTAAAAATTCATCCCTTCACATTCATAGGTTCCAGAGACCCCACACACACACAAATGTGAAGGGACGAATATTTACTGGTTTTTATTATCATTCATATTACAAAAAAAAAAATCCATTCTGCCTACCGGCTGCCAATCAACTGATCAGCGGACGATAGGCAGCCACCCGCCCCACAGTCACCCACCCCCACAGTCTACCCTCACCCCTTCCTCTCCCTACCTTAGCCCTACCCCCACGGATACCCCCTTACCTTAATCACCGCTGGCGAAGTCTTCATCTGGCCTCCCAGCCGCAGCATGTAAAAAAGAGAGACTGGCTGCCCTTTGCAAAGATGGTGGCTGCAGCTTCATTTAGTGTGGGGGCGGTGGGGGATGACAGCGGGTGGCGGGGGCAGGGGTGGTTTTTTTAATAACCCCCCACGAATTAACAAATAACTTCGTTATTCATCGCTTCATGGCGGCAACTTTGTGCTTCGTGAGTCATCAACTTTTGATGACTCACAAAGTGGGGCAACTTGCCAAAATTGTGAGTCGTCTCCATCTCTAGTGTGCACCATTACAGTGATTTAAAAGCCATGGTGCGGTATTGAGAAGTTGGATCAACCTGTGATGAACTTCTGTGTGGTCATGCTTCTTGCTTGCTTGCTTGCTTGCTTGCTTGCTTGCTTGCTTGCTTGCTTGCTTTCAAATATTTTATCCCACCTTTCTCTTTAAAAATGACCTAATGACTCTACTGTGTTAAGCTCCACTGAACACACAGAGGCCTACTTCTGTACTGACAGGCGCAGAACTGCGCTCTATTACAAAATACTATCCTAATAGCAAGTGGAGGGAGGGGGGATGCCTGCACTTACAACAAATGTAGTCTCACACCAGTGATGATTTGTTGAGAGGGTTTTTTCAAATGCAAACAATACTTATTGATTAATCCAGTCAGCATAGCCTTAATGCGCCTGTGTACTTGTTCTTTGTTTAAGTGATGGTGTTGCAAACAGTATCAGAGCTTCTAGCTCCACAGCTAAGATACCTAACCACTGAGTTATCAGTCCGTCTTAGGAGTACTAAATGGTGGAATGATCTATTTCCAGTTTATTTCCATATCACTTCTGCTGTGTTTCATTCATAAAACCATTCTATCCCACTTCTACATCGATCTGCAATTAAAAGAAAGTCAGGGCAAAAGTGTGTATTTAAGTAGTTACCTTTGAATGCATTTCCTTTAAAAAATGCATATTGCTAAATGTATTTCAGGCCAAAATATTTCTTTTACATAAATAACTAAATAAATTCCTTTTTATAGGTTTTTTTTTAAAGCTAAGAACTACATGGCAAAATTCAACAAAGTATGAAATCAAAAGCACAACTATGTCTTCATCTGCACGTTAGTCTAAGAAGGGCGGATGGGATTAGTTTATACTGGAATTGTTCAGAAATCACAAAAACTGAATTCCTCAAATGTTGCTAATTAGGTGAAATACAGCTTAAATAAAGTAGATTTTGCAAAATGTTTATTCTGAATTTCGTAAGTGTGGTTTTTTTAATGTTCTTGAACTAGCACTGTAATTACACACACACACACACACACACACACACTTTAGTTTTATCCCATGAATCACAGTGGGGGTATATTAGATTTTCAGTAAACAGAGAGGTCATCTCTGGTAAGCACTGTTTCTAGTAAAAAGAAAACGCCTACATACCAAGAAGGTAGGTGGTAGGAACAGAAATAACATGCGTAGGCTATTAGATTCAGTAAGGACTCCCCCTGGTTAAAAAATAATCCCCTGTTAAGTCATATTTTAGTAATAATAGAAACGATCTAATCTTTGCTTAGTGACATTTTGTAGCAGTCCAGATTCAGTCAATAATTTTGCTTCCCTGGAGTTAATCTTGATAGCTAGCGCTCTCTAGTGGATCATATAATATTTCCAGAATTTCAGTTTGATATCTTGGCAGGGAATCAGTTTAGTAATCCTTGTATTATCTTTGTACTACTTGCAAAATACTGTCTGCATTATTTTACATTTGTTTTCAGTGTTGAATTTATGAACAAAGAACTTGCACTAAATCAGTGTGTATATAGTATTTTCAAGTAGTGATTATGCAGGGGGAAATTTTATCAGTGATCCAACTATCTGCAAGCATTCCTTTACCTACCAGATACTCAGATTAATACTAAATGCTAGGATATGTCAGCGAGGTGATTACCATAATCAGCAATGCAACCCTAGTCTGTTTAACTATGCAGTTTGTTATGTTCTATTGCCATACACTTAACAGAAGACTGAATGCTACCTTATTATGTTTAGAATGTTACATTTCATTGCCGGTGATGAGAGACAAAAGCAAATACTGTACTAAAATCTTGGCTCAGAATTAAGCAAAAAGCAAGTAAATGTGGCTTAATTCACATTGACTTGAAGAACTGAATGGGTATATCCAGAAGTCTGGGAATATTTGGATTGGGTGTCTTGTATGCCAGTGCTGCATTACTGTTTTTCTAGACTAATTTCTCAGCATAGAAATGTGTGTTTTTTCTTATTAGAAGCTCTTGTTTTATCGCATAACTTTTCCTTAGTATTTCACTTAAATACAGGATGCTTATATGTTAAAGTATTGCTTGTTCTATATTTTAAATTGTTTATTTTATATGTTGTTAGCCGCCCAGAGTTGTCAGTTGACTAAATGGGCGGGGTACAAAATAAGTAAATAAATAAATAATAAAATAAATATCTCTGGAGGCCCCTTTGTAAGATCCCATCACTATTAGATATGGTAATCATAGCTGGTGGGGTGGTCACTGTGGTTACTTACATTGTCTGTGAGTATTCATTGATTTTATAATAAACTATTATATATTGTAGTGCAGGCTGGTACCATTTTGTAATGAAGGCTGCAGTGTAAGTTTCATAAATAGAGAAAATAAAATTAATTGTGATGTATATTATTTATACCTAATATAGAACTGGTTTCTTTGATGTGAAAGGATAGACTATACTTTGGCCAAATAGAGCACCTCCATGTATAGAGGGATTCCAGAGAGTTCTTTGCATAGCCAGTCAAAATGATCAGCTAAGAAGGTGATGTGACAAACTCTGCATAATCCCTGCCAGCCAGTTTAGACAGTACTTAGTTAAATGGACAAAGGGACTGAACAGATAGCAGCTTTCTATAGATCTTCCTATAGCTTCCTATCTGAAACTCTGACAGGACTGCTTGTAATTTAATCCCGTGTCTGCTTCAGCTTCCTACATCTCTGAACTAAAAGTGTGCAGACATGCCACGCTGCATCAGATACAGAAATAGCCATTTCTTTATGATTCCTGGCATACCCATACTAAAGGTGTTCTCTCACACCTTACCAAGGTTCATGTCTAGTAAACTTCAACATTTATTAAGAACCACAGAAGCTTGGTTTGTTACTGAATGGAAATGGAAAATGGAAATTTCTACATGGCTGTTGTTCGTAGTGTTATCACCAAGACAGCAATTTGACATGTGTTTTGCAAGAGTTTTAGCTCCTTAGCATTAGTAGCAATTGTGTTGCATACTGTTGGGCAAATTTTAAACTTGTGAGGTCTGTATTTACTTTTATTTCTCCCTAAAGCCCTGAGACTCACAATTTGGAGCCAAATAAATAAGAAGAGGGGAGATGTATATACATTTAGAATTAGGTAGAATCTCTGATTCCATTTAGACTGTAGAAAATTGCTTTCAGTATCAGAACAAAGCACATAAAAATGCTTTTACACAACAATTCCATTGCTTCTCCCCCCAATTCATTCTAATAATCTCTTATTTTTAAATTATATCCCAACTTTGGATCCTATGGTTTTGACATCTGGCCAGGATAAATATTTAACTTTTTCATTTCTCCAGCCTGCTTATGTACAGTAATGGCCAACCTAATGAAGAGGTCTGAAAAACTCAGAAGCTCAAGTCTTTTAGTGATGTTTTAATGGACCAGTAAATGTACTAATAATGGTGAGGTGCTGTCAAGTGAATTACAGCTCATGTCAACTCTTTTCCAGGGTTTTGTAGCCACAAAATATTCAGAAGCGATTTACCATTTTCTTCCTCTGGAGGCACTCTAGGACCATGTGGCCCCAAGACTACACAGGCTGGCTGTTCTTCCAAAAGGCACACAAGACATTTCAGGTGCTCCAGCTCTCAGTGAGTTATCCAGTCAGCATACAAGCAGGGAACCCAATAAACAATGCATGTCCAGAACATAGTACATAGTATTACTAAACATAGACAGCCTCTCATCTACTGCCTGATGCTTCAAATGTTTGCCTTGATGATGCCCTTTTCATTTTGGAATGGGACTTAAGTGCTTATGATGTAGGTAGGCTGAATATACTCTAGCCATGCAGTCAAGCTGTGAAAAATTGCTTCAGCATATATATGTTCAAAGAGCCAGATGTGTCAGTATGCTTGGGCATGTCATTCGGGGGTCAAATCATATCTCAGAACTACTCAGCAGCAATCAAAATTCCTCATTAATGCAATCACTTACCAAGAAGTAAATTAGAGGATCAATCTATCAAATCCTTCTATATGGATCTATCTTTCATTAATGTGTCCTTTTAAAGAAAAAAATGTTGTGTTAGATTTTATAGATGCAGTGTCATGAGCTTATCCTTTTTGGGAATATGGCTCAATAAAACCCAGGTGAGATAATGTGACTTCATATAATTGATTGAGGTTTTAACACCACCAGAATCAAGAGGTTCCAAAACAACAGAAGATAACAAATGAGTAGAGAAGTGTTATTGCCATTAAAAGGAACTGAAGTATTTTTCATATTTAGACCAGAGTGGGATCTTAAGTATAGGCAGAAAGTCTGAGGGTTTTAATTTACTAAGTCTTAAAATTGCTATAATGCTGGGTAGTCTTCTAAACAGCACAGTAAATAAATCCAGGACTTCCTAGGTTGACATTACAATTTTACAGGAGCAATTGCAGCTTGGGCTATTAATAGTATACTTTATTTTTCTGTGTATAAGATGATACTTTTGTCTAAAAGCTTTAGATTCAAAATTGAGGGTTGTCTTATACACGGAAGTAAGGAGGGGGAAGGGATCAAAGCATTTTGATCCCTGCTTTCCCCCTCCACTTCCTTTGCAAGAAAGTGGTGGGGGAAAACAGGAATCAAAGCACTTTGATTATTCCTTCTTTTCTTCTTGGGAAGAAAGTGGATTGAGAAGAAATTGGAAAGAAAGTGGCGCGGGAAAGCACTTTCTTCGCAATAAAGTGGAAGGGGAAAGCAGGAATTAAAATGTTTTGATCCCTGCCTTCCCCCTCCACTTTCCTGCGAAGAAAGAAATTTTGGGGTTAGAAAAATGGGGGGAGGTCTTATACATGGTGGCGTTTTATACATGGAAAAATACGGTATGTAAAATTGGCTCAAGTATCCCTAAGGAAAAAAATAAGAAGTGCTAGTTCTGGGGATTTAGTAATCTACTGAATTGATTTTTTAAGAAAAATATTTGATGAAACACCTCTTCTCAAAACTGATCTACTTTTTTGTAAAACCACCAAAGGTGTAATAAAGAGTCACAGCCACCTCGACGCAGAGCTGACATCAGAGGAATTTATTTTCCCTCTCCCCCTTCCCTTATTTTGGGGATGATAGCAAACTACTTTATGCACTACCTAGCAGTGGAAAAGTAAGGAAAAAATTTAATAAATAAGGTATTTAAAAATACAAAATAAACAAACAAATATGTACCTTAAACATAACAACTCTTTGTTTCCATTTCAATACAAGTGAAGTGATGACACAAACAACATTTTGTACCCTTGTTACATTTTGGTGACACTCTTAATGTCATTACAACATTAATCCACATCCTGTGTCAAGACTGCCACTGCCTAGCATTTCCCTCCTGTTGTAACCAGTCTTTAGAGAAAAATGAGGAAATAAGCTGTGAATCATGAAGCTTACTGAGAAGACCCTACATGTGCTTGTCCTGAATTGTACTGAAGCCAAGTTGTGGATCTCTGAATAATAGTCAACCCAGCATTAGTAGTGGGAAGGTGGGTTAGCATAGTTGTGTTTTTTTTAAATCAAGCTCATTTTGATTTTGCTTTGTATTTAAGTATTGAATTTACCCTTGAAATATCAAATTTATGCTGTTTGTTAAACTATTGATTTTTCTCTTAGTTGAATTTGTTGCTATGCTTTATGAGATTTTTTTTCAAATGTGAGTCACTAAAAGAAAGTGGCATGCTAATAAACTTTAAAAAAATCTAGTATACAGTAGAATAATTCTGGATACAACTTCAAGTTATTCAAGCAGACACAGAATCTTTGTGAGGTTAGGCTGACATTAGAAGTTGCACAAATCTCTTTGTCATGATGTGTAATAAGGTTAAAAGTGATCCCAATATTAACTATTTCCACTTTTGATCAAAGTACTTTGTATGTTTAAGTACGGTATACCTCAAGTGTCAGTCATACAAACCATACCTACACAGTGACACTACCATAATGATCTTTTATGATGATCTATCTCTCCAGGGGTTATTGGATTTACTGATGAGACCTTAGTGCCATGCTACATTAAAACTGTAGAACCTTGGTACTGAAATATGCCATGATTAGGTCAGGAACAGTACAACTTCCCTCACATGCAATCAAATGCCTGCATGAGTGAGAAGTTATACTGTTCTACACAACCCATACAACAAATTTCACATTAAAAGTAAGCTCTGTTAATCTCCTCTTATACAATGGGATGACTTCTATGCTGTTTCCTATATTACAGTTCCTAAGGTTGAAACGAATCCCTCCAAGTAGTACACATACATTCTCATCTAAAAAGACAGCACTGGCATTTTGTGAACCTTGACATTCTCGAGACAGAACATTCTCAACACAAAGAAGGAGGAGGAGACAACAATTTTGTTAAAAAGTGCATACATATTTGCACTAGATTTATCATCACAGCTTTGCTGAAAATGTTGCCACTGTACACTGAGTAAGAGCACTATAATACACAGGTTACTCTGCTATAATGTTTGTACTTCTATTGAACCAGTTGTTTCAAGACAATAGTGCATATTACATAAATTTAAATAGATTTCTCTTAACAAAATAGCATGCATCTTTTAAAAGCATCAACTGTAAGTCAGGTTTTTGAGAGACAAACTAAGGAAGAACACAGGTATGAATCCAAGAATGACAGATAGGAAGTTCTAAAAATGCCGTAAAATGGCAGAACTTGACTTTAGGTAAAATATGAATTGATGCAACTTAATTTTCAATGTCCCGTTCTTAATGCATACAGGAAGTCCTCTAACACTGTAATGGGGAATGCCTTTCAGTTATGAAGCCAACTTTCTAATCATTAATTAAGCCCAAAGCAAATTGCCTAGCAAAGCAGATTCTTCTTAAGACTGGAAAAGAGCCCAACAAAAAGAACTGGAAGATGTTCTATGTGGGTTAACACTCATGTTTTCTTGACCAGGAGAGGGGCACGAGTAGGCCAAGTTGGTTCTTAGCTCAGTCAAGATCACCAAATGCTACGGATGACTAAAACCAAACACAAGCACTGATGATTACTCCTCAAGTTCATGGTCCCTGAAATCATCAGCCTTAGTGGAGTAGGCCAGCTTGGTTTCACCTCAGTCAGGACCAACCAAATGCTATGGCTAGCCACAACCAAAGAAAACACTTGATGGTGGACTGTCCTGTTTTCACGTGGCCTAGCTTTAGCAATGGGGTCAGCTGATACAAAATCAACCAAGGAAAGTCACAGCCAGTAAAGTCAGGGGAAGAGTATTCAATCAAGTCCAATAAACAAAGCTAGGGTCAAGACAGAAAAAAATTCTGTCTAATGCGTCACTATGTTGAGTGTGAGGAGCTGAAGTCAAAGTCCTGTATCAGCCCAGACAAAGCTAAGAAAAGAGGGGTTTCAGGAATCCAGGGAACTAAGGATTACATAGAAAGAAAAGATATTGTCTTCAGCCCCTACCAGCTTTTTAATATACAAGTCACCAGCCCTGTCTAAGGCACACCTGCAGCAGTTCAGAGGTTTCCAAGAATTCTCCTCACATGGACTTCTCAACCCTTGAGGATTCCTCTGCTCCAATGGAGCACTTCCAGCCAACACAATCCTGCTGTTAAGGTTCTGTCACACCAGGGATATGGAGATGGATGTAATTCTCCTGCAGAACTCTCTCATCATCTTAGAACTGCAGAGCTGGAAGGGTCCTATGGATATTTGAGTCCAGTCACTGTCAAGGAGGCACAGTGGGGAATCGAACTCCCAGCCTTGGGCTCCTCAGCCAGAGTCCTAAACTACGGACCTACCCAGCAGTTCATCCCTCAGGATGCCTCAGTTTCCACCAGTTCCAGAGGGTGGATGCTTCCTGAAAGAATTGGGTCATTATCTGAGGAAGACCACTCCATCCAGGATTTGACACAGACTCTCCATGTGTATGGTCCCTGAAATTAGCAGCCTGGGGGAGGTCTGCAACATTGTGAACATAGTGCATTCTTGTGTTGTCTGAGTAGAGACAGAAGGTCTACTATTTATATAAAGCTTTTGCAACAGCCAAGTATAGTTCAAGGCACAACCATTCCAAGTTGAGCACAAGGGTCCAATGAATTAGTCATTACGTTAGCTTCCCAGTGAAGCGTGCCCAGAAAGTTGAGATGTGAACAAAGCAAGGTGCCTCTTGGAGTTCTTTGAAGCAAAGGTATGATCACAGAATTTTACTTCAATGTTCCCTTCACTGAAGGCTTCTCTTCTGCTCCCCTCTGAGACTGGCTCCTTTGTACAGAGACCTTCCTTCTTCTGTGTCATTGCAATTCCCATATTTCCGCATCTGGATGAGGGTATGTTTTCTTTAATAATGCAAAAACAAATCGCAGATAGGAAGTTTTTCTTGAAGTTTTCATTCATGAAAGCATACACAAAAGGGTTGCAAATGGAATTGGAAAATCCAATCACCTGAACTATGCCAAAGATCATCTTAATGGTGACATCATCATATTCTCTTTCAAAACTACCTAGAGAGAAAGAAATATACATTAAACTTGGCAAAGGTAGATTTTGTTATGCTTTATTTATCTCTATTTCAACCTTTGGCTATCCTGTACAGAAGCCAATGACCTATTTATACCAATTATCCATTTCAGACCAGAAAAAAAATACTAATTTTATCAACAACCAGACTGAATTTTGCAAAGGAGTATCTATCTATTCATCTAATACAAGAACTATAACATTAACATTATATTCCTAGGGGGGAAATCATATGGATGACATGAGGGATCACAATGATCATGTTTGTAAAGATACACACAAATTCCTGCCAAAGAAAACAACCCTGCACTTAAAGCAGTGATGGGAACTGGGAACATCTGAGAACTGGACAATTATATGGATGATTCTCTAAGATCACCTTCATGCCATCACTCTGTTTCCATTTCTTTAAAAGCCCAGCTCAAAACTTCATAAACATTTTCATTTATGTTTTTCTAAGCTGTTTACTAAATGAGCAGTTCCCTCTGATGTATGCATTTTGCTATAATTTTCCCAATGTACAGATTTTTGTACATAGTTTCTTATGCAGAACCCCCCCCCCTTTTTTTCAAGGTCTACATCTCATAATGCAGGATATTAACTGTCTTTGGTTATATGTTAGTTCAGGAAATATGAATTATGTGAGATCACATTAAAATACCAAACAAATCACTTTATCCTTTATCCCAATGCACAGCAATCTGGTTCAGACCTAAATTTATTTATTTCATTGCCTCTGAAGTTCTTAAATATGTCAGCCGTTTTATAAAATGTAGTGTTGTAGTACCATGTGAGAATTTGCTTCTCTCTCTAGTTTTACCGTATTTTCCAGTGTATACGACCCCCAATGTATAAGATGACCCCTAATGTATAAGACGACCCCCTAATTTTGCCCCTTGCCAGGGGTGGTGGAGCAGTCAATGGGCAACTGTGAGGGGCGGCCCAGTGCGGCTGCTCCTCTGCCTCCATCTCCTGCTGCTGCTGCCTCCACCGCCCGATCGCCTCCTCCAGTGTGACTGCTGGTATCCCCTCCTGCTCCCGTTGCCACCTTGTCCCCTGCCCAAAGGGAGCCCGCGAGTGGTGATGGAGGAAGTGATCTGTCAGCGGAGGCAGGAGGAGGAGGCGGCAGAGGCGGAGCCAAAGGATCAGCTGTGCTTAGCTGCCTCTTGCTGCTGCCCATTGACTGCTGTCGCCACCTCCTCCAGCGCCATCCGCAGGCTCTCTTCGGGCAGGGGACAAAGTGGTGACGTGAGCTGGAGGTGAGCCCTGGCAGTTGCACTGGAGGAGGCAATCGGTCAGCAGTGGCAGCAGTCAATGGGCAGCCATGAGAGGCGGCCGAGCGTGGCTGATCCTTTGCCTCCGCCTCCTTCCGTGCATAAAACAACCCTCAATTTTTCCTCTAATGATTTTAGGGGAAAGTGTCATTTTATACACGGAAAAACGGGGCAATTCTTTGACAATAACAGATCACCAGTACATTTGCAAAAGAACAAACTACTCACTGTATTCTATCATCATGTGCATTACATGAAAAGGAGCCCAGCAGATAGCAAATAAAACCACAACTGTCACCATCATAATGATTGCTCGCTTCTTTTTTCTGAAACAAAGGGCAGAACCTATGTTGAGAATTTCTCTACAAATAAACAGACAAACAGAAATATCTGGAGGGAATGCAGATTATGTGGATGAGGAAGGCTATTACTCTATTTTTAAATATATGCTTTGTGTGTAGAATGGTCCATCTTGGCATTTCCAGCTAAATACTCTTCAATAAAAGAGAGCTTGTCCAGACTTGTCATTTTGGGTGCAGGGTGGATCAGGCTAAAAAGGTTCGGGGGGGGGGGAGTGATGTGCCATTTGGCATGCTCCTCCCATTCCAAAAACCAATGAGCCTTTGTGGCCTGATCAGCTACTAATTAAGCACTTTCCCTGACCCTCTGTGGGTACTTCTTACATTGTTCCTCTCTGTGTCTGTCTCTGCCCCCTCCTTGCTCCCCTTCTCTTCTTTTCACCCCCACTCTCACTCAGAATCTGCAGCCCTGATAATGAAGTTGCTGTATGGTGCTGTCTTCCAGCTAAACACAGCATGCCAAAAAGAATGCATGTCCTACCACTGGGGCCAGAATGGTGCATGACAGCTCTTAAAAGGCAAGAACGGCTCGATCTAAATATAAACACAAGTGGACAGACTTATTTTTCCAATCTAAACTGTGCCCTCAATGATCCATAGATCATATTTATATGCTAGTGTCGACAGACTCTCTCACTGGAAAACAACTGCCCCTTACAAAGCTGCTGCCAGCATGAATATTCAATGGCTGAAATCCTGTTGCTTAATGTAGTACGTTGTACCTACTTGAATCAACAGAACTTATAAAGGAATTGATTCACCAAATCCCCATTGATTCAGTGGGTCTGCTGCAGTATGACTTACTAAATTAAACAATAGAATTTCAGCCAGTTAACTGTGACAATAAAAACAAATTGTACACACCGTGATATTTTAGACATCTCATTCCCGTGAATGGTTTGCAAAACAGAAGCATCTCCAACTCTTTTCTTAACCCAGAGCTCATAGCCAATCTTACTGTACAGCAAGAGCATCAGCATCAGTGGGAGAAGGAAGAGGATGACCAAAATGAAAGTAGTATATATCTTCTGGTGAATAGGACTGGCCCATTCTTCCAGGCAGCAAACATACTCTTTTTCAAAAAGGAAATCATATTTAATCTGGAACAAATTAAGCAGAAGTCACATTTAGTACAGATGAAGCTTTCTCTGTGAACAGAGTCATTAAGAAAAAGTAGACATCATTTCATCAAAGATATGCAAATGTTTAATTTTAGGCAATACTTAAGTAAATTCTCTAGGTCATCAGGCAAAAGGAACTTTTGCTAGCCATGCATTGCTGCCCAAGATCCTTTACCTTTTCGCACTGTGTGTGCATACAGGGCTCTTTGTTTATTATGAGTACAAAGCAGTGCACCTCTGATATTACATGAACAGTTAAAACAACATTCTGTAAGCCAATACAAAAGTGTGGGGGGGGTTAGCCTCCTGGTAACTTTTAAACCAGGTTTCAGATCAATAGAGAACTTGTTGGACACACAGACTGCCCTTCACTCTGTTAAAGCTCAGCAACTTTTTTCCTCCTAGCAACACAGGCAAGATAGTGCAAGCCAATGTTTCCTGGCATTTTGAATTGACAACAATGTGTTGTCAGGTCAATTCTGACTTATGTCAACCTTTTCCAGGTAGTGAATGCATATAATTGGTTTACCATTCCCTTCTTCTTGGGGGCATCCTGGATTGTGCAGCTTGCTCAGGACCACACAGGCTGGCTCGACTTTCAAAGGAGGCACAGTGGGAAATTGAACTCACAACTTCTGGCGCTGCAGCCAGGTAACTAAACCACTGAGCTATCTAGCCAGCTCTTTTGAATTGTGGGTACAAATGCAATATCGCACATTCATAAACTGAAGCTTTTTTTGTAGGAGTAAGTTAAACCATTGTGTGAGCAAGATGTGGGATGGTGCATGGAACCCATTCATTCCTGCATCCCTCCTCTGACAGACAGGCTGACCAATACAGCACAGATAACAAGATATCTGTGAAGATTCTCAGTCATTCAGGTGAGGTTATATGGAAGTTAAGTCATGGCAACTGGACTTCTTCCTTGTTAGGTTAAAACGTTTTGCTACTCATCCAAGTAGCTTCTTTAGTCTGAGGAGAGTTGATAGGAGATTCCTGATATATCTTCCACATTGGTTTCACCTCCTTCTGGCCTGAGTAGGCTCATTAGAAGGACAAAGGACTGGAGGTAATCTCACTTCTGCAGTCCTTCCCCACCCATTGTCATGGGTTGTTAATAGTTGTCTTTCTGGTGTGTGTTCAGATCTCATTTGTTTACTTGATCATAGGCCAAGCAATGTGGGAGGCAAGAGGCTGTGTTGCCAACCTGCAGCTGTCTCACATGTGATTTTAGAAGCCAGGATTCTTGGCTTGTGTTGTCGCCATTATGTACTATAAAGTCACCTCCACTTTATGGTGGAGTGACTTCTAAAAGGTCCTGTTTTTAACTGCTCTTCTCTTGCAAACTCAAGAATGTGGGGACACTGGATCAAATTTGGGACGGTGGTGGTTCAGAGATGCTAGGGAGCAAATTGGATCCTGGATGGGCGCATGTCGCCCATCTTTGATACTGGTAGGCTAGTGGGGAATTATTTTCAAATGTCTCCCAATGAAATCAGTGAGATGTCTTGGAAAAACATATCTTTTCCAAAAATGAGGGATAACTATAACAAAAATGTGCAGTATATAACTCCCCAAAAGCTATACTATACACCTCCACTGCACAGCTACAATACCAATTTTTCTGAAGTCGCTGTCTAAGTAATACTTGAACTCATTTAACCTTGTACCTTTCCATGGTTTACTGTATTCCCCTCCTAAGCAGTAGGCATCATAACTAGCTTACATTATCAACTTCATCATTACCATCTGTACCTCTAGCCGTTGTACATGCCACATAGGTGCCCCAACAATAGCTGCCAGCAACCAGACTATGCCTGGAAATGGACAAAGGAGTGCTGTTGGTTTTTAAGAATAGCAACATAGGAAATTAAAACAATTACATTTTTTGTTTTAATGAACAATGTGTTCATTTATTATAATGTGGTTTTAATGTGAACTACCCAGACAATGAGTGCCTTATGGCCATATAGGATACTTGGGTTAGATGACAGACATTGCAACAAATATTTTAATATATGAAAGATAAGCAACAAGATCAGGATTAATTGTGAAATACGGATCTTACCCATCGGGCAAATTCAGAAAAAATAGCTATACTAATTTTAAAGAAAAATAAATAGGAAGTCTCAAGTCTAAATCATAAGAACAAGTAATACTAAGGAATAAAGAAAATTTATCTGGTGTTCTTATCCTATGTCATTAATTGCAAAATAAACAAAAATCATCTTCACCTAAGTTCTGAATTTTTAAAAGGCAGTATTTAAGATCCCACATCACCTACATAAATATATAACAAATGTTAGGCAAGATCTGGCTTCCTTTGGAAGCAACAGAGAATGTCAAGGTATAGTGCTGGTGGACCCATGCATGGCAAAAACATCTTTGTTTGTTTTTTAAGTGTCACTCAATTCCTATGTCCAGCAACAGATGAAGTCCAAAAGTGTAAAGCGTGGGTTATATTGAGTACCCTATTATTTATATTCATTCAAAGTGTGTTAATTCTTAAAGCAATTTTCTTAAGCTCAACTTTTAGATACCAGCAGTCTTCCTGTTAAGCAGCTTTCTCTGACATGGTACTTTCATCACTACAGCCCCATAGCTTTCCAGCTGGTTCTGGACTGGATGTTATGAAAGTCATAGTCCAATAAACGTGGAAGACTTATAATGCAGAACGGTGGATGATCTATTTTCTTAATTGATCTATTTTAGGTTGTGTTTTAGAAGCTTAATACTTTTTTTCATTTTATATTTTAGTTCTGATTGTTCTTTTTAATTGAAAGCCGCCTTGAGTTCCATTCATGAGGGAAACAATAATAATAATCGTATGTCATCAAGTCAGTTCTGACTTATAGTGACCATTTCCAGGGTTTTCTTGGTAGAGAATACTCAGTAGTGGTTTACCATTCCCTTCTTCTGGGGGCACCCTGGGATTGTGCAGCTTGCCCAAAAGCAAGATATAAATCAAATAAATGACGAATAATAAGAAACGTTTTGCATCCAAAACGACAAAACAATGGTATATGACAAAACCTCGAAGATGCCTAGCATCTTACCAAGCATTGTGTATGCTCTCCTGTTGGTGTACTGCCATTTCATTTTGAGGGGGTGGACAATCCCATTATGCCTTTCAACAGCAATGCAGGTCATTGTAAGAATCTCAGTAACTATCGCAGTGGACTGGACAAATGGTACCATCTTGCATGCAAAGGCACCTGTGAAGGATTGAAACAAAAAAGAAAAACACGAAGTGTCAGTACAGTCTTAGTACCCATAGTGGTACGTTCAATCAATTACATGCTGTCAAATGGATTCCAACGTACAGACACCCTTTTCAGAGTTTTCTTGGTATAAAGTTCTCAGAAGTGGTTTACCATTCCCTTCTCTAGGGGTGTTTTGGGGCAGCATAGCTTGCCCAAGGCTACATAGGCCAGCTCTTCTCCCGAAATTACCCACTGTGCAAGAAGCACAGTGGAAAATCACGCGCATGACCTCTGGCATACCCACCCAAGTTGATATCACAGGGGGTAAAAATTACAGAGTAACGCAAACCCTATCTTTTTCATTCAGTGCCTTGTCTTTGCAGCATTTTTAAAAATAAAGGTGAAATACAAGATGAAATGCCACTTTCATCTTGACTTTCTTATTATTGAAACTGAAGTGGCAGCTCAGCAGTGCAGCATTACTTCTGAGTGGAAAGAATTTACAGTCTTGGAAAAAAATTGTGATTCAAGCCTTGTAGTCTCTGAGACTGAATTCAACAGAACTGTTGAAAAAATTAACAATCTTGCATGCAGTCTGACATGGGGTTTCAGTGGGAAGAATGAAGGCCTCAGAGATGGAGTATTTCATCTCTGTTGGAAGGAAAATCTAGCTGAATTACTGTATTCCAGTTCAGCCTCATTAGGGCATTCTTTCCTGTGGCAGTCATGGACGTGCACTCCAATCAGGTCCTTCCATTATTCTCATAGTGCCAGGGAAGGTGTGAAAAGAAGCTGTAACTGTGTTTGGCTGTGGTTACAGGAAGTCATATGATCATGTGGAGTTCTACCATCATGAACCCTAAATAATTCAGATGAACCCTTGAATAGGTCTTTACTGGTGGTGGGCATGCATGCAAGCCCCACCCCTACATACTTCCACCCAGATGTCATTCATAGTTTTAAGTGATGATCAAGAAGGTATGCAGACAAGCCTGGAACCATGTTGACTAAAAGCACTTATTGATAAAGCTGCAGATAAGGAAGGTGTTCCAATCACAGTGTTATTTATGTAAAAGTCTAAGTGATTCCATCTGCACGATGGAGATGTTGGTGCATATTGTCACTCCAGCCACAAATTTAATCTTATCCACACAGAGGACAATGTTAAGCCAAACATAGTTAAAGCCCCTTTTCTCTGACAACATGGGGAGATCTGGAGTGGAGAGGCCAGTGTGCACGTCCTTGGCTCCCTCTACTAAAGGTCCTAGAAAGAATATTGGAATATTCTGTATATGTTTCCTTCATAAAGATTGTTGCTATCACTGTGTCTATTTAACATGTTGAACTGAAAATAGACTTGTTATATAGAAAAGTAGATGCTAAATATCCCCTGTTAAAGCATACCTTTCAGAATATCGCTTTAGCTCTTTTGAAAGCCCTTTTTTATTCCTGTGAATCTTTGCCATCTTATATTACAAAGAAAATGCTAGTAATACTAAAAGACTTGGCTGTAGCCAGAAGATGTTGAATTTATTTTATTTTATGTGGTACAAAATGCTTTCCTTTATCCAGCCTACTCTTTCTCGCTTGATCAACAGCATCTTGATTGTTTCCACTAAGAGCGAGTCTCGGCTTTATTTACAACAACTAAAAGACAACCATATTTTTTGCGGTCTCAACCACTTCAATTCAAGGAAAATGACAGCAAATAACATTACGGTGTGCAATTGCAATCTTTTCAAGGCATACATTTAACAAGGAAGTTTCCAGGCTCAAGATCTCCACACAATAGTAATCCTTAATAATAATAACAATAATGTGCTGGCAAGTCAATTCTGACTTAGCTTGACCTTTTCCAGTATTTTCTAGGTAGAGAATACACAGAAGTGATCTACCATTCTCTTTTTCTGGGGCCATCCAGCCATGAGTTCCACCCATCTCCCCAATTTTTGCCCTAACATTTGCTTCTCACCCCAGTACCGCCATCACAAACTTCCCCAGCCACCACTGCCCGTCTCACGAGTAAACAGGTAGGCTTACTTGTGAGTAAATCATGTACACACACACACAAGAAAATAGACAATCCAAAGACTTAGGCGGACCCTTCTCACAGAGAATAAATTTCTCCATTGTGAACAGAAGGATTGTTCAAATGAGAGATAACATAGATCACACTGAAGAAAGGAACCTTTTAAGTGTGAACCAGACCACTCCAAAATCCCTTGTCTGGACAGGTCCTTCATTAATTTTAACCGTTGTTTTAATTATTTTGTCAAGACTAGAGTTACAGCTTGTGTATAGGTCAGAGGCTGTTTCACACACATACTTCAGATGATATCCTGGACACTTACAAACATAACATCTACAGAGGAGTTTTCTACTGTCTTGTGTGCCATCTTACCAATGACCTGCCCAGTTAACTAGAACTAAGAGGTGAAAGAAAAATCAACATCAATGCTTCTACATCTTCTGCATGTCACATTTTGTACATTGAAAGCTTGCATGAATTCTTTGATTGTTAATGGTCTAATAAAAGTGTCACATTCTTCTACAATTTTATATTGTGTAATGATCACACAGCTTCTCTTTGGACTTTTTTCCAAAATAGTAGTACTAAGTAAAGATGGCAACTGGTCTGAAACCTACAAGGAACAATTGAAAATGGACAGATGTTTAAATTGGAGAAAAGAAGACTGAGGGAAGATAGCTGTCTTCAAGCGTTCCGTTGCTCCAGAGGGCAGAACTAAAGGAGAACTGGCCTTACCACCAGGCAGATACAGAGCTTTGAAAAATTACTTTTTAGATTACAACTCTCCTAGCGAGTATGACCAGATGCAATCCAGAAAAATTACTTTTCCAAGTTCTGATATTATATACAATAAACCATATATCTTCTTAGATGTTACTTACAACATCTTATCTAATTACCTGTAAAGATACAGCATTATAAAGCAGTTTTTCAGAATACAGTGATTCTTCTGATGAAAAAAAAAATCATTTTACAGTATTAAGATAAGTTTTCTGATGCTTGCAAGTGTTTTTACAAGGTACTAAAGCTAATGGGTGTAAGCTACTAAATGGTAAACACCCTTGTGATCGGAGCTGTAGTCCAAAACACTCAAAAGCCATTGGATGGCCCACAATTTTTTAGTAATAAAAAAGCCCAGCTTTTTTAAATGTGTTAAACACATTTGCTTCTAAGGGAAAAACCAAAAACCACTATAGTCTTACATAATAGCACAAAGGCCAAAGGGATCTTAGACTAGCTACATTCCTGGTGACTTTCTCTGTGTCCCATTGCAAGTTGCTAGTTATTTAAATAGTGCCAGTGACATTTTTGTATTACAGTATCTGATTTAGAAGGGTTAATTTCATTAAATATTTGATGCTAAACCTTGTTTCCTTGGTACCAAACAGCTATGTTTCAAAACCTTGTTTTGCTTTCTGTGTGAACTGATGTTTTAAGAGGATGGGAAGGGGAAAAAAGGAAGATTAAAACTGCTCTCATTTAAGTTCAATTCATTAAGCTCTGGTTATTAATTCTGGAAGGTCATGCATTCACTATGGCTGGTTTGAAATGGATGCCATTTGTATCCATTAAATGTAAGGGTAAGAATGTTTATAAAATGGTCTAATTTGAGGGCAAGAAACAAGCCAATTATCGAGGTGTAGATGGAATAGTTAGAAATCTTGCCATGGTTGCTAAGACGATGCTGATCTCTCATTCGGTAGAAAGGTCTAGGACTGCAAAGATTTTGCTGCAGTAAGATTTTGCTATTTCTTTTTCACCATGGAAAAGTAAATAGAGGGCCAACTCCCATTCCTAGATGTCATGGTCATATGCAAAACTGACCTCCTATTGGGACACGTCTACAGAAAACCCACCCACACAGACCATTACCTACACAAAAACTCCAAACACCACCCATGACAAAAAAGAGGCATAATCAAAACACTGGTAGACCGGGCAAATCAGAACTGTGAAGCTCAATTTCTCAGCACCAAACTCAACCACCTGAATTGGGCCCTACAGGCAAATGGCCATTCCAAGAATGAAATCACAAGAGCCATCAAACCAAGAAAACAACACCAAACTGAAGAAGAAAAACAGCCACCCACAAATAAAGTATTTCTGCCATACATCAAAGGAGTCACGGACCGCATGGGGAAATGTTTCAAAAAACACAACCTACAAACAGTATTCAGGCCCACCACAAAAATACAACAAATATTACGGTCAGCAAAGGACAAAAGGGACCCCCTCACCACTGCAGGAGTATACCAGATACCTTGCAGTTTTGGCCAGGTACTGTATATACTGGAACCACAAAATGCAGCATTCACACCAGAATCAAAGAACATGAGCGACACTGCAGACTAAAACAACCGGAAAAATTAGCAGAAGCTGAACATGCCCTAAAACAAGCTGGACATGAAATTTTATTTCAAAATACTGAAATACTGGACAATACCAGCAAGCATTATCTTACACTGCACAGGGAAGCCATTGAAATCCACAAACACCAGCAGAGCTTCAACAAAGAAGAGGAAAGTTTAAAACTCAAAGCCTGACTCCCAGCACTGAAAAATACAACCTGCAAAAGATCAACAAGCTCTACCCAGCCAGAAGGACCAGTGATCGCTGCACACAAGAGACAAGCTAATGACACTCATCAATCACAGTAACACATCATCTCCCCCCCCATCACAATAATACACTCACAACAAAAACACGCTGATCGCCATAATCATCCAATCTCCTGAAAAGGACAAAAGCTGATCCCACAGCTATAAATACTCAGCTATCCAACAAACTGCAACAGAGCACAGAGTTCTGACTCTTGTCCTCTGAAGATGCTGGCCACAGAGACTGGTGAAACATCAAGAAGAAAAACCTTAAGAACAAGGCCAAACAGTCTGGAAAACCCACAACAACTATTGGATCCTGGCCGTAAATGCCTTTGAGAATACATTTTGCTATAGCCATCAGCTCAAATGAGTTGTTTGAATCTAACCTAAAGCAACGATATTAAAAAATATGAAGTAACAACAAAAGCCTCACAAATAAGACCTAAAATAGACACTAAAATTTAAGAGAAAATGAAATTATATTTCAATAAAAGTTATGAACCCTATTAGCATATAGTAAATTCAATTAATATTTATGTTGAAAATAGGGGCCACAGATCAAAACTTGATTCTATTTAGTACTTTACGGTTCATCCGGACAAAATATTTGCTTCTGCAAAAGTATCAGTTTCTATGTTGATGGTTCGGTATTTTTCCCAGTGTCCATGTAACACAAGGATTGCATCCATGACTTTAGTCCTTTTCTTGGTGACTTTCTGGGTGTGTTTGTTTTGTTTTGTTTTGTTTCTGCACTAAAAAGATTGTTGGCTTCACAGAATTCTGAGTTGTTCTCTGGCTTCATTTCTGACCACCAAGTCAAATTCTCCAACAATATTTGATTCTACTTTCTTTCTTACTTTTATGTTCAAGGCACCATGATTATCAGCATGTCTTATTTTTGCGTGTGATCGATTTTCTCATTGACATTTGCATAAAAGCTTTCAATTTCTTCTCCTTCAGCCTCAGTAGTGGAACACATACTTGAATGATTATTATGTTGATAGGTTTTTTCCAGAAGTCTGATTAATATTATTGAGACAGATCTTGCATTACAGCCCCTAACTGCTAATGCAATGTCTTGTCCCATTGCAGTTCTCTTTATTTTAACATTCAAATATTCCCTTCCTTGCTTTACAGTTTACCTTGATTCATACTTCTCATGTTCCATGTTTCAACTGTATGTGCTATGCACTGGACTTTCCTTTCATCTCTGTGCACATTGGCTTCTAGGTATCCTTTTGGCTTTAATATGACTGCGTTGTTAGCAACAGCATTATTCATACTTGTTCGCTGCTCTTCACCAGGAACTGACTGAGTGCCTTCTGATTTGGTAGTCTCATCTTCCAGAAGTATTTCTTGTCTCATTTTGTATTGTCTCATAATAGGGTGTTCAGGTAAGAAATGTTCAGCAGTTTTTCCACTGCCTTCTTCTGCACAGAAATAACAAAAATTACTGTAGAAGTTCCTGCCATTGTCTATGAATAATTCTCTCAGTTCTGTCAGTGTTGCCTTCGGCTACCGTTGCTACCCAGCAGCTGCCCTCCAGGAATTTCTCTGCCCTCATCGCTATTTGATTCTCTCCTACTTATGTGACTATTACTCCTGACAAGGGTGGATGCATTTTAGTCTGGGGACTCAGCTGTAACCACTTTATTTTATGTGACCCTCTTATGAGTCCAGACTCAGAACACTATCTAGCCTACTGACAGCATTGTCCTAGCTTCTTTGACAAACCTCTTCACTGTATTCCATAAGGAGTTCTATTATTTTTTGAAATAATAGTAACCACTAGCATTTTAGAGCTACTGTTAATACGGACAACATATTAAGTTCTGAATTTCAAATGAATGAAGAAATAACCAAGGAACACAAGCTGTGAAAATAACATTTTCTTTAGTACGACCAAGATAAACACATGCTGTGACTAAGCAAGCAGAAACAAACAAGATCTCTCTCTCTCTCTCTCTCTCTCTCTCTCTCTCTCTCTCTCTCTCTCTCTGTGTGTGTGTGTGTGTCTGTCTGTCTGTCTGTCTGTCTGTCTCTGTTATATAGCAAGTAGGATGGCACTGTGTTAAGGCATTATAGTTGAAGTTAAACATTCCTTTAATGTTAGTTCTGACAACAGCAAACTAAAGTTTGGCATTAAATGAATAAGTGCTTTACACAGTCCTCAACCTTTCTCAGGGTAGATTTGATTTAAATCAAATTAATTTTAAAAAATAATTAATTTTATCCACCCTGAGTTTCATGCATTCACAGTTATGACAAATCATAGTTTGCCCATTGAGGAGTAATGGCAAACTCTAGCCAGAATCCTGTTGTGCAACTTTATGCCATGTAACTGTGATGTCATCAGCTGTGGCCATTTAGCACAAATTAAAATATTCCCATTTTCCCTCCCCACATACCAGGGATCCCTAGAGATCTATTTCCTTCTGGGAAGCTTTTGGGAGTCACAGAATGGGGACTATTTAATGCCTGAAAATTGCCACCAAGTTCCTACAGTCTGGGCATTAAAGAGTTCTGTCTCCATTCCATTGCTCCCAAAGGCTTCTTCAAGATAAAAGGGATTAACAGGAATACCTGGAACCACAGGGAAAATAAGAAGCTTTTAATAAGATCACCACAGATACATCAGTGCGAAGTTGTACAACATGATTCTGGTCTATGTTTCACTCCAAAATCAGAAACAGATGGAAATCTGAACATACAAATGAAGATGATAGATATAAACCATATCTTGGAAAATATATCTTTTTTGGATTTACAGTCCCAAGAATCTGTTGCAGAGTTTTGAATTTCTGGTAAATTTCCTTTTTATTACACAGTAGAAGTACAGAGACTCATATAATAGCCAGAAGTTTCCCAGAGTCCACCCCTTTCTCACCCTCACCGCATTTCCTCAAACAGATGCTGAAGACAGCAGTAGCATATTCCCAGATGTTGTTCTTTAAAAGTGTTTTGTATACCAAGCAATCTGTTCTGGACTCTCAAAAATAGCTAGAGTGACGTCTTCTCACCCCCTCATATAGCAAATATACCTTTCTGTGCCATTATAAAACTACAGTTTTGGAATAATTTTGATTTAGCTCATTATGAAGCCGGTTCCTCTGCAGAGAAATTAGAAGAATATTATGGCAGAATAACAAGATTTATAAGAGAGACTTCATTTTTATTCGATATACCAATTTTTGTGCTCCCTATCAAGAGCAAAAAAATGATATTTGTATATATTTTATTCACAATAATGAAAACATATAAGCAATCAGAAGGAAGCCCTGAAGACACACACACACACACCCAAACACACACACACACACAGAGAGAGAACTGACCAACAGTAACACAAAGATTTGCAGACAGCAAAATATAACATGTTTGTCCCAATTTTCCTGTTCCCACTGGCATTTTCTGCCTCCCGGGTGATCAACCATAACCACATTTTTTGCAGACGAAAATAATAATAAGTCTCCATGGATTCTTCTGGTTGACAGTCCCTGGTTCCTAGTTCTTGTTTTGTGTTTCCCTTTGATTTTTGCCCTTCATACTGTTATGAATTTTTCAAGATTTCCAAGTTGGACGTGGAAATACTTTTCTAGGGCCAACAAGCATCTTTGCTTTCCAGCCCTATCTGCTGGCTGTTCTTCTCCTATACTTTCATTGTTATATGATGTATATATAAATGACACTGCTGTCAATCAGTTCTTCCAGTCTTGTATTTAACATCTGCCTACAGGGAGCTAGGAGAAAGTAACTGCTGTACACTAATTGACCACACTGCTATTTCCAGTTGTCAGTTTGCTTTAATGGGCATCAATTCCTCTACCCCTCTAACTTTAGTCTGCCCACTTATTACAGTAACATGGGCTACTTTTTTCCAGGGAGGAAAAGTATTAACTTTTTGAATTTGCAATCACTGGGATTTCCAATTATGGCATCCACCCAGATCATGAATATTCATATGCTACCTCCTTAGACCATTGGGAGTGCTAGAGGGGTGGAGTCACAAGACAGAAGAGACTCAGCAGAAGGAGGAGGAGTTAGAGAAATAAGAGAGTTGGAGATTAGTTGGGAAGTTTAGGAGTTTGGTGTGGTTTTGGAGTTTGGGTGGGAGAGTGATGGTTGAGAGTGGAAGAAGAAGGATGTTTGTTAACAACATTGCTTGAACTATCATCATCTGTAACAATAAACAATTTGTATTTGGTTCTTTTAAAAATGACATATGGCCTGAATCTCGTTCATTAATAATAAATAATGTTAATGTAATCAAGTGGTGGCTCACGTAGTGTGAGCTCTTAGTTTGGTGAAAGAAGCAGACAACATGGGGATCGTGATACTCTTACTACTGTATTTCATTTTGAACTCCAAGGCCAAACTTCCCTGTTGTGATACTCTTACTCTTACTAGACATATATGAGAGAATATAACATATAAATGAAAACACACACATATACAGTGGTGCCTCGTTCCGGATTAACCCTCGCCCAGCGAAACATCGCTAAGTGAACTTAAAAAGCCCATAGGAACGTATTAAAACTGATTTAATATGTTCCTATGGGCTTAAAACTCACCGTTCTGCGAGGTTCCTCCATTGCGGCGGCCATTTTGGATGCCTCGTTAGAGAGGCAAAACAGCGGTTGCCATTTTGTTTTAGCGGCGGCCATTTTGGAACCACCGATCAGCTGTTCGCTATGCTTTGATCGCGTCCGCGCGATCATCGCATAGCGAAAAAAGCCCATAGGGGCCATCGCTGACCGAATGCTCCGGCGATGGCCCGCAACCCCTCGCTATGCGGTTTCATCGCATAGCGAGGCGCTCGCTATGCGAGGCACCACTGTATACAGTGGACCCTTGACTTACAGACGGCTTGACTTACAGACTTTTTGAGTTACAGACATCTCTGGCCGCAAAATATAGGTTTGACTTGCAGCCTGAGAATTGATTTACAGACAAGAAAAAAAACCAAAATGGAACAAAAACGGCCTGTTACGGGATTAATCAGTTTTCAATGCACTGTAGATCAATGGAGACTTGATCTACAGACTTTTTGACCTGCAGCCACCGTTCCAATACGGATTAATTCCTTAAGTCAAGGGTCCACTGTACGTGGGGATTGTGATACTCTTACTACACACACACACACACACACACACACACACACACACACACACACACACACACACACAGAGAGAGAGAGAGAGAGCAGAGAACATAACATATGTTACCAATGTTAGTATTGTAACACAGTTATAGAGTCAAGATTATACTAGATATTGTACAATTGTAAACACTTTCCTGTGTGTATGTTTTGTAATGGTGTATTTTTCCTTCCCACCCACCCACCCCCCGTATTTGTATTCCTTTGATTGTTGTCTGTTTCTTAGTTATATAATAAAATTACATATATAAATAATCCTTTGACATCACCATTTCAAAGAAAGTATTATTATTATTCACTATTATTTTTCCTCCATTTAAGTCATGGCCGGTCTTATAGGACACATGAGGTAAAGTCCACCTTGGGCTTCTTATCCTGCAGCTGCTCCAGGTTGGCCCATCTTCTCAGAACTGCAAAAATGCAGAGTAAGCTACTATGTTTACCGATGGTATCAGCATTATAAAATACAGTGGTGCCCCGCATAGCAAGGTTAATCCGTTCCGGATTAACCTTCGCTATGGGGAAACATCGTTAAGTGGGACGGGGAAACCCATTGGGCCCAAAACTCACCGGTCTCCAATGTTTCCCCATGTTGCGGTGGCCATTTTGGGTGTCCCGGCGGCCATTTTTAGTGTTCTGGCGGCCATTTTGGGTGTCCTGGTGGCCATTTTGGGTATCCCGGCGGCCATTTTTAGTGTTCCAGCGGCCATTTTGGGTGTCCGGCGGCCATTTTGGAACCGCCAAACAGCTGTTCCCCCATCGCAATGCGAGGATGCCCTCGCATTAGCGATGGGGAAATCCGCATCGGTATGCGGTTATTCATTAAACGGTGCACTCGTTATGCAAGGCACCACTGTACTTCTGTCACAGAGACAGGCTATCCTACCTACTGCTGAACTGTGCATGCGCAGGTTCACTCAATGTGCATGCACAAAGGACCACTGGACATGTACAATTCGTTCTTATCTCAGTATGAATGGCATTTAGGATTCTTAACGTGCTTTGTTGTCCGACATGACCATGTTTCCTTTTGGCAATTTAGAAGGCAGATTTTAATTATGAGAAGAGATGAGCAACAGACAGTAACCCACATGCACACAACTAGTTAATTTTTAGGCATGCAGGAGACCAGGAGAGAGTTGTTGCATTCCTCAAAGCCCTTGGATCAGACCATCTCACTCTCAGGGTTCCACTACTGCACTCCTTCCTGATGCTATTCCAGTCATTTTGGCCGACTGACTTCCAACGGTGGCCAGTGGCACCAAAGAACAAAAACAAGCCTGTTTCAAGGTGTGTTGTCTGCAATCTCCAGTGCTGCCCATTCCTGATTTAAATCCACCTCAGCAGTGTGAGTTCTGAAATGCAGGTGTTCATAATGATGATCCACACCACCCAAGGAGGCCCCCCAAAATACAGACATCCGTTTGATCTGTTTCAAGAAAACAATTCTGTTTTTATCTCCACCAAGCAGAGGTGGTTCATGAAACTAAGACAGGGGTTGCACTCTCACCCAAATCACAGGTTGCCCTCACCACCAAGACCTTAACTGCTCATTTAAGACAAGCTACCTCCAAATGGGACATGGTGGCGCTGCAGGTTAAACCGCAGAAGCCTCTGTCCTGCAAGGTCAGAAGACCAGCAGTCATAAGATTGAATCCATGTGACGGAGTGAGCTCCCGTCGCTTGGCCCAGCTCCTGCCAACCTAGCAGTTCGAAAGCATGTAAATGCGAGTAGATAAATAGGTACCACCTTGGTAGGAAGGTAACAGCATTCCGTGTCTAGTCACGCTGGCCATGTGACCACAGAAACTGTCTATGGACAAATGCTGGCTCTACGGCTTGGAGATGGGGATGAGCACCGCACCCTAGAGTCGGACATGACTAGACTAAATGTCAAGGGGAACCTTTACCTTTACCTCCAAATACTTTGTGGTACAATAGGGATCTCATAACAATACACTGGTGCTACAAAAACTCATTATTTCCCTGCTATGATGAGGGCTCTAGCTAAGCTCAAAGGGGCCAGCGAAATGGGGAGAGTATCTATTAAGCCACTGACCAGCCTCCACTTTAAATCTAACTAAACGTCTTGTTTCAATAGCATCATGGGTTGGCTTTACTCAATTACACTGAGTTACAACCAGAAAAATCAGCAGTAGCTGAACATGCCCTAAAACATGCTGGAGATGAAATTCTACTTCAAAATACTGAAGTACTGGACAATACCAGCAAGCATTATGTTAGACTACACAGGGAAGCCATTGAAATCCATAAACACCAGCAGAGCTTCAACAAAAAAGAGGAAAGTCTAAAACTTAACAAGGCCTGGCTTCCAGCACTGAAAAATACAGGGTGCAAAAGGTCAACAAACTCTACCCAGACACAAGGACCAGGGATCATTGAACAAAAAACACCAGCTAAAGACACCCATCAACCACAGTGACAGATAATCTCTCCCACTTATCACAAGAATACATCCACAAAAAACACGCTGATCACCCAATCTCCTGAAAAGGACAAAAGCTGTTTCCACAGCTATAAATACTCAACTATCCAACAAACAGCAACAGAGCATGGACAGAGTTCCTACTCCAGTCCTCTGAAGATGCCGGCCACAGAGACTGGCGAAACATCAGGAAGAACAACCTTCAGAACATGGCCAAAGAGCCCGAAAAACCTACAACAACCAACACTGAGTTCTCTCTACAGTTTAGCTCTCATGAGGAACTAAAGTTGCCAGAGGGAAGGAAAGAGGTCATGTGGCTTCAAATGCGAAGCTCTCTCCATTGCACATCACCTGCTCAATATATGACGCTTGCTTAGAAAGCACCAGACCGTTAGCTCAATCTTCTGCAGGAACTAACACAAAAATCCTTCTTTGTATCCTAACAAATAAATTCTCTCTAGTCGTTAAAATTAGCTTGGGCATCTGGTGTGAAAGAATGAGAAAATTAATTTGAAAAAATATAATCTGTGAAAAAAGAAATACAGTACCTTTTGTTTTCAAAGCTGGCATGGCAACTTCCCCCCCCCCCCGGTGAATTTACACACAAACAAGGAAAGTTTAACTGCAGCCTCCCCACTTCAAACACAGGTCATTAAGATTTCCACAGCACTAACACTGACGGAGTTTACTTTCTTGTGCTCCATGATCACTGCAGATGGTGACAGCAGCCCCGAAATTAAAAGACGCCTACTTCTTGGGAGGAAAGCCATGACAAACCCTGACAGCATCTTAAAAAGCAGAGACATGACCTTGCCAACAAAAGTCCGCATAGTCAAAGCTATGGTTTTTCCTGTAGTGATGTATGGAAGTGAGAGCTGGACCATAAGAAAGCTGTCTGCCAAAGAATTGATGCTTTTGAATTGTGGTGCTGGAGAAGACTCTTGAGAGTCCCCTGGACTGGAAGGAGGACAAACCTATCCATTCGGAAGGAAATCAAGCCTGAGTGCTCACTGGAAGGACAGATCCTGAAGCTGAGGCTCCAATACTTTGGCCATCTCATGAGAAGAGAAGACTCCCTGGAAAAGACCCTGATGTTGGGAAAGTGTGACGGCAAGAGGAGAAGGGGACGACAGAGGACAAGATGGTTGGACAGTGTCACCGAAGCTACCAACATGAATTTGACCCAACTCTGGGAGGCAGTGGAAGACAGGAGGGCCTGGCGTGATCTTGTCCATGGGGTCACAAAGAGTTTGACAGGACTAAATGACTAAACAACAACAACAATATTTTACAGGAGCACCAAAGAAATGCTACAGACGTTTCAAGATGGACGCTGGAAAAGAACCAACATACAGGGAAGTCAACTTTCAGCACTGGCAGAGGTTTACCAAATAAGTTACACCAGCACAAAATGTGAAAACTGCTCCTACTCCCTTGAGCTAACAGGGCTCATAACCAGGGAGCATTAGGCTAAAACATTAGGATGTCATCTTTAATGCAGAAATACCGATACAAAAACAGGTTGAATAAAACCTATTCCCAGTTCAGGCAATTATACAAATGACAAAAAACACTGCAAAGTGGGATTAGAAGTGACCCCCCCACACACACTCAAACATGTAAAGTGACTTTTATTTCTGAATAGACAGTGGTGACAGATGCTTCCTCCTCCAAAGCTTGTGCAAAAAAGTATTTCTAAACTTTTGAAATAGGAATCTCAAGACATTCATTTCTTCCAACATACTTATGGCTCAACTAAAGGTTGCAGATGATCCATCCCTAGCAGAGGGCATGACTTAAAGGTTGATTATAGGTGATTGTCATAGCAAGTGTTGTCCTTCCTTCCTATAATCTCAAATTAGCTTGTCTTGTTTTGTGAGTGATCTGTGTGATTGTCACAGCAATTGCTATTCTCACTCTGCATAACCTCAAATTAGCTTCCTTTGTTTTGCAAATGATGATCAGGATTTAAGTGTAGCCTTCTTATCCAAATCTGGTTTCTCAAAACAGAAAAGCCTGCTCAATCCCATTGACAAAGCAGCCTTTCGAAAGCTAACATGAATGCTGCTGTAATAAAGCATGATCTCTGCCATATATTGTTCGGGGCCCCGAAAGTGTAATGAAGGACTGAATGAAGTGAGGGGGGATGGCATTTAGCACAGCTTCATTTTGGACTACAACTCTCACAGTGATCATGCTAGGTGGAGGATTAGGGGAGTTGTAGTCCCAAAATGTTTTTTTTTCCTAAACTCTACAGAGGCGGTGGTACTTGGTTTACAATTTGCTGGAGAGCAAAACAATTAGCTAGCCCGGTGGACAGGGGCGAGGGGGGCAGGAGACATCCTAAACTCCCCTTCTCCCTCCTTTTCACTCACCCCCCAACCAGTTTCTGGAGATGTTCTGGAGCATAGTGAAGGGGACGCAAAAGAAGGCGATGAGCAGGTCGCTGAGGGCCAGCGAGCAGATGAAGATGTTGGTGACGGTGCGCATGGCTTTGCGGCGGGCGACCACGGAGAGCACCAGGCAGTTGCCGAAGAGAGCCAGGGCGAAGATGAGCACACAGATCAGGACGAAGGCCAGCTTGGCGCGCCCGGGCAGCTCCGGGATGTAGACCAGCGGCTTCAGCCCATAGAGCGCGATGAATTGCTCCCGGGTCACGTTGTTCTCCCGCAGGAGCTGCGCGAACTGCTCCGGGGTGATGTTCAGGGACCGCATAGCCAAAGTAGGATCTGGAGGAGGTCAGCGCCCGATCCTCTGAACCTTGGGCATGGCGGGCAGGAGCCGACCTCTCCGGCGAGGGCGCGATCGTTTCAGGATCGCAACAAATAAATCAATAAATCCCAGGACGTGCGCCAGAAGCTTCTCTACCCGGAGACGACGCGTTCAGACCACCTCTGAACAGGAGCGGTCGAAAAGGAGGTGTAGCGAGATCTTCAAGGATGGCTAGTCCGAAGGCTTTCCCGCGCAAGTCTCCCCCCCCCCGCGCCCGCGCAGTCCCGGCAGAAGCCACTGAAGAGAAGAGCAAAAAGATGCGCGTGTCGACGAGACTTCGGGCAGCGAAAGCCGCACCGGTTGCAACAGCCTGAAACTTTTGACACGGGCGGAGACCGACATTCCAAAGTGGGCGCGGCTCCTCCAATCAGAGCTCAGCCTTGACGAGAGGACTGCCCCGCGCGGCCCCCTACTGGCGGCTTCATTCGAGCCATTTGCCACAGAAACGGCCGGATCTTCCCCTCCGCCCCCCCCCCATCGGCCGCTGGCTTTGGGGGGAGCGGGAGGGAGGGCGCCGCCGAGGCTTCAGGGGAGGAAAGGGGGTTGCATACCGAAACTCGAGGACATGAGAAAGAAAATGGTATAACCAGCTGTTCCCCTTCCTGGCAGTAAAAATCAGAGCTTGGAACAGTAAAATTTTCTGACTTTAGTTCCAAGAATCTTCTAAGGCAACAGGTCCAAGTGAAAATACAATACTAATAACCTTTTATGATGCCCCAAATATCCTAACTGAAGTCACTCTGACACACCTCTAATATTCAGTCTGTCCTTGCAGATAGATAGGCAGCAGAAAGCAAAAGAGTAGCATTTTTAGGCCCTTTAAACTTAACACTCTTTCTCTGAATTATTGGAAGAGACAGGGTATAAGAATTATATATGAAAATTTTGTTATGTGCTATGAGTCAGAACGGACTTGTAGGGACCCTTATAGGGATTCCAAGGTAACAGATTTCAGGAGGAGTTTTAGCATGACTTTCCATGGCCAGCCAGTTCTCCAGAGTCCATGACTATCCATCACTCTGTATTATAAACAAGATTTTAAAACAACTAGTTGAATTCTTAGCCAGCAAGCATGGCATAATATCAGAAATATTTTGTGACACCTATTCCCGATGTCAAAGCAACATAACCAGAATCAACAGAAGGAAAGGAGACCAAAAAAATTGGGGCTTGGATTATAATTATTTGTTTTATTTCTGTTAGATTTATAGGCTGCCTTGCTTTCCATAAAGGACTGATAGAGAAATAATCAAGCCAGAGATGGGAAAAGTTACTTTGAACTACAGTGGTGCCTCACTTAGCGATGTAAATTCGTGCCAAAAAAATCGCTGCTAAGCGATAACATCGCTAAGCGAAAATAAAAAGCCCATAACTCATTAAAACACAATTAATGCGTTCCTACAGGCTAAAAACTCACTTTTAAGTGAAGATCCTCCATAGTGCCGCCATTTTCGGTGCCTCTAAAGCGAGGTATCCGTGCCTGAAAACAGCGAGCGGCCATTTTGTTTACCTGGAGTCCATTTTGAAACTGCCGATCAGCTGGCCAAAAATGGGGGCTTTGCGATGATCACTTCCCTGCGATCATCGCAAAGCGAATGTCCCCCATAGGGACCATCGCAAAGCGATCGCTTTTGCGATGGCAAAAAGTCCATCGCAAAGCGATTTCGTCGCTATACGGAGTGATTGCTATGCGAGACACCACTGTACAATTTACAGGGAATTCTGAGAGGCAAGACACTCTAAATTGAACAGCAGTTGCACCCCATTGACAGACATAGCATACATCTCAGCTATGTAATTTCCATAGAGGTGGTATAGCCCTCAATGGCTTTGTTAACGTATCTTGTTGTCTCATCACTATTGTTATCATAGAATCATAGAAAAGTGAAGTGGGAAGGGGCCTACAAGGCCATCACGTCCAACCCCCTGCCCAATGCAGAAATACAGTCAAATATACCTGCCAGGTGATTATCTAAGTTTCTCTTGGATGCCTCCAGTGTTGGAGCACTCACCAATTCCCAAGATAACTGGTTCCACTGTTGTACTGCTCTAACAGTTGGGAAGTTTTTCCTGATATTCAACCAAAATCTGGCTTCCTTTAGCTTGAGCCCATTGTTGTGTGTCCTGCACTCTGGGATGATTGAGAACAGATCCTGCCCCTCCTCTGTATGACAGCTTTTCAAATATTTGAAAGGGGCTATCATATCACTCCTCAGTCTTCTTTTCTCAAGGCTAAACATGCCCAATTTTTTCAGCCTTTCCTCATAAGGCTCAGTTTCCAGCCCCCTGATCATCTTTGTCACCCTCCTCTGAACTTGTTCTTATTTGTTAACATCCTTCTTGAAGTGCGGTGTCCAGAACTGGACACAATACTCAAGGTGAGGTCTAACTAGTGCTGAATAGAGGGGAACTAGCACCTCGTGGGATTTGGAAACTATACTTCTATTAATGCAGCGTAAAATAGCATTAGCCTTTTTTGTAGGCGCATCACACTGTTGGCTCATATTTAGCTTGTGATCTATGACAATTCCAAGATCCTTCTCGCTCATAGTTTCGCTGAGCCAAGTATCCTCCATCTTGTAACTGTGCAATTGGTTTCTTTTTCCAAGGTGCAGTACTTTGCACTTATCTCTGTTGAATTTTATTCTGTTGCTTTTGGCCCAGTGCTCCATCCTATCAAGGTCATTTTGAATTTTGTTTCTGTCTTCTAAGGTATTAGCTATTCCACCCAGTTTGGTATCATCTGCAAATTTGACAAGCATTCCCTGCACTCCCTCATCCAAGTCATTAATAAAAATATTGAAGAGCACCAGGCCCAGGACTGAGCCTTGGGGTACCCCACTTATTACTTCCTCACAGTAAGAGATGAGCCCATTAGAGAAGGACCCTCTGAGTACGATTCTGTAGCCAACTGTGTATCCACCTGACACTTCATCTATCCAGCCCACACGTAGTTAGCTTACTAATCAGGAGATCATGGGGCACTTTGTCAAAAGCTTTGCTGAAGTCAAGATATACTATGTCTACAGCATTCCCTCTGTCTATCAGGGAGGTTGTCTGATCAAAAATGAGATCAAATTAGTTTGACAGGATTTGTTCTTGACAAATCTGTGTTGGCTTCTAGTTATTATTGTTTTCTAGGTGCTTGCACAATGACCACTTTATGATCTGTTCCAGAATTTTGCCTGGGATTGATGTCAGGCTGACTGGCCTGTAGTTCCCAGGTTCCTCTTTTTTGCCCTTTTTGAAGATAGGGACAACGTTAGCCCTCCTCCAATCCTCTGGCACTTCCCCCATTTCCCATGACTTCAAGAAAATAATGGATAGCAGTGCTGAGAGTTCTTCAGCCAGTTCCTTCAGTACTCTCGGATGCAGTTCATCTGGCCCTGGAGATTTGAACTTGTTCAAGGTGGTAAGGCATTCCTTGACTATTTTTTAAATCTCCAGCTACAATCCTGTCCCTCCCCACTTGCACTTCCAATTTGTTTGGGAGTTCATAGACTGTCTCATGGGAAAAGACTGAACTAAAATAGGAATGGAGCACCTCTGACTTTTCTTTGTCCTCTGTTATCACTTTTCCATCTCCATTGCGGAGCTGTGCCACTATGTCTTTTGTTTGTCTTTTTCTACTCACATACCCGAAGAATGCTTTTTTTATTGCTTTTAGTGTCTCTAGCTAACCTCAGCTCATTCTCAGCTTTTGCCCTCCCAATGCCATCCCTGCATTTCTTTGCTACTTGTCTATACTCCTCCTTGGTGGCCTGGCCTTTCCATTTCCTGTACATGTCTTCTTTGGTTTTTAAGACCTCCCTGAGCTTTTTGTGAAGCCACATTTGCCTTTTTTGCCAGTGTGCTTATTGTGTGGTCATTTGCCAAGTGTAGTGATTGTAGCTGAGCCTGTTCCCACCAGTTTGTCCCATAACAAACCCAGCCCTACCAACTAGTCATGGTGATGCTGAGAAATTCTCAAAAAGATGAAGGTGCTGTAAGTGCCTGGCTTATTTCTATGATCAAGAATCATGGGATTCATAACCTCAAGAAGAGCCTTCATTCACATAGCACGTATCTCTGTGCTCTGGCCTTGCAATCCAAGGTGTAGAGAAAGGAGGAAAGTCTGAAAAGTTGCTAGATCATGTGTGTTGTCTGGTTTGAATGTTCGTTTGCAACAAAATTATCAGATACTGTAATAATTGCCCTGACAAGGATCTGCCATGGAAGGCAGGAGGAGCCATACCTTTTTGAGTACACGGCAGTGGCTACAATTTTTTAATTGCAAATTGGAACACTCCATTTTGGTTCATTTCCAGCTTCCATGATCACCTGTATCGAACCAAAACAGGTTGCTTATCTATCACTTTGCTGCTGGATCTAACCATTGTGCAGACAAAAAGAGTGCCACTTATTAATACATTTAAAGCTTTCTGCCATCCCCCACCCCTTTGCAAAGGAGGATACAGAAAAGTATCCCTTATAATCCACTACTGAATTAGTTGAGGGTTGAGCCAATTCAGTGCTGCAAAAAAATAAATAAAGGGCACTTTTTGTCACTCTCCCACAAGGGGGAGAAAGGAGAGGACGTGGAGCAGGGTTTTTTATATTTATTTTTTCTATTCCTTTAAAGGGAAAAAGGCTAAACAGAGTGAGTTGAGGCACAGTGTTGTTTACCTGCACTGCCCAATCCCTGCATGCAGATGCAGGCATCACTGCAAATGGTGTATTGCACTCAAAGGAACCCCATTCAGCCAAATCCAGCCATCTAGACACACCCCAATTCTCTCCACAAGAGGGCAGCTAGAAATTAATAATGGTATAAACGTCAGAATTCCAATTGTCCTCTTTCTCCTTTTCTGGATCTCTAAATCTCTCTTCTTTCTCCATTCATGGTTTCTCCTACCCTTTTAGCAGTACAGCCATTTTTATAAATGTGCCATCTTCCAGGGGTATAGGAACTCCTCACTCCTCCTGCTATAGTCACCTCCCTCCAGTGATGGCTATTGTTTTGTGTGCCTCGGTCTGTTTCTTGCTGTGTTGAGACCTACACTCTTGTGGCACAACCGCTGTGGTGGTGTTGCCCTATTGCTTCTATTCTGGTTCATTGGAAGGAGATTTGTGTTGGTTTGGTCCAGGGTTGAAACTCGAAAGACCAACAACAGGAGCAACCATGTCCCTGTGTCCATCACAGTGGACCCACATTTTATTTTATGGGTTGTTGTACAGCACCTAGTGCGGAACTGAGAATTCTGCAGCTCGTAGACTCATCCCTCCTGCTGACAAAAAAATAATAATTCTGCCCCAAATGCAATTCAGGGGCAGTGATTCTGCACTGAAACAAGCTACAGAGCCCTCTCATGCCTTGTTTTGTCCCACTACTGATCCAAGGGATTGAGAAGAACAAAGGAGACTCCGGACCACTTCTGGTTTTGTTTTGGGGAGCTACTGCCACCCACAGTAGACTATCAAAGACAAAATTGGACCACAGGCCGGTTACCATCAGGCAGAGACACAATTTTCCTAGTGTCATTCCCTGAAAGAAATCCCACAAGTTGAAGCAGAGATCCCCTGCTCCTACCTCATAGAAGCCAGTCCAGGAGGATATTACTGCTGAGAAATCAAAGTGCAGTCACATTCCTCCTTTCCTCTTTTGATGAAGGTTATCTAATGGCCATGTGGAGCTGACTTCCTCCTGAAACCAGGCCTACACCCAGATAATCCATCCCCCATCCATGCCCCTGAAAGCCTCTGCAGCTATGCTGCTACTATTCTTAAACACAGAAACCCAAAAGCAATATTTATAAATGGATGATCGTAGTTGTTATAAACCCCTGGGTCCATAAGAGCTTTCATCCAGTTCCCTATACCCCATTTTCTGCTATTTGTCTAAGAGGTTAATGGTGGGACAACAGCAGAGGCTCTTAGAGGAAAAAGACTATCTAAACTTACTTTAAAACAAATGGAGGTTACAGTATTGCTAAGCAGAAATGTGGCTACATTTGTGATGGCATTAAATTATTTAGAGTGTTAAATCAAAAACAGGTTTAGCTATCTCTAAACTGGGATAAAGTAAATTAAAATGCTGATTACAGTTCAGCATGAATAAGTGTGATGCACATTGAGGCAAAAAAAAATCTCAATGTCATACGTACTGTATACTGATTATTAATATTCATGTAGGCATCCTTCAGTCTCAAGAGTCTATGGCAACGTGCTCTGAATGTCTTGGAACAGCATCTATTGTGACTGAGAAGGCCAATTCAAGAGTGACAATCCCTTCCACACTGAAGACAAATACAATCTGTCCCCTGTCCAGCTCCCTGATTTTCCTGGTTTGGGGACTGCCTCTTTGCCTCGGCCTGCTGAACAAGGGTCTCTTCAAAATGGGAGAGGCCATGCTGCATCGCCTGCCTCCAGGCTGAATGCTCAGATGTCAAGGTTTCCCATCTGTTGAGCTCCATTCCTAAGACCTTCAGATCCCACTTGCAGAAGATATCCTTGTATCGCAGCTGTGGTCTCCCTCTGGGGTGATTTCCCTGCACTAATTCTCCATACAGGAGATCCTTTCGAATCCTACCGTCAGCCATTCTCACGACATGCCCAAGCCAACATAGATGTCAGCTTGGATTGGATATGAGTTGGCAGTGATTAACTGAGAAAAAGATATTTTGTTTATAGCAGATAGCCAATGAAAATGTCAAATCAGTGTATGGCTTTGTGGAAAAGGGCAAAGAAAATGTTAGAGATGATTAGAAAAGGAATAAAAAATGAAACTTCCAATATGATAGTGCACTTATGGAAGTCTTTTGAGGGTATGACGCTTGAAACACTGTGTAAACTTCTGGCCACCACACCTGAGAAAGAATATTGGAAGGCTGGAAATTATGCCCAAAAGAGCAAGCAAAATTAACAACTACTGCAACAACAACTACCTGTGAAGAGAGATGACTATTTAACTTTGAGTGGTGCTGGGGAGCCTACTGTGGTGAGTTATTACGGAAATGTAGAGGTAGAAGGGGCCCCAAAGGCCACCAAATCCATTCATTTGCCAAAGCATCCCTGACAAGTGGCCATTAGAGCTGGGCACGAAATGTGACAAAGTGCTTCATACAAACCTCCCTGTGTAGGAGCTCACCTGGCCTGTTCCTGCCTCCTCTGGCAGCCAACTACTCCAACAAGGTCAGCCACCAGAGGAGGTGGGGATGGGGCAGCCAAGCTCCTGCCTGAATTGGAGCACCACCAGAGAAGAAGGGTCCTGGAGATGTGTGAAGAACGGTGAGTGGGCTAGCTAGCCAGAGGGTTAGGAGATGGACTAGCATGGCACCACAAGGGGCTTCATTGTGCTTTGTGCCCATCTCTTGTGGCCAAACAAACTTTTTCTGAAAAATTCCAATGAAATAAAATCAACCAATTTCCACAATAATCCTTAGGAAACTTATAAAAGATTAATCAAATGTCCTTTGAATCCTTCAATATGAGTCTCCTTGTGCCTCCAAAATCAGGTTGCTTAATCTTCAGTATGATAGCCTTTTCGATTTCAGCTGATGGGGGGTAGGTAACCAGGAATTGGATGGGTTTGGTGCTGTATTACCTTATTTCATTCATTATTTGCTAACACCTCTTGACGTATTGCTGAAGGGGCAATGCCAGGTAAATAATAGACTTTTTCAACAGGGGTAGGTTTCAGGCAGCCAATAATAATTCTGCGTGGTTTATTAAGAGCTGCATTCACTTGTTTGGCATGTGCTGACTTATACCGCATGGCAATAGCATATTCTGCTATGGAAAAGCACATTTGTTGTATTCTTGGCAGAATGGGACTTCCAACAAATATTGGGATAGGTGAAGTCTACCCCAATAGACTTACCGTATTTTTCCGTGTACATGACCTCCCAAATGTATAAAACAACCCCCTAATGTTGACCCTTGATGGAGGCGGAGGAGCAGTTAATGGGCAACTGCTCCTCCACTTCCATCTCCTCCTGCTGCTGCTGCCTCCGCTGCCTGCTCGATCACCTTCTCCAGTGCAACTGCTGGGGCTCACATATCTGCCTTGTCCCCTGCCCTAAGGAGGCGATCACTGGAGGAGGTGATCCAGCGGCGGCATCAGGAAGAGGTGCCCGAGCGCACTCAAGTGCTTGTTTGCCTCTGCCTCCTCCTGCCCCCGCCACTGGAGGGGACAAGGCAGCGAGGTGAGCTGAGCCCATCAGTCCCACTGGAGGTGGTGATTGGGCGGGCGGGAGAGGCAGCAGCAAGAGGCGCCCGAGCGTGTGTGAATGCTCCTTCGCCTCTGCCTCTGCCTCCTCCTGCTGCTGCTGCCTCGGCCACCAGACCGGACAAGCCGTGAGCTCTGGAAGAGGCAATTTGGCAGCAGTGGCGGTGGCAGCAAGAGGCACCCGAGCGTGCGTGTGCGACTGCTCCTTTCCATGTATAATGATACTCAATTTTTCCTCTAATTATTTTAGGAAAAAGTGTCATTTTATACACTGAAAAATATGGTACCTTCCCACTTTGAATATTTACCATGTCCATTACAAGACTTGATATTGCTTATGTAGCTGCAAAGACCCAGCATGTTTTCTGACAGTCCTTGTCTGTGTCACAGTCCTCCATGTGCTTACATCCTGCACTTGTGTAAGAGGAATGCTCTGACTGTCCCCAGAGGACCATTTGCCTCAAGTCCACGCCTCCTGGTGGGCTACCTGGAGACCCCAGCAGCAGGGCAGCCTGATGTGGAAACTGGTAGTGGGCCTCCAGATGGGAGTCCAGAGAAGAGTAAGCAGCAGGCAATGGCAAGGCAAGGCAATGGCCAGGGCGGAGTGGCAGGCAGTGGTTTTAAAGGCAAGAGAAGAGGAAGTTGAGGGAGGTAGCTCGTTACTGTCAATAGACACTGGATTGGACTGGGTGGAGGCCTATGAGGCACTCTCACCTGCCTTCTTAGGCAAGAACTGACCCTGATCCTCCAAGACCCTAGAGCAGCGGTCCCCAACCTTGGGCCTCCAGATGTTCTTGGACTACAACTCCCAGAACTTCTGGCCAGCAGAGGTGGTGGTGAAGGCTTCTGGGAGTTGTAGTCTAAGAACATCTGGAGGCCCAAGTTTGGGGACCACTGCCCTAGAGCACTGGTTCTTAACCTTGAGTTACTCAGGAGTTTTGGACTGCAACTCTCAGAATCCTTCACCACCAGCTGTCCTGACTGGGATTTCTGGGAGTTGCAGTTCAAAAGCATCAGAGTAACAAAGGTTAAGAACCACTGCTCTAGAGTAAGGGGGGGCTAGTGAAGGCAACTAAGCCCTCCTGGGGATATGTGGGATGAAGAAGGGGGTCAAGGAGCTGAACTGGAATTTGCACCGTATTCCCCTGCCTTGATAAAAGCAAACTCTATTCAGGTGTCTGGAGTTCACGGGTCCTCTGGTCAAAGCGACTCCATTCCTGGACAGGGGTGAAAGCAGACACAATGTGGTATTCTTCCTCTTCCTTAGAGGCATCTCCCCTCTGGTTGCTCTCCCAGGAGTGTCTGATCAGCGGTATTTGAAATATTTAATCTTCTCTGAAATATGCATGGGCCGTCATCAAGCTGTTGAATCTTCTTCTTTTCCAGCAGGGCAGCTAGCATTCATGTGCTGCAAGTATGACCTTCTACAACCTCAGGCAGGAAATCAAACATGGCACAGCTATTGCACATCAGGCCTCTTCCCCTCCATGCCTTATATTTCCATGCAGGGGGTGACACTGTACTCATGTTCTCTTCCTCAAACTCCCCTACTAATCATCCATGGAAAGAGCTACTGTTGTTAGCCTCATCCCCAATGAAGTCAGTATTCACTTCCTCCCAGTGGCAGACTTTCCCCCCCATCAGCGGGTGCTTGGAGGATGGCTTCAGTCAAACCAAGAGCAAGAAATACAAACGAAACTCCAATCAGCTGAGACAAACATATACACACCCTCTGCCTCTTCCATCAACTCTATGCAAAACTTACTTGCTTATACATAATCGTGTTCACAGATTTCTGCTTGTGAGCTGACTGGGACTGGGACCATGACAGAGGTTTTAAAGTTATGTACAATGGGGAGAATGCAGATGAGGAGAAATGTCCCCCAGTCTCAAAGAATGTTAAGACTTGAGATCATCCGTTGAAGCTGAAGGACAAGAGAACAGGGAATGGCACTAACTTGGGTGGCTTTAAAAGGGGGTTAAATAAACGGAAGATAAAACTGATAGTAGTTTCTAGTTATGGTGGCTTTTCATTCCAGTATCAGAAACAATATGCATCCAATTACCACCTGCTTGGGAAGAGGGAGGAAAGAGGGGATTTGCCATTGCATTCTAGGCCTGCTTTTGTGTTCCCCATTGGCTGACAAGCATATTAGTAGAATGCTGGACTAGACAGGTGTCTAATCCCATCTAGCATGTCTCTTCTCACATTTTTATGCTACTGGAATAAAAAGCAGAATCTCAGCTATGTCATCCATTTTATGTGATCCATTCTGAGTCGCACCCACAACCCTGACCATCACAAATCAGTTGGAAAGGTTGTGCTTACGTCAGTCTGTTATATAAGCTGAACCAAGATACGTGCTCCTCATTGCCTACAATGAGGAATTTCCCAGCAAAGGGAGGTTAATTCTATTCAACATATTAGGTCTTGTATGCAATCGATCAGACTTCTTAGATTGCTATCCAGTCAGCTTTTCTGTGTAAACAGCATAGGCAGAGCCTGGAATGGTCTTCTTATTAAATCAGTGTACCCACTGGAGTTAGAAGAATTGGTTTTTAAAGATTTTCCAACTCTGAGAGGCAGTGTAACTTAGTTACGACTATGCCAATTTTTTCAAGTTTTCTTAAGAGGTTCTTTTGACATTTAAAGAACTGTTTTTATTCAGAAGATAAAACCTCAAGAAATTAATTCAGTTTGAATCCTTTGTGACATGTCTCTTGAAGTGGCATATCTTCCAACAGAAATCAGACATTTCAAATAATAATTGCTCTTAAATTCAGTGAGCCAGCAGAGTAGAGATGAGATATCAAATGCATTGCAATATTATTATTCCTTTTAACAAAATGGAAAGACTAAAAAATGTATTCTGAAGTATTAATAAAGAGAAGTTACTGTATTACCCTCAGAAAGATTGGCATGAGACATGGTGACGGAAATGTGCATCAGAGTTTCTTTAGAATGAGAGTTCCAGTCTGGTTGGGGTTGTGTGTGTGTGTACACACACACACACGCACACACACACACACGACGGTTGGGGTTGTGTGTGTGTGTACACACACACACACGCACACACACACACACGACATACCCTGGTCTGAATTGCACAACTTTTTGAAAACAGCAGCCCTTTCTGCAGGGATCAAATCAGAAGGATTTTAATCTGTTCCAAATCCAATTTGTATGCATAAAATTGTGGTTCTCAATCTCTCTCATACAGCTGCTTTTCTACTCACCAGGAGACAGATGTTGTCTATCCCTTCATGTGCAAATCTGCATCATAAAGCAGAAAATGACAGAGATAAATCAGATACCAATTTCTACTATTTCAGTATGCCTTAAACAGTAATACTCAAAACCAGTGTGGTTTATAACTTATAATCACCAGGAAGTCACACTATAGGTAAAAGGTAAAGGTTCCCCTTGACATTTTTTACTCCAGTTGTGTCCGACTCTAGGGGGCGGTGCTCATCCCGTTGTCAAGCCATAGAGCCAGCGCCTGTCCAAAGACAGTTTTCCATTGTCACGTGGCGAGCGTGACTAGGGAGCGCCGTTTTACCTTCCCACTGAGGTGGTACCTATTTATCTACTCGCATTTACATGCTTTCGAACTGCTAGGTTGGCGAGGAGCTGGGACAAAGTGATGGGAGCTCACTCCGTCGCGTGGATTCGATCTTATAACTGCTGGTCTTCTGACCCTGCAGCACAGGCTTCTGTGGTTTAGCCCACAGCGCCACCACGTCCAACTTCTACTATTTCAGTATGCCTTAAACAGTGATACTCAAAACCAGTGGGGTTTATAACTTATAATCACCAGGAAGTCACACTATAGCAGATATTAATTTCCCCATTCTGGAGACCACTGAATTGGAATCCAAAAGCGACACTGTGGAAGCTACTTTCAACAAATATCTTTGGACTAACTATTCAATCAAGTTCTGGAAACTGTCTCTCATCTACAGGCATCTTGTTACAACCACATTTGTTGCATCATCCATTAATTGGGTTCCTTGTTCATTTGTTCTGTAAAGTAATTCAGCACATGTGGGGCACCCATTCTTCCCCTCTTCTCCATTTTTGGAATGTTAATTGTTGCTGTTCCCCCTTTTTTTCTTTCTAAAAATATGAGATGCATACTTAGTCATTTAAGATATCTCCCCATGGACCTGATGTGGACCCAAAAGTTGTTACATTAAGTTTATCATTAACATAAGGCTCTTATGTTTGTTGAGTTTAACTGCAGTATTTATCTCACCAACTAACAAGCGTAGAAGAACTGTACAGCACAAATCCTCGATTTAACATAATATATTGAGGGTAGTTTGAAACTAAGAAGATAATGGAGATAGCCTTTGTTGATCTCTTGACTGACCATGACACTGGTCGTCATCAAGTACTACACAAAAAATCCATAATGTAACCAAGGACTATAAGCTAACTAAAGTTATAGCAACCCATTTGCAAAACCACAGATTTTTCATTAACTTTCAAGAACAAGACAGTTGATGAAGAACTCAGAAGAACGGTCTACTGCAGAGCAGTGTACCGGCTTCTATTTTGTTCAGCATTTACACTGACTAACCACTTCATCAAGGAACCAAAAAAACCTAATTTTGCTGACAATTTGACATGTGCTGCTCAATCAGACAGCTTCCAGAGGGTAGGAAATTTTCTAACAGATGCTTTAGAACAGTGGTTCTTAATCTTGGGTAACCCAGGTGTACTTGGACTGCAATTCCCAGAAGCCTTCTCCACCAGCTATGCTGGGGCTTCTGGGATTTTCAGTCCAAGAACACCTGGGTTACCCAAGGTTAAGAACCACTGCTTTAGAAGAACTTGGCACATATTATGGTAGAAATCAACTTAAATTCATGCTTACTAAGACTCAAATATGTGCCTTCCACATGAGAAAAATGTCAGGTTACCTGAAAGGGTATCCAGCTATATTGTTTTGCCCCCAAATGTCTAGGTTTTACCTTCTACACTGACCTATAAAAATACACTGCCAAATTACAATGCAAAAGATTTATTTGAGGAACAATATCCTTTGAAAACAATGTTTTAAAAAAAATTGGGACACAAAACCACAAACACTAAGAACTAAAGCTTGGCCCGGTGCTACTCTGCAGGTGAATTTGCAAACAGGTCATAGTATAATTAAACCCCTAAACAACAGGTAGACCTAACAAATAATGAAAGCTGCAGAATCTGTACTAGATATCTGAAGCCCAGACCTACTGATAAAATCAATTATGTAGCAGGCATTGCACTCAGTGACATATGGACAGAGACAGCAGCTAATAGTGAAAGATTCAAAGCATCTACATACATCAAATGTGCATCCACTCTGGCTGCCACCCCACCCATTCCTAACATGAAGCTAAAATGAAGGAAAAGTTTTTTTCAGCACATCTGTTAATCTGGAAGGAAAGCAGAGAATGCCAGGACAATAATTTGGAAAGAAAGAACAATCTACCTCTTTAAATGGGTGGAACTCCAAGATAGTCTAAACCCTAGTAACGCAGGACTAGACTGGACTGCATGAACATCACTTTATAAGCTATGGATGGGAGTTGGCTGAATCAAAGTGAACCTAAGAAAATAGGGTTTTTACAAAGTCCCTTGCAAGTGCAGGGAAGAACAGGCTACTTTATATGTATGTCAGTGTGCTCTATTCCCCTGAACATGTACCATGGAAGAGTTACGTCAGCTGCCCCAATGCTCTTGATGTTGCCCATTATTGGGTGACATCATCATCATCTAAAACAACAGCAACAACAATAACAACAACAATCTTAAAACTGAAGAGCTGGAAGGGACCCTATGGATCATCAGGTCCAGCCCCTGTCAAGGAGGCATAGTGGGGGAATGAGGCCCCCAACCAGATACCTAAACCACTGAACTATCAATTATCCAATATATTTTGTAATTGACTTGCAACTGGTTGTCAATTGTTAACATGATCTGCTAGCTTGAACTTACATTCCATTTTTTCATTAAATATTGGGTAGACTAAATATTGAATATTGGGTATAAAAGGGGAAAAATCCTTGTTTCAGACAAATACTTTGGGATAACCAGCACCTTCCAGGTTTGATCAAGAAGATAATGGAGGTTATTTGGGGATAGTTCTGTTACCCAGCTACATCTGGAGGCAACCAGGCTGGAGAAGGTTGTCACAAAGTACCACCTTTGTCCCTTAGTAGAAGGTTAGAGCTGAACTTAAACACTAAAATGCTGTTTCAGGCACATAATTTCTGACACAATGCTACCTACCAAGTATCCTGGCCCTTCTTTTTTGATTGCAAAGTGTGCAGTGTCTTATATTTGTGCTTGAAAGTTGAACCTTTTTTAACCTTTGGATTTGGAATGAGTGCTGGGGTTATTTATTATGTGGCAGTTGCAGGATTATTCACATGAATGCTGTGAAGGAAAAAGAAAGCATGCATAGCTCCAGGAAGGTGTTGTCAAGGAGACTGGTTAGGGAGAAAGCAGAGTAGCAAATAAGCTGAAGTGAAGGAAACAAAAGGTGCAGATCTGATAAAGGAAATGAGAAGGAGAGATAACTCCTGGGATCCTATTAGAATGGGCTCATGGATGTGGAAGCTCCGTTCTTATGCAGATAGGAGAAGTTTGCCAGATTATCTCAGAGATGGTGGAGCTGCCGTTTCCAGATAGCCCCTGAACACTCTGAACATCTGCTCTGCAAGCTAAGGCAACAAAAATACAATATATATATATATATTGCTAACAAACTCTCTGTATTATTTTATAGACAGCAGACCTAAAAGATTATACAATACCCATATAAACCTGCTGGTCAGGCTTTATGTGGCCAAAGTAAGGAAAGCTCTTTCCATCAAAAACATTGCTTTCTAAAAAAGCAGTGCGAAGTCAGCTGTCAGCTGTGGCAGAATGAAAGCAGCATCATAGAAGGGAGTACTAGGTTTGTCTGTGAAGCAACCAACATGAAATTGACACAACTACGGGAGGCAGTGGAGGATAGGAGGGCCTGGCGTGCTCTGGTTCATGGGGTCACGAAGAGTCGGACACGACTAAATGACAACGACTAGGTTTGTGATAGGGAGAATTGAGGAAAAAGAATCTCTGTTCACAGGCTTAAATGGCAAGCCCAAACTTAGTTCAGGAGTTTGGGAGGGCTGTTATGCCTGAATTGATTCACAGCCTCTTGTCTCGCACTAAGGTTGATAAGATAGCTAGATAGGATACAGTAAATTTCTTTGGTGTCAATAATCTCACCTTGTGACCAGTGAAAACATAAAAGCCAGGATCGCAGGTTATGAATGACAGAATAACGTTCTACCTAAGCAAGTACAGAGCAGTAATCTAGCACTGTGTAAAAATGAGTCAGATTATTCATATTTTGCCACTGTGATCAGAAAAGAGGGCTAATGCTTGCAGGAATTTACAGATTTGCTTTTACAAAATTTCTGCGTCAACCTCAAAGGCAGCCCCACGTAGAGCGTGTTGCAGTGGTCTAATCTTGAGATTACGAGTGCATGGACCAAGGTAGTGAGCGCCCCCGTGTCAAGATAGGGCCGCAGCCGGGCAATCTGCCAAAGATGGAAAAAGGCGGAGCGAACAACCGACGCCACCTGCGTTTCCATGGTGAGTGTCAGGTCCAGATGTACGCCCAAGCTGTCTACCCCCTCGCCAGAGCCAGGGCCACTCCCCCAAATGAGAGAGAGCCACCCAAGCCGCCAGCCATGGGGGGCCCCACCCTCAGAACTTCTGTCTTGTCCGGGTTCAGCCTCAGCCGTTCTCCTGCATCCATTCCAGTACGGTCCCCAGGCAGCACTGGAGGGACAGGACGGCATCACCTACAGTTGGTAAAAAGGAGATGTAGAGCTGGGTGTCATCAGCATACTGGTGACACGATGCTCCACACCCCCTGATGACGCCAGCTAGCGGCCTCATATAGATGCTGAACAGCATTGGGGAGATAATCGACACCTGTGGAACCTCACAGTTGGAACTCCACGGGGCCGAGACATTCTCTCCAAGCTGAACTCTCTGGGGGCGGTCCTTCAAGAAGGAACAGAGCCAGGCTAACGCCAAGCCACCAATTCCCAACTCAGAGAGCCTCCCCAGGAGGATACCATGGTCGACGGTATCAAAGGCCTAAGATTACAGATAACCTTCAGTAAGCTTTTAACAGCAGGTTATCTGCAAACAAGGGATGTGGTGGCGCTGTGGGCTAAACCGCAGAAGCCTGTGCTGCAGGGTCAGAAGATCCAGCAGTCATAAGATTGAATCCACGCAACGGAATGAGCTCCCGTCGCTTGTCCCAGCTCCCGTCAACCTAGCGGTTCGAAAGCATGCAAATGAGAGTAGATAAATAGGGACCACCTCGGTGGGAAGGTAAACAGCGTTCCGTGTCTAAATCACACTGGCCATGTGACCACGGAAAGATTGTCTTCAGACAAAACGCTGGCTCTATGGCTTGAAGAGCGGGATGAGCACCGCCCCCTAGAGTCGGACACGACTGGACAAAAATTGTCAAGAGGAACCTTTACCTTTACCTTTACCTTTACCTATCTGCAAAGAAGAGAGAAAGCACTCCAAAACACATGTCCTATTTTAATGCAGTGAAAATGGAGCCGCTAGCTACCCGCCATCTAAATCCCAGGCAAAATCAACACTAGGCCGCCACTTCCAAGGTAACTGGAAAGCCACTCAGCACTGGCCGTTTGGCAACATCATTCTAGTGATCAGCTCCGTTTTCATTGCATATCAAGAGAGAGGAATGTCAGCTGACGACTCTGCTGCTTTTCCTTCTCTGCAAGGCTTCTCTGTCCAGCTAGTGACTGGGCAGCAGTAGCTGAGGAATGCATTGGCAACTTGGACTTGGGACTTCGGTACCAAAGACTTAGACTTGGTCTTGAAACTTGGACCCAAAGGCTTGCCGACATCCCTGTTAACAACAACAGAAATATATCTCAGTTTGACATTAAATGTGGCAGCATAGAAGAGGTTCATTTGAGAAAGGTCTGTACCAATTTTGAGGTAGAAAAAGTAAGAGAATGCTCATTTGTAGTTTAACAAATTAAAAGTATGACAAGTGACCTCCAATTGTTCAGGCACTGCATTTTCCTGTTGCATACCTTTAGCTAATTTTTACCATATTTTTTTCCTGTTTCTGCAGCATCTCTTTACTCAGAAAAATCTAGCATATTCCTTATGCTAGTAAAATATGTTTGCAGTCCTTCATTAAAAAGTGGCCGTTACGATTTTTGTTTCATAGTGTTCGACTGCAGCCCTACTTTTGCTAAATATTATAGTCTAATTATTAATAAAATAAACTCTAATTCCAGAAGTGCATTGCTTTGACCATTAGGAAAAAAATGTTAAACTTGAACCTCCAGAATTCCCCATCAAGGAGTTATGGGAGAAGAGTCTGAAAAAGTAACTTCCTAAGTTTTGATTGTTTTTCAAACTAAGCCAAATTAATAGGTTCTGAACAAACACCTCACCATAGAAATGTAATTATTGGTTGACTTCATTATTGTGCAACAAGTAGATTTCATTTTGCCAGTTAAGCAAAAGCATTTGTTATCTGTTTGTTTATTGTTTATCATTAGTTCATTTATATTCTACACTCAAGATCACGTATATGGCTCCCCTCCCTTAACTTTATCCTCACAGCAATTCTGTGAGGTAGGCCATCTCTCTGGAAAATAAACATGGCACCTAGCTGTCATGGCTTCACTCTAGTAGTACTTCCTCTGACCCCAGCTTGATAGCTTCAGCCGTATAGTGTCCATGTGTTTATTTTAGAGAACAAATCTGGGTTTTATGACCTCCACTCCACCAATGATGGACATCTGGCCCTAATCATCTTGGAACTAAGTACAGCATAGGATACCAGACGGTATCCATATAGCCTGAATTGTTTGTCTGTTAAGAATTCAGCCCTGAACACCTGCAGTGCCTCATCATTTTACAGCTTGAGAGAATATGGAAAGCCCTTAGCACAATCTGTTTTTTTAATTTTTATTTAATTTTTATTTTTTTTAAAAAAAAAACAATCTGTTAAACCAAAAACGTGTTGTTGTTGTTAAATGAATAATAGGAAAGAACCACCAGGGATGTATTGAGGGGCCCACTGTTTTTATAATAATAATAATAATAATAATAATAATAATAATAATAATAATAATAATAATAATAATAATAATAATAATAATAATAATAATAATAATAATAATAATAATAATAATAATAATAATAATAATAATAATAAATTCCTCCCCTTTACAGACATTGACTATCACATTTCTTCCAAATTTGAAAGCATGTTTTTATTGGCATCAAAGGATTTTCTCCCACTGTTCACAAGCTCAGAGCAATTTTGAAAAGGTTTCACCTGAGCCCGAAGCTCTATTTGAATATTAAACTGGCATAATATGTGGTTATGTCTTATTATCTCCACCCAGCTTTATCCTAATCCCCCAGCAAGTAGTTGGTTTCACCTTATTTTGATCCCCAGCAAGTTAATTAGACTGTCCACTGTAAGATTAGTGTTCTGAATAAAAAGTGTTCCCTTAAAGAAAAAGAGCTTAAACTTTTTAACATAATTTCAACAACAATTTCAAATTCAACTTTTAAAAAGGAGCCTCCCACCTCTCCAGCAAACATGAGAAATTAACTTACTCAAAATAATTAGTTACAGTTGTAGTCCCAAGGTCTGTGTCATTGCCATTATAAGTATAATTTTAAAAATCCATTTTATATAAAATTAATTTGTAATATCATCCTTGATTCCAGTTGTGCCTAGCCACTGTTGATTAAAATTCCTTTAGGTTAATAGGTTACTAAACTGACCCAACTAAGTGTACTAAAATGCTGGCTCCCAACAGTTTTTGAGTTTCATTAGCAATACAACTGAATGATTTTCAATATTACAAAAAGCAGTTTTTAACACAAAGTTGTCTCTAAGTGGCTTTTTAAGAGCTACAATTACAGAATTACCATATATATCCACATTCTCTTTATTACAGAACATTTCATTTAATTTTTATCAGCAGTAGCTGTAACTTATTTAAAATGAGAAGAAAAGCCAAAGCAGTGTTTCCATATAAGTACAAATATGTTTTTAAAGTTAGAATAGCCAACTGGGGAGGTTGGGTAGATGAATGAAACACAAGCCTGTTCCTCCATTCTCGTTAGCATTATAAAACATATGGTTTATTGGAGGCGGGAATCTCTGCAGCGAAAAAAATACACGAAGCTGTTTGGATCTATGCTTTTGTTCCATAAATGCAATACCAGTCATAAGCAGATTATTTGAACCTAAGTGGTTTGTTTTCCAACAAGACAAAGAATAACCTCCAAGCTCAGAAAAATCATTGCTAGGAAAACTTAAACATACAGGAAGGAGAAACAATGTTTAAATGAAGGCATTCACTGGTGAGGCTCTGTCTCAAGATTGTTCTCATGGAGAGTGAGCGAGACAGCAGATGAATTCTAACAGAGGACAAAGCATCAAAGAGGCTAAGTTATAAGATGCGATCCATATTAATGATGGCCAGTTAACTCAAATAGTAATGGTAATTATAATGATCCAAACATAACTCATCTGTGTTTATAGTCAAACAAAAAACAGCTGATGTAGGATCATACAAGAGCCTGCACCGACATGCAATTCATAAGGCTACTAGTTCAATCTACTACTATCTTGGATGCAGGACCAGCCCTACCATTAGGCAGAATGAGCAGAGTTGTCTTTTGGATTACAGTGCCAAGACTCCTCAGTCAATATGGCCTGTGACCCTGCGGTTTGAAGGATTATGGGAATTATAGTCTAAACAAGTAATTTGCTCATGCTGAGTGAAGCAACCAGCTTAAGCGGCAGATTCTGAGGAACTGGAAGCAATGGCAATTGGTAAAACATTTGCAAAGATGAACCCTCTAAAAGTGCAACCAGACAGATACTGTATATAGCTCACATTTTGGACCACTTTTGGCACAGTCCAGTGTGAGCTATTTTCCAGTGATCAAATGACATACAGGAGATCATGAACCAGCTCTGTGGCCAAGTTTTTTTGGTCTACTCTTTTTTGGAACTGGATTGAAGCAATTCTTGTACACCGAGCAATTGTTTAAAGAGAGATTGCATTCAGTGAAGCAACCCTTTCCAGCACAATCAAATGTACAGTGGTGCCTCACTTAACAATGTTAATTCATTCCAGCAAAATCGCTGTAGAGCGAAAACGTCATAAAGCGAAAATTAAAAACCCATTGAAATGCATTAAAACCCGGTCAATGCATTCCAATGGGCTAAAAACTCACAGTCCAGCAAAGATCCTCCATACGGCGGCCATTTTCGGTGCCTGTATAGCGAGGAATCAGTCCCTAAGCACAGCAGGGAGCCATTTTGAACACCCAGCAGCCATTCTGAAAACCCAACAAATTGTCGTAATGCAAAGAATCAGTACCCGAAGCAGGGAACCAATCTTCGGAAAGCGAAAAAAACCCATTTAGACCATCGTTTCGCAATCACAATTGTGATCGCAAAAACATTGTCGTGAAGCAGATTCGTCGTAACGCAGGTTAATCGTTAAGCGGGGCACAACTGTAATTATTTATCGCTATATGATCCCATCCTTAGTTATCCTGTTGTTCTCAGGTGTGGTGAGCAACACTGTTACTTGACAAGTATTGGAGTAATGTTCAGAAACAGTGGATATATTTTATCCTTCACTTCAAGTGGCAAAATTTCTTATGCAGTCCATTCTTGAACTAATAATGAGCTTGATTTTTAAAAAATTTAACTTATAGTTGCCCATACAAAACATCCTCCCAAGCTTATACCTTTTCCCCCCATACTAACCACACAGCAATCATAAATCAAGAGCATTCAAAATTATTTTATAGATCCCCAGTATACTGACAACTTTAGTATTTGATCAATAGTGCTTCCTATAATCTGCTATATTTTTATAACAGTTGCTCACCAAATAACTAAACTAGTATAATATTTTTAAAAGAATGGGAAGTCCCAAATTATTGAGGGCTAAAGAACATGATACACTTATCATCTAATATGTACTCATTTTACAAAATAAAAAGAAAAAGCCCTACCTCCCCACAAAAAAACATTTTATTTCCTAAACTTAAGAAAAAATAAATGAGTGGGTTGGAGGTATGTGTTGTTACAAAGGACAGGGGGAAAACAGTCAAAGTAAACTATGCACTTCCATTTGAAGAACAACTAAATGAGGAGAAAACCATTCTTCAGGCATACCTTAAGTGCAAGCAAGAGTTTGAATTGTTTGTCTTCAAAGTATTGTACTGTGTAGAAAGCTGTTATTGTTCTACCACAAGGAATCCAATGACATAGTTCATTATATCTCTTTTCAAATCCACACAAACTATAGTACTTTAAAGTAATTGATGCTGATTGATTTTATATGAATCCTTTTCCACTGTGCTTGCTTAAATGTTATTATAGGTGATTAATTTTCCTGGGTAGACCTGTGTGGGAGACAGAACTACTGGAAAAAAGCTATTTGGCAACATTTCAGTTTTTAAGATGTTCTGTATTCCTAGGTATTAGAATCAGAGGCAGGAATGCCTGGGGAGTTTGATAAACCTTCTGGAGTGATCAGGTGTTTGGCAAGTTAACCAGCAATCCTGCTTTACCAGCAGCTGTTAATGTTGACATAACTTCAGCTGAATGTTGCTGAGATCTTCAGCATAGCCTCAAGAGCAAAATCTACAGCAAAACAAAACAAAAAAACCGAAACAAAACAAGTTCTTCAAACTCTGCAGTTCTAAAAGTCGTTGTCGTCGTCGTCGTAGTGGTGGTGGTGGTGACTATAGCAGGGAGGCCTTGATAGTGCAGCCCACAGAGGCCCTGCAGCCATTTTCCTTTCTGACCCTCCTCTAGAGAAATGATGTAGCTGTCCCTGTGGAACATCAAATGTCATCACTCACTAGGGCATGCAATTAAAGTGCAACATTTATCACACCAACAATAAACAGTATTGCTATGAACTTATACGCTTAGCCTCATGCTTTCCAGAACTCAGGTTGCCAGAGTGAGCTGAAGTGAGTTAAGAAGTAGTGGAGCGAAAGATCTGATTATCTCATTTTCACAGAGGCACAATTAATACAGTTAAAGCTTTAATTGAACATTATCAATGATAAGATAGTTGAAGTGTGAATACAGATGAGTTGGGCTACCAATATTTATGTTTTAACAGCCATTTCACCCCCATTCTGTGTCTGACTTCATATGTTACATCATTTGTCTGACAAGCTTTTAATGCAACCAGCATTCTTTCAAAGAAAAACATAAATCAGTGGATTCTTGTGGACATGTCTCTGGAGAAAGCCCAGCATTGTAGCTTGCTCAGACATTCACCCCAAGTTGGGAGGACTATGCCATACCTTGGTGAGTGAAGAGATCTTGTTCAATGAGGAAATGGACAGCAAACACAGCGAGATCTTCTGTGGTAAAGGCAGTCCCTTCTAGGTCTAGCCACTACAGAAGAACTGTTCAGGACCCTGGACAGAGTTCGATAGGAACTGTATAGGTGAAGCATCTCCTCAGGTCAAGATCTTAAGGGAAATGGTCAGCTCAAATTATTCAGAAATTCCACTCCTGTCAGTTACTGGTCCCAGCCTTAAGAGGCCTGCGTTCTTTCATGTAGTCTCAAGTTTCTTACTGGCTGAGAGGATTTGGAAGAACATGCTGTGGAGGTGAAAGGAAGTGGAAGGAAAGACATTGTTCCACTTGATGGGCTGCTGCTCATGCCATTGAAGACAGCAAGGTTGATATCCCATCTGCTTTAGACTTTACTCACCTTCCATTTGCTCAGAACATTTTGGTCTCTTCATGATTCTTCTGTTCCATGAGACATCCCACAAGGCAAAAAGAATCAGGCGCATTTGGCCAAGGGTAGCAAATGTTGGAATGAAATGCTTGGGTGCTGTTATTTAACAAATACAAAAGTCATCATAGCAGTTATTGGGGGATTATCTTCGTTTGGAAGGTTATGGCCAACAAGACCCTATTCTGTGGCTTCTTTATGGAAGATGCTATTAGTACTTAATAAGCAAGCATTTAACCAGTACATACTTATTGGAAGAGAGAACTGTGAGAGACATGTACTAATGTCGTACACTGGGGTATGGATTTGCCTTCAGTTACTTTCCTGAGTAGGTTGCTTTGCTTTAGAGTATGCAGTTGCAGGAGTGGCACTGAGGTTTCTCTTCAATTTAGTGTCTAGACTTCTATAAGAAAACAAGTAAACAAGTGTTAGCAATATGCTCTTCCTACTTCATAATCAGCTGACACAAATGCAAGATAGTAGGGAAAACTGCTGTAGGTTGCATCTGCCGAGATTTAGCTCAAATATAAAAATACTATACAGTATTCCATTGCGACTGTTGAACTGGAGCAGGAAGAGGTGGAGTCTCTTTATTCCTGTTATAGCCAGAGAGAATTGGTTCAAGATTATGGTGTCCATAGTTTTCAACTAAATCTTGTTCCTTCCCCATTAAGTGATGGCCCTTATATGACTTATGTTTTGATTTCTGGCTATGCAAATATAATATAAAGATGGTATAATTGTGATGCTAACCAAGGGAGGTCAAGACTATTTACCACCAGGTTTATAGTGTCCATGACCAACCAAGGTTTTTGCATATATGAGACAATGGCAGTAACCCTGCTGCTTAGCGTAGTAAGGCACACTGGAGTAGGCCAAAGAATCAGTGGGACCTGATGAGACCACGCCCCTGTAAGGTGCATTGATTCAAATAGTATAACTCTAGATGTGATTTACTATGCCAACGTAAGTCAAAACTAGAGCATACCCATTTGATTCAATAGAATTTATAGAGGAGATGACTCACCAAACCCCCATTGATTCAATGGGCCTATTCTAGTGCTACTTACTACAAGAAGTCACAGGATTTCAGCCAAAAAATTCCACAAGAGTTTCTTCATATGTCTGTGATAGAAATGAAATGACAAAGCAAATAACTAACAATGTTCTGCTCTCCTGTGACAACCCAAATCGGTTGCCGGAAGGTGCCACTTCCTTCTGCCTTATAATAGGATTGGCTCTGATCATATACTATTGTGGCACCTTGAAGCCTGTGCTTCTCTTTGACATTTGACAGTGCCAGCGTACTTGATGTCCTGCCCTTATTGAGCTGGTATAAACACAGTGAAGAAAGTTTCAAACACTCCACAACTTAACTCTAGCCTGCAAGAAGGATAGGTGAACAGGGTTAGGAAGTAACCCTAAGGCTTATATATTTGAAAGCTTGTCACATCATGACCTTGAAAATGCCAACATGGCATTTTCTTCCTACATACAATTAATTCTGTAATTAAGCCTTCATTTTCCCCCCCACAAAGTATCTGTTTAGGCTGACTGTATCACCTTCCTGTTCTCAAAGTCTTTTATTTCACAAATGTCAATGTGTGCTAGCTGATCCTTTGTAGAGTGCCAAACATATTAATCCTTCAACAAAAGACAATGAATTTGCATCTTCTCATTCAGTCAATAGCTGAGCAGTGCAAAATGAAAGATAAACAATATAACTCTTTACAATTTTAAAAACTGCTGCATTTTCTTTTTTAAAAGGACCATGTCATTTTTGGAATACACAAAATCTGCATAACCCCTAATTTATCTATACAGCCATCAAATTTAGGCGTCACTGAAGAACCCATGTTCCTTGTGGAAACATCAGAAAAATCTTGATGTGCTTTGATGTATACTGCGCAGCTTGCTCAAGGCAACACAGGCTAGCTTTCCTCCTCGCAGGCACTGCGGGGACTTGAACTCCCAACCTCTGGCTCTGCAGTCAGATATCTAAATCACTGGACTATCCAGCCACCAATATGATTATGGGGATGTGAAAAGCAAAGTCTACCACTAGCATGCTTAACCTTCTCATTCAAAGGGAATAAGCTTGTTCTAATTAGGGCTGTCTTGGCTGGTAATGTGGGTGGTAAATGCCTTTTAATGGAGGGTCTCTGTGACCTCAAAGGAAGATATGGTGCGACTGCTCTTGAACAATTCATCTCTAGATCCTATCTATCTATCTATCTATCTATCTATCTATCTATCTATCTATCTATCTATCTATCTATCTATCTATCTATCTATCTATCTATCTATCTATCTATCTATCTATCTATCTATCTATCTATCTATCTATCTATCTATCTATCTATCTATCTATCTATCTATCTATCTATCTATCTATCTATCTATCTATCTGCCACTGGAATAAAAAGCCCCGCCCCATAGTGTTGTCTGGGGGCATTCTGGAGGAAAAATGATGGCCTCCGGAATATCTGCTATAGTTGGTTCATGCACTGCTGGAGCTTTAAGAAAACAAACAAAGGAAAGTTCAATTAAAACTACAACTTTAACAATAGTAGCAAAGAATTATTGATGCTGCTCATGAGTTCAAATGAATTGTGTTTTCCTCTGTCTACTTTCTTCATTGCCTAGCTTTCACATCTATACACAGTATTAGTGAATGTCGTAGTACATATGGTCTTTAGTTTGGTGATCATCTTTAGATGATCTTCTCCACTAACACTTTTTATACTTAATTATCATTTCTAGTTCATTTTATCTGCCTTCCAAGTCTTTGTCTTTTTATCATTTCTTGGCTGCAGACTCCTTTTGGATTGGCTGTAGAACAAAGCTTTAAATAAAAAAACTTTAACAATTGCAATTTATTCATTGTTAACATAATGAAAGTTCTTCTGCAGTCATAGTTTCTGTCTTCTTAATGTTCATCTGCAGTTCTGCTTTTGCACTTTCTTCAAAATCAGCACCAATTTTTTTCAATTTTAAAAGAACAGAAAAAATGTGTAATGAGAGCAAATCATGGGGAAAATTAGGGGAAAATATTGGTAATGTTATGAGCATGCTAAGATGAAGGGACCTTACAGAAGCAGAAGACATCAGGAAGAGGTGCCAAGAATACACAGAGGAATTATACCAGAAAGATCTGGATGTCCCGGACAACCCAGATAGTGTGGTTTCTGACCTTGAGCCAGACATCCTGGAGAGCAAAGTCAAGTGGGCCTTAGAAAGCTTGTCTAACAACAAGGCCAGTAGACGTGATGGCATTCCAGTGGAACTATTTAAAATCTTAAAAGATGATGCTGTTAAGCTCCCAGCCGCCCTAGGCACTGTATTTCAAGAATATTCAGTTCCTCAAAAAAATTTGATCTTATGAATGTGGGATTTTATGCTTCTGTACCTATGATTCAAAAAGCCAGAAATGGCCCCATATTGCTGCACAATATCATGCCTACATTACCAGCAGGAAAAGGATGCCAAGCTTTACATAGCAAAGGGCAGCTCGAATGTTGACAACACCAATGGCAGCAGTCAAGATGGACTACAGGATACCCTCTTCTACTCACTATCATTCACAAAGTGGCACCACACAGTGGAAAATCCCAGAAGCTGACTCCTTTGTTCCATCAGTTAACCACTTCTCACTACCATTCACAAAGCAGTTGTCAGGGCTGTTTCTCAACAAGTGTGAATGACAGTGAGCAGAAGAGAGTATCCTGTACCTCTTTACTGTACCTCCCAGGAGAAGAGCCAACCTGTGTGACTTTGGGTAAGCTGCACAGTCCTAGAGCACCAGTAGAAAAAGGGAAGGGTAAATAATTTCTGAGTATTTTTTCCTTTAAAATCTCTGAAAAGGATTGCTCTAAGTTTGACATGACTTGATGGCACATCATCATCATCATCATCATCATCATCATCATCATCATCATCATCATCATCATTATTATTATTATTATTATTATTATTATTATTATTATTATTATTATTATTATTATTATTATTATTATTATTATTATTATTATTATTATTAACTCCAGGCACAGTCAAAATTATAAAAACTTTGACTGGCATTATATAACAGATATAAGTTTTAACCAAAAACCTAAGTACTGTATCTGTTAAATAGCAACACAGTATGCTGTTCCTAATATTGCTGTTCTTTGTAGCTCTGATTGTGTGATTTCTGAGATCTGTGACTGCTTATAGTACTGTGTGAAATTTCTTGGTATTGCTCCCAAAGCCCCAATGACTATGGGGTCCACTGAAGTATGTTTCTTCCAGAGACAAGATGTTTCAATTGCCAGGTCTCTGTACTTTGTTAGTTTTTCCAATACTTTATTTTCAACTCTGGCATCCCCTGGAATTGCAATGTCAATGATTTGAACATTTCTTCATTCTATTGCTACTATGTCTGGTGTGTTACGTTCAAGGTGTCTGTCCGTTTGGATCCAGAAATCCCACGAGATCTTGACTTCCTCATTTTCTGACACTTTCTCTACCTAATGTTCCCACAGGTTTTGGAGGCCGGCAAGTTATATTTTTTGCATAATGACCAGTGCACCAACTTTGCCACTCTGTCATGTCTAACTTTGTAATCTGTTTGTGCAGTCTTTGGACATTCACAAACGAGGTGTGACCGTTTCATCTTTTCCTTGGCAGAGTCTAACTTATTTACAAGCATGATTTTTTTGGAGTAAGGTATCATCTATCCCAGATATCCCATCTATCCTCATACCTGTTTTTGAGTTAGAAATGAATGCAGTACTTCCACTCGTGTTTTGTTGTTGCTGCTGCTATTGTTTTTGAAAACTCAACTGTGCCTACATTGACGCAATAATATGCTGTTTGAAAGTGGAAAAAAATCTTGTAGTGGCAGCACAGAATTGAAAAAGCTCAGGGTGTTTAGGCAAATAAAATAGAAGCTCTGAAGAAGGGGAGGGGGAGAATTAGCCAGAAGCCACTTGCTTTTGATATGGTAGCTTTTTTGTGTCTCTTATGCCAGTTCCTTAAAAGAAACTAATCAGCATGGAACTCTAGCATTTCTGTCCTTTCTTCATACTTTCTATCCACAGCTGGAAACCATTCTAATATTAACAGCTTGTCAAAAGCCATCAATTCCTACACCTATGCCTAATTAGTATTGTTAAATTGGTCATCTCTGCTAGTTAAAATGAATTACCTTTCCTTTGTCCATCCAAACAGCATTTCAGATTTTAATCACTTGCACAACACTCCCATAATTTATTCTCATGTAGGTAGAACGCACAATTACATCTGCACAAATAAGAAAATAATCACTATAAAAACTATGGATTAACCTGTAGGAAATGTTTGCAGATCAAAAATAATTCTTGCAGTTTAATGTGTTCAGTGCAAATGTAAGCAGGTTTTCTCTAAATTAAATCTATTGTGTTCAGTTGGTCTTGCAGTAAGTGTATTTCCAGCAGCAGCAGTGTGCTAGATACCATCTACCAAAAGTGCTAGAATTTTTTTGTGTGTATTACATTATTTATAGTAGTCACAATCATAGTCAGAACAGCACAAAAGCAGACCCTGTTAAATCAGCAAGCATACACAAACACACTTGAACACAGAGAAGTATACTATGGATTGCACTGTAAATAACAGAACATATATTTAGGGTATAATATTATCCACTGCTGATGCTAGGAACTGACCAATTTCTAACAGTAACCAGTAGCATGGCCAAAGAGCAATCAGTCCACAAACCAGACAGTTTATTGTAGAGTAATATACAAGGCTACAAATGGATGAACGGAACTGACTCTTCTTAAAGAGAAAAGAAAGATTATATGCTCGTTGCCATTTCTTTGGCTACATGCGGAATACTTTGAATTGCAAGAAGGCAATTACGCTAACAGCCAGGTTTTCCCTGGACATGATCTTAAAAGCCATCCTTGTCAACTTACACTATGGCTTCGATAAGAACTTGCAAGAAGGACTTTTCCATAATGTTAATGCCTGTTTTAGGATACCACAAAAATGTGAATATGTCTGAGATAAGTTGCCTCAGTACAAATGCCCAGGAAAAAAATGCCATAGCTCATTTCAAAACTAAACACTATGAGGACCTAGAAATGAGCACATTTTTCTGGGAAGCTGACCATCAGTTGTAAAAATTGTCGGAGTTTTGTTTGCAACCTCACATGATATCTGCAGTTTTTGTGTCACTAGAAGGGACTTTTCTGGATTGGGATGACTGTGTGTCTTATCCAAAGCTAACCAATTGTCCCTTCCAGTCATTGATTTCAAAGAGAGCTCCAGTTCTCTGCTGAGTGTCGTTTCCCCTCTCTTTAGTCTGTCAGTGGCAGTTGTTTATTTCCTTTGATCTTTCAGATAGTTGCTAGGTGTGTGTGCAGTAAAGAAAGCAGCATACAGAAAATTACAATTTCAAGAAACTATAAATAAGTTTAAAAAAACATTTTAATTCTCTCTCCTTACAAATGTGTCAGAGTGAGCTATTAAGACTTTGACTGCCAGTTAATGAAAATGAGGTGGACTCTGGGGTACCTGAAGGTATTCGCTTCTGTGGATCTTTCTGCCTCTACTGTGTAGCAAAAAGTAATTTTACCAGATAGTCAAAACTCTGTAACGAAAATAAAACACCACCAAGAAATGTTATAAGCTCATAGATGATTTTTTAAAATATTTCTGAAGTTTGATTCAGAGCCACATTTCCTGCCCATAATTCCTAATGATACATGAGAAATATTTCTTTATATGATGCATTTTTTAAAAAATGTAACATTTCGAATAAACTGTCTCAAGGAAGACGTGCTCCACCTATTCCTACTGCTTCTTAAAGTAATCTGTCCATCTGCTTTCCTCTACTGTTTCCACTACTCCCATGTGTCAGATCATGCCAGAAAAATGTCAATACTAGTTACTGTCACATTCTAGGATTCACTCTGGGGAATTTTCAGTATCTGGGACAGAACACTGTCAGTAAATACAAAGGCAGTCATTGTGGAGCAGATCTTATTTTGAAAGATAGGAGTTGCTGAGCCTTTGAAAAAAAGGGAATTAATTGTTGTAATTGTTAAAGTGTCTTGAATTGATTTTAGACATGTATAGAAACATGTGTCCAAATTGTGATTCTGAATTCCTGCTTGTTTTCCTTTTCAAAAGCACTATTACATTTTGTCATTTTAACGTTGGTTCTGTAATTATTTACAAGGTAAAACAGAAATATTATGCAAAACTTTAAATAAAAGATGGATTGGTAGAGTAGAAAGTTATCAACAGTGTTTTAAATATTCAAAAAATGCTTTAACTATCTCAGCATATGATAAGATATCTGAAAAGGAAGTAATGGTGACATGGTAGGGTGTTCCACTGTTGCACAAAAATTAAAAGTTACCTTCATTTACTACTCACCTGCTTCATTTCTGACAAGGCATACATAGAGAAAGCCATTGGTGATTAACTAGAGTTCAAACTTGGCAATACAGGTAGTGCATCATTAGAAGCAGAGCTTCCTAAAGAGATAAAATACATTTATTTACTAAAGGTTGCATCACTCTGCATCTTGCAAATACAGTGAATACAGGCTTCAATTGCAAGTCTGATTGCCTAATCATAGAGGTCTTAAGGAACTGTGAACAAAATCCTACTGCTGGTGTAATTCAAACAAGCAAGAAACATTGAGCTGGAATAACTTAAAAATCTAATTAACGTTACTGCAAACCCACTGAAGCATCTTTGTGATGAATACAAGGACATACAAGGAAGTATACCATCTGCCCGGAGGTGACTTCAGTAAATTGTAGAAATATGAAGGTGGTAAATATTGCTTTGAGCAAGCTGAATTCATTCATTGCTAGACCATAAGGTACATATTAGAATGCCTTATTTTATTTAGGCAGAAGCGGGTTATAGAGAGTACTGTATTTATAATGAATGAGTTTGTTCAGGCTTTTTTAATGTTATAATTCTCAATGTTTTCTACACTAAGAAAAGCAGCAATAACTAGAATTATAGCAGTTTCAATGAGGTAACAATGTTAATCTGTTTCAATGTTTATAGCAAGAATAAAAACAGAAGAGTTGTAGTGCCTTAAAGATTTATAGATTTATTTCAGTGTCTGAAACCCTGTGGCTTACTTTAGTAAATCACACTAGAGTAGACCCATTGAATCAGCAGAGATTTCATAAGTCATCTCATTTATAAGTTCATTAATTCAAATGGTTCTACTCTAACTGTGACTAAATGAATCAACAGAACCTATAGAGGAGCTGACTCACTAAATTCCTACTGGTTGAATGAGCCTACTCTAATGCAATGTACTACACTAAGCAACAAGATTTTAGTCAATATGGGTGAACACTAAGCTCATACTGAAATCAATCTGTTGCTCTTCAAGATGCCGCAATCCTTCAATTTGCAATTATATTAAATTATACCATTCAAATTCACAAGACAAAGTATCAAATTGCAGAAAGACAACAGAAATGTTGTGAGAAATCGTCTATGCTGATTCTGGACAAAAATGGAGATGTTTCTGTCTCCAGCATGCTGTTTGTCTTTTCAGTAAGTAAAGGTAAAGGTAAAGGTTCCCCTTGACAATTTTTGTCCAGTCGTGTTCGACTCTAGGGGGCGGTGCTCATCCCCGTTTCTAAGCCATAGAGCCAGCGTTTGTCCGAAGACAATCTTCCGTGGTCACATGGCCAGTGCGACTTAGACACGGAACGCTGTTACCTTCCCAGCAAAGTGGTCCCTATTTATCTACTCGCATTTGCATGCTTTCAAACCGCTAGGTTGGCGGGAGCTGGGACAAGCGACAGGAGCTCACTCCATCACGTGGATTCGATCTTACAACTGCTTGGTCTTCTGACCCTGCAGCATAGGCTTCTGCAGTTTAGCCCGCAGCGCCACCACGTCCCTTGGTCTTTTCAGTAGTCCCGTGCAATTTCAGAGAGAGGTCTTTCCAAACAGGTCTGAAAGGAAGAACTTTTCACTCTCTGGAATTTTACCCTTTCTCCCCCAACTTCTCCTCAGAAGGAACAAGAAGTTGGGAGGTTCGCATTCTCTATCTGTGCATGTGTATTCAGATTCCCCCCCTTCAATCCTAAATGCAATGAAGTTTCAGCGTAGCCACCCAAAAGCAAAACCAAGGAAATTTTGGAATGTAGCCAGTCTAATAAGTGATGGCATACCCTCCTGTTGCCATACATGAACACATAATACATTTGCTTGTTTGGATGGAAGATGAATAGTGTTTGTGAGATTGATCCAAGCCTTCCCCAGGACTCTGTATTGAATTTTCCAGGAGATTGTTTGTCTTCTACTGAGGCTTCAGCTGTCCTGCTTTGGTGTTTTCTTCTTTCACTAAAGCAACTAGTATGTAGTATTTTTGTTGAAATGTCAACATTTTAATAATAGTGCTGAAGTGCCATCAAGTCAATCCTGACTTATAGTGACCCTTTTCAGGATTTTCCAACTAGAGAATACTCAGAAGTGCTTTACCATTCCCTTCTTCTACTTGCGGGATGGGAATTGGACATCCAACCTCTGGGTCCGAAGGCAGATACTTAAACCATTGAGCTATCCAACCAGCATTTTAATGCCCTCCAAATGCTTCGGTGGTATGTAGAGTGCCCGAATTAAACCAAGCACAACTGGGGGCATCTTTTATGTGCACCAGTAATGTACATTTATCTCTGCTTTTTCCTCGTTTTGATACTTTTTTTTAAAGCTGGTGCACACTTTAAATACAGTATTTTAGAGAGTGTCCTTACAGACCCTGCTATGACGACCATCACAATGAACATCTGCATTTTGTAAGTTGCAATTACACTACTTTTTCATGAGAATAAAAGAGATGGTAGGAATCTCTGAGTTTTGAAATCTCCGAATTCACCCTGAGCAGATTGTTTTGCAACTAAATTCACTTTGAAGGTGAGCAACACCAAAATGCATTCAAGGCAATAAGGTACAACAAAAAAATGAATGTATTGGAGGAATAGGCTTGTGAGATTCTTCAGTGCTTTGCTTATTTTAATAATTTCTATGTTTTTTCATGTACTAAAAAGCTTTCTCTTAAACTTTATACTCTAACAAAAGGTTTTTTAATTTGCGTACTTATCATTTCTTACCCTTTCCTCTTTTTTTATTCAATTATCAAGTGAATTGCAAAGGAATCACTGACTATTAAATTGGATAGCCATGCTCTTTATATGATGGCATCATGGGAAGCCTCAAAAGAAACCATTTTCCAGCCTGTTAACTGTTCTCAGTAGGGCATCCTGAGTGCTTTGACACTGAAGCCACTCAGAAGTAGACTTGATTAGAAATAATAGGAGTACTGACCAAGTAAATATTCTGGGTATAAAGTAAAAATAGCTTTTAGGAGGAAGAATTTTCTGTCACAAGAAGAAGCAGATCAAACCTGAAATCCACCTCCGTTTTTTCTAATTTTGTTTGGGGGGGAGGGGAACGAACAATCTGTATTTATGGTGATGGCAATCCTATTTGAAAAATGAGGAGGATGAGAGCATTTGAGAACCTTCCCCACAAGTAAATTCCAAAGCTTTGACCAATTTTCAGGTTATTTACTTTATTTTATTTTTACCTCGCCTTTCTCCTTAAAAAGACCCAAGGCAGCTTACATCATTACTGTAAAAAAGAATAATTAGAAGCTAAAAAAAGTAAGTATACAAGTACTAAAAAAGATCAAACACATACTATACTAAAAAAAAAATCATAAGCAACACCAAAATGCATTCAAGGCAGTAAGGTACAACAATCCATTTAAAAACTCCACTCGGGTAGGCAGTCACTCAGGTTAGAGAAAAGGCAGTTATGGGAGACATGTTATTTCATTTATTTATCTGTCAGACAGTCAAGCCTAAAGTCATATTGGAATGGATTTAGGTCAGGGTCACCATGTCACTTGGTCCCCCACACCTTTACCCAATAAATCTGAACTCTATATAAAATCCTGAAAAACTTCAGAGTTGATAGTTTCATCAGCCAGCACTACCCAAAGTTACCTAGGCCCAGGGAATTCAAAATGAATTAGGCCTCCTTTCCATTGATGCTGTTAGAAGACCTAAAACCTTTTGTTACAATTCTGCTTATAATGTCAAAACATGAAGTATCATTTGGGCCTTGTATTTTGCCCCAGCTTCTTGTACCATTGTTTTGTAATTACAAGATTTCATGTGGTTCTTTTAACTACACAAACTGAATAGCTGAAACATTAATTACTCTTCAGTCGTTTCCTAGATGTTTGAGGCATGTAGATTTTTTCCCCTTGTGGATTTATTCGTTTTAAACAAGTTTTGTAAACATGTCAGCATATGCTCCTCTTGCGGTGAATAGTACAAAGTATACTAATTTGTCAGTATGACTGACTGCTTCTAGTATTTGGAAAATAAAATAAATTATTGTAGCATCCTTAAGGCTAATATGTTTAAGCACATATTACAAAAGGCATATTAAAATTCATAACAGCTCCTGTCAAAATAAACCTGTTCATCCCAAAGATTCTCCAAAGGTCTTCCCCCCATTCCCTTTTTGACTCTTCTTTTTTCTTTTTGTGTTATGCTGACACTCTCTTCCTAGATGTTCAGCTGGATAAACACATTGGCAAAGCAGCTACCATGTTCTCTAGACTCACAAAGAGTATGGCTTAATAAGAAGCTGAAAGCATATACCAAGATCCAGGTCTATAGAGCCTGTGTCCTGAGCACACTCCTGTACTGCAATGAGTTCTAGACCCTTTGTGCATGGCAGGAGAGGAAGGTGAACTTGTTCCATATGTGTTGTCTTTGACACATTTTTGGTATCACCTGGCAGGACAAAGTTCTACATAGACTAGTCCTCCAACGAGCTGGAATTTTTAGCATGTATATTTACTGAAATAGCGACATCTATGTTGGCTTGGGCATGTCGTGAGAATGGCTGACGGTCAGATTCCAAAAGATCTCCTGTATGGAGAATTAGTGCAGGGAAAGTACCCCAGAGGGAGACCACAGCTGCGATACAAGAATATCTGCAAGTGAGATCCAAAGGCCTTAGGAATGGAGCTCAACAGATGGGAAACCTTGACATTTGAGTGTTCCGCCTGGAGGCAGGCAGTGCATCATGGCCTCTCCAAATTTGAAGAGCAGGCCGAGGCAAAGAGGCAGTCCCGAAACCAGCAAAATCAGGGAGCTGGACAGGGGACAGATTGTATTTGTCTTCAGTATGGAAGGGATTGTCACTCTTGAATTGGCCTTTTCAGCCACTCTAGATGCTGTTCCAAGTTCTCTATTCAGAGCACGTTACCATAGTCTCTCGAGACTGTAGGATGCCTAATCTAACTTTTCCTCCAAAATGCCCCAATCATGGATATCATACCACATGCAATGAATATGAAAAGGTAAACGTGGCTGGTTCATTCAAGAAATACTAAATAAAAATACAGTAGTCTGATTCATATACTGTACTTTACCTTCTACAAATACATTTTCACTGGGCTCAGATTTAACCTGCCAAATTTCCTTAGCTAATGAATAATTCTCAGAACACATTAATTCCCAGGATACAATTTAAAGGCAATTAAGTGCTGCGGTTTGAGAATTTGGTGTGAGAGGGTATTTATTTCATGGGTTACAATTTAGCTGAACCTAAAACACATTTTGAAGGGACTGTAGAAGAATGCCTGAGGAACCAAACACCATCTGCTGTTGTCAGATATACAGTAGATGCAGGAATCGTCATTAAGTTTTAATTTCCCTGCAGGCCAAGAAAGGGGAAAGGGCTATTTGAACCATCTCCATCTGCTTCTATCAGCCAGAACTCCTAGATGGGGGAAACAGTTCAAATCATGGCAAAGGGAAAGTCATGGATTTAGGAAGAGTCAAATACTCTGTTTTCTCCTGCAACCCTAACCCATTCCCAAAACGGTACAGCAATATGGTGATAGGATTCCATTATGTTACAGAGAAGATTTTCTCTGTTCCATGTTATGCTGGGACTTGAGTCACCCACTCTAGCAAAGTGGGGTCAGATAAAAGGAAATACTTTTTTCACACAGCTCATAGTTAAACTGTGGAATTTGCTGCCACCTTTGATGTCTTTGATGTCTATAGACACCTGCAGTATAAAAGGTTGTATACCAGATGCTGTGGAACATAAGACAGTGGGTGTAGTTCCACTGATATTCTGCTGACACACTTTCCTTAGGCAATTGTTTGCATACTGTGAGAAATCTGTTCTAGAATAGCTAGTTATCTAAACCAGCATGACTGTCATGTTCTTAGGAGTGACAGCCACCATCATCTCCTCTCCCTGTTTTCCTCATGCAGCTAAATGTCTCATCCCAGTCCTGTCTTTAAAGGCTGCAGGACTTTCTATACAGAGTACAAAATCTCCCAGACAGCAAATCAGAAATTCATCAAATCTGGAGAAAATGGAGCCTCAGAGACAGGGTCAGCTCCAGGGGCGAAGTGGAGTCCTTGTATGGTCAAAGGCCCAAACTTTCTGAGGAACTTTCTTCATTGCAGTGAATTGGCTGGTCTTTGTATCATTATATACAGTAGATATTTTTTTACATTGATACCTCACATAAATGCCTCCCACTTCCCAAAGCTTTGCACAAACATTTGTGCCCACTTGAAAAGATAAAACATATTCACTTTCAAATTATTTTATCCTACTTACCCTTGCTATTTCATTTGTGGGTTTCGTTCTGTTCTTTACATTTTCCATGATATCTAACTAGCTTTCCTCTGTTACCAGGTCTCCCAAGCTTCTTTCTTCCCTCTGAGCTTGACTACAATCTTCATAGAGCTGAAAAAGAATGGATTTTCCCCAAGGATAATTTTTTGTTGCAAGCTGCCTTTTACAATGCTAAATATTTTCATGTGAATTTGGCTTTACAGGAGGAATTAAGAGCCATTCATTTTACAAAAGACCTTATCCTCATTATCCTCATCTCTCTTTTTTGGCATGGACTAACTGAGCTGCCTGCATATTTGAACTCTCTTGGGAAGGAGTGCTGCTAGAGAAACTGTCGTGATAAGCATATGCATTTCCAAATGTATTGCCACATCAACTTCTCAGCTCAATGAATAACCAAAGCAGGGCAGCCACCTGAGCGTTACAACAAGGCAGCAAAATGTTAGCTCTCCACTTCGTTGCTTTTACAGTGGGGTCTCTACTTAAGAACTTAATCCGTATTGGAAGGTGGTTCTCATGTTGAAAAGTTCTTATGTTGAATCTGCATTTCCCATAGGAATGCATTGAAAACCATTTAATCCGTATCTGCTCTTTTCCGTCCATAGAAACTACAGTGGAACCTCTACTTAAGAACTTAATCGTTTTGGAATGGTGTTCTTAAGTTGAAACGTTCTTAAGTTGAAGCAAAATTTCCCATAAGAATGGACTGAAAACCAATTAATCCATTCTGGCTGTTTTTTGTTATGTAGAGGTGCGTTCGTACATTGAAGCATTAGTTCCCATAGGAACTAATGCAAAGCTGGTTAATACGTACTCTACCACTAGGGGGAGAATTTTTTTTTTAACCTAAGATGACCTAAGGTTAAAAAAAGAGCAGGAAAGGTTTTTTTCCTGTTCTTATCTTGGATTTCTGTTCTCAAGTAGAAGCAAAATTTAGCAAATGGAGCTGTTCTTAAGTTGGATTGTTCTTAAGTAGGGACGTTGTTAAGTAGAGACCCCACTGTACTTTGTTCAGCTGCCATTATGAGGAGAGGAACTTTTAGTGTTTCCTGCCTCGTGTGCCAAAAATAATTTGACTTTGGATCATGTGTACCTTGACTTGGGCGAATGAAGGGCACTTTTTGCTTTTGTCTCTCACACGGAATATTGTCATGAGCTATCTCTGTTAGAACCAGATAAGAGCATTTCATATTTGTTCCAGATTTACAGTTCTTTGCTACTCTAGCTACATTGCTTTTTCCAGTTGTTGTTTTTCATCACAATTAATTGGCTGGTCTTCGTATAATTATCTCCAATTGATACTTTGTAATGAAGTGTCTCACATGAATGTTTTCCAGCCTCTCGAAGCTACACACAAACATTTGTCCCCAATTAAAAAGATGAAACAGACTCACTTCTAAGTTATTTTCTATGCATGCTATTTCATTTACGTATTGTGTTTGCTGTTTTTTACATTTTCTGCCTCAGCAGGTTAGCTTTCTTTTGTTTTTGTAATTACAGAACAAATCCTTTGTCATGAGAATATCAAGGCAGCAATGTGCCAAGGAATAAAGGAAGATTTACTGCTCTTTTATGAATGATTGTCGTTTCATAAATAATGCAAACTACCCAAGTTGAGAAATATTCTGCACTGCAGGAACAAATGCCCTCAAATACTAGGTAATGCCAGCATTGCCAGTGCATTACACCATTAAACACTATAAACTATTTTTAAGGGAAACTGTGTGTTAATAGCACAAACCATCTTTCTAATAACTAATGTGAGAAGTTGGTCTTCCATTACCTGCTCATATCTCAAGCTTGAGAGTTACAACAAAGTGCCAGAAAATCTTACTCTGCTAAGTGAGTGATGGGAAGGAAAGAGAGGGGGAAGTGTGTAAGAACACATTTTTTCTTTTGAGTTCAGAAAGTTATTTTTAAGACTTCATTAATTATTTTTAAAATACCAGGTCCTAAAAATATAGTTGGTTGTTGTTATGGGTACAATTTCTAAAATTAATAATAAAATAATTTAGCTGGAAGGGGCCTATAAAGCCATTGAGTCTAACCCTCTGCTCAAACCAGGAATCCAAATCAAAGCAGGCCTGACAGATGGTTGTCCAATTTTCTCTTGCATGCCTCCAGCGTTGGAGCATTCACCACCTCCCGAGGTAACTGGCTCCGTTATCATACTGCTCGGAGAATTAAGAAGTTTTTTGTGATATTCAGCTGAAGACTGGGTTCCTGTCGCTTGAGCCCTTGAATTAATATATAATTCAAGAAATGCACATTAAGAAGCAGCATTACAATTATTTGATTTACCCGAAGATTGGGAAACTCTACTACTCAGCTTTACAACATAAGAAAAGAGGGGTAGTTTTATATGGGGAAGAAACGCTAAACTCTAAACATATCTATTCTGATGAAGAAGGGAGAATCTTAATGGTAGAAATAACAATAGACTAAAAAAAAAGATTTGATGATAGCAATATATGTACCTAAAAGTAAAAAAGATAAATTCTAGAAGCACATTGTATAGATTAAGAGCCTAATATGTATTGTAGTTGGATTAACAAATGATTATAAACTGAACCCAGGTGACACAATGTTAAGTAAGCATGGATGGATTTTATAAATAATAATAATAAGAAGAAAATTTTAAAAAGAACAGATCTTCCCCTTCTCTGTATGACTATCATTCAAGTATTTGAAAAGGGCTATCATAGTTCTCCTCAGTCTGATTTTCTCAAGGCTAAACATGCTCAGGTTTTTCAGTCTTTCCTCCTAGGGCTTGGTTTCCTGTCCCCTGATCATCCTTGTTGTACTCCTCTGAAATTGCTCCAGTTTGTTGACATCCTTCTTAAAGTGCAGTGTCTAAAACCGGAAGCAGTACTCTAGATGAGGCCTAACAAGTCCCAAATAGAGAGGGGAATATGATCAACTGTATCACATGCCGGGCCTGCATGCCGATGTTTCCTTTCCATTAATTAGCAGTATCAACAACAAAAAATCAAAATGGAACAAGCATAGTGGGGTCATACCAAACTTTAACTGTGAAAATAACTTAAAATAGTTCATTGCCAAAGGAGGAATATTATTCCTCATTCCATTATGATGATAATATAGCTACCTTTTGTACAAGTAATTGAATCAGGAATTAGTTACAAATTATTCTTTGTTTGTAGCTAGTTACTTTAAAGCTCTAGTCCAGTGGTTCCCAATCTTGGGTCCCCAGACATTCTTGGAGTGCAACTCCCAGAAGCTTTCACCACTATTTGTGCTGGCCAGGATTTCTGCGAGTTGCTGTCAAGAACATCTGGGGCCCAAGGTTGGGTGCCACTGCTCTACTCAGATGGGGAGAGAAACAGGAAACAGAATGGGAGGCAGGGAGCATCAACGAGCTAGTGGATGGGAGGCAGGGAGAATCAACTAGCAACAAGCCTTATGCCATGCAACCTGCCCTGTAACTCTATTGTCGCCTTGTGCTGTCAGGTAGAGCAGGCAATACTGTCTCACCATCATTGCTGAAATACAATTCTACTGGCAATCTGGTTTTTTTTTTTCAGCTAGAATAGGAGAGGCTTCATTTTGTCCTTCATTTCATGTACGAAAAAGTCTTGGGAAGATCATGGTTATAAGAACATATTCTGTTTGTCCTCCTGCCCCTCATCTGCTCTATTTGCATATCTATAAATGAAATCATCTACATAAAAAAAAAACCAAAGATCATGACCACTGGTCCCATCACCTTCTGGCAAATAGAAGGGTAAGATGTGAAGGCAGTGACAGATTTTACCTTCTTGGGCTCCATGATCACTGCAGATGGAGACAGCAGCCCCGAAATTAAAAGACACCTGCTTCTTGGGAGGAAAGCAATGACAAACCTTGACAACATCTTAAAAAGCATAGACATCATCTTGCCAACAAAGGTCTCCATAGTCAAAGCTATGGTTTTTCCAGTAGTGATGTATGGAAGTGAGAGCTAGGCCATAAAGAAGGCTGACCGTCGAAGAATTGATGCTTTCAAATTGTGGTGCTGGAGGAGACTCTTGAGAGTCCCCTGGACTGCAAAGAGAACAAGCCTATCGATTTTGAAGGAAATCAACTCTGAATGCTCACTGGAAGGACAGGTCCTAATGTTGGGAAAATGTGAAGGCAAGAGGTACATTTCAAATATGCTGACCCAGTTCTGCTCAGTTAGTCAACAGAAACAAAATTTAATGTTCAAAATAATGTTGTCCTATTAATTGGTATAATTTTCTTTGCCTGTAAATCTATCTTCACGAGAGATTTTTAACGCTTTTGTTGTTGTTGTTTAGTCGTTAAGTTGTGTCCGACTCTTCGTGACCCCATGGGCCAGAACACGCCAGGCCCTCCTGTCTTCCACTGCCTCCTGGCAGTATTTTAACACTAGTATTTAAAAATTCCCTGCTGTTTGTATAGGTGTTCGTCATCTTATACAAAGAGCTAAGGAAACAGATTCAAAGTTCAGTCAGCAGTGCCTGACTGCAGTTCAGCTTTCTCCGCTCTTAAAGTGGCTTTATAGAAAAAACAAAGTTTCCCTTTTAGTTCCATAACACTGTTCTTTTATGTAGAAAGAGAAAAAAACATGAGTGTTACAATGAACAAAGAAGTAAAATCTTTTCGATATCTCCTTTTTGATACTGTCATTGTTGTACTATAACCCTTCCATTTCACATCAGAAAACACTGGTGTGAAATTCATTCCACGTGAGAGCAATGAAAGTTACTGTGAACATTTTAAAAATAACATTCTGTCTGATATGGTTGTGACTGTACTATAAGAGTGGAATGTCAGAAAGCAAATAGCTCACAACATTCTTAAATACAAAAACTGAATGCATGATATCTAAGAAGTAGCAGTTGGTGACCAAAAAAAAACAAGGAGATGTGTTACTAACGGACTCCTCACCACTGATTGGATTTATAGAAATTAGAACCCAGACAACCAACTCAATAACCCATGGGTACCAGGAATCTGATACAAGACAAACAGAAACTGATGCCTTGGTGTGTCTTGGACAGTGGGCAGGGAGCAGGGGTAAATTACCCCAAATGGGGTAATAATGAAAATCCTGGGGGTAATGAGTAGAGCGCAACCCCCCCCCACTCCCACCCCCTACAGCCAAACCTCAAACTGGAAGCCACCTCTCCCTCCTTCCTTGGTTGTGGCACTTATAAATCTTCCATGCTTTTAGAGATTGGAGATAAGGCTGCTTGACTGGTTACAGCTGTAGAACAGCCCCGGGCAGTCAATCCGGCTTGCGAATGACTGCTTCCACCAGAGGTGACTGCAAGCAGGATGAGGGAAATCTGCAGTTAAGGAGGGAAGGAAGGTGCAAGAGAGCGATGGGTGGCTTCATCAGCTTGTTTACATGTATGTAGAAAATTGGAGATTTTTCAGACAAGACAACTAGGAGAATTGTTGCAGATGAACTTTTAGCAACTGATGTTCTGGTACATCCCGCTGCTGCTTTGCAAAATACAACTGAATAGGTTGTCCAATCTGGGATCACCGTGGTCACAAGATCTCAGCAGGAGGAAGGGATCAAACAAGATGGTACAGAGAAAGTAGGAGGATGGAGATAGAATATGGAAAATGACACAGAGGAAGCAGAATAAAATATTGAGAAGACTTCAGAGAAATCAGGGGCCAGACTTATCAGGGCTCCCACAGTTACTATCAAGGAGAGCTCGCCAGGGCTCAGAGCACCACAGCAAGTGTGGCAGTGGCCATGCAGTCCGGCAGAGCAATGGGGGCAGCTGCCAGAGACTCCCCTGCTGACTACGATTGGCTAGAGGGGAGTGGGGTTCCCCTGCTTGCAGGTATTAGCAGATGGGAATCCAGTCAAAAGATTATGGTGCAGGTGGACTGGAAAATGAGGGTTTGCCTCTGGCCCACCTGCCCAACTTTAAAAGACATAAGATGCAGCCAGTCCCCCACCCAGGCCACTGCTCACCAACTAAAGTCTGGCAAGATGAAAAAGAAGAGAGAGGATTCTGAAAGAGACCTCATAAAGAAAGAATGACAGTTAGAGCAAAGAGAAGTCTGTGAATAGAATATGAAAGGTGACCATGAGGAAAACAAAAAGGAAGACGTTCATTCAAACCAAGTGAAATTCAGACAAATGAAAGAGGATGTATTCAAGAATCTGGTACCAGAAGAAAAAGTTGAATTGAAATGTTTAGAACCATTTCAAATCAAAGTACAGTAGGTGAATTCACAGACAATACTAGCCGTTGTTCCCAAGGTAAAAATATATTGCTACACATTTTTTGCGGAACAAGAGGGTACAAAGGGACCTCAGCTTGAATTTTTGTTGTTTTGTTCTTTCTCCTTTGCTTTTCACAGATATAAATAACAAACAAGAAGAACACCAAGGAGTAGAGAAGAAAATATTTGGCAAGACACCTGCAAACATTTACCTAAAAGAGATGAATAAAATGTTAAGTGTTTTTAATCCAAGGTTCATGGTGGTTTTCAGCTTCAAAAAAGGAGTAATATTATTTTTCATTTTCAAGGTTAACAGCAGTCATTCTCTGAGGAAAGCTCATTCAGTAAAGTTAGCTTTGACTTTCCTTCTTCTCTTGCTAAGGGGAACTATACATTGAACTTTTGTTATTTTTCAGTCAGTTTCTAGAAGATTGCATTTATCTTGCTAGTGGTTAATCCCTGCCACAAAGCAGATAGACTTTCTCTTCTTTTGCAGGATGATGGAATATAGAAGAAAGCAGTGTTTTATGTTTCCTGTACATATCCTGTATGTGGCCTGTACTTAATGCCCAGCATATGTTTGTGTAAGTGGACTCACATTGGCTTTATTTTTGCACTTTTGTTCCTGCAGGAAGAAACAACAACACAGCTTTTCTCCCAAAGATAAATTTTATCTTGAGCTAAGTTTTTTTTTTCCACAGAAGACATTCATCTGTCATTTTTAATTAATCTCACTTGAACGATCATAGAGAAAAATCCACTGGAATCCTCTACATATATTGCATATATGCTAAACTGATCTATTACATCCTAATAACCAGATGTTGGTAACAACTGTGCACGACTGGTACCAAAGTTCTGGTTCAAGAAAAGGAAACAGAATGTTTTTACATTTTTTGTATTGCCTACTTTTCTTTCCATATATTCAGGTGCATATTGAGAATTAATGTTATTTCTTCACTGAATATGTCTTAGATGTAAGTTGGGTTTTGTATTATTGATATATTTTTCAGAATTCCAACCCTGGAAAGACAGCAGATGGAATACTCACATTCATAGTGGATTGGAGGATTTGATGCTAAATGGACAGCTGGATATTGCTGGAAGGGTTTTGTTTTAATTGAAACTTGCTCAAAAGGGTTAAAACTGAGCACAAGAATAATGGACTCACAATTTGAGCAAAGAAACAAAAAAATCTGATTGTGCATTACTGATGGAGGTTTTTGAAGGTTTTTTAAGTATTTGCCAAACGATAGTTTATGCGTCTTTTGATTGTATTTACTTTTCTTGTTAACAAATAGCACACCTGGAAAATCTAATTTGGTTTAATTAGTGTAAATTCAGAGTTTGATATTTTTCAAACTAGATCTCAAGGGGCAGGACTGTTAATCAGACCTAGCTTTCAGACAGAAGGGTACACTGGGAAAAAGGTGTGTGCATGTGAATTGGGCTGGCCTACAGATATATGCCGTATGGCCTATATATAATGGACTACTAATGTCTGGAATGGCCTGCTTATGGAATGGCATGGATCTTTGGTCTGTTTCATAAATAGCACAATTGGCTGTTTCCCCTTGGCAAAAAGGGCTGAGGGTTCCTTGGAGCCCAGACTTCTGCATGATGGAATGAGCAAAAAAAAAAAATGCAGATGCATGATTGCTGTGGCAACAAGCTTCTGGTTGAGCTGGAAGACAACGAAATAGTATCGACAGGCTACAAAGTAGGAAACTTTCAATGGCTCCATGCCCAGCATGTACCACAAGATGCTATGGTCATATTGTGTGCCACAAAATAAAGAGGTGGTTTACATCCTTGGAATAAATAAAGGTAGTGCAATTCACTTTTTCTTCCAGCTTGCCATCTACCAACACAGAACTTACGGCTGAAGGTAAAGAAACCAACCAGAATACAGGAAGATTAGGCTCACCAGTGAAACAAAAAAGTAATTGCAAATGCTTTTCAGTTCACTTTTACTTTTGCAATTTTTACTTTTTCAAATTTTGACTACTCTGGGGCCTTGGGGCCTTAGCATGTGTTGATTCTGAGAGAAGCTTCAGTTTTTACTCTCGGTTTGTCTACTCCTTCTGGGAAATTATATACAGTACCTCCCTTATTCTTTTCTATTCCTTAAATACACACACTGACTTAATTACTTTATTTTACATTTTTCTTCTGAATTTTCCCATCTGAATTTTCCTGGATCAATTCTCCAGCACATTCCGATGAGTCTTCAGGAACCTGTTCCTTGGACAAGGTAGCTTATATGTCTTTCTTTCTCAATCTTTAGGCCAAAAAATGCTAAATGGAACATAGCAAGCTTCAGCTTGAGGGCTGACGGAAATTTCGGGGCAAATATAGGGTTTTTATAAAAGGATAACTATGGCTGATTTTGCATAGCTATACTTTCATCTTTAAAACAACAGCAAAGCATACTGCTTATATACCACCCCATAGCACATAAAGCACTCTCTGGGTGGTTTAGAATATAACTATGCAGACTACATACAGTATTACTCCCCTTCCCTCCAACAAGCTGGGAAATCATAAGAACTTAAGAAGAGCTCTGCTGGATCAGGCCAAGGGCCCCTCTTGTCCCGCTTCCTGTATTGCACAGTGGCTCCACCAGATGCCTCTGGGAGCACACAAGGCAACTAGATATCTGTCTCCTGATGACACTCCCCTGCATCTGGCATTTTGAGGTACTTTCCTTTTAAGCCTGGAGATTATACATCCCCATCATGGCTTGTAACCTGTGATGGACTTTTCTTCCAGAAATCTATCTAATCGCCTTTTAAAGGCATCTAGGCCAGATGTCATCACTATATCGTGTGGCAAGGAGTTCCACAAACTAACAACACAGTGGGTAAAAAAATTTGGTCTGTTCTTACTCTCCCAACACTCATTTGAGTGGATGTTGCCTGGTTCTGGTATTGCATGAGAAGGAAAAGATCTTCCCTCTATCCATGCATAATTTTATACATCTCAACCATTTCTCCCCTCAGACGCCTTTTCTCTAGACTAAAGAGCCCCAAACGCTGTCGCCTTTCCTCATAAGGGAAATGCCCCAGCCCAGTAATTATTTTAGTCACTCTTTTCTGCACCTTTTCCAGCTCCACTATGTCTTTTTTGAGGTGCGGTGACCAGAACTGTACACAATACTCCAGTTGCAACCTTATCATCATTTTGTACAATGGCATTATAATGTTGGCTGTTTTATTTTCAATCCCCTTTTTAATGATACTTAGCATAGAATTGTCGCCACACACTTTCATCGAGCTGTCCACCAGCACACCAAGATCTCTTTCCTGATCCATCATAGACAGCCCAGAACCCATCAGCTGATAAAGGTTTGATGTTTTGCCCCCATGTGCATTGCATTTTCTTATATCGAAACACATTTGCCATTTTCCCGCCCATTCTCCCAGTTTGGAGATATCCTTTTGGAGCTCTTCACAATCCCTTCTGGTCTTCACCACCCGGAAAAGTTTCAGGTCATCTGCAAACTTGGCCACCTCACTGCTTATCCCTGTCTCCTGGTCATTGCTGAACAGGTTGAAAAGGACCGGTCCCAGGACAGATCCCTGGGGCACACTGCTCTTCACCTCTCTCCATTGTGAAAATTGCCCATTGACTCGGAAGGATGGAAGGCTGAGTCAACCTCAAGCCAGCTACCTGAGCCTATTGGGATCGAACTCATGTTGTAAGCAGAGTCTTGACTGCAATACGGGCTGTTCTGCTTTAAATTTTTCATTTCATTGTTGAATTGCATTATCTTAGAAATTTATTGATTTTCCTTTGATTTATGTTACATTCTGTCTTACATTCTTTTATGGATCTTATTCCCTGTTTATATGCTGTGGTCTAAATAAGTCTTCAAATTAATTCTACCTGTGGATAGCCTCAGATCATCTCCAGCCCCACTAGAGCAAGTAAAGAACCTTATTTTCACAGACTTCCAGTAAAATCCAGCTTAAAGCTAGGGAGGAACACTTCCGCTCTGAAGACTATAGTGCTACATACATTCATACGACTCATTCTTTACAGTGATGCAAGTGTGGGATGAACATCACTAGGAAAAGCAGTGACTAGAGATGGCTATGAACAACCAGTTATTACTGTATTTGGAACAAACAAATAAAAATATCAGGTCCCTTGACAATAAAACTTTGCCCTATAAAAACAGTCTCTTCCTGTGCAAGTTTATTTAAAAAAAGAAGTTCAATTCAGAATGTTGGGGGGACAAGATGAAACTCTATTTTAACAGGAGATATTATGTTTAATTATGCGTAGTTATTGCTTATGGATATTAGATCTCTCTGTAAAAAGGTTTTAAACATTGCATGGACTCTGTAATATGTAACCAAAAATACCTTGTAACCCTTGTATCTGAATCAGTATAGTTATATCATTTATAAGGACATGGTTTCTTTAACAAGGTCCTTAACTAAGCTCATGTAACCTTCCGTATTGTGCTTTTGTAGTCTTAGAACATCTTCCTGCATTCCTGCAGACCACAATCACCTCGATGCCAGACCAGCAATAAGAGAAATCAACACCCCCAATAGCATACAGGCCCCACTTGTAATAACAATAGAAGTTCTTCCCTTCATGAGATGGGCAATTCTGGAGACAAATGGCTTATTATAGCCCTTTCTAAATCCCCTTTGGCCTTTGGTATGCATAGGGAGGGTAGATATTTTGACACCACTGAAGGCCATATACCTACCCAGGAAAGAGTAACTTCAGCATCTTAATGGGATAAAAGAAATAGAAAAAATATATATTCAGACATTCAGGCAACATCTTTGCAGACCATGGGTACATTCTGACCTTAGGTCAAGGGAACATGGGGGCACAACGGATATTCACGTATAACCAATGGTTGGAGTTAATTCGTTAATCCAATTAGAAACAGGATCCAAACTTGGGGTTCAGGGAACCAATAAGGAATATGCTGCTTTATGGCTCTTTGCATAGAAATCTTATAAAACATCTATTCTCCTGATATTCAAGGCAAGTCCTCTGATTTTAAGGGGAATGGTCCAGCTGTATTGGCTTTGTACTAGCTGTTGACGTGTCTTAGCCTGCCTGTCTTCACCGGAGATTCCAAACTTTAATTTCGGAGGTAGCAATAAGTGCTTTAGGCATCCTTCAGTCTCAAAAGACAATGGTGACATGCTCTGTATGGAGAACTTGGAACAGCGTCTAGCATGGCTGAAGAGGCCAATTCGAGAATGACAATCTCTTCCACACTGAAGACAAATCCAATCTGTCCCCTGTCCAGCTCCCTGGTTTTGCTGGTTTTGTGACTTCCTCTTTGCCTCGGCCTGCTGAACAAGGGTCTCTTCAAATTGGGAGAGGACGTGATGCACTGCCTGCCTCCAGGCTGAACGCTCAGATGTCAAGATTTCCCATCTGTTGAGGTCTACTGTATTCCTAAGGCCTTCAGATTCCACTTGCAGATATCCTTGTATCGCAGCTGTGGTTTCCCTCTGGGGCGATTTCCCTGCACTAATTCTCCATACAGGAGATCCTTTGGAATCTGACCATCAGCCATTCTCACGACGTGCCCAAGCCAATGTAGACATCGCTGTTTCAGTAATGTATACATGCTGAATATTCCAACTCGTTCTAGGACTACTCTGTTTGGAACTTTATCCTGCCAGGTGATGCCAAAAATCCATTGGAGGCAACGCATATGGAAGGTGTTCAGCTTCTTACTCCAATGTAAAATGCATAGGATAAACCCTTTAGCAGTGATGTCTTGAGGAGGTGGCACGATGGCAGTGAGAGCAGAGGAATTCCCAGGGCTCTGGGGACCCCTGTGTAAACGTGGGGGCAGCAGACCCCCCCAGCAATAGAAGGGGGAGCGAGTTCTACAGGAGAGTGGGCTTGCAGCGAAGGAGGGCTGGAAAAACTCTGAATTCAGACAGCAATCTGTCTTAGTGGGAGTTTCCTTTCTCAAAGTATCCAGCCCAGGAGATGCCATGTCTGGTGAATTAGCTGCCTAACTTTGCCAAGGTGGAAAGTGTGAAGAAGATTTTTCTTTCTTGACTACATGAACTGTGAGTAACTGGCATTTTATTTCTCACAAGCAAGTATACTTCAAACTGAAGCTGCTGACTTAAGAGTAGAGAAGAAGTAAATAAAGTGGTGGAGGTGCAATAAAGAGAACAAAAAAAAAAACCAAGAACAAAAGCCAGCTAAATTGGGGCAATTATTTTTTATTTTTTTTATTTTATTTTATTTATATCCCGCTCAACCTCTAGTAAACATATGTCGTTGTAAATATTTATAGTTATAAGGTTGATCTGGGCTTGAAATGGGATAGTTTGTTAGAGATATTATCTGAGAATTTGAGAAAATGTTAAAAAAAACTGAAAAATGATTTATGATTGAGCACAGAAACAAACATGAGTAGACAATATAACATAGGTTAAAGATTTTAGTACTGTAACACAGTTATTGAGTCAGGATTATATATTAGATATTGTACTACTTCCCTGTGTGTTATTTTGTATGTGCTGTTTGTCTGTCATATAATTTAAAAAAAGCAGTGATGTCTTTAGGGCTTGACTACAATTCTGCAGTGCCTTCACTTAAGACTACTTCATTAAGACTACTTCAGAGTAGGAGCCATAGGCAGCAACCCTTAATCTGTTTTTATGATGGTAAATGTCACTGAATTCAATGGGAGTTAATTTTGAGTAGATAAGAATAGGAGTGAACAGTTAAAGACTGTCTCTGAGGTAGAGTTTAAAGGGCTTCTGTGCAGATGTTTGGTGCAAATGCTGTTCATGTCAAAGGAGTCTGACTGACAGCCAAACCAAAAATAGCTTTCAGCAAGTCTTTGCATTTAATCCTCAGTTTTGAAAATACAGATAGAATCAAGCAAACATGGAGAAGAATTTAATCACCACTGCTGTGCTCCTAAGGAAAATAACTGATGCTGCTATCTACATTGAGGCAAATTTGGTTTGGACTGTTGACAACTCAAGCATAGTAGCAGTGCACAAATCTATACGCAACACGGAGGGAGGACTGCCCTTTCCTGCTTTCCAGTGGGTGTCACAGGAGCATATTGATTATGATAAGACTTCAAGGAACTACATAGTATATAATTTGGGCAGATAGGCAGCCCCACTAAGCCCAGAGGGCCACAGGTTTCTTACCCAGGGTTTAAAGAATACCTAGGCCAATGGCCAGACAATTGTCAGGGCAGACAGCTATTCTGATCCTTTAATAGGTTTTGCCTGCAATAAAAGACTTTGCATTTAACTTTACAGAATGCTTAAGAAGTGTAAAATATTTCCAAGTAAAGAAAAAAGTTTTAGCTCTGTCCTCCCACACAGAGCCAGAATCACACTTCACTAATATAACACTGCACAGATCACAGGTGTTCTGGCGAATCAAACATTTATCTCTGGCAGCATATAATCTTGATGACAACACTTTCCAACATTTTCCAGTTCCAAGTTGCAGGGAAAAAACTGTGGGGTGTACAGTTGTCCTCATAACCCAGTATCTGTGGTAGTGTTGCCATAGAGACTGCTCACACATGTATTTTACTGTAAATAATGGGGGGGGGGAGAGAGAGAGAAATACCATATATTTCTGCTGGTAGAAAACTTGGCCTTCCTAGTAATTCTCCACTTGCTAAAATTGTTATGTGGTTCTAGTGCAAGCTGCATAAATTAATTTAAGAATAGCTATTGAGGTCATTCAGGCAAAGGCCTTCTAGTTCAGCATTTTGTTCTCAGGGGCAATCAGATGCAGAGGAGAAGCCAACAAGCGGGACATAAATGCTTGTGGGCCTTCCTCCCACCACAGCCAGCCCTACCATTAATGGCACTGAGGCAGCTGCCTCTGGTGAAGAAACACTAGGGAAGCAAAGGCACTGCTTCCTCGTGCTACCACTATCACTCCAGGAGCATTCTTTCTGCTTGGGGGCATTACTCTGGAGAATGGCTATCCAATAGCAAAACACTGCATCCAGGCCCAGCGGAGAAGGTGTCCTGTCCTCCTCTATTGGATGAAGCTGCTCCTTGACACCTTTCCCTGCACATCACTACTGGGGGAGAAATAGATCAGTGAATAGTGTACCAGTGAATTGTCTGATCTCATAGCTCAGGTAATTTCCTTGGATATGCTTCCCTTCTGTCTTGGCTCCAAAGCATTAAAAAATTAACACTCTTAAGTCAAGCTGGTTGCTGTGTCAGCGTGCTGTGCGTCATCTTTCTCTGGCAACACTGGATGGGCATGGAGACACGTCCACTTCCAGAAGGGGGAATACTTTCTTCTTCAAGACTGGATACGGTGGTGCAGTGGTAACAGCAATGATAGGAAGCTGTACTTTGTTCCCTGTTTGAGGCAGTGGGAGAGCCTCCCACTCATGCTTTCTGAGTACTGGCATGCAGAGACATCATTCTTCCAGTCCTGGATGCAGAATATCACCATGATGACTAGTTGCCATATCCTCCAGGAATTTGTTTCAAATCAGCAAAGTTGATGGCTGTCACTACATTTGTGGTAATGACTTTTGCTGTATAATTAAGCACATTATAAAGACGTACTTTCCTTTTATCTGCCTGGAAACTCCCACCATTCAGCTTCAGCATATGATCCCACATAACAATGTTATGAAGAATGGCTGAAAACTTTTCCTCAACCATTTTCTCAACATCATGTATCATTGTACACATCTCTATCATATATCTCCCCTCCCTCACTTTTTCCTAAGCTAAATAGTGCTAAAGTCATAATGCAGTTGCTCCAGACCCTTGGTCACTTTGAATGTGCCTTTCCTGTCCTTTCCCAGTTCTACAATTCATATTTTTAAGACATAAAATAACACAATGGCCATTGGTGCAACACAATGAGATATCACCTGTGGGGATTTGGTGAGTCAACTCCTCCATAAATTTTATTGAATAGACCTGGTCTAGTTGCAACGTATCTTAGTGTTAGAAGTCACTTTCAGAATAGGCCCATTTGAATCAATGGAATTTGTTGAGTAGTTGACTCACCAAATCCTTACTGCTTCAATGGGCCTACTGTAGTGCAACTTACTGTGCTAAGCAACAGGATTTCAGCCAATTTGTTTATCTTGAGCTAGATCCAGACTTAAGGAGTGTTAAGTTGTTACATCCATAGATATGTTCAGTACAGTTCAAGAGGACAACCTAGCCCCTCCCATTTCTGTCACTGCTTGTTATTCATGGCAAAGAGAAGTGTCTGTAGCACAGACATTCCTGCTCTTGTGTAGGCACTAAACATGAGGAACCCAGTTACCAGAGCTTCAGTTCACATGTAAAGCCTACATGAAAGCAGGAATGTATTTGGTGCAGCTATGTCCCATTCAACATACAAATGGCAGAGATGGAGGACATCAACATTGCATTCTAAACATGGTGAATGTACTTCTGAATGAATGTGTATTTAAGTAACCTCATTCTCCATGTGAAATACCATCCATAGCTCTACTTTCTCAAATCAATAAGGAAATTTTCAGCATTCTATTTACGTGAGACATTTTCTGTCCTAAATGTCCTTGACTATCATGCAAACAAACAAAAGTGTGTTGGTATACTGTATTTAGCCAGAAATACAAAGTTGAAATAAGGAGTCTTGTTCTTTTGAAAGAATTTGACAAGAAGGAGAAATAGGAAATAAGCTTTCCACAGTGTATTACCAGAAACATGATAAAGTGACTTGTGCAAGCACTTCACTGTCATAAAACTATAATGACAGCCAGTTTAAAGTTAAAATAATGAGATCAGGGAGGATCAAAAATAAATATTTAAAATATTAGATTTAAAAATAATATGTAGTAGAGATGTTCATAAGGAGTGATTTTACCACAGCCACACACACACCATGAGATTCCATGAGGCAGGGATGTACCTAGGTCTCCTGAGTACTAGACCAGTGGTTCTTAACCTTGGGTTACTCAGGTGTTTTGGGACTGCAACTCCCAGAAGTCTTCACCACCAGCTGTGCTGGCTGGGGTTTCTGGGAGTTGCAGTTCAAAAACACCTGAGTAACCCAAGGTTAAGAACCACTGTACTAGACTATCACTCTATCAAATATACGTATCACACTGACTTTCTTCATCACTTCTGCCATACCGTAAATCAAGAACCAAAAACGTTTCTCCTTCCAGCTGTCGTTTGACTGTATTTCCATCATCACGTAGTGTTGGCTGCATGGGCTAGTTCCCATCTGACAGCACAGAGAGTCCCAAGTTGCCCTTCCTTGCAGTAAGTGAAAAGTGAATTATTCTCTTCCGATAGAGCTCCAACAGCTTCTGTATATGAATGTCCACAAACTTCAGCTGTGCAGAAATCTTCTAGGATATAGCAGTGGTCACGCCTCCTGCTATAAAACAGCAGCTTCTGAAAACATGGATTTATGGAGCAGAGTTCAATATTGTGCTAATGCAGATGTATCTGCTTCAGGGAAGGAAATAGAAGCCATTGCTTCATTGATTTGAGACAGACCTAAGCAACTTGAGACTCACCAAAGCAAGCGAAACCAGCCATGTCCTCTGGGCTGTCAAGAAGGCCCTTCTTTTTGGCATTCCTGGGCAGGCAACTAAAACCAGGGGCTTTCTTTCTTTCTTTGCTCATGTCAGAGCATTGCACAATTTAAAATCATGGACATGTATGAAATATAGGTAAAATTAAAAACAAATTAAAGTGTTGGGATAATTAGACTATCTGTACAAAAGAAGATCTAGCAAATTTACAGTGCAATGCCTCTGAAAGTAAAGGATTGTTTGGCTGCACACTGTTGCGCAAGGGACACCCAAGTGTAGTCACAATCCTTTCCCACTTTCCAGGGAATCTTATCTGGACTCCATGAGCTGCTTCCAGCTTCATGAGTCATTTTTATCACAGGCCTGCGGCAAGCATTGTTTCATACATTACTGATTCCCCCAATGAGATAATCTTTCTGTAAGAAAATACACATTTGCCATTTATGTGTGAAATGCAGCACTCCATGAGCTCACCAATTGATTCGCCATTACGCATATTAAACTGCTGCTCTCTGGACCCTCAGCATAGCATGTAATTAACAACAAATGGAACATTTTTGTTTATAATTTCTGATCTGTGAAGCAATCCTAATAACCTCAATTTTATCCCAGAAAACTTGCAGAGAGTAATTTAGGATAATTTATCCCACATGTAACTAGAAAAAATACTGCTGCAAGCTAGTATTATACAAACTCTATCATTAGTTTTCTTTTTTAAAAGGTTAATATTAGCAGTATTCTGCATTTACATGGTAATTTTAATATCCTTTGTAATAAAGTCAGTACATATAAGAATGAGAATCAAACACAAACCTTTTTAAATGCAAATTTTATACTTCTCTTAAGGCACTTCCGTGGTATAAAATTTATCCCCAAGTAACTAGCATAAGAGTTGTTGTATATCCTTTTCTTGTTTATATGCTAACATATTACAGTACCAGAATCCAGAAACAATTCCTATGTCTAGAAATATATTGGGATGGATCCAGATTTCCTAGAAAATGTCTCCAACTGATCTTCAGGAATCCCCTTTTTCTCCACGCATCACAGAATACTCCGTTCTGCAGAGCCCCCCTTAACCTTCTCTGTATTGCATTTTCGGGAGGGTAGAAGGTTAGCCATGGGGAGCATAGAAGTCCCTTTCCCAGCCCACTTGCTTCTGCTGCTGGGGAGGCCCTCTTTCACACACTTACCAGATATCCACCCCTTTCAGTTATTTTCAATGAAAGAATTACTTCTGCCAAACATCTTAGGACTGGGCAGACTCCTATATGAAGTGTATTCAAACAGCTCAAAAGATATAGGGCTCTATAGGTCATAAGTGACATTTTGGGTTGAAGGGGAAACAGGACGGTACTGTGAGACTGCTGTAGCAAATTCCTTGGATTAAGTTGGGTATCAACAACATATTTTTGATACTGAAACTCCAAACTCCAATCAAATTATCCCAACTGTTTTGTGTTTATGTGAAACAGCATGAGTAATAAAATGGAATCATTAGATCAAAAGCCATGATATTAAACAAGAGTCTCCCTGCTTTATCTTTTGAAATTGTCCTCTTAAGGAGGACTGAAGGTGCCATAAATGATATTTCTGAGTCCCATCCCAGACAGATCTCCCAGGAAAATGCCATGATTGATAGTATAAGAAACCTTTGAAGCTGTGTTTGAACCAACAGAATCAAAAGAAACACCATCCTCCTCTCTGTTCCTGACATAGACCGTCCACAAGGGTGTCAATTCATAATCAAAACTGGCAGAATGAAATGAATTGAATCTGAAAGTCCTGTGGATAGACCTATCCAAACATTAATAAAATCTGATTTTCTCAAAATGCATAGAGAAAAGCGCCCTGCCCCACCTGTTCCATTATCTCTTTTTTTCCCACACAATCATCAATGAGCCTAAAGAAGAAAGATTCCTGCCCTCATGACGACCTTCCACGTGAGCAAAAAAACTGGTTTCCTGCTCATCTGTCCATGCAATCCTGAACCTCTCCTTTTCAAAACTGCCAGTGACGGCATGAAGAAAACGATGTCAAATGAAATGCTGCCCTCTTAGCATGTTGAGAAAACTGGAGACTGAAATACCTGAATAAGCCTTTAAAAAAGTGTTCCATCATAGATAGCATTAAATCAACCTCCGAATATTAAACTCTGCTTTGGAAATCTATATACTTAGGAAAATTATGTGTGCTTTGCTTAACACACACCTCAGTGTCACAAGCTATGGTCTATTGTAGTACAGTAAACATTTTTGTTAATACTCGAGTGACAACTCTTGAGAGTCCCGTGGACTGCAAGGAGAACAAACCTATCAATTCTAAAGGAAATTAACCCAGAGTGCTCCCTGGAAGGACAGCTCCTGAAGCTGAGACTCCAATACTTTGGCCATCTCATGAGGAGAGAAGACTCCTTGGAAAAGACCCTGATGTTAGGAAAGTGTGAGGGCAAGAGGAGAAGGGGACGACAGAGGACGAGATGGTTAGACAGTGTCATTGAAGCAACCAACATGAATTTGACCCAACTGCAGGAGGCAGTGGAAGACAGGAGGGCCTGGTGTGTTCTGGTCCATGGGGTCATGAAGAGTCAGACATGACTAAATGACTAAACAAGAGTGACAGCATTAATTCTGATACAGCACTCTCTCTCGATTTACAATACTGTTGGTAAATGAAGTCAAAGTATATGTTCCTCTACCTAGATCTGTCAGGTAATTCCAATGAAGGCTAGAGCTTTGGCCACTGTTGACCCAAATTCTGTTGCTTATGTCCATTGGCATAACAGCATAAATAGCAGTGGTGAATTCCTACTGTTGGTTGAACAGTCACCGTTTATATTTGTCATTGTCCACAAAGTCACACAATTGGCACATGAGAAGGAATACAAGGGGTGAATTCCTTAACTAGCCATGCCCCACTGACACTTATGCTGTTGTACTTATACCAATGTAAATACATGGCATTCTGGCAATTGTGTACCAGAAGAGCTTGGAAATATGTAGCTCTATTGTGTAATAAGCATTCCTGCTGCTTGTGTAACTAGCTCTTAACAGCTGATGCTAAAGAACAATGTAGTCTCGTGTAAATATCTTTTAGAAGTCTGTGCTTTAATGAATTTTGATAAGAACAGTCTGCAAGTACATGAGTTAATATAAGAGTTTAATAACTTAATCATATCCATCCTCCATGGGTGCATAAATATCTCATTGTGTATTGGACAAATAGATCCAGTTCAGTATAATTGTACATGACGTTTATCCAAGTAGCTCAACTTGTTAGTATATGGCATGAAAAACTGATAAGAATTGTTGGCGTCTTGTACAATCCTAATTTGACAAAACATTCATCCATACCTGATAACAGCTTACACTGATTCTCATTTGCAATTAAATGATGTGTAAAAGATAAACGGCCTTAACCTTCTCCCTGATAGAGTCACTTGGTTCCGTAGCAAATCTGGGTACAAACACAATGTTTGTACCTAATAAATGTTAAGAGAATGGGATGGTGAGCTAGCCAGCCTGGAACAATCTCATATATTACATTTACTGAATTCCTGGTGGCACAATTTTAGATCCTTCCTGCCAAAATATCCCAACTGCTTTTCCCCAGTGCAGCCATTGCAATGAAATGGTTATGTAAATGACCTAGAATCCTGCTTATCGACAGCTAACAATTTAGTCTTGGAAAAGATAATGTTCTATATGTTAAAGTGGCAGTTGTGCTGAAAATCACTAACTTAAAATCCAGTATTTTTTTAAATATAACTTCTGTTCTGTTCATTGATTTCTAGCTATCCATTAAAGTTAGAACATAAAGCAAAGTGAGCTGTGGAGTCCGTAAGAAAAATAAATCCAAGGACTCACTAATGGCTTCTGAATTATACAGACATTATCCTCCATTCCTATTATCCCATCACTCTTCTTAAAATAGACCCTTTTAGCTTCAGCATTTGTACTTCCCCAGAATGGATGACACAATATTGGCCAGTGATGATGCTTTAAGTGTCACACTTGAAGGTAGGATACATTGTCTTACTTTTGAGAAATGTTTCACAGTTTGTCTTTTCCCTTATTTAATAGCTATGTGTGTTCTGAACAAAGAAATATTAGGTTAAATGCTGTAAATATATGGGCCAGAATCTAACTGTTGTTGTTGTTGTTGTTGTTGTTGTTGTTGTTGTTGTTGTTGTTGTTGTTGTTGTTGTTGTTGTTGTGTGCCATCAAGTTGCTTTCATCCCATGGCAACTTTCTGAATGACTGGTCTCCAAAATGTCCTATCATTAACAGCTTTGCTCAGCTCTTGCAAGCTTAAGGCCATGGCTTCCTTTATTGAGTTAATCCGTCTCATCTTTGGCCTTCCTCTTTTCCTACACTCTTCAACTCTTCCTAGCATTATTCAAGAATGACAAATTTCAGCTGTGAATTGCTGCTTGTTAAGAAATCTGTGTAGGCAATTGTTGTTACACACCAAGTTGTATAACTGGTGCGTGACACCAAGTGCCTACACCAGCTTCTTAAATAGTTAAAATTCACTGCTCAGATTTGCACCAGTGGACTTACATGGCAGGTGTAAGTGATGGCATTCTGGCCATTGAAGTCACTGAAACAGTCATTATACATTGCCTCTTGGTAGAGTTGATCATGCATTAGTGTTGGGGAGGTGTGATCGAGGCAGTTTGCCATGTTTCAGAAATATGATTTCAAAGGAATCAGTGTTTAAATCCTAATACTCCAGAAGATGAGAGATGCTTCAGCTGTAACCCATGCATACTGCCAGTCTTTGAAAATTTTCCTCTTCTAATGGCAAGCAATTTATAACAGCTGTTTCTGTCCATTGTTCTTGCATATGCAGCAAGATCATAGGCAAAGTCTGTTGCAATCCAGACTTTAGGCCACTGGTCATGATGGCTATATATATAAAGCCTCCACCCTTATACTTCCACTGATACCTCAGATGCAGTATATTTTCAAGTTGCACCAGTTAGCAAACAATAATGGAAAACAATATTGCCCTCCCATTCCTATGTATAGATTTCCTATTGGTATCTGCTTGGTCATTGTGAAAAACAGGATGCAAGATCCAGGACCAGACATGCCTTTGTTCTGATCCAGGAGGGCTCTTCTTATGTTCCTCACCTTCCAGGCCATGTCATACCTCTTTCTTCTCATATGCATTAAGAACCTTTTTTGGGATGAAGCATGGTACCAGATGAACTTGATCTTTCATGATGACATTATTTTCAAACATCTTGTGCTTCAAACACATGGAGATTATTCTTTTATTAAGGAGGAAGCTAGGAAAATAGTTGACAACATTTACTGCTCCACTCATCTTGGCAAAGAGCAGCAAGTCAGGAAACAGTGACAGGCAGAGGTGCGGAACTCAGTCCAAAAGACACAGCCAAGTCATTTCCCTTCCTTTCCAAAAGTCCAAGTAAATCCCCAGTAGGCATCATTTTGCAAAGGAAGATCTAGACTGCACACCCCTGAGAGTGATTTAAAACCAAGGTTTTCAATACATACTGCCGCGCACACCCCAGTCCCCCGTTTGTTTCCCCACTCACAGGTCCACCTTCGGACACAACTTGTTTTTTTACCCTTTTATGCTGTCACCAGAGGGTATTACCCTCACTGTACCAATCATGAATCTCTGATTATTGCTGCCAAATATAACAATAAATGTGGATTTGATTACATGTACTCTTGCTTGTATTCCTTCACTTAAATCAAGGTCTCAATATATTCTGACTATGTATTTCTTATTCCTTTAACTCTTTTCTATTCTCTAACATATGAACTTTCCAATTTCTTGTCTAAACACTTCACAATCTTCTCTCTAACTGACTGTCTCTCCCAGTTCTGTTGATTCCACCCCTCCTGTCCTGTCATAGGCTTCTGCACTAGAGCTCTAAAGTGACAGCCAGGAGTGACGTGTGGGCTGTCTGCCACACATACCTATTCATTTTCTTCTGCTTTGTATCTAAATTTGGATGTCCAGTGCTCCACTACTGAGCATTTTTAAAAATGCACAAAAAATGAATCTAGCTGAGACTTCCTTTTCAATATAGATAGCAGGGATTGCCGTGCACTGGATTGCATGGGGCAGAAGCACTCCAAATTCCTAAAAATGCCATAGGGATCAACAATCTTGTACCATCCTGATGAACAGAGAAGCATGTCTGTGGACAGTTGATCTGAAACACAGATTTCTTCTAGGCATTTGGGCTGGTTTGTTCCCCAAGCAAAAGACTCCCAGACTCTGGAGCTTCATCTCACAGGAGGCCAGGCCCCCTCTTTGCTATCCTTTCACAAGCCAACAATAATAATAATAATAATTTATTGTCATTGTAAGTATATACACATACAACGAAATTCACAGACACCCAGAGACCAGACACATGCACACACATAAAATTCCCAAACACTCCCCACCCACTAAAAGTCCCCCACTAAAAATACAAACATCTACACCGCAGGCCAAGTTACACAGTCCAACTAATTATTCACTACTGATGGTCTTTAAGCTCATTATTAATTGCAATTATAGCTCTGGGATAAAAACTATTGAGAAAACGTGTGGTCCGAGTCTTAATTGTTCTATATCTTCTGCCAGATGGTAACAGTTCAAAAAAGTTATAAGCAGGATGGGAAGAGTCTCTCAGGATGCTATGTGATTTCCTTAGACAGCGGGATGTGAAGATGTCATCCAGGGTTGGTAGCTGGAGCCCGATGATATTCTGGGCAATTTTAATGGTTCTCTGTAGAGCTTTTTTGTCCGCTACAGAGCTACTCCCAAACCATGCCAGAATGCCATAGGTTAGGACACTCTCAATGGTGCTACGATAGTATGACAGAAGCAAATGCTGAGATAAATTTAACTTGCCGAGCATTCTCAGGAAATACAGCCTCTTCTGTGCCTTCTTCATTAGCATGTTGGCATTTATAGTCCATGAGAGGTCCTCTGAGATGTAAGTACCCAGAAATTTAAAACTACCAACTCTCTCCACTTCCTCACCGTTTATGTACAGTGGTAAATGTACATATCTCTTCCTCCTAAAATCAATTATGAGTTCTTTAGTTTTTTTGATGTTAAGTGTGAGATGATTTTCTTTACACCAAAGTATCAACCTTTGTACTTCCTTTCTATAAGCAGACTCATTGTTCTTATTTATGAGCCCCACCACTGTCGTATCATCCGCAAATTTAATAATTGCATTGGTGTTATACAGTGGGGTGCAATCATGTGTGTACAGGGAATAGAGGAAGACAGGCTTTCCCTTAGTGGCTGTTCTGTCTGAGAGGGTTTTTCTTTTTCTTTCATGGATTGTGCTTTGTTACTTTGAAAGTGTTTTGATGTTGATTTTACCATTTTAGTGTGGTATTTGTTTGATACTTTTAAAATATTTGTATGCTTACTGTTTTTAGTCTTTTACTGCTGCAAGCTGCCTTGGGTCCTTTTTAAGTAAGCACAAGAGGGTATCCTATAGACTATCTTGACTGCTGCCTTTAGCATTGTCAACATTCAGGCTGCCCTTTGCTACGTAAAGTTTGGCATCCATTTCCCTGCTGGCCACACAAGCACAATACTGTGCAGAAACAATATCAGACTATTTTTTGGCATTTTGAATTGTGGATACAGAAGCACAGTACTCCACAGTCATAAACAAGAGGGTTTTTTGAAAAATTGAATTATATACTCAAAGAGCTGGCTGAATAGCTCAGTGAACTGGGAATCTGGCCGTGGAGTCAGAGGTTGAGAGTTCAGTTCTCCATAAGAGTTAGTCTCTATGGTCTTGGGCAAACTGCACAGTCTCACAGCTGCTCCCAGAAGAAAGAAATGGTAAAATACATATGAGGACTGTCAATCTAGAAAATCCCTGAAAAGGGTAGCCATGAGTCAGAACTGACATGACAGCGCACAATTATTAATTATATACAAAGAGCCCCTCAACCATATGCAACTCTTCAACAACCCATCCTCAAGAATGGAAGCACACAGCTATTGGAAATCTGTTGATGGGCCCTGGAGATGAACTAATTGGTTTATAATGCCTGTTTTTTTTTTCAAAATTTCTTTTCAAAGAGGAAGAAGTGGAAAACGGAATTCCTGTTGAGCTATCGGACTGATATGAGGCACTTATTAATTTTACAATTAGGAGAAGGAAAACAACATATTTCAAAAGTTCATTTCTACAAAACCATGTTTAGAGGCTAAGAAGTGTGTTAAGTTACTTACTAGCACCATCTCTTGGTCATAATAAAATGATAGCTCAGACCATGGTACTACTGCTGAATAAGAAAGTTTCTACACAGAAAAAGAATTACAATCTATTAAGTCTCTAATGTTGTGGAATAAATAGGAAAAGAAGTTCAGCAGCTCTTTGAAAACAGGGCTTAGCTAGAGTAGAGAAAAAGAAAGGCCACATGGCACACTCTGTCCTCCAACACTTCTGTTAGAGATGCCACCCCTTGCCCTCGATACCTGAAGCTGCTACCTCACTCTGCCTAATGAATTAGAGGGCCACCGCTATTTAAAAGCCAACCAAGTCTATTGTGGCAAAACCTTAATAGGCTAATTAATTAGCTAAAAAATCTAAAGCCTAGTACCTCAAATTCATGAGATAGTTAGCAGACTCTCTCTCCCCTTCTGTGTGTTTATATAAGATTTTGGACAATGCAGAAATATCACCTTGGGGCCAATCAGAACAATCAAATTCAACCAACTGATCATGTATTGTGTGATCTACGTGCCAATTTTTGTATTACTGAGGTCCAGATAGGAAGCCATTCAACAAGAGCTTCATCGAGGCCTCTGTAAGAACACAGACAGTGGCAGAGGTGAGAATATTAAACTAGGCAGACTGAGGAACTGGGCCATAGCTATAATGACCACATAGATTACTATGTCATTATAGAAATGGCCCAGTTACTTGGTCTGCCTAATTTAATATCCTTGCCTCTGCCACTGTCTATGTTCTCACAAAGGCCACAGAAACAAGAGTTTATTGCCCACCTCTACAGTGCTAGTTAGTACTTGACTTTTCACTTTATAGTACATACTGCAACAGGCATTTTTTAAAAAAGGCACCCTCCATTTCCTTACATAAATGTTCCAAGGCAGAAGGGCGAGCTTCAGGGGTGTAAGGCCAGCCTTATGGGTTAAAAATCTCTCCTCCAGCTCCTTACTCCTAGTTCCCAACTACCCAGTCAACTGCCTCACTGTAATAATATGGTCCCTACCATCCACATGGCCACTCGTTTCTGCCACCCTTCTCATGACCAATTGTTGAGATCAGCTGATCAGACACCAATATGGACAATATATCAGAAGCTATATAGGAACACAGTATTGTTATCATTATCTATAATGTTAATATCACCCACAGTTAAAATTAGGTAGATAAAGTATAGCACAAAGAGCATTAGACAAGAATTAGCAGGCTTGGGTTCAAATCCATGCTTGGTCAAGGAAACTAATAGAGGGATGGCAATGATAATCCACTCTTGAGCATTTCCCATACCTTCCAACTCCTCTTAGGGCTGCTGTATGTTGGAAGTGACACAACAACAAACAGTAAAAATGAATGCATTTTTCTTGTGAGTTTCCATTTCTATTCTTACAGACTTTTTTGCTAGTAAGTATTCTTGCTCCTATAAAACCTCTCAGCGTTTATCTAATTTTCATTTGCCTTTTAACCATCTGTTTGAAAATACTCTGGACTTCCTTCATTTTAAGAGGCAGTCAGAATGAATGAGTTCCTTTCAAAACAAAAAGCCTTTTGTGAAAAACATCACTTTCAGTAGGAAGAATTCTTGACAGCAAGACAAAAGTCAGCTAAAAATGCATTGAAACTACTGGAGAATATTTAAAAGTGAGGAAGAATAGACCTCGTTAGCCAAAGACTTCAAGTGTGCAGACAGCTGATTTGGAGAGAATCGAATTATAGCTTTATAAAATAACCCCTACAGTGGGGTCTTGACTTGAGAGCTTAATCCATATTGGAAGGCGGTTCTCAAGTCAAAAAGTCTGTAAGTCAAGTCTCCATTGACCTACAGTGCATTGAAAACCGATTAATCCCGTAACAGGCAGTTTTTTGTTCCATTTTGGTTTTTTTCTGGTCTGTAAGTCAAATCTCAGTCTGCAACTCAAACCTAAATTTTGCAGCCAGAGAAGTCTGTAACTCAAAAAGTCTGTAAGTCAAGCTGTCTGTAAGTCAAGGGTCCACTGTACTTAGGACATAAACAGAACATCATCTACATACAAGATACAACTCTAAGCACATTTTGCTGTTCATAATGGAAGAACGTGCAGTTCGGCCCAAATATTTGTTCCGATTGCCAACAATAAGAAGTGACACACTTTATGACATCACAATGGTGCTATTTTGTATATTGAAACATCTACATGCATATTGTCTAGGAGCCCATTCAGCTTCTTGAAGGGGAGAAAAATGGGAGTCCTTTGCATTTTTCTGCAAAAGTCTCATTAATAAGTGAGGGCTTGTCTACACATGGCAATTGAAGCAGACTAAATAGGGTCACTAGAGGTTGGGTCAAGGTTTGGTGTTCCATTTGATGTGAGCCTTGCATCCGAATAGCATACGCATAGCATGGTCCAGCTCCTTCCTCTGTCAGTTTCCTGTGTTGTAAAGTGGCTGAAGAAGAGAACCAATTCAGGATTTTGGCAAATTATGCACTTCCTCTGCCACTCCAGGGGGCAGAGAAAGTTTTTTTTAAAAAAATTAGACGCTACTATAGCATCATTGATGTACTGCATCACCTATAAAACATTTCTTAAAATGAAAACTTTTTCTCAGAAGCAGGACAAGACAGGAGGAGGCAACGAGGGACGTTTTTTCCCCTTTTATTTCAATTGTGTTAAAGATCCAGTCAATAACCTGCCAACAGCTAAATCCATTATGGATTCAGCTATGGGAAGGCTTTTGATCAGACCTTTAAGAGAAGGGGGGGGGGGAAGATCCTCGTTGCCCCATCCTGCTTCTAGGAGGTTTTATATTTTGTTTTTATAAGTGATGCAGCACGTCAGCAATGCTCTAATAGACTTTTTTTAAAAATCCCTTCCTCTGTACCTTCATGATATTTTGCCAATATCCTAAATGCCCCTTTGCAATATGGCAAATTGACAGCAGCAAGCAATTTGATAGCCACAAGGCTCACTTTGGTTCATGTCCAGTGATTGCACATACGTACTGGACATGAACCAAAATGGGGTGATCCTGTCTGTTCAAAAAAGTAGAAGCCCTGAGAAGAGCATAGTAAGGTGTAGATAGGAGTGCTCCAGGGACAGCTTGGTTTTCACAGCAATTATGTTGTGTAGTCTATCCTGTCTCCATAGAGGACCAAACAGTGGGTTAAATGCCCATCTGATTGCACTGTGAGTTTGGTGAGCCTTGTCCATAGGTAAAGGATATAGGACTTTAACTTCTTACTTGACAATCACATACTCTGTCTCCCTGACTTAGCAAAAACAAAAAAACAAAAAACACTCTGATTTCCTTACTAGATCAGAAACCAAGTACAGATATTCATTCACTCTTTAATGAACATCCAGAGATGAATCATTCGAATTCAAATTTCCATCTTCATTACATCACATTGCACCACTGATGGACATACCCACTTCCATCTGTTCTGAGATGCAAAACAGATGGAATCTGCATTATCCTGAGAAAGCTGATAATGACTCTGGGAGACAGTGTCTGTATCTCCCTATAGAGACTCATTTTGATGGCTGGTTCATGGGGGGAAATGTCATGGAGAGGATTAATTCAATGAGCAGTGTAATACATAAGTTGACATCTGCAAAATTGAAGTTCCCCTTCTATAAAGCAAGAAACCACTCTTTGTTGTGGGGAGCTTGTATTTTCATGTGTGTGTCTGTTTTATTGCTCACATAGATGCACTATCTGAGCAAGCAGGTGGCTTTCTTAATTTAGTCCCATAAGCCATCAGATGTGGCTCTTATTTTCATTAGCAATGAATTTATGGGCCAGCAATGCAAACAGCAGGATCACTTGTGAGAGAGAGACTGACACAATAACCATTGGTGGACCAACCATCTACACTGAAACCCAAGTGTTGTGCCTATGCAGGAGGTACAAAATATTATTTATCAGTTAAATCTGTATCCTTTCCATTCCAGGCAATGATCTGAAACCAAAACTAAATCGGCCTTATGATTCTCTGTTTATCTTTAATGTTCTAAGATGTAGCTAGCTGAAAGTGGATGATTGGACCTAGGTCTCTCAATGAGTTTCTTGGCTCAGTGGAGATCAGAACCTTAATTTCCCACTTCCAGGTCCAACCCTCTCACTCTTACCCCACAATGGCTCCACACCAGGATCCTTTTGCCTAACAGCTCTTGGAGCAACATACAGTTGTTTAGATGCCCTCAAATGTCCGATTCCTGGTTTCTAATGTACGAGTCACAGTTACTGACCTCCTCAGAAGCAGGAAAGAAGCCAAATGAGTCACAAAGAGCTTGGGTGGGAGAGAAGACAGATGTCTTTTCTACCTTGCCTGTCTCCTTCTAGAATGTTATCTGAGAGACAGAAGGACTAACTCTTCTTTTTTGCCTTCACAACCAATAGTCTTGTTGTAGGGTTCCATGTCCCTATATAGTGTTTCACACAGAACTATGTCTTTCCTTAGAGAAAGTTAGAAAACATCATTATGCTCACACTGCATTCCAACATGACAGCGAGTGCATGGCAAAAAAAAAAGAGAGAGCAACTTATGGCCCGAATCCAATTGTAGACTACAGTAAAAAGATTGCCTCAAAGGAAGCTTGGAACATTTATGGAAGGTTGATTCACTGAATGGATCCACTTTAGTTAAAACTAACAATTGGCTTTTGACCCATGTTATTCATTTGTTTATAAACTGGTCAGTGAGTTAAGGCATCTGGCTATGGAACCAAATATTAGGAGCTCAATTCCTCTAGGAGAAGAGCTAATCTCTGTAGCCTTGAGCAAGCTACAATGTCAGGGCAACCCCAAGAAAAGGGAATGATAAATTACTCCTGAGTAATCTCTACCTAGAAAACTCTGGAAAAAGCCACAATAATACAGAATTAACTTGACAGCATGTTGTTGTTGTAAACTTGTGAACGGTTTTCTGGATTACAACTCCCTGAATCTTAAGACTCAGGCATTCCCACTGGCCATGCTGGTTGGAAGATATTGGAAGCTGTAACCCCAAATATATTCTTATTAAGCTCTGCCTACACTAGTAAGTCAATTTCTATTTATGGTGATCCTTTTCAGAGTCTTCTAGACATACCATATGCAGAAGTGCTTTACTAGTCTCTTCTTCTTGGACTGCTCTGGAACTGCAGCTTGCCCAAAGCTACACAGGCTGCTTCTTTTCTTACATCCTGTGGGGAATCAAACTCTAAGCAACCAAGTATGTGCCAGTTCAGTGAGCTATCTGACCAGCTTTGCAAAACTCTACAATATATAATATCTGGCATAATCCTTAACACTAGATGGCACCAGAACCATAAGCAAGCCATATTTATTTTGAAGCCAAATAAAAGCTAAAAGTTTTTCTTCTGAAAACTACCACATCTCACTCAATCAACCAAGAACATTTCAGTTGCCATTGCTAGAATCTTAAGGTATTCTTAACAGTTTGAATACATACATGTGCAGACACAAAGAATTGGCTAAAGGCTTTTTGTTTCTATTTTATTTCATTCTGGCCAGAGTTCCAGGCTTCCTCTGATGATGTGCACAAATAAAACAGTATTCAGGAAATAAGGCAAACTTGGGCAAGTCCATATTTTAAAAAAATAGATAGCACCAGGAAGAGAAAATATGTACCTTGAAGTTCAATTTATGACAATGAGAAAAAGAGACTTTTTGTTGGACTTCAATTGAGTTAAGGTTTCAGGAATCCACACAAGGTATTTCTTCATCCCAACAGAGTACCAAAGCTTTAATAATTGACATAAATAGTGGTAACTGGGCAGAGAGAGAGAAATCTCTTTAATTAAATCACAGCTCTTCAGTATTTTCCCAGTTGTGTGTGCACTTTTTTGATCCTGAATGTATCAAATAGATGATGCAGTAGATTAAATGTTTTTTCAATTATTTTTAATAGCACAATCATATAATTCACGAAGATGGTTCATACATAATGCACAATTTTAAAGCTGTTAGCAAAAGCGTTCATAGAATCGTAGAATAGCAAAGTCCAAAAGGACCTATGAGGCCATCAAGTCCTACACCCACCCACCCCGCTCAATGCAGGAATAAAAATCAAAGGATATCCGCAAGGTAGTTCTCTAAGTTTCGCTTGAATGCCTCCAGTGTTGGAGCACTCACTACCTCTTGATGTAATTGGTTCCACTGTCACACTACTCTAACAAGATGTTTTTTCCTGATATTCAATCAAAATTTGGTTTCCTGTAACTTGAGCCCATTATTGTATGTCCTGCATTCTGGAGTGATCAAGAACAAATCCTGCTCCTCCTCTGAATGACAGCCTTTTAAGTATTTTGAAAGGTGTCATATCACCCCTCTGTCTCCTTTTCTCAAGGCTAAACATGCCCAATTATTTCAGTCTTTACTCATAGAGCTCAGTTTCCAGCCCCCTGATCATCCTTGTTGCCACCCTCTGAACTTGTTCCAATTTGTCAGCATCCTTCTTGAAGTCTGATGTCCAGAACTGGACACAATAATCAAGGTGAGGCCTAACCAGTGCTGAACAGAGTTGAACTAGCACCTCATGGGATATGGAAACTATACCTCTGTTAATGGAGACCAAAATAATATGGTTATTAAAAAGGCATTTGCCTTTTTAATAACCATATTATACTGTTGGTTCACATTCAGCTTGTGATCTATGACAATTCCAAAATCCTTCTCGCCTGTAGTACTGATGAGCCAGGTATCCCACATCTTGTAATTGTGTATTGGTCTTCTTTTTCCAAGGTGCAGTACTTTGCACTCAACCCCACCTAATTTCATTCTGTTGTTTTCAGCCCAGTGTTCCAGCCTATCAAGATCATTTTGAATTTTTTTTCTGTCTTCAAGGTATTAGCTATTCCACCCAATTTTGTCTCATGTGCAGATTTGACAAGCATTCCCTGCACTCCCTCATCCAAGTTATTAATAAAAATGTAAAAGAGCATGGACCCATGACCTACTTGTTTTCTCTGCCCAGTTGGAGGAGGAGCCATTAACCTTGTGAGTACGATTCTGTTGCCAATTGTGTATCCATCGGACACTTGATCTATCCAGCCCACATTTAGTTAGCTTGCTAATCAGGATATCATGGGGCACTTTGTCAAAAGCTTTTCGAAAGTCAAGATATACTATGTCTACAGCATTCCCTCTGTCTATCAGGGAGGTTACACAATAAAAATATGATTAGTCCAGCAGGATTTGTTCTTGTCGTATCCACTTTGGTTTCCAGTTATTTCTGCATTGTTTTCTAGGTGCTTGCATAGTGGCCATTTTATAATTTGTTCCAGAATTTTCTACTTTTGCAACAGCAGCAAAAAAAAAAAAGGAAGAAAGAAAGAAAAATTACTGGCTTCTTGTCTATTTTACAATAAAGAAAAGGTACAGTTGCATAAGAGGCACTTCTCACCAAATATTTTGAGTTTGGAATGTATGCATAAGAGGTAAAGTAAGTAAGTTGTACTTTGTTCCCACTAAAATCTATCAGATACAAATAAACTGTGGTGACTAATTTATAATCTTAGATCTTAGAACTGCAAGGGACCCTATGGATCATCAAGTCGAGCTTCTGTCAGGGAGGCACAGTGGGGAATCAAACTCCCAACCTCTGCCTCTGCATCCAAATGCCTAACCCACTGAGTATCCAGCAGTTTTACTGACAGTGGGATTTCAGTGCAATTAATGTGCACCTGGATCCAACCCAATGATAATTTTCAGATGACTTGGCTTGATTTTTAAGTCCAGTTTATATACTTACAGCAAAACTGGGTTTGCACAAAACACAACCCCAATAATTTAAAAAAGACTCAAGCACACTGCAGTGAAGAGTGGTAATCCTATGTAGTGGGTCCGACACTGATTTCGCTAGGAGAAGTTATGTACTAAAGCCTAGAAACATTACTTTGTTTTGGAACAGAGCTCCATGGTCTAGCTGACTGACTGAACGATTGAGGGATTGATTTGTAATCTGTTTTATATCAAAAGATCTCATGGCAGGGAACAGTCCAAAAATCATCTTAAAACAATCTACAACGACTCAAATAACTTCACAGACTTTTACAAAAGTTAGCAATCTGAGCAAAACCAAACCAGAGAAATGTTGAATTCCAACTAAGACGTTACAGTGGACCCTCTACTTAAGGAATTAATCCGTATTGGAATGGTGGCTGCAAGTCTAAAAGTCTGTAAGTCGAATCTCCATTGACCTACAATGCACTGAAAACCGATTAATCCCATAACCAGTGGTTTTTATTCTATTTTTATTTCATTTTGGTTTTTTTCTGGTCTGTAAGTCGATTCTCTGGCTGCAAGTCGAATCTAAATTTTGCAGCCAGAGAAGTCTGTAACTCGAAAAGTCTGCAAGTCGAGGGTCCACTGTATTTCCTTGGAGCCTGAAAATGGATGGATGGACAAGCTATGTTTTAACTTGGCACCAAAACAAGAGCAATGCTAAAGTAACTTTTCTAAGCTCTATACTATTATCAGTACTAATGATAATGCACGTTGCTTTAGAGAGTAATGATGCAGCTCTACATGCTGATAAGACAGGTTAGGCATACAAAAGGAGGGAGAGGCACAAGGCAAGAGTTAAGACTACTCCATCTTCCATGCCACTGTTGACATTAGTCATCTTCACCACCACAGAGCAGCAAGAGGCCTTTCCTGTAGTCACCCGATGTATCTTTCTACAAATCAAAACACAGGGAATGAGTCAGTCATGACTACAAGAAATATATTTCGCAGATGCTTTTTCCCCCATTGCAGGGATTCTATTTATTTGACTATTCACTCAAAGGAACAGCACATGAAAGTTATCCAGTAACTGATTTATTTTCTACTATATATGGAGAATTGGCAGAAGCAAAATAGGAGCCATCTACTTATCTTCCACTTGCAGATCCCTGAAGTCATATAACTTGAAGTGTTGGGGTACGATTTAAACAACTTTAATATCCTTTAGCAAAAGGAGATGCTTAAACAATCTACAAATCATTTTCAGCCAGAGTGCATATATTCAAGTCGATTTAGTTTCATTTACTTTGGCAGCCAATAAACCCTGTGCCTGAGAACTCAACCCCTATTGATAGGAAATATACATTTCCCTTGATGGCAGACTGTTGTTGATCTTAACAAATTTGTAGCAAAACAAAAACAAACCTCTTCAATTTTGTCTCTCTTTATGGGGCCACACAAACCAGCTCTATTGCTGATGCAAAAAGAAAACAAAGTAAACCTATCATATAAAGTAAGACCTACCTGAATGGCATGGTACAAAGATTTTGCAAAATTCTTTCTGAATGCTTGCCTGATGTCCAACAGATCAATCTCACTCCTTGAAACAATGATTCTGATCAGTGTTTCATAATCAGTTCCTGCTCCCTGGTAAGAATGGGAAGGGATCCACTTTTAAAAAGAAACTTATTAAAGACATAACACACCCAGAACTCAAAAAACCCTCCTTTTTAAGAATGCCACTGCCCAAATATACAGCAGTTAAGACTCTGATTTTGCTAGCATGTCATATTTATTTATTGTGCTGATGCCAAGAGGCTTTGCAGCAGCATTGACTTTTTATAATGCCTTACATTTTAAAATTAAAGTTAGAATTCGGACCATCAGAAAATACTGCATATCTTCACACACACAAACATAACATTCACTGTCACCCCACTATGGAATATATAGCAACTCTTTGAATTAGCCCACATTTTACTTTTAAGAATATTCTCTTTCTCTGTGTGTTTCTCTTTTGTAAAGACAGTAAAATAAATCACTCACTTTCATCGCATAATAAAGCGATTCAGCAAAATAGGCAGGAACACTTCGGACACACTTCACTGGGAAAGAAAACAACAATCCTTCTGAATAGTATGAAAACTGATCCCTTTGCAGATGAAAAACAACTTCATTTAGCAAGGTGCTGAGAGACAGCATCCCTATCTCTCCTCAACACACACTACAGCAAAAGCTGTTCCTAGAATTTTCCAAAAATAGGAGATTGAGCCATTATATTTAACTGTAAGTATCTCTAATTAGACTTGAAATAAAACATACCCAAGCAGTGACCCTGGCTGCAATTCAGTGTACTCCTAAACTGATAGTAAAGTCCAGCAAACTTAATTTTTAAAATTTATTTATTTATTTATTTAATACCCCGCCCATCTAGACTGTAGTCTACTCTGGGTGGCTAACAACACTCAAGAATAAAATAAAACAGCAACATTAATACAACTGAAGATAGCAAATAAATTAGGTATTGACAGGAGAGAAGGCCTGCCTAAAGAGCCAGGTCTTGAGTTGGCTCCTAAAAACACCCAGCGAGGGAGCCAGACAAATTTCTGGCTTAAGAGACAATTACTTCCATGTAGACATGCACAGGATTGCACTGCTATTCCTCCTACATTGCAATAAAATCTAGAATTTAGATCACTACGTTGAAAAAAAATACTAACAGCAACCACATCTCCACTTCACCTTCTCTGAGGTACTTAACTGGACAATCAATAGAAGGTTTAGACTTGAATGAATGTTATCACGCGGCTTCCTCTCAAGAGCTCAATTGCTGTTGTTATAAACTGTGTATTGAGAGGAGATCTGATTATTACCAATTGCCAGAAGCAGCTTCTCGAGTGCACCAGAGGTTTCACGGTCAATAGTTTCTTCAATCTGAAAGCCAGAGATGGTCATGTATTTGTCGAAGACTGGAAGACAAAAAAGTATATGTAGAAATCTTCAGCAATACAAAGCCTTGATGACAAAAAATACCAGTGCAAAAGCCAACATGGTATGAGGTGAGAGGATAGGAGATAAACTTGGCCAAGAGGGGAAAAAAGACCTACAGCAGAGTGATTGAAATAGTAAATATTTTAAAAATCTTTAAAAAACCCAAAATAATAATTTTAAAAAGCAAGTCTTCACTTGGGAATAGAGAGAAAGTAATGTTGACTCCAGGCAATTTTTCCTCAAACACATTTGCTCAAAATTTTGGGGAACATATAGAAGTTCTTCCATATTCCCCTCCCTGAGGTATCTTTGGCTGAGTGTGTATCCTTTTTTCAAAACTGCAAGTCATTCAGAACACCTCAGGAGCAGTTCCCTCTCCCCCAAAAGCAGAATTGCTTCCTATAGGTACTCTTAGAGAACACAAGGGGGATTTTTCGATTAAGACAGACAGAACAAACGAATGAAAATACTGAGATGGTGCAGGTGTAGTCCTACAAGAGCCACCACTCAGTTGTTGTGCAGTCCTTCTGGAAGCTGTTCATACCACCCTTCGCAACGAGCAGGTGCACTGGGGAAATGGCAAGCAGCCCCTTCCAACCGAATGCATAATACACTGATTATTATAACCCTTAGAGAAAACAGTCAGAACATTTGACCATCTCACTCACCTTTCCTTAGGTGAGATACACTTCGAGTTCCCAGAATGGTGATGAACTTTTCTTCATCAGTTCCCCACTTTAGCTCACCAGCTCTGAACAGTTCCTATGATAAGGAGTGAGAGGGAAAAATCCATTATTTCGGGTCCCAAAGGCAGACATGTTTGTTTTTCTATATTTGGAAAAGAGCTACTGCAAGTGATAACATTTTGTCCCAAAGCATTTAAATCAGGAAGGAAGTTCGCGAAGGCTTTCATGGCCAGGATCTAATTGTTGTTGTGGGTTTTCATGGCCAAAGAGCCTGAAAACCCCACAACAACCACGGGAAGGAAGTGTTTGATCAACCTGGCAGTTTCCTGATGTTCTGGATTACAAGCCCCATCACATCCAGGTAGCAAATCCAACTGCCAAGCTGGATGAGGATAATGTAGTCTAACACATTGGGAGGCTGTCCATTCAGGGAAGGTTGGCATGAGATACATCCTAAAGCTGGAACCTAAACCAGTTCCAAGAATCAAACTCCAGAGGAAAGGTAATGTGGTAGAGTGGTTCAACTGCAGAGTCATGACTCAGGAAACCAAGGTTCAGATCTTCACTTAGTCATGAAGCTCACTAACTCTGGTCTAGTCATTGCCTCTCAGCCCACCCCCACCTCACAGGGCTACTATGAAGACAAAGGGAAGAGACAATATACATGCAACTAATGCATAAGTAGAACTTTGAACTGTTCCTTGCAGAACCAGTATGTGTTCACACCTTTGGGCACTTCTCTATGGCTCTCGCTCTATTGTGACATTTAGTTACACATAGGGGATCTCTAAGAGGCAGAAGCAGTGTTTGAACAGGTACTGTAATTGTTTATGAACAAAGGTGAAGACAGCAAGAAAAGAAGATCAAATAAATGTAGTCATGGCCTTGAGTTTGCAAGATCATAGTGGGGGACCTTAGTGAATGACAGGACATTCTGGAAGCCACTCATTCAGTCAACGTAAGTCTGAAGGGACTTGGCAGCACATAACTGCATCGTTTATGGAGGCCTTCCCTGGCCAACAATGATGATTTCACTTAGACTGTAAGCCATGAGACTTTTAAAAATATTTTAATTAATGTATGCATTTAAAACAGTTTCAAAATTGATTTGTATTCTCTCAACAAATGATTTTGAAAGCAGATTTTTTGATATGCAGAACTGCCCTGCTAGACACCCTACACTAAAAAAAGCAAAAGAGAAGAAAAAAGAAGAAAAAGAAAAATATGAACACAAGAAGGGTCTCTCTTCCCATTAAACCTTTCATCTCCAGCAGTTTCTCCACAGGAGTCAATAATTTTTATCTACTATTGAGAGATGACTCATTTATGAATTTGCCTTGGGTCAGTAATGACATTATCTATCCCTTCAGCTTCATCCAATGTGTTTTTGCTAGAAATACTGCTCTACTCACCCACCCCTTGTCACCCCCAGCAGGATCACAATAATCTTTGAATGATTTTAAAGCTCCTGCAAAGGCATCTGTACAGTCTATTCACACTGTTATACATTTCTAATTCAATGCCTTTCTCCAATGCATAACATGTATCTATTTTTCCAACTGCACAACTTTCCATCAACCAACTTTTTTTCCAGTGCATGTTTTTGTGTCCAACTCTGATCAGAAAAGAACCCAGTCTCCTGCATTGTACTGTATATCTTTTTAATATGGGTGGCTTAGAGATGTTACTCTTACCAAATGGTATATAAATACTATGAATAGGACAGAATAGAACATGATCTTTTGGGGTCTCCCTGACTCTCCCATTAACCAGCCATTACACACAGGTTTTCCTCTGGACACTGCATTTCTTGATGGTCTCCATTACCAACATTTCAAATACAGTAGGACCCCCCCATGGATACGAGGATTAGTTCCAAGCCTTGGCCCTGGATGCTGAAAAATGTGGAGTATACATAGCATGGTCTCTAGTTCTCTTTAGTGGCTAGTTCTGGTAACCATCTATAGAAATATTTATTTCTAGGATTTTTCTTTGAATATGCTTAGTATTTTCAGACTGTGAATAAGTGAATCAGCGGATACCAATCCCACGGACACTGGGGTACTACTGTAGTTCATAAAGAAAACCCTTAATTGCAGATGACAGGCATCTGTGCTAAACATAATAGCTGAAATCCATTATGAAAGGCTCCAGAAGTGATAGGGAAAAAAACTGTAGCAGTATGGAAGTAATATCTACAAAGCATTTCAACAGGTGTGCCACATAACAGTCATGATGTGAACTGCACAATTAACTGCACAATCAAATTATGCAATACTGGCTGCCTGGGCATAATGCCCAGCGCATTACCCCACGTACAACTTTACATTACATCAACCTGAACATGATTTTAGCCACTAGCATAAGCCACTTATACAGATATTATCATAATTTATTCTGATTTTGCACCAATGCTTCCGATGCAATTTTAAAATCATTTAAAAACATTCCTGGCCACATTGGTTAATGACTTTGTCAATAACCCTGTTTAGAAACAGAGAATTGAAACAAAATAGAAAAAGAGGGAGAGAGAAATCAATTTCACAGCTGTCTGTTCAAATCTAAAACATAAAACATGGTCATCCAAATGACAAGGTGTTTCATAGGTGAGACTTCAAAGGTGAGACTTAGTCTGATCTTGCAAGTTAACGTGTTATTAAAGCTCTGAGTAATTGCACAAAGAGGCAGAACAGTTACCTTTTTTGCACACCTCCTCCTAGAACATCCTAAGCCAGCATGTTACACTTCAGGAAGGTAATTTCCCAGCTCCAATTATATTCACGGATCGATTTATTTTGGTCTGCTTTGGTAGTGGCCCAAAGCATCTACTTGCTACCTACTCAGCTCCTCTCAGAACAGTTTTGATGTTGAATGTCAAGTCAAAATTGCTTCCAAAACCAATGCAAATGTAGAGGAAAAGTTCCTGTCTTACCTCCCAGCAATGTCCTATGAAAGGGGGCAAGGTTCACTTTCTGAAGCACGACAAGCACTGCCAAACCAGGCAAGGGTTCACTCCCTTTAAGTATTTATTACATTTGAATTAAGAGGCTGAAGAAGGCAGCCACGCAACAGTCCTCTGAAGTGGGTTACACTGAAGCATAAGGAATAACCAGGATTTGAACCCCGAGTCTCCCCTAGTATGACTCCTAGGTTCTTAACCTATGGCCCCCATAGCTCTGGGAGGGGCCACAATGTCTTTACAGGGGGTCTGTGAAGGCTTGGAAAAATGTTATGAAAGAAACAAATCTTAATTTTCCTTGTTTGTGTAAAACTTGGTTTTTCTAACCTACCACCTGCATTAAAAGTTAAAATTGCTTATGAAAATAACTGTTTGATAGCAAATAGTTATTCAATATTTCTTGCTACTGAGGCAGCACAAAATATTTCTTGCTACTGAGCAGTCAGTCAGAAACTGCAGGAAGAGAGTCAGTCAGTCTATGCCAGTGTGATAATATTATTTCAAATCTTTATTGAATCATCCCAATAAAAATATAGAAGTGTGTGCATTAACAGATTGATTTATTTCTCCCCTCTTTCCAAATCTCAAGACCCTTCATGAGAAACTTTAAATAAATATTTGATGCACTTTAGGGTTTTATATCTTGAGTTAAGGCTTGGTGGACTGTAGCAACAAAAGATATTTAACGGGGCTCCGTGGTAAAGAACAGGTTAAGAACTGCTGATCTAAGCCACTACACCTCACGAACTCTTATAGTGTACTACACAGCTTGACTCCCTTTTAATGGCCATGGCTCCATTTTACAGAACTCTCGAATCTGTGGTCTAGTCAGGTATTCACAATTCCCTGCAAGTTTGGGTGAATGCACTGACTAGAACTCTCTAGCAGAAAATGTGCCAAGCACCACACCAAGCTACAAATCACAGAAATATCAAAACAAATCACATGATAGGCCCATGGCCATTAAACTGAGTTTGAAGTACTATAACTGGGCTGAGCTGAGGGGCAATAGTATTACTGTTCCCAGTGGTTGTTCTCAGCCTGTGGAACCCCCCCTCCCAAGGGAAGCTGGCATGGCCTCTTCCTTCTAGTACTTCCACCAGCTTTGAATTGCTGGGTGAGCAATTTTTCTCACTGTTATGCTTTTCATTCAATTGTGCAGAAGATAAAAAGATCATAGTATGTTCTGCTGCCTTGGGTTCTTTTTAAGGTGGGATAAAAATATTTTAAATAGATTCTGCTTTCACTGGTTTAACTAGTTTTGTGAGCTGTGCGTCCCCCATCTCACAGAGGGTTACATGAGTGAATGAGAAATGGAACCTGGCCTGCCTCACAGGGCAGGTGGGTGCTTTGCTCCACGATGTTTCCTGAAGGTCCCAGGCTGTGCTCTGAAGGCACATGATGCAGTGTTACTGATTTTTTACTACATATCCCATAATGCATGATCACTGGCTGTGCTCAGCAGATCTAATTCAAACTGCAGGGGGAAAAAGATCTTGAGGGCTGCATGTGTTGACACTTGCTTTATTATATAATGTTACTTCTGATCTTTTCTATAAACCTGTCTATGAGGCATGGCTTCATTAAAAGACTGAAGCTACAAGGCCAAAGTCAACAGTACTTGTAGCCATTTTTTTCCTCACGTACACCACAGGGAGTAAGTCTTTGGAACTCAAATATTAACTCAGGATAAATTATTTGTTTCACATGAGTGGCAAGTTGGATGGATGAATGGCTTTATGAGCTACACTTCTCCGAGAGGCAGCAATTTTTGCAGTAAAAACTCTCTCTTGTGGAACACTATGACTTCACACAAGTCCAAGAGGCTGTAACAGTAATTCTTCAGAACTAATCTAGGAACCCATTTCTGTAGAAACCTGCTTATATAAATACTGACACTCCAACAAGCTATTTCATGTAGATAGGGGAGAGAAATTTGCTTAAACCACTGTCTTGACTGCACTGTTATTTTGTAAAGTCCAATTCTGGATTAACAGCAGGACATTTTCATTAGACCAACAGAAACTAACATAAAAGTTGGCAAATGTATCTTCCATGCATTTTGCTGTTATTTCTACAAGGCCAATTCAACACCTTTCATATTGCTCTTGTATTTGATATTCCCATTTATCACCTCCCTTTTGCATAACCAAGGCTTTTCACACATCTGAGTGCTATCCATATACTGGGGAAAAATGATCTGAAACTGGAAAAAATGTAGCATTTGATGAAGTCATTGTGTGAGGAAACAGCTAGGATTACTATAATTAACCAGTCAGGCAGCCTAAGCTAAAATACAGTGTGACCTAAGCAACTGCTTGAGGCTACCACTCCTGCTTCCTGTTTGTAAGCCAACTCAGAGCAAACAAAGTAGAACCATGGAAACAGTTATTCATCAGAGGCGTCTCTGTGCCTAGGGTAGAAGATTCCCAAAACAGCCACAAATGTGGTGGCAAGCACTGCAATAATGGTACTTCAAAGTAATATTAAATCAGCAGTTTCAACATCAAGCCTTTTTATCAGATGTCCCTATAACTCACTTTAGCATCAGTTTTATACTGACTTGGGTCAATGTAGTGTCAAAGTTACAACTGAAGTAGGAAGGAGGAGGCTGGGGTTCAAATCCATGCTCAGCCATAAAACTCAATGAGGGAAACTACGCTATGGGAGGGAACGTTTCATGGCTTAACCTATCACACAGAGTGATTTGAAAATAATTTTATACAGAACCCTGAGCTTCTTCGGATAAAATGTAGCAACACATGAAATGTACAAGAAGATCCAATACTAGATCTTCCAGCATGGAGGTGTGAGAACCTTGTGTTTGGCACAACCTCTCTTCAACTAAGTTTCAAGATCTCCTTTTTCCCTCAGAACCTCAAGGCAGCTACTAGGGTTTGAACCCAGGTTGTGAGCAGAGTTTGGGTTGCAGCACAGCAATCACTGTGCCGTAAGAACCTTCTGTTAAATCTGATGAGTTGGAAGTTGAGATGAGCACAGACCACAGTACGGAGGTCTGGCCCAATTTGTCACCACACTCGCACAGGTACTGTGCAGGCACAGTGCCTTCCCCCCTCCTCTGCAAAGTCACCAATTCCTTGGGGTACACACATTTCCCTCTCCACCTCCCCAGCATGACTGTCCATTCAGCTTTTGCAGCATGCTCTTCCCTTTTCCACCAGCTGCCCACTCAAAGGCAACACTGCAGGAATCCCTGCCCTGCCTCCTCGTCTGAGTGGGTGGCTCACAGAGGAGGCAGAAGAGGGAAGAGCATGCTGCAAAAGGTGAGTGGGAAGTTGTGCTCCGGAGGAAAGGAGATAAATGCACATCACTCAAGGAATTGGCATGTGTGCAGGGAAGTGGGAGGGTGCAGTACCCATACAACATCTGTGCAAGTGCAACAACAAATTGAGGTTTGTACCCATCTTTAGTTGAAAGCCCTAAACAAGTCTATTTCTGTACTTTGAGGGCAGAGACTTAATACAGTGGGGTCTCTACTTAAGAACTTAATCCGTATTGGAAGGTGGTTCTCAAGTTGAAAAGTTCTTATGTTGAATCTGCATTTCCCATAGGAATGCATTGAAAACCATTTAATCTGTATCTGCTCTTTTCCGTCCATAGAAACTACAGTGGAACCTCTACTTAAGAACTTAATCCGTTTTGGAATGGTGTTCTTAAGTTGAAACGTTCTTAAATTGAAGCAAAATTTCCCATAGGAATGGACTGAAAACCAATTAATCCGTTCTGGCTGGTTTTTTTTGTTTGTTTGTTTTGTTTTGTTTTGTTTTTTGTTATGTAGAGGTGCGTTCGTACATTGAAGCATTAGTTCCCATAGGAACTAATGCAAAGCTGGTTAATACGTACTCTACCACTAGGGGAAGAATTTTTTTTAACCTAAAATGACCTAAGATTAAAAAAAGAGCAGGAAAGGTTTTTTTCCCTGTTCTTATCTTGGATTTCTGTTCTCAAGTAGAAGCAAAATTTAGCAAATGGAGCTGTTCTTAAGTTGGATTGTTCTTAAGTAGGGACGTTCTTAAGTAGAGACCCCACTGTAATGCACTTTCAGATCAGGCTAGTGGCCAAAGTTTAGTTTTCCCACAATGCTATTTAACAGGGACTATCTTGGAGATAACATGGTAGCTATCACAAAGAAATGATGACTACTACCCAGGGAGAAGGGGGGCAGACATTTCTTTGCTCAAATGCACCTCACAATAATCAACTCTGGGAAAAACTATACGGTGGTTAGAATTCCAGCAGAGCTTCATTAAGGTTTACTCATGTGTGCTACCTTGCACGCATCTGGAATTCACAACCACCCACCTAAGAACTCAGAATGTTACTCCTGCTCTCACTTAACTTACAGATTCATCACAACGCATAATAATAATGGCATGAGTTGCTAATATAATTTCCATGCTGGTAAGGTACAGGCTCTCTGAAACATGAGGAAAGAGATTATTCCAATGAAGAGAGTGGAAGACACACGAGCTACAAACCACGGCATAGAGAATCAGAAAGAGGAATGGAAGAAAACAGTAGGCATACATCACGAAAGTTTCAATACAGACTGAGAGGAAGAGGATGACCCACAGATTTAAAACCAGGGTAGAGAACTGTGGCCCTACCCATATATTGGACAACTTTCATAATCCCGCCCTGTGGTAAACCCACAATAAGTTGTTACTGTGATTCACATATTGTCTTGGGGTACAACCTATCCCATGGAGTCAAACTGTGTCCCCCAATTTGCTCCCTTCCATATGTGTGGGAGTATAACTTCCAGAATTTCATGTACCTTTAATATGTTATTGCAAACCTATTTGAAAAAGATGGGCAGAGAGATCCTCCACCTACCTGAGCATCCTGCTCCACCAACTTCTCATTAATATGGCCATCAGGATCTCTGTTAGCCTAAATGGTAAAACAAACAAGACAAAACAAAACAAAGGTAAGGACAGATTAATGAATGAACAAAGTGATGACTACACTTCATATAAAATCAGCACTATCAAACAGGACTAGGGTGTAGCACGCAATTTCTTCTATATGTATATTCTCCTTTTTCCATGTGTACTGCCAGTCATTGCCTCCCATATATTAGTGTTCAAGAAACTGGACTCTGCTATGCATGGGTGCCAGGCGGCCTTTGAACTTTAAATAGACCCAAGACCTGAACAAACCTCTATGGTCAATGTCAGTATTACAGAAAGGAGAGTGTATTGATCATGTGATACTCTGTTGTAATAATCAGCCTACAGCAAAGTTAGGGATGAATAAGAATTTTGTGTCAGTTTGTTGTCAATTAGGATTCACTAAATTTGCAAAATCTGGAAGTCTAAGAGAGAAAAACCAATAGGCCTGTCCATTCCTAAGTAATAGAAAACATCCAGCAGCATCTTGAGGAAACCAATAGCAACAAGGAAAGAAAGGCTCAATGGCACTCAATAGCAAAAGCAATCTGGGAGAGAAGGACAAATTTATGCCTTTTGGTTCATCCTTCCTTCTATTTTGGACTGGTAACCTGAGCCAATGACACCCTTGGTCATGACTTCCCACACATGCTATCAAGCATGCCTGATTCTAGGTATGTGAAGAATTCTCTCTAATTTCTTCATTCTTGTCAGTTTAGACTGTGCCAGCTCTGCAAGCACCTCATCAATGAATCTGAAAGTCTCAGAAAGAGTCTTCACCTTCCACCAAGAGTGAAACAAGGAGCTTTCCTCTCATAAGGTGACCAAAACGTGCATAAAATGTACCTGCAAAAAATAGTATTCTTTCCTTTTGAGAAGCAGATCGCACTTACACACACAGCAGACAAGGAAAGCCTGATGGTCTGGCAAAGAAAGTAGCTAACTATAAACTCAACATTTTGCATCCTTAAACACCCCATGACACAAACCAACAGCCATCTCACATTTTATGCAAATTCTATTTGCATAAACTGCACAATGTACTCAGAAATAAACCTGTAACAATTCGCACAAAATATTGTTCCAGTCACTACAACAGCAGAATAAAGAGCACCTGCAAATTTTTCACTCTTCTTTTTGATAAAGAGAACATAACAGAGCCATGTCCTCATGTGTGAGGGCAAAAGAGGATTTACACTCCTACATTATTCTAAGATCTGTCCACATGATCCAGAACATACAAGGAAATCTCAGGCACCGCATGTGAGGAGGAAAGATGATAAAGTAGAATCCAAATATTATAGAAACTTCAGTTTGAACAAAATAGTCTTTGCTTTGAATGTTGTATCTAAGTCTCTCTATCAAAACTTACCTGAAGAAGAACTACCAACATCCTCTGATAGAAACCAGAGGTGTCTGATTTTATATGAGCTTCTAAGTCAGCTTCATATTCTGGAACAAGAAAATATGCATTAGTCACCAAAGAAAATCTGAACAACTAGACTAAAGAAAATATATATTCAGGAGAGATTATACGTAATTGTGTTGGCTTTGTGAATGAATGTTCAGCACAAAGAGAAATGATGCCATGCAGAAGAGCTGACAATGGAAGTGTTAATGTGACTGATGCCACTATTCTCTAAAAATATGTGCTCGATGCTAAAATTGGATCTCAAGGGCGCAGACAAAGCAATGAAAAAAAGCTGCAGTGTGAAGAAAGTCAAGAAAGCAGCCAAACCCAGATTTAGAGAACAAAAAAATGTGATGGGCATTATGGCCAAAAACATGGAGGTTATGGTTGCCCACACCTGATCTAAAAACTATTGCACTCATTATCTTTTTGTAGGGTAGTCTTCACCATCCTGGTGCTCTCCCAAATTGTAGAAGCTGTAGCCCAACATATCTGGAGGTCGCCAGGCTAGGGTTCAAAACACAGAATCCTACCACTAGCTGTGGAAACATCAACAGAGTCCTTGCTGGCTTCTGACCATGAAACTCAATAGAGGTGCTTACAAAGAGACAACTGCATGAGAGCAGCTAAAGGTGTGTATTTATGCCATGTGATCAGAAACCAAATGATGAAGATCAAGCATGTGCATTTAGCTATTTGCCACACTTGACCTACAGATACCTGCACTGAACAGGCAGACATGGTTAAAAAAAGTTTCAGGGTGTTTTATGATTTTTTTTTTCCTGGCATGAGGAACAGTAAAAATATTTTCTATCTACACAACACTACTAACGGTCCTTCTGCAAAGTCTTCCTGGTAGCAGTTCCAGGGATCCCATAAATGGAAGTCAAGAAGAGTAACTTTATCACAAACTTTTATAAACATAAATGGTCGTCTCATTCAATTCGAATTCAGTTTTAGCAGATGACCTACTTTGTTAATGAAAATCATCACATATAACTAGGGTGGCCATATATTCTCTTTTAGGGAAGACAGTTCCTTATTTCAATGGCTGCCAGAAAATAATTCTCCCTTCTATCATCCGTTAGAAAGGCTGTCAAGCCCGTATCTCATTTAAAGATAAAGACTCATAACAGGGGAGATCGGGGACCTTGAAGTTGTTCGTCCACCTGGGACAGCAGATTCAACAGGCACAAAAACGACCGGATTCCTCTTCTTGGCCATTTGACTGAAATGTACTATAACCTGTCTTAACTTATAAAACTAATTCCCACTTTTGTATCTGCCCACTTAGATTAGCCTAGGTGACTTAGTGCAATTCAGTGACCTGTTTCATCTTTCTGGTGAATGTGTCAGTGGTAACCACTACGACTGCCTGTAGTGAATTTCAAATAATTGTTAAAACTAAGCCTTCACAGGTTATTAGAGCTAGAAAATTCTTCTTTTCAGGTAGATTAAATTCCAAGGAAAATATTAGAAGAACTGGATTCAATTACACAACGTAAAACACAAGACGTGTTTCCAAAAGAAGACATATGAAAGAAAAGCTTCCTTAATCTTCATTTCAAAAAACTTTGAAACGATATTTCCCCCTATTTTTCCACTTCCTTGTTCTAATATTTCAGTGTTTCACATATTTCTAAGATCCCACAAATATTGCTATCTTTCAGAGCACAGATTGTTACATTTTACCTTCCTGATAAACTTCCTTTATTTTCCGAACTTCAGCTGTTGTTCTTGATGCAAGAATTTCATTCAGGACTTTTTCATCTGTTCCTGCCCCCTGTAACCAATGAAATTTATTTGTGAAGTTATTTTTTGTTCAATTCACACAGTTAATGTAACTCCAAGTGTTAGAGAGAGATGGTGCTTGTTTCCTGCAGCCTCATATTTAAAACTCCAAAATACCAAAATCAAAATCTTCTAAAACTTTGTCTCCAGTATTTTAATTATATGAGTTTTTAAAAAAGTGCTTGCATAGCTTCACTTGTGCTCAAGATAATAAGATCATCAAAAGGTCAAAGTGATACAAAAACATTACATTAGACATGCAAACCACGAAACCGAAGTCTATCCTAAACCCTTGGCCTGCCTTAAAAAACCAAAGCCAAGCCCTACATAGCACAACTTCAACACACACAGTGAAGTGGCCAACAGAGAGCTGTTGGGGCCATAAATAAAAACAGCTTGTCTAACCATATATTCCTGCAGCCACATTTCATGTAAAGTTGAGCAACAAGACCTCTCCTGTTTATCGTATCAGTAGAAGCATTTGTGGAAGAACAGATGGCCTTCGGATATCTATGTTAGCTGTTGGGGTTTTTTCTAGCCAACTTTCCAAAAATATGTTTACCAACATTTATGGTGACTGGCAAAGATGTGGACTCACAATGGGGCTAAACGGCAAACAGTAGCTTCAACCTCTGAGGCTAGAGAATGAAACAGCGGACAGGGAGTGACCTCAAACAAAAATCAATGACTGCTTTCACAGGCCTTCAGACTGCATACGCATCTACTCACTTGCATAATACAACCAATTTGTCTGGAATTAACCGTCTCTCTTAATCAATAACATGGGTGACATAATCATTAACTGATGGCATAAAATTCCTTTTAAAATTACCAATTCTCTTCTCTAGGAAAATAAGGGGAAGGGGGCAGAAACACGCCACCAGAATGACCCACCACATTCTTCTCTTCTTCTGCCAGTTAGCCAACTGGTGACTTCACTTAAATCAACAGGAAATCACAGGAGTTTTGTTTTCTCAGTTACCTTGCCAAGCTGACACCAGCCCTCTACTCTTCTGAACTTCAACGTGAAACAAAAAAGTCAGTATTTAACTAATACTTTACTTAATGTGGTTGGCCTATTGGAACGACAGATGTTTACATAGCTAGACAGTAACTGTAGTAATAGATAAAATATATTTTGAATGGGCTTGTCTATGACAACTGAGAATAAAATTGACAAGTTCCTAATTCTCTTGTCTAATTGCAAGGCCCCATGGCAAATTCAGTTACCTAGTGAAGAAGTCTGTAAATTAATGTGCTACTGCTACTATAAGATATGACCTCTAGGTTTACAGGAAGGATTAGGAAAATCTATGGAAGATTATAATCAGCCACTGAAAACTGGGGCCACTGTATCAAACTGCAGGATGAAATGCTTCTGCTTCATACACTCTATCTGATTCCCACTCCCCTACAACAGAGAGACCATGTTCTTTTTCAAGCCTCACTGGGCTGTTTCTCCATTTCATTTTTTGTTTGTTTTGTTTTAAGGGTGTGGATTGAACACAATGAACATCAACCCCAATCACTTTAAATTTCATATTTCTCCACTGATTTCTATACATCCAATGTGCACCACGGGCATACGGAGAAAAGGCTTCTCAGTATGAATCAGACAATGGCCTATTGAAACAATTAGATGACTCTCTTAATCTCTTCGCTCGTTTTATATCCATATGTCTTTTCCTTCAGTCTCCTCTTCCAGTACAGTGGTGCCTCACTTGACGATGTTAATTCGTTCCAGCGAAATCGCTGTAGAGCGAAAACGTCGTCAAATGAAATTTAAAAACCCATTGAAACGCATTGAAAACCATTCAATGCATTCCAATGGGCTGAATACCTGTTCGTCCAGCGAAGATCCTCCATACGGAGGCCATTTTCTGTGCCTGCAAAGCAAGGAATCTGTCCTAGAAAACAGCAGGGGGGGCATTTTCTTCAGCTGGTGGCCATTTTGAAACCCGACGATCAGCTGTTTGCTGATCGTCGTAAAGCGAAAATCAGTTCCCAAAGCAGGGAACCGATCATTGCACAGCGAAAAAACACCATTTAAAACATCATTTTGCGATCGCAAAAGCGATCACAAAAAATGTCAATGTAAAGTGGATTCGTTGTAGAGCGGGGTAATCGTCCAGCGGGGCATGACTGTATATGATTTCATTCCCAGTCTTCAACATACTCTGTCTGGGTGCCTCTTCTCATTTGAGGGGAGGGGAAACCATTCATTAGGGGTTCCTTTTGTTTGTTTTGTAGTATTTCGAAGAAGAAGAAAGCATCTGCAATGCTCAGAATGCTCCCAGTCCTGCTAACATCTCTCTTGTATGTGAGCAGTGCCATTTTTGCTATGCAAGTGGAAAGCATCTGAGGGCATGAAATCATCATTGAAATAAATGTGACACTTATACAAAAAATTTAGGTTCAGAGCTAATTTGCCTCTCAGTAGGTACTGCTGAGGAGCAGGAATGGGAGAAGCTATTCATGGTCTGCTTGTAGGCTTCTAAAAGGGAACAGGTTGGCCATGTATGAACCAACAGATGAACCTATAATCTGATCCAGCAGAGTTCTGAGCTCACTTTTTCTCAGCAGCCTTGTAGAGAATTACATTTAATCACAAGCCAGAGCAGTTAGCCATCATTAAAAATATATATTTGCATACTGAAAGCAGACAAGCATACGTTTAACATAAAAGCACCATACAAAGTGAAAGACACACTGGGCAAAATCCTGTTGCTTAGCATAGTAAACCATATCAGAGTAGGTCCACTGAATTAAACAGGGGCGTTCATGAATCAACTTCCTTCATAAATTCCAGTGATTCAAATGGAATTGCTCTGTGACTTTAGTACAGTAAGGCAAAGTTGGAGGAGGTCCATTTAAATGAAACTCACAGAGAAGTTGGGTCACTAAATCCCTACTGATTCAACAGGCCTACTCCAGTATGACTTACTATGCTAAGCAACAGGATTCTGGCTATTGTAATCATGACATTCTGCTGGTGGAATGAACTGCTTAATTGCACACAATCCATTGACCAGATGCCCCTCTTGCAAAAGACAAAAGACCATCCAAAACCTGCTCTCTTCAGAATTACTCATGCATATAAGAAAATAAATGAAGCTTTTAAAATGAAATCAATAGTCCTAAATAGTCAAGCAGATCAGCCACCATAACTGGAAATGGGTAAATGAAGGAAAGCATAGCGTTGTGACACAGAAACAAACATTTCATCAATATTTTATTTTGTGCCACTCATATTACCTTAACGGCATGCTTCAGCGCGTGAGCATCATAAAGTCGGCTGGGTCTCATCAGTTGAACCATCAAGTTTTCAAATTTGCCAGTAAGTTCTGATTTTAAGTCAGCAACTAAATCCTAATTGACAGGACAAATAATGCTTAATTAATAAGTTAATTAGCAGAATTCAAAACTAATGCACCAGTCACATAAACTTACATATTATTGGAATTAATGAAGAAAAAAACAAGAAGAGTGATATATATTCAATGCGTGGAGGAGAGTACAGAGTGCTACAAGATATGTAACCAGCAGACCTAAAAATTGCCCATCACAAAGTCCACCTTGTGTGGATTTAACATAAGCACAGACACATCCACACAGAGACCAAAACTTGACCCAAAGCAGACGATGCTTACCCTTCCAAATAAGGTTTTAAAAGCAAGAGCAATTTCCTGACGTTGAGCATTGCTTCTGCTTGTTAGGATTTTCAGGATTGACTCTTCATCAGTGCCTTAAATTATGCAAATGAAAAACAGGATGATTTGTAGCCAAAAGATGAATATCAATATTTTGTAGATAAATGAGTCATTAAACACTGAAAGTGGGCTAAATTGCACATGAACATTCACTTTCTAGCAATCCTGCATTACTTGGACAACAGTCTATAAATGTCTCTTTACATTTGCATGCAATCTGTTTCTTGACAATCTACAATCAGCAATCCAAAGTTACTGCAATGTATATTTATGGTAAGGCTGCATCTCCCCCAATGCCATTAAAATGTTCATGCAAAGAATATGATGTCAGAAGTAGGGCAAGAATTTCTCCTCATTTTTTTCAAGAGTTGCCACTGACTATTTATGGCTTCTCATTTTACAACCTGCTGCTTCAGTATATTTTTTTTAATGGCTAAGGTTCTTACTGAAGTTATCTTACTGAATGTCACACAGTCATGTAACCAATCACACTTGGTCACAGCATAACATTACAACACCAGATCAAACTCAGAACTGCTGGATAGCTCAGTAGTTTAGGTATCTGGCTGGAGAGCCTGGGGTTGGGAGTTCAATTCGCCACTGATCCTGCTTGACAGGGACTGAACTCAATAATCCATAGGTTCCCTTCCAGCTTTGCAGTTCTAAAATGAGGATGAGGAGGATTAGAGCTATATTGCCCTTATTCTGGACAGGCTTCCCATGATGCTATACAGCCATATTGGTTATGTGATATCATTGTGAAGCCAAGTTAGAGTGGGAGCAATGTCACATCAGCATTTTGAACAGGCAAACACTTTAGCTTGATTTTTAGAATAATGGGAAAGTCACTTCTCAGGGACAAAGACTTCCATCAAACATGCCCCTTCCTTCCAGTCTTCATTCCAACTTTTGAGAGAGAGAAACCATCATCAGCATCTCTGGGGACCAATTTTAGTTCCTGGTTCCTGCTTAAACATAACATCTCCTCAACAATATTTGCACAAGCAAAACTTAAGATGACATACTCAGAAAGACATTCACATATCATGAATTCTTGATTTAAAAGTATTAATCAATACTCATCCATTTACGAGAAGCCATAAAATGTTAATAATTGTTGGATCTGATATGTTATCTTAACTTCTGCTTATGTAAATATCACTTAGCAGACACTAAACCAAGGTGGCATGCTGCAATCAGATTTTAGTCCCAAACATCCTTGTTCTACTGAGAACATTCCTGAATCCTAACCTCCAGTTGGCTTGTGCTTCAAACACCTTACCCTTGCACATCAGGGTGAGGCACATAATTAAAATCATTGGGAACACAGAAGATACAAAGTCAGACCAGTCATCTGTCTAACCCACTACTGACCATGACTGGCCTACTTGGGGGTGCCAAGGACTAAACCGAGGCCCTTCTGCATGGACAGTATGTGCCACTGACCAAGGGCCATTTTTCAAGCATTTGTTGCCCCCCCCTTCCTCCACTGCAACCTCCCTGCCAGTTTCTGCAGCTCTCCACATGTCTGACAGGAATATTTACAGTGGACAGCCAAGTCTGCGTATGTTCACTGTGTGGTTTTAAAACTGGAGCTTGCAAAGGCTGTTTTTTCTAGAAAACCATCCAAATAGCATGGTGGCAAGGGGGGGGGGGTTTCCCCACTGGAGTTGTTATTTTAAAAAGTAACTTTTCCAGTCAAATCAAGATTATAAATGCCACATAGAACCTATCTAAGTACAGAAGACTCTCAGCTACAGAAGTAACTGCTCCAGAATGTGGAAGACTATACAGTAATGACAAGTGACAAGGAATATGGAGTATGTGCGCCCAACAGATTTATCCTACCTCTTTTCTCACAATTTTAATGGTGAGTGACATTCTGAATAGAAATCTATTATATAAGTCATCGTGAAATGCTTACCCAAGCCCTTCATTGCCTTCCGAAGGACCTCAGCATCAGCTTTGGCATCAAAGCCAGAAACGCCCTTCACAGTACCTCTGGAATACTAGAAGAAAAAATAATATTGCACTGTCATACTGGGATCTTGTCTCGTGAGAAGAGCCATCTCAAGGCCAAGCCAGCATGGAGTAGGTGGGAAAATGCCTTTGCCTTCCAGAAATTTTGGGAAAGAATAACTCTGATTGGCTGTCAGATTGCAAAAGTCTGGAAAGGAGACATTTAATGTATATATGAAGATCAGAAGTTGCACTAGTCGGTTCAGCTTACTCCTGTGTTCAGTTATTTATTATTCTGTCATGCTGTTCCAGTATAAAGGCACTCTATGTTCTGAAGATATGCAGTCATGGGGAAACTCAATGGTTAAAGTGTGGACTGATCACAGAGCACATACCATGTCCATTCACAGGAGTCACGTATCTTTATGGATGTCCGACACAAATGAGGAGGAATACAAGTGAGCAGCTTTAAAAGTCACAAGGAATTTTCTTTCTCCACCCGGTTATTAATAGCTGCAAAATAGTGCAGCTGTATTATTGTGCAGCACAACAAATCAACATTCTAGAACACTGGTTCTTAACCTTGGGTTACTCAGGAGTTTTGGACTGCAACTCCCAGAAGCCTTCACCACCAACTGTGCTGGCTGGGGTTTCTGGGAGTTGCAGTTCAAAAGCATCCAAGTAACAAAGGTTAAGAACCACTGTTCTAGAAGATAACTGTAACAATGGAAGCAACCCAAACAAAAAAATAATAACTTTGAAAATGGACTTCAGATCATCCCCAATTGTGGCACACATATAGCAAACAATCCGCTCTTGCTCTGTTCCAAAATTTGGGAAGTATGGCCCAAAGGTTTTAGAATTATGTTTTTTAAAAATGTAAAACTGTTTTAACCTATTCAAAAACAGGTAAACCTAAAATTCCAGGATTTAAAATAGCTCATATAAATTGAAACAACTAATCTATAATCCTGAAAGTGAATGGTTCGCCCCACCCACTTTTTTATTTGGAAATATCCCAAGCTGCAGGGAGTGAATTATTGATCCTAAAAGAGGCTTTTCAAATAGGAAAAACAGTGACCTAGCTATAAACTGGGCATGTGTGGTACAGGCTTTCCAGGCAGATGAAACAATGTATCATATTGGTGTAGGAAAACTACAGGTTGACAAAACTTTACAGCTCTTATAAAAAGAGTAAAACATCTGAGTTTGCTTTAAAGAAAGTAATGGAATGACAGTCCTCTAGCCATTTTGCCATATATCTTCAGGAAATTTGCATACAATTCTATAAAGCATAAGCAGAGTATTTCTGTATTACAGCACACAGAATAGTTATGTCTGTCCCAGCCCTTAGTGCTTTCAGCAAAGAGGATTCTCCCAGGATTCCTGAGGCCAGGCTCCTGAGACAAGTTTTCAAAGAAGAAATCAGCTTCAGGTCTAGGACAGTGTGAACTTCTGAAGCTGTCAATAAGGATCCAATTGGATTTTTAACTCCTTCCTGGCCAAAGAGGGATTTGTGCTTGCAAAGAGATTCTGTGTCTGGCTGTAAAAATATTTTAAAAGAACAGAGAACAAATATTAAGAAACTCACTTGTCTACACTGCGAAATGACTATTTTCTGTTTTGTGTCTCAATGTTAACAGAGTTTGCTGCCTATATCGTGTCACAGTCTTAACCATTCAGAACATCTTGTCAGTATACAATGGTTTGGTCATTAAGAAAAAAACTCCAAAGATGTTACGTGCCATCAAGCAATAATATACTCATCTTCTGGGCACCTCTAGTACTGGGTAATTTTACATGAAGGAAGTTGCTCCTGGAATCTGTATTATTAAACTTCTGCTTAAAAAAGCTAAAACTTCATTTTTAAAAACCCCTTCAGTTCTGAATGTGGGATGTTTTGCTTTTGTATCCATGGATCAAAACTAACATTCACACTTGTCAAAAAACAGCCATGACAATTGCTTTGTGTTTGGGTGAGAAGTTGTTAACTGATTTTTTTAAAAAAGGAGCCAGCTTCTGGGATTTTCCCTTGCTAGGTGTCATTTTATGAATGATAGTGAGCACAAGCAGGTATACTGTAGACCAGTGGCCCCCAACTTTTTTGACACTGTGGACCAGCTGGGGGGACAGGCTCTGTGTGCAGGGAGCAGGGCACCCCCCCCCACACTCACATGCATGTGTGATGGGACTGTGCAGGTGGGCATTTGGGTGGTGTGGGGGGCAGAAAATCTGTCTCCGTGGCCCTGTCGAGCCAAGGCCACGGACCAGGAGTTGGGGACCCCTGCTGTAGACCATTCAGTATCGGTGGTGTCAACAGTTAAACTGCTCTTTGCCACATAAGGCTTGGCATCCTTTTTCCTGCTGGCAAGGCAGGCATGGTATTGTGTGCCAGTATCAGGCCATTTCCTGGTGTTTTGAATTGTGGATACAGAAAGAAAATATCCCACATTCATAAATTGGAGGGGGGGTTCCTTTGAAGAAATGACCATATGCCATAGACAATTCACTACTTCCTGGAATAATTCTGTGATGTAACACAGCATGCCAACAGTCACCACAGGAAAAAGAATCCCCTTATTACCTCACCGTCTCAACTTGGTGAGCTGGATCGACCCTAGATGTCACTGTGTCATAGGAAAATGGCCAGGGAAATGACTACTTCTACCTCCTTCTGTTCCTCTACTCAAAATTCCTCAGTGCATTTTGCTACATATTTTGGTACAATTCCAATATAAGCAGATTTCATTACAGAATGGCAAAGAACTACCTCTTTATTCTGACATTCTGGACTCAGCCTATCAGCCCAGTAAGGAAACTTGGCTCTATCAATTTCAGTTAATCAGCTCTATTGTTAGAAATTGGCAAAAGCCTTCAAGCTTACTAGGCGGCCATCAATGAAAATGAAGGGCAGAAGATCAAGTGGAATTTGGCATCTTAAACAGCAGTCATATTTTATTCAGCAGCAAATGTTTGTCATTTCAGGCCAAAGTTGAATCATTATATCTCAGCAGGGCAACTACACTGTAATAACACAAAAGAAACTAAGTGAAGACAACGGTTGCTGCCATTATGACTGCCAGTGCCCTCTGGCAAGCACAGTGAATGGCTTTGCTTCCTTCCACCTTTGAAGTTGAAGGAGGAAGAGTGGTTAAAGCCAACAGCTGTATAACAATCCCTGTTCCGTCTACAGCTCCACTGTTGGAACAAGCATTGGAACAATACAGTACAGCTTCTTATACTGAAGTCAGACCATTGGTCTGTAAAACCCAGTGCTATCAGCTTTGACTGGCAGCAGCTTTCCAGGGTTTCAAGATTCTCTTCTAGCCCTACATGATGATCCTCATATTCCCTGATTGCTTCCCAGCCAAGACCTAGACAAATCCAATCCAGCTGTCTTCCAAAACTGACAAGACTGGGTATTTTCAGAATAGGATGATGGCAAGAAGGCTAGAGGTTGTTTGGATGCCCAGCAGTTGAGCAGACTGTCAATATCCCAGCCAGCTTCCCCTGCAAGGAGTGCCCTTGCCCACTCAAGCACAAGGCGCCAGCAGCATATACTCCTTGCAAAGGGGCAGTATTTGCTGTAACAGCCAACTCAATATGCTTTTCATTTGCCTTTCCCACAAGAAAGGCTGACAGGCAGGGCCATTTGCAAGGGGAGGGAGGGACATGATAACTGAAACTCTGGATTAGCAAGGTCAGCCAGTGACTGTAGGCTTCTGCTATTGTTATCACACATCTGAATGCTCCACTGGATGCTCCAATTTTAAGACCTTATTAAAATCAAATAAAAGGCCTTCCTCCAGCTCAGTTCATTGTCCAATAGGAAAAAGAAAGGTTCCAAAATGACTAAATCAGAACTTCAGCTTTTCAATGGGCATGGCATCTACAGTGGTGTTCCCAACCAACCTCCCTGTTAACCTTTACTATTATTCAATAATTAATAGTTTATATACATTTTATATAAATTTATATAATTAAAATATACATTTTATATAACTTACAATGTACGTTTTACAAACTTGCTAATGGGAACAAAACTTTAAATTGTTAAACATGGAGGTTCTCTGAAGCAAGCTGTGTAACTAGAAAGAGTTACACACAGCTTGTGTGGCTGCCTGTTAAATGGATTCCTAGATCTTTATCAAGAGTACCCACAGTGTTTCCCATAAGAAGAACAATACAATAAATTAAGAATCCAGCATGCAGAATTTTGCAATACATTCCCACTCTCACATAAGTAGCCCCAGTTAAAGAGAACAGATTACAAAAGAGTCTGATCTTGCAAGTAGATTCAAGGCTTAGAATTTATTATGCAGCTATTCCAAGCAGAAGAAACGGATAAGCAGTTAACTGCTAGATTTTTGCTAAGGCAGGATCCTCCAGGTGTTTCAGATCAAGCTGCAGCCTCACTGGAAAACTACCAGGCTGCCAAAGATTTCATCATCCAGGACAGATGCCAATACTTGAATGCTGGAAACAAAGTTACTGAGAATGGGACTATAATCAGATCCTTTGCTACATGCATGCATTAAGAGAGCAAGACAGACAGAATGGGAGCAAACTGAACATGACGCAAGCCATATTTGACAATTTTCCAATAAAAACAGGAATTTTCTTTAAAATTAACAGCCTGGGAGCTTCCCGAATGATGTAACTAGGCAGCTTTATCTTCTTCCCTCCTGTCAACTTGTCAATTCAATTCATTATTTTCTTTACTTGATTTTAGTTCATCCTTTCTCCCAAGTCTCTCAAACAATCTTTCTTCCTCTTCTCCGAGAGGAGGATTTCATCCTATTAAGTTAAACACTTTAGGGAAGAAGAATCCCCAATCTCAACGAAGCACACTGAAAGTCAATTAGAGTGTGGTGTAAGAGGACTGCTTTATGGCCTGCCAGAAAGATGGAGAAATTGATTCCAGAAGAAATATAAAAGCTAAAATGACTAAACTGTGGTTATATGTCAGGCATATCAGGAGCGGACAACATTCATTGGAAAAGACAAGACAAAAGAAGTAGAAGGCAGTATAAAAAGAGAAAGATTTAACATTAGGTGGATTATGTCAATAAAGGAACTAGAGCCTTAAGTACAGTATGCAAGAACAGGGTTCTTAGTATGGGATCTTTCAGAGATCTTATATTCAGATGGTTGCCACAAATTGGAGGTGATTTAATGGCACCTAACAAGGAAACCCTAAATGAATAGAATAGAGCTTGCTGATGATGAATTTTAATTCACCACTTTTTCAATGATTTGTGGGCAGAGAACTGTAGTTGTGAATTCTTCACAGTTGATTTAGATGGCCCCGCAGAGTAGTTTCTCTTCACTCTGAATCTGGGGGCTAGATAAATTAATGCACAGAACACTAATTCCAAATTCTGTGTGCTTTTGTCTAATATAGCTATCTACTAAAAATGCACTGGAGAAGGCATTCTCTATATGGTCTTCTGTATGGAGAACTAGTGCAGGAAAATCACCCCAGAGGGAGATCACAGTTGCAATACAAGGATATCTGCAAGTGGGATCTGAAGGCCTTAGGAATGGACCTCAACAGATGGGAAACCTTGACATCTGAATATTCAGCCTGAAGGCAGGCGGCGCAGCATGGCCTCTCCCAATTTGAAGAGACACTTGTCCAACAGGCCGAGGCAAAGAGGCAGTCACGAAAGCAGCAAAATCAGGGAACTGGATGGGGTACAAATTGTATTTGTCTTCAGTGTGGAAGGGATTGTCAATCTCGCACTGGCCTTCTCAGCCACACTAGATGCTGTTCCAAGTCCTCTGTTCAGAACATGTTACCATAGTCTCTCGAGACTGAAGGATGCCTAATCATATGGGAACAAGCAGAGATGGGAAACATACTTTTTTCTGGAACACAGATCCCAGTCACCATGCCAACTGAAGTACCATGGGAGCTGGAGTTCCAAAGTTACTTTCCCCACATCTTGACCACACTATATACCTGTACTTCCCAATCTTTGATATTGTAGGTGGCTACTCCAAGGGAGGCCTGGAAGGCCTCAAGCAAAAAACAGGGCCTTCTCTGTAGTATTCACCTCATTTTGGAACTCCCTCATGATGGAGGTGCAACTGCCGCCCCCGCCCCCGCCCCCCATTTTCCAGGAGTCAGAAAGCAAATAAAAACCTGGCTCTTTATCCAGGCCTTTGAAAACTTCATTCCATCTTAATTTAAATTTTGATGTTACGTTGTGGCAACCCGGCGCAATGGTCAATTGTCCATTGTTGGATTCAGGTTTATTTTTTTAGCTTTGCCATCTTGAGATCTAGACAGGTTAACTGCAATGTATAGTTCAGCCCTGTGACAGAGGAACTATTACCATTAGTATGAGATCTTTAAAACAAAAAAGCAGGAATCCTAGATCGCCCAGTCAATTATATCAAGAAACAATAAAGGGCTGTGTTTTCTATTTGAAGTACCCTGAATATGCATCACAAAACATACATAAAATTGACACCAACACATTAATGGACTATGACTGCTTCCAATACTCTTAGGGTGACTGACTCTCACACATCAGCAACTGCTGCTATAGAAACAGCTTTGTTGGGAAAGCGAAGTCGGGCAGGTCAAGAAAACTCCTCCAATTACATAGAAAGCAGGAAAACACTGCAGCAGGAAGGTTACTTTATACATCAGGAGGTGGTATTTCACTATAAAATTACAGTTGTTCGACAAATCACATAAGCCCTTATAGACTAAGGAAAACACACAACACATCAATAACTTTAATAAGAAAGCTACTATCCTGGATGTCTTCTCTAAAACAGGAGAATTAAATTACTTCTTTTGCCATCAACTCCTGCTTCAGCATTCAACATGTTCCACATTTTATATTTTTTTGACATGTTGATTTGAATGTTACAACAAAGTCAAAATACACTGGATGTAGGGAAAATGTAAACAGCCTCTGGCAGCCTGCAAGGCTGGTATTCACTAAAAAATGCGGAGGGACTATTTCTAGTACTCACAACATGTCTGGCATTTAAAGCAGCATGTAAGAAAGAACAAACATTTGAGAAACTGTAGAGCTGATCAAAAATTATTCACATACACAATTTCATTCTAAACTGACTTTTGGGACTATAAATTAAAATATGCAATATTTCCTTCCTTATCAATCCTAACTTTTACTTTAAATGCACAAACTGGAGTGCATATAAGGTAACAGATACTACTCCAGTGTTTGGGAGGTTTTTGATTTTGTTAGTAATTTACGTCTTGCCAGTTCATTTCAAAATAAATCCAAAACAGGTGAGAGTATAAAATCGGTAACACTTTTTACAGTTCTTTATAACATTTATATACTACCTCTTTGCTCCTCTAACATCCTCCAAAGCTGTTTGCAATAATAAAATCCATTATCTTAAAATAACAATAATAAAACCTCCTAAGAGCAAAGAAAATAAACATTGCTGCCAATGTTAATGCTTAAGTTAAAAAAAGCTGAAACCAATAAAAGTTTGGTTATGATGTGAAATTCTGCATGCAGAGTGCTAAAATAATTATGGGGGTGTAGAAAAAACAGCCCCGAAAATATACACTGAATTTGTAAAGTGTGTTTTGAACAGCTGTTCTTTAAAAGTCACTGCAAAACAATCAGCCAACTTCAGCCAAGTCTGTATACACTATATATTAACATGAAAAAGAATATTTTTCATGCTTGACAGTTGAATATGTTTACAATCCAGTATGAAAGTAAACAAAGGAAAGGATGGAAAGCATTTTGAATTAATAAGTTTATAATTGGTTTGATTTGCAGGTATTGCTTACAGATCCTATGATTTGCTCTAACTTAATTTTACAACTCCTTTAATTTACACCCGCTGGCTGAATAACTGTTAGCCAAAATAATATTGCGTATTCTCATGGTGGCAGTTTGCCAGATTTTAATTTACAGGGATCGTATTTATAGGAGATGTAAAAGCAATAGAAATGTCCATTATAAATTTTCTGACTGTGTATTTAGTCTCTGTAACTTACATTTTAGGAAAATGTTCACGCGTAAGACTCTCTGACCTGACATGGTAAAATAATGTATAGACTTCATTCTTAAAACATCAAACATTGAATGCAAAAATTAAAAAACAAGTTACCTAAGGTAACAGGAGCATAAAATGCAAACACAGTCAAGTTGCATTTAACAAAAAGGTGCAGTAGTGAAGTAAGAGTACTTCGATTCGATACTGACAATATCAGGAAATATTTCGCCATACCAACCCAATGCTCAAGGTTACCCTGTTGAATCCCTGCCCACCCATTCAATGCACGGAGGCACTAGTCTCAGGATAACATCCTCCATCAGACAGCAAGTTAATCTAGAGGAGCCAGGACAGGCTATGTGGCCACAGTGGCCTCTGAAACAGAACAGGAGACACTGTCCAGGAAGAAGAGATGGGAGACTGACATCTCTGCTCACCCTTTTCTCCTGATATCTCTTGTCTGAGGCAGCTGCTCCAATGTGCCTTAATGGGATGGCCAGCCTTGAGTTGTGCTACTGGCCCAAATTTCATAGAAGTGCATGAGGAACATCTCAAAGAATATACCTGATGTTTAGAATGACCAGACTGGGTTCAGTTCTACAACATTTGTGGTTAAAATAACCCAACAAATCTTCTCAAAGGGCCAGACAGACTGCTATTATTGCTTTGATTTCAAGCTGCAGTTTCGTGATGCAGCTTTAAAAACCAAGGGAGAAAAAAAGTGGTGCACCATTCCTAACCCCAAGGATTCCTCTTCTGGTTAAATGAACAGGATCAACCCACCAGAGCTCTCAGCAGTTTCATTTTTGACTACAACTCCCAGAATCTCCTACCTAGTGGATGGTTCTGAGCCCTGTAAGCAAACAAAAACCCAAACCATCTCCAACCTCTGCAACTGACATGGTAATTCTGTAACTGGAACTCCAAATATCTCTTTATTTTACTTTTTATAAAAGGTGTGGGTGATTGAATGGCACTATGATGCAGGGGTGGAGATACCGCTCCACTCTGAGGGGATTCCTCAAGTTAAGTGATCCACATACCTTTTAACACTGCGGATCAAAATACAAAGGCTTCAGACATACAATATGTGGCTGATAGTAAGGGGGGAGGATGGTGGGAAGGTATCAGAGCTTTCTGCCATCACTGTCCCAGCCCAAACTGCGGATTTTGGTAAAGTTAGAAAAAAACACTGAGAAAGCCAGTCACACCATGTGTAATTTAACCTTCAGTTACTCCCTTCAATGCATAATTTAACTTTCAGCTGCAACTGTTGCACACACCAAGGAGACAGTATTGAAAGCATACTTCAAATGTTCAAAAGAAATTCACTTCGAAACTGTATAAAGATGCTACTTTTTAGAAATCATTCTTTAAAACAAAACAAAGGAAAGAGGAAGAATACAGTGAGCCAAGATGTCTAACCACAGAAAGGCAAATAAAGAAAAAGGAAAGAGTAGGAAAAGACAAATCAGAAGCTTTCTTCCCCCCCTCCTCATTTCCTTTCCTGCTTCTTAGTCACCAGAAAAAGGTTACACCCTCTTCACAGCAGAAATTAACAGTGCAGGAAAACTTGGCTAAAAGCATGGAAAATGAAAAAAGTCTGACGTGGACATCACATGGTGAGGAAGAGTTCATGCTGTTCCCAATTCCGCCTCTAGTTAAACAGCTGGATGGATTTTTGTCAAGACAGAATCCAGCATTTTAGCAACACTCAAGCAGAGCAAAAGTCACACACCCCACCCAGAATTTGAAAATGTCATTTAAAAAAAACATTACTGCCGGTGTCTTCCAGCCAACCAGTCAGTAGCCATGCTGGTTAGAGGATTCTGTAGTCCTAAAAAGGCAACAATTCCAAGTTCTAACCCCAAGTTGTGCATCCTAGTTTCCAACCTATCTTTAAAAAGATGCAAGATCACAAAGCATCCTGAGCAAGTATCCCAAATGGTAAAGTTTGGCAGTTTGGACCACAAGCACCAGTTTCAAAGCAATACTGTCATGGGAGTTTCTTTGCAATCAACCACTTGCTGCCTGTCTGCCTGTCTGTCTCTCAACTTAGTTAAGGGTCACAACAACTTTATAAGGGTGGACTGAATGGCAAAGGCCATGCTCACCCCTTCTGAAATAAAGATAACATCAGTGTGCACATATCTGTAAATGGCATTTATGTTTAAAAAAACCGGCATTCATGTTAAAACTGGAAATCAGTTTTCTCTCTCTCTACCCTTGACTTCATTTTTAAAAAGTTAAAGTAAACAAGCAGCAAGGAACGACTTACCATTGTTATGGCTTCAGGGATGGATCAGACGAGAAAGAAAACCTGAAAAAGAAAAACAAGAGTACCGGGTCGGCGTCCCGCAGAATTCAAAGGAGGGCCAGTAAAGGAGCTACTGACAAGCTGCGGGGTTCCCGAAAGAGGCCCCGCGAAACAGAGCGAGCCACCCCCACACTCCGGGCTTAGGATCTCCTCGCCGGGAGCCAACGCCCTAAACCAGGCAAGGCGCCCCAGTTTCGCAGCCACGCGCGCCAACGGCGTACGGAAATGCCAGGAGACAAGTATCCTCCTCGGGGCAACGACTCCTTGATACAGCCAAGGAATTCTGGTGGGGAGCCTCGCACAAAGGCCTTCGCCTCTCTAGAAGCGCGGCTCCTTTCCTGTCGCGCACAGCCCGCCCTCGAGCCCTACACCCACCGGGATGGGACGGCTCGCCTTCCCACCGCGACACTCACCCGAACTGGGAAGCAAGGCGAACAAGCCGCGGCACCCGAGCCGAAGAGAGGGGCTCCCGCGAAGCAGGCGGCAGAGGCGAAGCGGTTTGCAAAGTCGGCTTTCCTGCCACGCCCTGGGCGCCGTCTCTCCCTCCGGGCCGAGGCTCAGCCCGGGTTTTCCTGGCCTTTGGCCACACCCACGGAGTTATTTACTACGTTACTGGCGGACGGGGCTGGAGGAGTTTTCTCTGGAGTTCGCTGAACAGTCATTCCCTCCGGTTTCCCTCTCCACACACACACACAGAGAGAGAGAGAGAGACACACACTAGTGAGTTTCCATGACACAGCTAGGGAACCGCACTGAGGTCTCCTGAGTTCTCTCCGCTATACAGTACCGCACTAGGTACTATCATGTGAGCAGAGCCATAACTAGAAATGTGGGCTCCTCGAACAGAAGAATAGTGCTAACACTCAGTAGGTTCAGCTCTAGATTTTTGGTGCCAGGGGCAAATTCCCTTTTGCCCTGTCCTAGTTACAGCACTGTGTGTAACAGGTTTATATCTTGCCCTTCCTCTGGTGAGCTCAAGGCTGCACAGAACGGGCTTCTCTCAACGATTCTCCCAATAAGTTATATTGTAGGTCCCAGAGGGGATTTTAAGCAGTATCTCCCAAGTCCCCATGGTGCACTAGACAGTTACAAGACAGTAATTCCCAAGGATTGAATTTCTGTTTTCTAATCAGCATTTAGTGGCACAAATGATTGTAGATTCTGGATTCAAAACATTGGTAGGAGGCCAATAGTCAGGATGTGTGTATACTTTATTGTGGTGTTGTTGTTTAGTCGTGTCTCTTCGTGACCCCATGGACGAGAGCATGCCAGGCCCTCCTGTCTTCCACTGCCTCCCCGAGTTGGGTCAAATTCATGTTGCTAGCTTCGATGACACTGTCCAACCATCTCGTCCTCTGTTGTCCCCTTCTCCGCTTGCCTTCACGCCCATTGTGTAGTAGGCACTTAATATTTCAATGATGCCCACACCTGCCAGTCTATGATTTTCAACTGCTTGTACATTCCTGATATGTTACAAGCAAAAGGAAGTAAAAGATGGCTTTGCCAACCTTGATTTGTATATTAATATTTCAAGGACCTGCAGTTTTGCATTTGAAATGTTGGGACCATCATGACTACAGAAAGAAAATGGAGTTTGCCTTGACTGCTTCCATGCCAAACCCATTTACAGTGAAATTTGCACCCTTTTGGTATAAAAAGGGGTAGTGTGTTTTAAAGTAAAAATAATAAAATGAGCCAGCTGGCCACCATGGAGGAAAATATTTTTCAAGATAAGATGACAGAGTGCTCTTGGTAAGCAGTGCCCTCCTGGGGTTGCTCACCATTTTGGATGGAGGATTCTGGGAAATGTAGTATAAAAAAACCAACTTTTCTGACCTAGCCCTGTCATACCTATGCCAGTCAAGGTCCTGGTACCAGGTACGTTTACCAGTGCCTCTATAAACTGTTGTTGTGTGGGCATTCATGGGTGGGGCTGTAGGCCTCTGGACCTTAGCCCCCAAGTCAGGCCAAAACTGTGCCACTTCACAGCTGCATGTCTGGTTGAAACAAATCCATAGGACTTCTGAGGGTGCTTCCAGATGGAGAGCACTTCCAAACAAAAGACAGTAGATCCTTCCAGCAAGACTTGATCGTATAACTCATACTCTAATGCTAAATCAACTCAAAGTGGTCCAGATGATCTTGTCTTTAATTTGAAAACCTGCCAATCTTTTCCCATTCAACATATTTTCTTGTTTCCACAAAATGTTAATGTCATGACTGTGGAATCCAACATTGACCTGGAAACAGACCAAAGTCACTCATCAAAGTGAATATCTGTGACGACAGCCAACCTCCAGTGGGTGGGTGGGTGGGTGGGGAGAGGGTGAGGGAAATTGCATTTATACCTACCTTTCCTGTAGTAAGTTCAAAGTAGTGTACATGGCTCACCTCTTCCCCCCCCCCACCTTATCCTCCTAACAACCCTATAAAATAGCTTAGGTTGAAAAAAAATGACTGATTCAAGACCACCCAGTGAGTTTCATGGTTCAGTAATGACTGCAACTGTGATTTCCCAAGTCCCAGTTAAATACAGTAACCACTAAGCCACACTGGATTTTGGACTCAGAAGCTACAAACTGGTGGTGATAAGACAGAGGTTTGAAGAATCACAGAAATCCAAGTTGCTGGAAACATCCAGCCAGATGGACAGTGGCAGAGACACAAAACCCACTAGAGTTGGTTTCAACTAGAACAAACGTGACTGAGGGTGGCAAACCTTGCAGTTTGTTATGAAAAATGGTCTGTGACCCTTTCACTGAGGTAGTTTATTGTTTGGATTATTAAATGCCTGTCTGTGCATTTTTAATTTTTTTTGAAAGAGAGAGAGAAATGCAAACACAAATGTATAGTTTTGCAGATGGAATTAGGGTTCAAACTATAGGTCACACAGATCAGATTATAGCAATAAGAATTTCCTGTGCTGAAAACCGAGAACCTTTTATTTTCAAAAAACTTTTAGAGAGCACACCAAAATTATTGGAGACATTTGCCTAAGGCATATCTTAACCTTCAAAAAATGGGAAGGAAAGGAGCAGATTGGGAGAAAATATTGTTTTGCAAGATCACCTAATTTTGAAATTAAGTGTGCAAATGTTCTGATAAGAAAAAGTGAGGAAAATCTGCATAGAACAGAATCTAAGCCAGCTACGTTAAACATTTTCTAAATCCCCAAGGCAGAACTGTGTGTAGTAATATCTGCATGACTGCATGCCGAAAGAAGGCAGAACAAGAATGTGGTGAAGTGTAGCGAAATGAAGATGAGTCAGAGGGTTATGAGTCACATTCATGTGGTGGAACCCCTGGAAGGGTGGAGAAAAGTCAGTCAGAAATTTAAAAATGAAAAAAAAAGACTCCGTTGTGGACTTGCAAGAAACTGTAAGCCTCAAAACTGTACTAACTTAAAGCAGAGAGACAAACAATCTGAAGAAGGGACTGCAGGGATGCTTAATACAAAAGTCTCTCTGTATATGTCTACTCAAAAGTACCATTGACTGTGTGTAGTTAGTGGTTAGTATATGTAGAATTCTAGCCTCGTTTAGCAAGGCTGAGTACTAATTTGCATGAGTGAACATGCTTGCTTCCAGAGATTTCTTTTGAAATGTAGAGTCAGGACAGAATGTTGTGGCAGCTGGAATTTTATGTGGAATACCTGTGGAAGCCACCTCAGAGAGCAGGGTTCGGGAGTCATGAACGGGCAGCAATATTGTTAGTTATTTGATTTACTAATACTGTGTTTCTACTGCCAGAATTTGGGTGAAGTTGCTTCAGGAATTTTTTGCCACTGTGCATCTGGATTTGCATGGGGCAGGGACTGTTGAAGATGACTGGAGGGAACTCTGAAGAAGTTGTATGTCTTTGCATGTGGAAAAGAGAAGGAGGGGGCAAAGTGGAACTTCTCAGGTTTCCTAGACTGTCCTTTATTTGTTTTGGTCTGTACAAAATTCCTTCGTATGCCTTCTTCTTGGAAGAGATGTGTTGCCTTCATTCTGGAGAGATGAAAGAGTCAGCCCTGGTTTCCAACAGACTAACGGGTCATATCCAACTTATTTATTTATAACTAGGACTTCCATCACCTTTCCTTTCTTATTTTCTTACAAGTGTGGACCTGATACTTTAGAAAATAAGAACTGTGTCCACGCAATCATTCTTGAGTTTCACAGAGCTGAATCCACAAGTTACTGTTTCCGCTGTCCTGCTGTTCTGCTTACTTTGGAAACCGTGTGTTTGCTACTTTGACTCAGGCATCAAAATGTATTTGGCTGGCAGGCCCCGCTGTGTGCTGTGCTTCAAAAAAGAGAGAGGAAGAAATGGAATATTGGCCTATGATCACATCCTCTTACCTCAAGTGACACCAAATATTTATGTGTCTGCTTACGAATGCATACAGTATGTGCCAGTTTATTCCTATGAACAGCACTCTCATGGTGTTAAGTTGAAAGCAGATTACCATTAGGTGGTTTGCTACTTTCAGTTACTTCTGTTAGTGAACGCTTATAGTATGAAACTGTAACTGTACTTAAGCTTTTATTATGTGCTTTTAGTGTAACTCATTTCTTGTTGTTTGGTTGTTAAGTCATGTCCAACTCTTCATGACCCCATGGACCAGAGCACGCTAGGCCCTGCTGTCTTCAACTGGCTCCCGGAATTTGGTCAAATTCATGTTGGTAGCTTTGGTGACACTGTCCAACCATCTCATCCTCTGTCGTCCCGTTCTCCTCTTTCCTTCACACTTTCCTAACATCAGGGTCTTTTCCAGGGAGTCTTCTCTTCTTGTGAGATGGCCAAAGTATTGGAGCCTCAAGCTTCAGGATCTGTCCTTCCAGTGAGCATTCAGGGTTGATTTCCTTCAAAATGGATAGGTTTGTTCTCTTTGCAGTCCAGGGGACTCTCAAGAGCCTCCTCCAGCACCACAATTCAAAACCATCAATTCTTCGGTGGTCAGCCTTCTTTATGGTCCAGCTCTCACTTCCATACATCACTACAGGAAAACCATAGCTGTGACTATGCGGACCTTTATCGGCAAGGTGATGTCTCTGCTTTTTAAGATGCTGTCAAGGTTTGTCATCGCTTTCCTCCCAAGAAGTAGGTGTCTTTTCATTTTGTGGCTGCTGTCACCATCTGCAGTGATCATGGAGCCCAAGAAGGTAAAATCTGTCACTGCCTCCATATCTTCCCCTTCTATTTGCCAGGAGGTGATGGGACCAGTGGCCATGATCTTAGTTTTTTTGATGTTGAGCTTCAGACCGTTTTTTGCTCTCTCCTCTTTCATCCTCATTATGAAGTTCTTTAATTCCTCCTCACTTTCTGCCATCAGAGTGGTATCATCTGCATATCGGAGGTTGTTGATATTTCTTCCAGCAATCTTAATTCCAGTTTGGGATTCCTCCAGTCTGGCTTTTTGCATGATGCATTCTGTATATAAGTTAAATAAGCCAGGGGATAATATACAGCCTTGTTGTGCTCTTTTCCCAATTTTGAACCAATCAGTTGTTCCATATCCAATTCTAACTGTTGCTTCCTGTCTCACATATAGGTTTCTCAGGCGATAGATAAGGTGGTCAGGCACTCCCATTTCTTTAAGGACTTGCCATATTTTGCTGTGGTCCACACAGTCAAAAGCTTTTGCATAGTCAATAAAGCAGAAGTAGATGTTTTTCTGGAACTTTCTGGCTTTCAGCACTCCTAATTAATTAATGCTGCAATACTATATCTTCTTACTGGGAGTACATTCTGTAGATTTCTGTGTAACAAAGTAGACATAAAGGATTGTGTTCTAAAGAATTTAAATCCCCGGTTCATCTGTAAGGATACAGTTTAAGAAGTGAAGCAACATTTTGTTCCTTCAATAACTCCAATAACTGCTAAATTCTACTATATTCTCAAAAAGGAGAAGGCAACATTTCTGGGGAAACAGATTAAGACCTTTCTAGTCCCATCTACTCCACTACAGGCTACAGGATCAAGTCTGCAAGATCAGGAGGAATGATAGTGGAGAGAAATTTGCAGCATCAGGAGATGACAGACATCATTGTATACGACAGGATAACTGGTATAAATAAAGAGTATTTCCAGATAACGTTTTATTGTTCAGAGTTGTATGGAGGTTACAGCATTTGTGGTTCTTAATGTGTTATGATACCAACTCTTCCTATTGTTTCTTCTGTCATTTCTTTTTTCTTAAGAGGTGGCGGGTGGAACTGTTCCACAATGCCTTACCTTTGGATTGGCAGTGGTACAAGCCCTTAAGAGACTGGCCTTGTCAGAGTAGCGATATCAGTTGAGGAATTTACGTCTAGCAGTAGCAAAATAAGCTGGCTGGATAGCTCAGTAATAAGATCCTGATCACATGAGAAAAATGTTCCCCACTTCTAACAATATTTCCCATTCCTCTGTTGTACTGATTCAAGGTCACGTAGTATACAGTATATACCAGGGCTAATGTTCTCATTTGTTTTAAAGTTACGGATTCATTTTTTCCTATTTGAAACTTTATGGCTGGTTACACCTTGGAACCGATTTATTTTCTGTCTTGTCTTCTGGGGAGAACCCATGTCTCCCTCCCTCCCTCTCTCCCTCCACCAGCAAAGGCCAGGTGTACCCATTACTGCCCCTGTGCCAAGCCCCATGAGGCGGGTGTCCTTCTTCGAGGTAGCACCTTTATCCGGGCTGCTCTCCCTTCTCCCTAGTGGGACTGACATTCACACATGCAATACCACACTAGCAAGGTTATGCTCAAAATCCTCCAAGGTAGGCTTCAGCAGTATGTGGACCGAGAACTCCCGGAAGTACAAGCTGGATTTCGAAGGGGCAGAGGAACTAGAGACCAAATTGCTAACATGCGCTGGATTATGGAGAAATTTTTGAGAATACAGTAGAATTTAGCAGTTATTGGAGTTATTGAAGGAAAAAGATGTTGCCTCACTTCTTAAACTGTATCCTTACAGATGAAGCGGGGATTTAAATTCTTTAGAACACAATCCTTTATGTCTACTTTGTTACACAGAAATCTATAGGATGTACTCCCAGTAAGAAGATATAGCATTGCATCATTAATTAATCAGGAGTGCTGAAAGCCAGAGAGTTCCAGAAAAACATCTACTTCTGCTTCATTGACTATGCAAAAGCCTTTGACTGTGTGGACTACAGCAAACTATGGCAAGTTCAGCTACTGCTGGATAAGTGTCGGTACCTTAGTGAACAGGGATACTACATCAAAGCTGATCAGTCTGTCCCCAGGGTTAAGTTTTAGGGTGCTGATCTTGCTTATGAAATGTCCTGAGTCTTTGATGTAGGATGAGGTTTGTCCAATGTGGGTCTGTAGGAGGGTCGCTAGGTGTTTGGCTAATTCATATGTTGGGGAGCTGATGGCACTTACAATGGGCCTGAGTGGGATTGAGTCCTTGTGGGTTTTGGGGAGTCCGTATAGTCTTGGTGGGAGAGCTTCTGTCTTGCAGATTCGTTGAAGGACATTGGGGTGCAGGGAGGAACTCCTGATCAGCATGTTTGTTTGTTTTGTAATTTTGTTGGTTGGGTCCTGTTTCAGTTTTCTGTAGGTGGTGGGGTCTAGAAGTTCCCTGACTTTGTCCTTGTATTCTTCTGTTTACATGATTACTGTGGCATTGCCTTTGTCTGCTGGCAGGATGATGATGTCTGGGTCTCAGTTCAGGGACTTGATGGCATTTCTCTCCTTTCTTGTTACGTTGCTTTTTGGGGTTTTTGCTTTCCGTAGGATCCTAGTCACTTCACTTCTTATTTGAAAAGTTTGAAACTCAACAAAACTTGGCTCCCAGCTCTGAAAAATACAGTGTGCAAAAGTTCAACAAACTCCACCCAGCCACAAGGACTGGGGATCACTACATGCAAAAGACCAGCTAATGACACCCATCAATCACAGTGACAGATAATCTCTCCTCCTTATCACAACAATACACCCACAACAAGACACACTAATCACCCATCTCCTGAAAAGGACAAAAGCCTATCTCACAGCCATAAATACTCAACTCCCAAGCCAATTACACCAGAGCACAGAGTGCTGTCCTCTGAAGATGCCGGCCACAGAGTCTTGTGAAACGTTAGGAAGAACAACCTTCAGAACACAGCCAAAGAGCCCCAAAAACCCACAACAACCATTAGATTTCAGCCGTGAAAGCCTTCACGAATCTATCTTGGTTATTAAAGACAGGGAGGCATGTAAATTATTATTGTTGTTTTGTTGCTGATAATAATAAACAACTATCACGGGTACCGTGAGCAATGACAAAATGAAAAGATGGCTTGGAAAAGATTGCTAGTCTTTTTGCAGTAAAATGATAATTTCCTTGAGTTTTGCACTGGATACTAATGCAATTCTAGGCTGCAACAACAGAATTGCTAATTCCAGATCAAGGGAAGTTAATAGTACCACTTTTTTTCTGCTTTGGTTAGACCTCAGTAGAAATACTGTTTATGTTCTGGGCACTACTGTTTAATAAGGATCTCAGCAGTATAGAACACATAGAGTGGTACAATCAAGATAATAACGACTCTGGAAACAAAGCTATAAACAATCGATGGAGCTGGGTGTGTTTAGCCTAGACACGCAAAGACTGGCAATACAGTAGCCATTTTCAAATCTTTTTAAGACTGTCATGTACAACATAGGCTTTTGTTTTGTTTTGTTTTGTTTTGCATCTCCAGAGGGTAAGACCTAAACTTGGGTGGCCATCTGTCATGAATGACGTAGCCATGGATTCCTGCTACAGCAAGCAGCTGATCTCAATGACCCTTGGAGTCTCTTCCAGCGCCACAATTCAGTAGAATGTCTGATTCCAAGATTCTGACGTGCTAAAGGTTTTCATGACAGAGTGGTATCCAGAAGATGTAAAAGCTATTTTTTTTTTCTGGAGTATTGCATAGAGAATTATTCATACAGCATGGCTACTGGGAGTTTCTGAGAGTTGTGAAGCAAAATAATAATAGCAGAAATAGCAACTTTTACAAGCTCTAGTGTCCTCCAAGCTGCTCATTGCACTTTCCCTTTTCATAGTTGTATCCTGTATAGTTTGTTTCCTTTGGGAGAGAGCTTTCTTTTAGTTGAGGACAACTCAGCACTGGCAACTCAGTGCCTACTCCCTTCAACAAGAGGCTGACTGTATGTCTGCTTTTTGTTGTTGTTTTAAATTGCTTTAAGTTTAATAGTCTTTTACTATTACCATATGCTTCATGGAATTTTTAATGTTTTGATCTATGTACATGTCATTCCTTTTTGTTGCCATTTTGTAAGCTGCCTTGCATCTCTGAGAAAAATAGGATGCAAATAAAATAAATAAATAAATGTTATACCTTCGTTGATAGCCAATAGTAGTCAAAACCCTTCAGATTTCTGAATATAAATTCATATTTGGTACCCAAGTCAAAGTTCACTGGCTTCAGGTCTATCCAATTAATGGAAACAGGCCATTTAGTATTGAATGGCATTTCAACAGAATCTTGCAGTCTGTGCTTATTGCTGCTCTATACCCTTTTGAATGGCTTGTTATCTGCATGAGGAATTCCATGCACAAAGGGAAGGTTACCTTGAAAGCAAACATTCTTATGCAACTATTATTCATGGGCATAAATGCATGACTTTCCCCAAGAACATTTGGTAGGAAAGTATTGCCACAGCATTCTCTTAAGTCCAAAATATAAATTAAATGTCAGCCTTACAAAAAGAAACCAATTTGCACATTTGTCGGAGTTTTCAGAAATGCACCAGGAATGCATAACAGAATAAAGAACACACAACATAGAGAATCAAATAATGTTAAGAGATCCTGCAAGTTCTGTAATTAGTCAAGCTTCTTGCCATATGGAAGGTATTGTATTTACATGGAGTGTTAAAATGCACAGTCAGGCATCTGTCTACTAGCGATGACAGAATACTTAATGAATGGGTCTTTACTTTCTGTGGAGCTATGAAGTATTTACATTTTCACTCAGCCTGAATACTGCTATGAACCTCAGAATCATGCATATTGTTGGTCCACGAATTTTACATGATTTATTTGCAATACAAACAGCACATCCCACGAAGGTGTTACAAACAGAGCAAGTAGAAGATGTTGGATGAGTTAGTAGACACTGGCAGTTGGTGCCTTTAGTAGACTAGTAAGAAATCACAAACATAAACTAGCTTTCCACCCCACATGGTTATTTATCAGGCTGAGCACCAGAGAGCTGCAGAAAAAACACAAAAATCATGGCCAGCTGTGTGGTCTGGGCTCCTTTGTTTAAAGTAAGTTAGAAAATGGGGAGCTGAAGACTCAGGCAGGGTAACATGGATTAAGATGTCTCTCCTAGTTTCATTAGACAAAGGAGCCTGGCCTGTACATCAACTATGGTTTTGTAACTGTTATGTTTTCTTCTATACTACTCTCACCTCTGTGGTACCCAGCCAAATAAAAACCTATGTGGAACTGAAAGCTAGGTTGTGTTTGTGTTCTGAAAAAAGTTTCACACAGCCTTGCCTTTGATTTATTTATGAGGACCACATGCCTTGGATGTCAAAATCAAGGTAACAAGTGAAGAGAGTGGACCAGAGAGACAGAAGCAGGAAGGAGTTTTTATGTGCTGGCTTGTTGGCTTGATTCTTCATTTGTTTCCTTGGTACTCTGTCTTTCCTCTGATGAGTTAAAGGTATTGTTGGTGGCTCTCCTCCTCCTCACTCTATCCACAAGACAACCCTATGTATTTGACTCGCTCCGGGTATGGTGAGTAGTTTAACAGCTCAATAGAGACTGGAACCAAGCTCTCCCAGGTCCCAGCCCATTACAACAACCACTACATCACACTGAATCTCCAAGAATGACTTGGCTAGACAGATCAATTGGAGTGGATTAATGTGAGATAAATAGGGTTGCTTAGGGTCCCATGGAGGTGTGGTATGTCATTTGGTGCAACCATTGCATCCCTGTGGCATCCACACTTTAGGCAACCATATTTAGTCCACCTCCCTCTAAAGGGAAAGAATAAGGAAGAAAATCTCCCTCTTTGCTCCTGCCTGTCTCCTCCTCCTTCCAGGATGAAGCGTTCACTTTTTCCCTAAAAGGTACAGTGCATCAGCACTACCCTAACAAGTCTAAAAAAAACCTTTTCTTCATTCCTCTCCCTCTCCACAGATGAGCAGAGTAAGTTTTTACTGTCCCAATACTGTATTGTGAAGCAGCGAAGTTGTCTGCTTAAGCCACATCACAATACTGTATTGGGAAATTGAACACTGATGGAAAATGGACAGCAAGTCATCTATTTTTGATTCAATCCCAATAATCACCAGTGCTGGGAAATGAACCAAAATGGAGCAATCCTACCAGTGCCTTAAAAGGAGTAGCTCCTGCCAGAGGTTGAAAAAGGTGAGGGTAGGAATGTTCTGGGAACATACAGGTTTCTTCTGCCACTTATTGTCATGTAGTTACCAGAAAAAGGAGCAAACTGTCCTGACCCCAGAGTGGACCAAACGGGGACAAATGATAATTTCATTGCACTCTTTGTTCTCTAACAGGAATTGGACTTCTGATGTGGACGATTGCAAGCATTATCTCTAAATACAGGGCTAATCATATTATACTGGAAACAAGAACCAATAGTAGAGATGGGCATGGTTCATTTCCCAGCCAAACAGCTGATCCTCAGGTGCCCGCTCAGCAGCAGTGCCTGGAGCAGGCAGGGAAGGATGCTGCCACCAAGTGGGCCCCCACTGGAGGGGCCAGGGCACCAAACCACAGATCAGCAGTTTGGCCAGAAACAATGTCAAATCACTGAACCAGAGCAGTTCATGCCCATCTCTATCCAATAGCATGCACTTAACTCAAAAGGACCTCAGGAATATGTTATGGACAGAAAGATAAAGGAGAATTTTGGGCAGTGGCTTCTGGATTGTGAAATTAGTTTTCATCAAAGTCTCAGTCTCAGAAATATGGGTTTTTCTCATAGTTTGACAAGTTCTGGCCATATTGTTATCACAATTGTACTTTATATTTTTCATTCCATTAATTGTTATGGGATTCAAAAATGGTCTCTCAATAACGTAATAGCTATTTCCAATAAGCAGTAAACTTATCAGAGTTTTTCAATCTTAGAATGACAGATAGAGATATCATATGTCTATTTTGGTCAGAGCATATACCAGAAGTCAAGGAGGATTCATGTCCAAACTAATTATGATTGTTAGTGAAAAGGAGATTTGCTCTCTTCTTGTACTTTCCAGTACTCACTTTGAAAACTGTCAGTGCCCACTTTGAGTCCCAGTAAAAAGCACATTTTAGGGAAGACTCATTATTTCCAAACCATTATTAATTAGAAAAGAATGTTAATGGATGATGCTTGAAATCTCTTGTGATTCCTCCTCTTGAAACAGAATGCTAATGGAGCATCCATCCATCTCAAAAATCTATAGTAAAACTACTTGACCTTGTGGCTAACTTACTGGGAAAAAGCTCCTATTTTCTTTAATCCCCCTGCCATTTGATCTTGCCCCCAGAAAAAGAAAATTACAGGAACATCATGAAGGAAGGTTCTGAAATTATAAGTAATTTCAAGATACAAAAAGGTCTTTTAGCTGGAAAATGAAAAAATAAATAAAAATGGTAGCAGTGAAAAACTACAAAAAGGACGTCTGTAGCAACGGGGGAAATGCTATTACAAAGAATGTTGTAAGATGTGATTGCGAAAGCAACACTGATTGAAAAGGTGATTGCAGCAACAACAAATGTTGGCATGTTGATCCATCAGAAGAAAGATGTATCCACAAAATGTAATAAAATAACAATCCTTATGCTAGGTGTGCAGACGTGTACAGGATTTCAGGTTCTGCAGAATACTTCCTTAGGCTGTTGTTGTTTTGTGCCATTACATTACATCCCCCTTACAGTGAGCCTAGCAGTATTTTCAAGATAGGTGAGATATTCAAGGCATGGTTTTATCAATACAATCCCTACCATCTCAGTAATTAGAACCCAGGGATAAGTAAAGATTTAAGCCCAGGTACCATGAGTCTAAGAATGTAATGAAACAGTGGGAAGGATACATGTCTCAACACACTGGAAAGAGTCATGATACTGGGAGCTATTTCCCTTAAAGCAACCTTTCCATCTGTTGGGAATTGTTCCAGCCTAGCCCCCAAAAGCAGTAACCCCAAAGGTCCAGCTTGGGCACAGAGTAGGGTCAAGCTGAGCACTATTCCCTGTACATTGTGTGATTCCTGGGAAACAGCTCACACTGGACTGTGCCACAAGCAGTCCAAATGCGAGTCATATGCTTGTGTGATTGCACCACTAATCTTTGTCTGCCACACACCCGGGGAGAAGTATGAAAGAGTTCATGTTCTCCAGAATGCTTCTTCAGAGTACATGGTACAAAAATGAGAAAATACGGGAAGAAGCAGGAAAGTCCGGATGGCAGGGATGGCAAGGAATTGCCAGATATTATAGACTGAGCAGTTATGCACAAGCCAGAATTGGACAGTTAGGGACATTGCTTAATTGTAGCTGAGAGCACATCAGTGTCACAGAGAGGTGGCTGAGGCAGTCTTTTCAAATCAGACTTCAAAGGAATTCTGTGCTTAAATCCTGAAGACTTATCTTGAATCAAACCAAGCTGGTGTCCATACCTGCTGGAAGAGAAAAAAAAATTGTATGTGACACTCAGATGCTTGCTTTAGATTTTTGTCTTCTAGTTTTGTCTTCCAGGCATGGGCTATGTCTTATATTGGTTTCTGGTCCTAGTCCCAAAATGGAGGCTGAAGACTGAATGAGTCACTGGTAGATGTGCAGGTATCACATTCAACGTGTTTGTGCGCTGGAATGAAGAACCAATGGTTTTCATCTAAAGCAAGAAAAGGGTCTCTGAGTTAGGTAAAGGTAAAGGTTCCCCTTGACATTTAGTCCAGTCGTGTCTGACTCTAGGGTGTGGCGCTCATCCCTGTTTCCAAGCCATAAAGCTAGCATTTGTCCAATGACAGTTTCCATGGTCACGTGGCCAGCGCGACTAGACACGGAATGCCATTACCTTCCCACCGAGGTGGTACCTATTTATCTATTCGTATTTTTATATGCTTTCGAACCGCTAGGTTGGCAGGAGCTGGGACAAGCGATGGGAGCTCACTCGGTCATGTGGATTCAATCTTACGACTGCTGGCCTTCTGACCTTGCTTCTGCGGTTTAACCCACAGCGCCACCACATCCCTGTTACAATGTACCTATTCTATAGACTCCTAACATTTCAATGTCACTTTTTAACTGCCAAGTTTCCTTCCTGTGGAATCCTGGGATTTCTAGTTTAGTAAGAACTCTAGTGCTTTCCTCTGTCAAAGCTCTCTTGCACATTATTCTCAGTATGTCATCAAACACTAATCCCATAATTCAACAGGATAGATCTGTGTCAGTTATAGTACTTTTCTGTGTTTATGCTTTTAAATCTGAAAAAGAAATTACTCTGAAAAGTTATGACAATGAGTCATTAAAATGAAGTGGTTTGTGTGTGTGTGTGTGTGTGTGTGTGTGTGTGTGTGTGTGTGTGTAATGTTGGATGGAGTTAGACTGCATCCAAGGAAGCCTAGATGATTCAGTGAATCTGTATTTTCCACTTAACCACAATGAATGTTTCATGTTCAAAAATTTGTGGTGTAATAGTACAACACATGGGCAGTTTGAAATGGAAAAATATTTTGGTGGCACCCCCCCCCCCCATTGTGGTCATGAGCTGCCTATAGTAGAATGGGATACCATAGCACAAAATGGATTTCAGGATTGGTCTTAATGTTTAGACGTGGGTGTGAATTTTTGTGATGATTCCAGATAAGCCTCCATGCGTCTGAATATTTCAACAACAAAAAGAGGACTGGAAACAGAAAGTGCATTGAAAAAAAGTATGATGTGTGGAAGTTTCCAACTGCTAGCAATCAAAAGGCACCAGGCAGCTATTCCATTTTCTTCTACCTAAAGGAATTATTTGTGGTGAGAAACAAGGATGGAAGAAGGGGTTGGAAAGCACAAGGAAGTAATTTGTAGACTATAGCAATGCCTACATACACTCATGTACCCTCACAGCCCACATTTGAAGCATGAGAATTGCACAATAAAAACCTTGCCTGGACACACTGTGTTTCTTCCTCTTCACTAAAAAGAAACCAGAGCAACTCTGTTGCTTTCTGCTTCCAAAATAATTATTATAGAAAAGGAAAATTCTATTTTCTCAGCAGCAAATTGGTTTTAGCATTTACCAAGGTGGGGATCAGTCAAGTCATTCCAAAATTGTCACTCCTGATATTAGTCATATACCAGTCTTCAGGAAGTGAATAACAGAATATATTTTGGTTCTTGTGGGTTTTTCGGGCTCTTAGGCCGTGTTTTGAAGGTTGTTCTTCCTAACGTTTCGCCAGTCTCTGTGGCCAGCATCTTCAGAGGACAGTGGTGAAACGGTAGGAAAAACAACCTTCAGAACACGGCCTGAGAGCCTGAAAAACCCACAACAACCATTAGATCCTGGCCGTGAAAGCCTTCACGAATACATAATATATTTTCTCTGCCATTGTTTCCTGTAAATAGTAAATGACATAAATTGAATCTGAAGTTTTAAAAATATATATTCAGAATGTACAGATAGAGATTTGTCATAGTTTTGGGCCAATTGTCTTCCTGAATCTTGTACGTTATATGTGGAATGTGTCAAGCCATTGTCAATATGCTAGAATCTTATACAATCTTATTTATCCAGATGAGACTGGCACTTCTGCATGGGTTGCAATAGTCACAGATGGATAGATATCTGCAACATGGACTTGGGTGGTTCAAGAGATAGTGATCTAGAATATACAGTTGTCCTCTTAATGCCCCCAACTGTTGCTGGGGAGGGCACAAGATTTATTGCAATCCTTCCTACCCCAGATTCTTCTGTGAGTTCTGAGACGAAGCTCCACTTTATGGGTGGTGACACAATCGAGCTATTGTTATAAGAGGAACTAAGAATTTCATGGAGACTTTGTCCGCAGAAATGCCTATCAATGTCTACTGTGTCGGATAACTTTGCTTCCAGAAACATAACGGTGCAGTGCCGGGAAAGGGCATTACAAGGTTTCTATAACTACAAATGTTGCACAAGACAGAGAAACTGTTCTGTCCTTCAGACGGTCTGAAGACCAGAGAACTATAACATTAATTCCAAGTATACAGTGAGGTTTTGGATCTGCTCTTCCTGAGCAAAACATACCACTTTGAAATTTGAAAAGCCAGTTACAACATAGCAAGGAGGCCTGGTGTCTTAGCCCTTGCAACAACGACAACAGCGAAGTCTGCAGTTCTGTATGGCATCTGCAAGCCTTTGGAAATGTTTCCTTTTTGAACAGAATTCCCAAATGCCCAAATGGCCATGCTGGCTGGGGGCTCTGGGGAGCTAGAGTCCTACATACACACACATTAACACACATATCCTGCTCTTCCTGGAATTCGAGAAGTCAAACAGTTGAAAGAGCTGGGTACATTTAATCAAGAGAGGAGAAAGGGAAAGCGTAAGAGCTGTCTTTCATTATTGTAAATACGTGGAAGAGATATTGTTTCATGTTCTTTCAGAGACCACAACTACAACCTATGGATAGAAATTGCGGAGAAGCAGATTGTGGCTAAACATTAGGAGAGACTTCCTGGTAATAAGGACTGCTATGCAGTGGAACTGACTGCTTCTGTTAAACAAGCTTTCTTCTGCTAAAGCATTTATGCAGAAACCCAAGTGAACACAATGAGACTTCCTGCCAAGTACAGTATTGCCTTGATGATTAACTTATGCTTTAAAACAATTAAAGCCAAAATTCACGGTTACATTTATATATTTAAATATGTAATGAGCCGAAGCACTGTTTGGGCTCATCAAAACAAAGCAAATGAGAAATAGAATATGAAAAAAGAAAGAAAGAAAGAAACTTCAAGAAGAAAAAAGAAATTAAACTAACCTGAAAAATTCCAGTAGCCTAAATCCATCAGATGGCCTGACTATGCAAAAGCCCTTGTTTGTGTGGACAACAGCAAACTATGGCAAGTTCTTAAAGAAATGGGAGTGCCTGACCACTTTATCTATCTCCTGAGAAATCTATATGTGGGACAGGAACTGGATATGGAATAATTGATTGGTTCAAAATTGGGAAAGGAGTACGACAATGCTGTATATTGTCTCCCTGCTTGTTTAACTTATATGCAGAATACATCATGCAAAAGGCAGGACTGAATGAATCCCAAGCCAGAATTAAGATTGCCGGAAGAAATATCAATAACCTCAGATATGCAGATGATACCACTCTGATGGCAGAAAGTGAGGAGGAATTAAAGAACCTCTTAATGAGGGTGAAAGAGGAGAGTGCAAAACATGGTCTGAAGCTGAACATAAAAAAAACCTAAGATCATGGTTACTGGTCCCATCACCTCCTGGAAAATAGAAGGGGAAGATATGGAGGCAGTGACAGATTTTACTTTCCTGGGCTCCATGATCACTGCAGATGGTGACAGCAGCCACAAAATTAAAAGATGCCTGCTTCTTAAAAAGTAGAGACATCACTCTGCCGACAAAGGTCTGCATAGTCAAAGCTATAGTTTTTCCAGTAGCAATGTATGGAAGTGAGAGCTGGACCATAAAGCCCAAAAAATTGATGCTTTTGAATTGTGGTGCTGGAGGAGTCTCCTGGACTGCAAGGAGATCAAACCTATCAGTTCTGAAGGAAATCAACCCTGAGTGCTCACTGGAAGGACAGATCCTGAAGCTGAGGCTCCAATACTTTGGCCATCTCATGAGAAGAGAAAACTCCCTGGAAAAGACTCTGATGTTAGGAAAGTGTGACGGCAAGAGGAGAAGGGGGCGACAGAGGACAAGATGGATGGACAGTGTCATCGAAGCAACCAACATGAATTTGACCAAACTCCGGGAGGCAGTGGAAGACAGCAGGGCCTGGAGTGCTCTGGTCCATGGGGTCACGAAGAGTCGGACACGACTTAACAACCAACAACAACAAAACTCCATACTCAATTGACCTAGAAGTCAATTTCTTTGGATAATCATATCTGAATAAACAGCTGCTCCTAGACTCTGAAAATCCTTCCCACAGGAGGCCAGGCTGGCCCCCATCTTTGCTGTCCTTCCACAAGCAGGCAAAGACATGTTTCTTCATGCAAGCTGTCCCCCAGTGACTGGCTGTCTGAGTGGGGTCTTTTAATGTATGGCTGTGCCTTACTTCTTTTGAATGTGTTTTTAGTGTTGCTTTTGTTTACTGTTTTTAGTGTGGCATTTGTTTCATCCTTTTTATTATTTGAATACTTACTGTTTTTAACTTTAAATGCTGTCTTTTAATGATCTAAGCCACCATAGGTCCTTTTTAAGGAGAAAGGCAGGGTAAAAAAATATTTTAAATAAACTCCAATGCTTCAGTTTAGATTGAGAACAGAGAACAATCACAACCCATGATTCATCTTTTTTATCCACTTGAGGTTTTCTGAAGAAAAAGGAAAAGACACCAGGGCAATATAAATGAATACATCTTCATTAACAAGTAATTAACATCGTAAGCTGAAGGCCTGAGGGGACAGTAGACACAGATGGATGGAGATTAATACTTTACTGATCTGTTACACATTGCATGTAGCTAAATGGAGAGGTTTCTTGACTTGATATGTTCTGTTACAGAAATATTTACTTGGAATAGCCATTTCAATTGTTTTTGTGTTTATTTTGTTTAATTGGCCCATCATTTCCCCATAATATTAATTGTACTTTCTATGCACTCTGTAGGGAATTCAAAGCAGTTGAACCTGGACAGTGTTCATGAAGTAGGACCATATATAGAAAACTGATGCCTCCCAGTGGCGGTTGGGCACACTCCCCATATCTTGCAAGACTGCAGAATCCTAGGGCAAAAGTAGATGATGCAGTTAGCACATATTTAGATGAGAAATTCCCTTGAAAGGGAAAAAGTGTCTCTTTATGCTCTCACAATCTTGCCTCATTCTACATGTTGCAAATTGGTTTACAGTACTTTATTTTCTGATTGGTCATCTGGAGGCAAACACTGGATTCATCTGCCGGTCTGATTGCTCAGGCACAGAACTTTGACAAAATTACATGGTTGGAAGAATAAATTGTAATAACAGGATACACTTGTTTCCCTTTATTTGTGATGTGACTTCCCAAAATGTTATGCGGGGTTTCGTGGGGCTTAGTTTTAACCTGTAAACCACCCAGAGTAGTACTTGTACTAATGGGGCAGTATAGAAATCAATCAATCAATCAATCAATCAATCAATCAATCAATCAATCAATCAATCAATCAATCAATCAATCAAACAAACAAACAAACAAACAAACAAACAAACAAACAAACAAACAAACAAATAAATAAATAAATAAATAAATAAATAAATAAATACTGGAAGCATCCAAACCATAGCAATTAAATACAACAACAGCTCTCTTGATAAGAGTCTCCATCTGTGTGTTGCCTCAGCCTCTGGAGACATGTTATCCCAACATGCTAAAATGGAGGCCACTAAGTGATTAACAACAGTTCCCTTAGCATGGTATAAATTTTCAGTATTGCCATCTACAACTATGATATGGCCATCAAATGTTCTAATGTTATTGTCCAGATTATTGGCTTTATTCCGGACAGAGAAGTGTCACTAGTAGCACAGAACTTGTTTTCTTGTTGATTATTTCAGGCTATAAATACATGTACAAGAGAAAGTCCACACATAAGCACCACAGCCAATCCTGTCACTGCAATGCTGGAAGCAGTGGCAGGATATTCGAGAATACAACCATGTACTGGCCATGTAAGGGAAGGCATTGTTCCATTGCCAGTGTTGACGTAAAATACAACTGCTAGCCCAGTCATTTTTTTCTTAGCATAGATTAAGAGCACAGTTCTATCTTGTTCTTTGCCTCGGGCAGCATTATGCCTTGGCTGCATAATGATTGATGTTCCCTTTTAACAGCTTCTGCCACAGCTGCTATGAAATGGTTTTCTTATTTACTTTGCACCTCTTTCTCTATAATTCAGCACCAATAGATTGCAGAAACATAAAATAATCCAGCAACTATACAGTGTGTTATAATCATGCAGTCCCTCTAAAATCCATAATTTTTTCCAAATGATGGATTATGTACGTTCAGCTTCTTATTAGGTAAAAGGCCCCACCTTGTTCACAGGCTTTTTAGTCCATATATACCACATAGAAATCTGTTGCCTTTTCATACTTCCTTGACTTTCAATTGGCAATCAGGCAGTCCACACACAAAATTATGAAGTTCAAAAAAAGATGATGGCATTTTTTTTTCATTAAGTGTTTTTAATAAACACCTAAAAATCTGAAACTGAACACTGACACAATGTAATCACTACATGACAGCTGCTTAAGTTTCTCTTACATAAATATATCATTTTGGGTTGTATTTACGTATGCAAGAGGGCACAATTTGTGACAGTTCAACAGATTTCAAATCATTAATATAATAATTTAAATACTACAAGAAAAGATAAGCCTAAGTACACTCTCAGCTGTATTATAATATAATGGAAGTTGAGGGTTTGCCCACTCAGTTCAGTGAAAGGTGGGTTGCAACTTTGAGGACCTTTGGTAAACAGATATGCTCCTAGAGTTTCAGTGTGTCAGTTTTCAACAGATTCCCTTTAGAGCAGAGATCCACTGTGTCACACTTGTATGCCCTGATGTCCGTTAGGTTCCCCTGCCCTCTCCTAATTTTCCTCTTGAGACTCTTGAGAGTCCCCCGGACTGCAAAGAGAACAAACCTATCCGTTTTGAAGGAAATCAACCCTGAGTGCTCACTGGAAGGATAGATCCTGAAACTGAGGCTTCAGTACTTTGGCCATCTCATAAGAAGACTCCCTGGAAAAGACCCTGGGGTTGGGAAAGTGTGAAGGCAGGAGGAGAAGATGACAACAGAGGACGAGATGGATGGACAGTGTCATCAAAGCAACCAACATGAATTTGACCAAATTCCAGGAGGCAGAAAGACAAGACCTGGCATGCTCTGGTCCATGGGGTCAATTCTTGAGTATAAAAGGAATTGGCTTTTCCACATATAGATTATCATAAACTCTAAAATATATTCAGCTACATGGAAGCTGCATGTTTGTGTAGTTGGGCCAGAACAGACTTGTTGTCTGAAATTGCTAACAAGCATTATAAGTTCTGTAGAGCAGATACGCTATTGACTGATGTTCCAGCTTAATGGATCTTTAAGAATAATGATTAAATAAGGATTTCTGCTCTCTTCATCCTCAGTGCTGAAGGTCAGTACTTTTTAATCCAGGTACGAGTGTTATTATTTCAGTTCAGGGTTTCCAGAAAGACAAATGCATAAATCACAAGAGAGTATAAATTTCATTTGTAAAACAAAGAAACAAAGTTAGCTGGGGCACAGGAGATGAATTTAAATCAAGATACTGCTGTATACATTTCCATTCTAGTTTTTGTTGCAGTCTAAAGAGATGCCTGCCATTCAGCCTCTGTGATGAATCTATTTGAAAGGGAGGGGACAATTAATGGGCTAACCAGGTTTGTAGAGATTGGCAAAACAAACAAACATCATTTGGGGTACTTCAGGAGGGGGGAATTACAAGGATTATAAAACGAATGTTGCAATTTGTCACTCAAATACATTGCTACTGTATGTTGCATGGCCATTCTTGTTTATGCTGCTACTTCTCCAATCTCCTAATGCAGCTGTCTTTTCAAGCAGATTGTCGGTTTCCAAAGAGCATCATCCTACATACTTTTTTTCCAAGGACAAATGATGTTGCATTTTCTCCTGACACCCAGTGGTACAAGGGGTCCGTCTGTAAAAAGAAGATAATCGTACCTGAGCAAATCATTACCACCATGTCTTACGTAGATTAGCAGCGCTAACTGGAAGTAAACAAGACAGATCAGACAGGTCACTCTGCTATTTAGGGCAGGTATCTACAGGGAGACAGCAAATGAAGAAGCGCATGTATCCCTCCCACACTCACCTTTCTCTCCCTCTTCCCTGTCTCTTCCTCATTTACCACCCCTATATTCAGGTACCTGGCTATGGAAACAGGGGTTGGGAGTTTGATTCCACACTGTGCCTCCTGGGCGAAGAGCCAGCCTGTGTAGCCTTTGGCAAGCTGCACAGTCCCGCAGTCCCCTGCCCCAGGATTGTTGTTGTTATGTGCTGTGAAGTCATCTCCATCAGAGTCTGTCAATAACAACTCTGCTCAGCTCTTGCAGACTCAAGATTGGGGCTTCCTTTATTGAGTCAATGCATCTCATATGTATCTTTTCCTGTTGCTTTCAGCTGTTCTTGGCATTAATTTTTTCTAGCTTTGTCTTCTCAGATTGTGCCCAGAGTTAAACAGTTCACAGCATATTTTTACAAGTACAAATAAAAGTACAAATAAAAAGACAATAGGTTATAATATAAAAAATAAATAAATAAAATATTCCAGCATCAGTTGAGCTCATAGGTTTTCATTACTGTAAAGTGCTATGCAGTGTAATGTTTGGTTATTTTAATTTTTTTAAAATTATAATGTATTGTCTTTTTATTCATACTTGCTTTAAATTGTCTTGTGAGCCATCATCCTTTCCAACTTTGCAAGAAAAGTGGGATGCAAAACAGAGAGAGGAGAGAGAGAGAGAGAGAGAGAGAGAGAATTTCTATAAAGTTTATTTTAAAAATTAACATCGTGTTTTTGATATTATGTGAGCCAGGTTCAGGCTTTTACTGATGGATTTTAAAAACAGTACATCCATTATTAACTCACCCCCTCTAATTTTGAGATAATGACAAACAGATCGGCTAACATACCTTTATAAATTTGTCATTACAAAATCATAGAAAATCACTTTCACTGTCAGTTAACTAAGCAAGACACATCCTTCTAGCCCTTATCTTTCTCCCTTTCCCCCACATTTGGTCAATATTGGTCTAGCAATTAGCTGCTGATAACAGCACATAGCATCTCCTGGCAATATCATTAGAGCTAAGCAGCCAACTAAAGCTAAAACCTTTTCGTCTATTGTCCAGAATGAGTAAGAAGCACAGTGGTCTCATTGGCGATGAACCATCTTTACTTATTTCTCCACCATTATTTACATTTTTTTGTTTCCTAGCCCTCTCTAGGTATTTGTTCATTCATTCATTCATTTCCATAACAAAGATTTATAGTTTCTGAACATTTTGTGTAGCAGACAAAACCCACTGCCCTTATAAGCACAACCTGTTTGAAATGTCATAATAAGCATCAGATGGTCTTCTGGCCCCTTTATCAGCTCAGACGAAATCTGGAGGAAAAGGTAAACTCAATCACCTGCTACTTTGGTGTGCAACTGGGGTTGGATTTCCACACCAACCCTAGATGACCTCCTTCCTCCACCACCCCCTTTCCTCTCCTCCTCTTCCATCCCCTCTTTTCCTCCATCCGTTCTTAGATTAGTCAGTGCCATCTGGTTTTCTTTTCTTTTCTTTTTTAGGGTTTTGGTTATCAGTTTTAATATTTATTTATTTATTTTTTATTCAACTTGTATGCCACTTGCACTCTGCAAGAGTCTTTAGTCGGCTTCCAACATCAATTAAAACAGTTCAGTTAAAAACTTACACCAATATTTCTATTTTCATTTGTGTTTTCTATTTTACGAGATTGTAGCCCACCCATAGTAGTGCTATGACACAAATGGGAGCAGGATACAAATTGAATAAATAAATAAATATAAATATAAATAAATAAAACCAATCCCCTGTATCTTCTTTCAGTCATTCTTAGGCATAGCCTTTTAAACAGAATTGTAATCAGTGACATAGTGGCAAGTTCTGAAGTAAGGGCACCTGAAGTCAGAATCAGAATAGTCTGCACTCCATGGCACTCCAAGGAATGTCCAAAAATACTCCATATTAACAAGAATGTTCTAAACAGTTTTCATCTTCAGCAGGAACCGTCTTTTTCTGGATGGGTTTTAATTGCCCATTCAAAACCAAAAGCAAGCTGTCATTTGCAGAATGAAAAGCATAATTCACAACAATATATTGCTGCTAGGAATATTCATTCCCCTGCCTGACTTCCAGCTATTGTCAATGATCATAGAGAACCTTCACATTTTTAGATGCAAGGAAACTAGTGGGCAAAGTATGGCCCCCTTGCAATTCACATCAGCATAGCTAATGGTGTGGTTGCAGCCCAATAACATCTGAAGGAGTGGGCTTTGCTGACAGCACCAGTGGTTTAACCCTCAATCCCTCTTCTCAAGAGACGTTGGGAATTATAGTTCAGGCTAGTATGGTAAAGCTCACTAGCACAGAATTCCAACAGCAAATTCTAGAATTCCTTAGGATGGTGCCACGACACTCCTAAGGGTCATACTCATAGGATTCTGTAGTGCAGCCAGATATGCCTAATGTTCCTGTAGGCACTATTCAAATAAAGAGGGATGATTTGCCATTATAATGTTCACATGCCATTTTAAGTCAAGAATTCTAACTTATTGAACAAGGTGAACAAGAAGTCTTCATGCATTTCATTCACTCTCGCTTTGCTCTTCTAGTCATGCAAGCAGATAAATAAACCAGCCTAAACTCACAATTATGGTTTATTATGACCAAAGAAGCCAGGATTGTAATACATCAACCAACTTTAAACCAGGATTTGTACTTTATTCTTAGCTGTATTTGGGTGTCATTGTAACCTCTCCGCCTGGTCTGTTATTCACTTATACCAAGGAGAAAAGTGGAAGTGAAGATATTACAATTATGGTTTCACAAACTAGGATTAATATCTTAAAACTATGCAATAGCCTCTGAAGACTGCAGATACCGTCTCAGTTGCATACAGCAGCTTTCTGGCTTTAAATAATCTCTTATCACTGATCACTGACTAGAGGTAATAACTACAAACTATTGGGGCTCATCTGAGAACCTGCTTCGAGGGCCACTGTCACTGTATGGGCCAGAGCCCTCCCAACTCCAGCTTAAAATCACACATAAAGTTGGCCAGTGACATATTCAAAACTCCCCAGTGAATCTATTGCTGAGATGGGCATTAAATCTGAGTCTCTCACATCAAGAGCAAAGACTCTGTCCAGTGGTCAGCAGTGACTCTCTGCTCATATACTATGTGTTCAATAATGTTAGACACTGAGAAAAATGTTTTTGATACATGGCAGGATTCATATATTTTATGACAGCAGGATACTTCTTACAATGCAATTTGGATCACATTTGCACCTCAGTTATTTGTAAGTGTCCAACATGAAAAAATTTGACCCAACTCTGGGAGGCAGTGGAAGACAGGAGGGCCTGGCATGCTCTGGTCCATGGGGTCATGAAGAGTCGGACATGACTTAACGACTAAACAACAACAGTAACCTAGAGGCCATCACCAGGTGTCAAGGCCTATGAAAGAAATGAGTTACCTGACCTTACTTCCATAGAATTGCTTCCTCTGGTTTATCCCACCTGGAAATGGGGACTCTCAAAAACGCTGTCTCAGGAGCTCCTTGTCAGGACCTCATGACAAGCTTCTTTCCACAAGAAGATTAACAGTCTAGTCATTAGTCTCAAAGATTAAAAGTAGTCAGGCATCATTTGCAGCATACACATGAAATCACTTAACCAAGCATGTAATTTTTCTTTCAAACAACTGTTAGCCTCCAACCTGTCTGCTCTCTTCTCCAAATGGCAGGCAAAATAGATGTACAGTATTCCCCACACACCCTCTGAAAATTATTGTCATTCAGATCCACAGACGATGTCATTCTAAGTTTCTTTCCAAGGGCACTGGCAAAAAAGAAACACAGAAACAAAACCCAGCAAAACCAAAATCTTGGAAGGTATTTGGTACTACTCGGGCCACGTTTGTTGATCCAGGGTTTAACTCCAAAAACTTCTTACAAAGGCAGTGACAGATCCTTGTGTGTGAGGTCTGAATATTGGCTTAAACCATCATTACTGGAGACCCTGCTGATTTGAAGAACCATGTAACAACCCCAGGTTTCTAAAATTATATATATCCTACTATGTTATTTTTATCTGCTGATATTGTATAGATTGTTTTATTTTATTGTCTGCTTTGCGTTGTTTGTTTTTATATTTTGTGGCCTGGGTTGCCAGATGGGCTGGAGGGAGGGAGGGAGGGAGGGACGGACGGACAGACAGATAGATAGATAGCCAAAAATCACAACAAGCTATAGCTTGATTTGAGGCAGGCCCCATAAGAACTTGAGGGACATGGTGGCGCTGCAGGTTAAACCGCAGAAGCCTTCGTGCTGCAAGCTCAGAAGACTAGCTGTCGTAAGATCGAATTCACGCGACGGAGTTAGCTCCCGTCATTTGTCCAAGCTCCTGCCAACCTAGCAGTTAGAAAGCATGTAAAAATGCAAGTAGATAAATAGGTACCACCTCGTTGGGAAGGTAATGGCATTCCGTGTCTAGTCGCGCTGGCCACGTGACCATGGAAACTGTCACTGGACAAACGCTGGCTCTATGGCTTGGAAACGAGGATGAGCACTGCACCCTAGAGTCGGACACAACTGGACAAATTGTCAAGGGGAACCTTTACCTTTACCTTACCATAAGAACTTAAGTCTGGGAAATGAATATTTCAAAAAGAGAGAGAAGAAAAGAAGCCAGATCAGATCAAAAGAGTAACAAATCCTGCATTTTGTTCACAGAGCGTCTCTGGAATACTCACAACTGGACCTGAGTATCACAGTAGCTGCATTCCCTAACAGCTGGTATACAGAGATATATTGTTTCAAATATGGGAGGTAATATATAACTTCTAGTATGACTATAGATGAGCTATATAACTTTAATCTTGATAGCAAAGACACTGAATTTGTAAAAAAAAAATCTGTCTTGGCTCAGTCATCAATACAAATGGAGACTGCAGCCAATAAATCAGAAGACTGAATTTGGAAGGGAGCTATGAGTGAACTAAAAAAGATCCTAAAATGTAAGGATATGTCACTGGACGCTAAGGCTGAGATTATCCACACCAATGTATTCTCATTTACTATGTACAGATGTGAAAGCTGGATAGTAAAGAAGGCTGACAGGAAATAACTGATTTGTTCAAAGTATTATGTTGGAAGAGAGCTTTGAAGATATTGTGGATCACCAGAAATACAAACAAGGGGATCCTAGATCAGATTAAATTTGAACTGTTTCTAGAAACAAAAATGATGACTAGCTGGAAAGGACAATAATGACAGGAAAAGTTGAAGGGAGCAGGAAAAGAGGAAGACAAAGATTGTGGGAAGCTTCTGCCCAAGGCCGTTCGTTGTTATCTGTTACAGTGAAGAGCAAACTCTCCTGGCAGAGAAGCGGCAGCTGCCAGTGGGTGGGGTGACCTACTTATTCTGCCTTTTCCCTTAGAGTTAGATCATAAGTTCAAAGGCTTTCTCCAGCCAGTTCTAGTGGTGATTAGGTAACCAGTATCCTATCTGAATTCTCACAACATAGGATGTAACCCTTGTTAAGTTAATAAAAAAGTTTTCAAGGTGTTGCTTTTAGACTCCGCTGGCTCAGACAGGGACACTTCTTTGTTTTCTCTCTGAAGGCTAATTGCCTTCCCTTTGTTCTGTGATCACCCACATCATTCCTTCCTTTGCTCTGTGATCACCTACAAAAGATGAGATGAATTGGCTCAATAAAGGAACTCAATGACCCTGAATTTGCAAGAGCTCAGCAGGGCTGTTAGTGACAGGATATTCTGGTAGGTTGAAGGCAACTTGATGGCATATAACAACAACAACACAATATATAACTACTATGACTGGTAGCTACTCATTGCTCTATCCTCCATGAAATTGCCTAAATACCTTTTAAAGCTGGCCAAGTTGCTGGGCCAGCATTATATTTTATGACAGAAATTTTCATAGCTTAACAATACACTGCGTGGTGAATCACTTCTTTTGGTTGATTCTGAATCTCTCAACATTCATGTTCAAGAAAGACATGGAGAGGTCCTTCAGGTGTGCATCTGCACAGATTAACTTTCCTCACCAGGAAGATTCTTTCAGATCCAGGGAGTGACTTCCAGACAAACATGAGCCCCAGCACTTCCAGAGGACAATTGTCAGCTTCGTACTGTGACTGCTTCGGAAAAACATGGACTTCAGTTACTCCATCAAAGTCCACCTGGAAAATAAAGAGGACAGCTGAAATACTGTGAGTTCAGTAGCCTTTACTTTTTAAAGCCAAGGGAGTAAGACAGTGACACTTTGGTCTGGTGAAATCAGTTTGTCATGATGACTACTTTTCCACCTTGATTTTAAAGGGCCCTCAGTGCTCAGACTCTTTTGAGGTTTGAGAACAGGATAGAAAGTGCAAACAAACAAAGAGTTATGGCTATAGTTTCTTGAGTTTAAAATGGAGAGAAGGAAGGAGATCATTAGTATCTGATAGAGTATATATTCTGATTTCAGAGAAGAGGGCCAGAGTGAAAGGGGAATACATCTTAATTAACCCAAATTATCATCCATATCCTGTTACAGTCAATGACCATGCTGTTGTTAATTCATCTTTTGTATATAATGGTATTGGACGGCATTCCTAGGCATACATAAAGCTAGATGACATATTTTGTATTTATAAATTACTGTGTAAGACAGGGATGGGGAAATTTTGGCCCACCAGCTGTTGTGGACTTCAACTCCCAGAAGCTGCAACCTAATAACCAATGGCAAAGAACTATTGAAGCTGAAGTATAACACATCTGGAGGGGCAAAGGACTGAAGTGATAAAATTAATTTAATATAGAAACCCAGCACAGATTTACTAAAAGATTACCCATAGAGCTATCATCTTGTGCTCACTTACCTGGTAGTAAACCTCATTTACACCTGAATAAACTTGCAAAAAATTAGTTAGTTGTAAAACTGAGGAGACCAGAGTTCAAATCTCTTTTCCTTAAGCATCCTTCAGTCTTGAGATACTAGGGTAATGTGCTCTGAATAGAGGACTTGGAACAACGTCTAGTGTGGCTGAGAAGGCCAATTTGAGAGTGACAATCCCTTCTACATGGAAGACAAATACAATGTTGCTGGTTTTGGAACTGCCTCTTTGCCTCAGCTTGCCGGACAAGTGTCTCTTCAAATTGGGAGAGGCCATGATGCACCACCTGCCTCCAGGCTGAACGCTCAGATGTCAAGGTTTCCCATCTGTTGAGGTCCATTCCTAAGGCCTTCAGATCCCGCTTGCAGATATCCTTGTATCGCAGCTGTGGTCTCCCTCTGGGGCGATTTCCCTGTACTAATTCTCCATATAGGAGATCTTTTGGAATCCGACCATCAGCCATTCTCACGACATGCCCAAGCCAATGTAGATGGTGCTGTTTCAGTAATGTGTACATGCTAAAAATTCCAGCTCATTCTAGGACTACTCTATTTGGAACTTTGTCCTGCCAGGTGATACCAAAAATGCGTCAGAGACCACGCATATAGAACGTGTTCAGCTTCCTCTCCTGCCATGCACAAAGGGTCCAGGACTCCCTGCAGTACAGGAGAGTGCTCAGGACACAGGCTCTATAGACCTGGATTTTGGGTTATGCCGTCAGCTTCTTATTAAGCCATACTCTCTTTGTGAGTCTAGAGAACATGGTAGCTGCTTTGCCAATGTGTTTATCCAGCTCGACATCTAGGGAGAGAGTACAGTATCAGAGATTGTTGAGCCAAGGTACCCAAAGTCATGAACAACTTTCAATTCTTGTGTGTAGATGGTAATAGAGCGAGGTGAGTCCATGCCCTGGCCCATGACTTGTGTTTTCTTCAGGCTGATTGTTAATCCAACATCTTGGCAGGCCTTGCTGAAACGATTCATGAGTTGTTGGAGCTCTTCAGCAGAATGGGCAACAACAGCTGCATCATCAGCCAAGAGGAGGTCCTGCACGCATTTCAGCTGGACTTTGGTCTTTGCTCTCAATCTAGAGAGATTAAACAGCTTTCCATCTGATCTAGTCGAGAGACAAATCTCTACATAGCCAGTAAGTTCATTGCATGTCTCTTAGTCCTAATCTACGTTATAGGGTTGTTGTGAGGACAAACTTCCTTCTCTCCAATGATGTACACCTTACCGTGATACGTGCAAACCAAAAAACTCTTGAAGAATCATTCAAGATGATTCAAGCTGTGTAACTGCTAACAGTAGAATTCGGAGAATGCAACAATGAACAAATTTACTTAATGTGGAATTGATGATAATGGCAATGATGAGGCCCTTAATGATATACAACAAGTGTTTCAAATATTCAGGGCATTTCCTTTGCAGTACAGTACTTCAATAAACTGTGTAGGCAGCACCCTGACAACTAATGTATTTTTAAAAACAAAATCGAACTTTTGCATATATAATACAGAAGGTGGGGGGAAGCAAAGAAAAAAGAAAAAAAAGCAATATACAAAATTTAATAATTTTGCTAGAATTTCAGAGACGTGTCCAGATGTTTTCTCCATCAATTTACTTACAGTATTTCTCTTAAACCAGATCTGGCATATATCTTGTCAAGAACTATGCTGGGTGGCCATCGTATAGGAAATACAGATCAAACCAAAAACAAACTTTAATACTGAAGCCAATTTACAAGAAGGAAACCAGAGACTAGTGCTGTGAGACTGATGGAGCTCCTCTAGAGATCAGTCCTGCTGCTTTCAAAATTGCTTCCATATACCTTGCACGGGATGCCTTCGAGGGAAGACTCTCTTGGTCCCATTTTACGGACGGGAAATGGAAGCTGTGGGGCATTTCTCTTGTGATGACCCGGGTTTCTGCTGATAAGCACTACTACCAGACTTGAAGACAAGTGAATAACCCCCCTGAATATACCTTTTCCCCAACCCCCAATGCTACCCTGATCACCCGTTGCACCGCTCAGCCCTTCGACAGCAGCCTACGTGCTACAGTATTTAGTAAATAAATGCAAAGACAAACCCACCAGGCGGCTCCTGGCGTTTAGAGGCGGCGAGGGGTGCGGAGGAAGGCAGCCGCTGGAGGCAAAGGGGCGCTTGAGCGCCCAGCGTTCTCCGGGGCGCCCCCTGGAGGCGGAGCACGGCGGCGCCCCTCTCCCGCTTCCCGCCGAGGCCGCCTCAGAGGGTCTGCTCCCGGCAGAAGCCCCAGGGCTCCCGCAAAGAGTGGCGGCCCGGCTGGAGAGCCCCGGTGCTGGCTACGGAGTTCTTCAGCTGCTTGATGACCCCGAAGAGGAGCAGGAAAAGCAGGAAGAGCAGGAAGAAGAAAAGCGCCAGGTAGAGGAGCAAGTTGAATTCCCATTCCATGCTGGTGCTGCTGCTGCCGCGGCCCCAGCGCCGGCCGTGTCCATCCGTCCCCCAGGTGCCTTTTGGAGGTCCCGATGATGACTCCAAGCGGGGGTGGGGGGGGGAGAGAGAAAGGGAACGGGCGTTCAGCCGGCTCGGGCATCTCCCCGCCACATCTTCCTCGACCAGGCTGGCGCCATCCGAAAGGGAAGGGCAGAGGGGATGATGCGCCGAGGTGGTGTGTAATGTGTCGCCCGCTCTGAAGCCCAAGGAAAAAAAGAGAAGGAGAAGGAGGAGAAAGCTCAGTTCTACCGCCGTCGCAGAAGACGGGAGAGCCCTCGGAAAGCTCCGTTTCCCAGTCCCGCTAACCCAGAGGGCAAAGACACACACACACACACACACCGTCTTGCTCCGGTTACCCTCCTGCGAGGGCAGACCGAGAAGTCTCTTTTTGCGTGGAAGATGGGGGTCCGAAGGCGTCGCGGGAAAGCGGTCCTGGAAGAGCGAATCAAAACAAGCGAAAAGCAGGAGCAACAGACTCTGCAAAATGCAGCTGCAGCTGTTGATCAAGCTCAGATCACGGAAAGAGCGAGCGAGCGAGCGATTGTGGTTTCCTGGAGATCAAAGGAACAAAAGGGCTGAGCCCCAGGAACTAATGACAGAGCCATGGAAAGGCTATGATTTTTTATTTGGAAGGAGGCCCTTTTCTCTATAGGGAGAAAAGTAATCGCTGGGCCACGGTTGCTGTTATCCCTAGACTAAAGTTTTTGCCCAGAGATAAACTCATCTTTAAAATTCACGACATGTTTATGCTTGCCACGTTTGATAGCATGGTGTTGGCAGAGCAGGGCGTTGGAGCAGAGTGCCTGGGCAATTCTCTGAAGAACGAGCAGGGCAGTCCCCAAATCTAGCCGGACTAGGTTAACAGGTTTTTAGTTTAAGTGAAGGCATTTACAAGACCCTTTCATTTCTAGCTGGCTCTGCAGCCCAGTGGTTCAGGTATCCCGCAGGAGAGTTGGAGGGTTCGATTCCCCATTGTGCCTCCAGGGAGAAGAGCCAGCCTGTATGGCCTTGGGCAAGCTGCACAGTCCCAGGGCACCCCCAGAAGAAGGGATTGATAAACCCACTTCTCAGTATTCTCCACCTAGAAAACCTTGGAAAGGATTGGCGTAAATTAGAATTGACTTGACAGCACAGAATTATTATTATTAAGCTTTCCTGCCTGAAACACAGCCACCCAATATATTTTCAGCCCAAATCCTGTGTCTATCTAATAAATACTACTGAGTTCAATGGAAGTTCCCTCCAAATAAGTTTCCAGAATTTAGGATTACATCTTGAAAATATGCATATAGACACACATGCATGAGTTATACTGGACCTTTAGCATTAATATTCATTTTAGGATGGGTTTTCATTTATATGCAGCCTGATGACAACAGAGAAACCAGTTACTCTGGAAAGCACCACCTATGTGTACATATGCCCATAAATGCCAATATTTGTGTGACCAACAATCATCTCTCAAAAATTACCATCAGTAATAATTTCTACTGAGAATAAAAAGAAGTGTGCAAACAGAATGTCTTTTACTATCCATATGGAAGTTACAAATAGTGTGGTGACAAGTGATAGTACTCTGTTGTTCACAATTTGGATTCATTTGTGTGTAGAATTTTCACAAAGTATGTAAAATCCTTTTGAATTCAATGAGACTTCTGTTTAATTCTAACTAATAACTTCTCATGTTGATTTTAACACAACAGAGGCACATATAATAGTTCATTGAATTCAACAGGACATGGCATAGGACTCTTTCTCTGGAGTGATGCCTAAGTGAGGTTCCTGTACTGCAAAGAGGAACACGTTTAAAGTCCAATGTTGGGCATTTTGTGTGTGTGTCAGAAAGATTACTTGTATGGAGCTAGAAATATTTGAAGTGCAGGCACGCTTCATATGGAAAATGCAAGCAGCTATTTTGATCTATATCAATAAAAATAATATGCCATTTTTCATCTCCATCATTAGGAGCAGGTGTCTGGCAAAACTTATAAGTGTTAACTTCAGTGTGAATATGGTCTAGTAGGTAGAATTATGGGCAAGGACTCAGGAGATCCAGATTCAGATTCTCAGCCATGGAAACTCATTGTGGGGCAGCAATGGTAAAACCACTCCTTAAATATCTCACATGGTTTGGAATCCCTACTAGGGTTGCTATAAGTTGGGTGCAACTTAACATGCACATAATATGCACACTCAGCATTATTTGCCCAAGCAACTCCAAAATTTGTATCCTTCTTCAATCTGCAGTTGCTGATAATAGTCACCTTCTTCACAACCATTGTGAGGACAGCACCTAACCTCCGAGAGAACAGGGAGTCAGAGGAGTGCAACAAGAGGGAACTGCCATATAGCTCAGTGGTTTAGGTATCTGGCTGTGGAACCAGAGACTGGGAGTTTGATTCCCCACTATGCCTCCTTGATAGGGACTGGACTTGATGATCCATAGGATCTCCCACAGCTCTGCATTTCTAAAATAATGGTGATGATCCCTATTAATCCAAAAGGCCCTCCACTCCAATTTCTGGTACAGGGGCGCATACTCTCAGAAGACAGAGCTTGGAAAAAGCAGGGGAACTTGGGGAACTGCATTCCAGTTTCAGTTATCTGATTGCGAGTCACAGGCACCTTTACCTATCACACAAACATGACAAACATGTGACCCACAAATCCATTAAATTCTGCTACTAATGTTACCTGTGCAAGTTAGCAGTTAAGTTTGTGTACTGCTGGACTCTGTTTTTTTAATGCAAAATAGGCAACATAATCAAAATATCAAAAGACTGTGCAAACTAATGCTCCTTTTACTCCAGGATCCCACCTCTCACAGATCTATTCAGATACCTATAGAAAAAAAACACAAGGTTGGCTGAGCTGATTGCCATGTGAGCATGCCTTGTATTTATGTGTATTTAGCATTTCCTTATGTAATTGGAGGACTTAAAATGCATATCTTTGTTTTGTATATGTCAGTATTTGAAAGGTTAGGGATTTTTACATGCTGGCCGGACAACCTTTTGTAGTTCAAAAAGTAATTACCTTATGGTGTTTGCATGCTAACTTGCTGTATGTGGAGAATTCTTTGTTCTGAGAAGTTTTTGTTCTCCCTGGAGTGATATTTGTTTCTGGTATCATATTTATTTCTTTTTGAGTTAGGGGATTTTAAGGAATTTCTGTCAAGTCCTTTTTTAAACAAATCCGCAGGGACTGCCCTTTGGAAGGAGATGGGAATCATACCTTTCATGACACGAGAGGCATAAGAAGGAGCAAGCATGTATAACATGCATGCAGAATTGGAGAAGGCCACAGTGAAATGTCTTGTGTTCCCCTCCTTGTTTTTTACATTTGTTTCCATCCAGTGGTAAAGCATTAAACTTTGAAAAGGCAGATGCTCATCAGGGCAGTCCCGACAGGAGAATCCAAAAAACAAGATCCTTTTTCCTTGTACCAGGGATGAAATATTGTGGCCGGTATCTTGTTCAGTATTTACACATACAGAATTACATCTGTGAAAGTTGCTGCAACAACACAAACAGGTAACCTCTTTGGGCAAATGACTTTGTGCAACCATCAACTTACCACACCACCAACATTTAATATTTGCAGCTGGCACTCCACACATACAAACATTGACCAGGATACTGGCCATATCTCAAGATCAACAGACCAGTTCAAGCATGTTGCTCTCCATGGCAGCAGATATTCTGTAAAGCTAATGTATCTTAATTGTTCATTCAAAAACAAGTTGCCCCAACATATAGCAGGGATGGCTCATAACAGTCTATTGTGGCTGGGAAAATCCGTTTTCTCTTTAGCTCCCATGAGGACTGCAGTCAAGAGAACAGGGAAGCCAGAAGGACTGGCTAATACAAATGACATCATTGCCCTTGCTAATCAAAAGTCCCTGTGCTTTGATCTTGCAAGTCCTAGCTTCATTACACCTCTGCTCCCATGATACCCTCTCATCAGAATGGCACTCCAGAAAAACATGTTCCTCATACAGCTAGAGGTAAGGGAATATCTGAACACACAGGGGTGATTAATGTAAAAAATTATTCTCTCACCACAGTCAGAGCCTGAATATAAATATAAGATTCATCTATCGTGCCCAGATAAGCACACCTAAGAGGACACATTCTTAATTTATGAAGAATCTGTGCTTTGATCAAAGTTTAAAAATAAAGTTGCATTTAATTAGAGAAGCTGCCTTGTTTTTTGAGCTCTTTCTACTTGTCTCCGCTGTTTTGCCGGAGAAATCCACTGGACTGTGAGTTTGGGCTGCACAGCAGAACACATGATCAGGGCAACAAAGAGTAACAAGAGCAAACATTTGTAAAGTGGCGTGAATAGTTTTCTTCTCCATCTCATGTGTGGTGAGAGAGCATTTTCTCCTGAAGCAGGGGTACTTCATGGACTGAGCAGGGCAGCTTTCCCTAATTAGGTGCCCTCTAGATGGGTTAAACTACAATTCCCATCATCCCCAGGCTGCCTGGCCATGCTGAGTGGGGATCACAGGAGTGGTATTCCAGCAGTTCTGAAACTGTCACCATAAAGAAGGCTGTTGTAAGGTGCTCCTTCCACAGGTGCATGCTTCACAGTCAGAGCTTCATTGACCAGAAATAGTGATCTTTTCAGTATTTCCATTTTTCCCAGATCAAAGCAAAGTGATGGAATCTAATTACTAGATTGGATGTTGGCATCCAGCTACTTCAGGAGCCACATCTCCAAAATCTCAAATCAATGGATGCCAAAAAATAAATAGGAAAAATATAATTCTATTTCAAAATATTGAGTTATTTTAAAGACCAACGTATTTATTTTAGTGTAAGTTTTTATAGATCAAAATCTACTTCTTCAGATTTTAAGCCATAAAAGCTAAAACTGAAAAAAAAATCTGTTAAATCATTAAAGCATCTTGCCTTTCCTCCCTCTTTTTCTCTTTTTACCCTTTAATTTTGCCAACATGTGGAAATCGATAAATGCAGCTAGTTAGGGAGGAATCAATAGATGTCTGTCATTGTGGAAGTATTAAAGAAAATGACTAGTCCTGAAAAAGTATGCACTTTCTACAGGTGAATGGGCTAAAAACCAAAATAGATCATCATTTGTCCCATACAGCAAACAGTAACACCTAATAAGTGCATTATTATTCTGGAAGTTCATCGTTCTTTGTATTTCTAATGGTCAGACTTTCAGTGCTATTATCTAGATAGGCGAAACGGTACCACCACTGCAAAAGATGCAGGTGTCAACAGATTTCGGCAGGTTACAAGGTTTCCAGAGGTTATAAAAACAGATTTTAGGGGAACCCAACATTTTTTAGGCAAAAGAAGCCTGAGGAAGACTATGTTTAGTGCCTTGGAATACTAACGCCTCTTTGGGAAAACATTAAAAATAGGTGTGGGTGTATAGGCGGTCTATTATTTTATAACTATAAACTTACAAAATTTAATTACTGTATTTGAAATCAGTTTTATTTTATTTAAAGGATCTGTTTAGTAATAACAGCCACACATGTGGAAACAGCTATCAAACATGACAACACCTTGGGCTCAAATTCTCAAGGTGGCACTCGCTGTATTTTTTCGCAGACTGCAGGAACAAGTTGTCCATCTTCTTATTTTAAGTCCTGCATATGAAATAAAACACATAAATTAGAGCTCTTAAAAACAGCAATGCTACCTATACTTTCTTCCAAACTTGTTTCCCACTTTTAATACATAACAAAAACAATACCTCCCGTATCTCCTGTAGACTAGCAAATACCATGCATTCACACCTCTGTATCAAAGCAAACCCAAATTAGCAACATTAAAAATTAATGTAAGATCTAGAAAAACAGTATCCAGCATACTATCCTTTTTTTTTTTTGTATAATAGCTCCCCAAATCCCCAGTCAACAACACTATTGAAAAAATAATGTTTCCAACCACTGCTTCTAAACTATGAGGTAAATTGGGGTAAGAGAGAGAAACAGGAACAAAGTTGGCAGAAGAGGTTCATGACTAAATTGAAGCTGGATCTCACAAATCCCAATCCAGCTGTCTACCCATTAGACAAGAATGGCTCAAAGCCCTTAAACTGAAGAAAGGGATTTTTCTTAAGGCTTTGTGCAAACAAATGTGGAATATTACAACATTAAAGGTGAGGAGAGGAATGCCATGCCAAACATGGCCACAGAGGCAATCAAAGAGAAAAAAACCCTTCAAATCTTATAATCTGCACAAAGGAACGAGGGAGAACACACAGGCACACTCTTGCTCATTACACTTCATTTAACTATGACTCTGGAAACCAGGGTACGAATCCCATTCAGCCATGGCAACTCTAAAGCCATGGAACTGCTTAAAAGCATTCCTTAAATATCTCATTTACCTTGAAAGCCCTATTAGGGTCACCATAAGTGAGTTCCAACTTGACAGAACATAACAAAACATATTTTAATATGTACAGTTTCATGTTGGCCCGTCATACAACAACAACTCCTCCCCATTTTTCTGAATACTCTGCTGGGTACTTCAAAACAGGCTATATTGTGTATTATATATTATTTCCATGTGGAAATGAATTTGTCTAGAGCTGAAGCTGCGATTAAGAGGTTTTGATGAGGTGTTGCTATTGAGCTGCAAATGTTATTACAACTCTAATCTGATTTACTCAGCGCAGAAATCAATAGTTCAGTAGAGTCCAATAACTCGTGTGTGCAAATAGATCATCCTTGCTATGTTTAAAACCAGTTCAGCATGCTAGACAGGCATGATTTAAACCAGTGGTTCTTAACCTTTGTTACTCGGATGCTTTTGAACTGCAACTCCCAGAAACCCCAGCCAGCACAGTTGGTGGTGAAGGCTTCTGGGAGTTGCAGTCCAAAACTCCTGAGTAAGCCAAGGTTAAGAACCAGTGATTTAAACTGTCTGATGATTAAAATGTGACTGCTCATTCTGACTTCTTAATCAATACGAACCAAAAATGATAAGCAAATATATTTGTTTGTATTTTTTGTGTGTGAAATGTATAGATTCATTTTGAGTCTTCCTCAGAAACATCAGAAAGAATTGGGAACCCTGTCATGTATTTTTGTCATAGTCATTCCTTCCCGCCCCTGCAGTTCCCTCCAGGAGGCCCTCCAGAAAGCCCACTGTGTACCAGTTGTCCAGTGGTAGGGCTGGCCCTCACTGCAGTGACATCCAATTATGGATATGGCATTACAGAATAGTCTTCTACAAGCTGAACATTGTCACTGCTACTCCAGTTTTGCATACAGTTGCATGGGAATGATTACTCCATGGAACTTACTTCTGAGTAGACTTATAAACCCTGGGTTGCACTGTCAAATACTACTCCAATATCATTAAAATCCTGACTTCACAGGAGTTTTTAGGCTGACGGTAGATATTCAATGGGGACGTGGTGGCACTGTGGGTTAAACCGCAGAAACCTCTGTGCTGCAAGGTCAGAAGACCAGCAGTTGTAAGATCGAATCCCTGCGACGGAGTGAGCTCCTGTCGCTTGTCCCAGCTCCTGGCAATCTAGCAGTTCAAAAGCATGTAAATGCAAGTAGATAAATAGGTACCACTTCGGTGGGTGTTCCGTGTCTAATTTCACTGGCCACATGACCACGGAAACTGTCTTTGGACAAACGCTGGCTCTATGGCTTAGAGATGGGGATGAGCACTGCGCCCTAGAGTCGGACACGACTGGACTAAATGTCAAGGGGAACTTTTACCTTTACCTAGATATTCAACAATTTGCTGTGAACCTTTATAATCTAGAAAGCAATGTGTTGCACTAAATATTGAGCCTAACCACAATGAGGTTTCTTTTGCTGCAAATTATATTTGTTTAAAGCAGTGTAAAATGAGGCTTTCCTACAAAATTAAAACCCAAATAAACTGCTTTAACCTAACCATTAAAAACCAAATGTTTTCCAATTTATACGTAATATGGAGAAGTATAAAATGTCTCCACTGCAGAGTACTGTGTTAGCATGGTAAAAGCTGGGAAATGTTACTTTTTTAACCTACAACTCTCAGAATCCCCAGACTAGCATGGTTGCTACGCATGCTGACTAAGGGATCCTTTGATTTGTAGCCAGTGGGGGTGATATCTAAACCAGTCATACTGATCTGAGAATCTTACTATGGGACCTACTCCCTAGTAACTGTTCATAGGACTACAGCCCCCAGTGTGTCAGGGCTGCAGTTTCATGAGGAGCCAGACTGGATTATTACACATCCTTTTCTGTCACCCTGTACTGAAATATTGCTTTTCAATAAATTCTGTCTTTCTTTTGGTTATACTTTTCATGCTGCAAGCATACTTTTACTTTGATAAATGGCAATTGCCTTGACTTGAATGTCCCAAGACACTTTATGGAAAAGAACCGGTTACACATCCTTTTGGAAGGGCAGGAAATCAAGGTGTCTTGTCTTGTATCACCTCTTGACATTGTTCCGGGCTCCAAATGGCACAGTAGACTCAAGTGCATCTATCCATTGGCTCTTGTCCCAGTCTCTTTTTATCACTTCTGGATCTTTGGCTGATTTTATGAAAGCAAATATTCATGCAAACCCTTTCACATCCAGCTGGTGAGCCAGTGAGTCCTGACCTTAGTCTGGCATATGTGGAGAAGGGTGCCCAGGAATTAAAGCAGGGAGTGTGCAAATTTGATGGATTGTGTCTGATTTTCTGTCTTCTGCAAGTCACACAGGCTGCAAAAAGCATGTAAAATTCCAAATCCTTTTCTGGTTTTGGAATAAAAAGGGCATTTAGTGATTTTAATTGTTCACTGGAGAGAACTGTGACCCATTTAAAGGTTGATTTGCGACTCCTAGAGGGTTACAGCAATTACAATTCAGCTTTTCTGCTGGAAAAAGATGGGGCAGGGGAGAGTATTGGAAGCTATAGAAACATCCTTGGTGGGCACACATGACCCCAGAATTGTACTTTGCCCATACTTACTTTAAAGCCACCTCATTTGCAATGATCAAACTTTCTCCTCCTTCAGCATCACTTGCCCTGAGATTGAAGAGATCACTTGTCTCTGCGGAAGCACAATAATTCTTTCCTCTTCAGCCATCACCCTTCACCTGGGAACCCTACTGTGTGAGCCAACATCTGACTCAGTCTGTGTCCTGTAAGCTCCCCTGCTCCCCTCAGGTGTAGTGGAGGATGCTGTCTCATATCCACTTCTGCAAACAAGGTCAACTGCACATGGGATTTGTGAGTGGGATAACCATCTCACCCTTCTTCTTAGGCAGCAAAATGGCTTGGGTTAGATCTAAGGAGCGCTCAGCTCCTCTTCTGCAAACGCTAAGTAACCACTTGCATGCTACAGATGGTAGATACTCATGTTTTCTTAAGCATCACCATCTCCCAAATTATCCCCAGTGATAGATTATAAAGAGTTTGAATTTGTCATATTCTTCTGCCACACTTCTCTGCTACAAGCATTTAACAATCATCTTCACGTTGATACTTATTAAGGGAAGTGTTCCTGGATATCTGGTCACAGCAGGCATTTCAGTGCTATGAAATTACCTCTTATAAACTGCAGCACAACAAAAGAAGCACCTGCACATTAGGGTAATAGAAGAATTCCCGGTGTGATTTCCCAAGCTTGATAACAATGAATGAAGAGGGTAGAACTGCTCTTCTTCTAGATTGTATACATGTTTGACAGCAAGAAATAACTCCAGTACTTCTCATTGCCTTTTCAGAAGGCACAGAAGGTCTGAATGCCAGTGCTGACAGTCAGCCACTTGTTCAATATTACATGTGTTGTTTGTAATCCAGTTCCATTTTAAATAAAAGAGAGCTTGCAACTTTTTTTTAAAAAAGAGGATAGCTCAGTGGTTTAGGTATCTGGCTGCAGAGCAAGAGGCTGGGAGTCCAATTCCCCCCCCATGCCTCCTGTGAAAGTAAGCCAGCCTGTGTGGCCTTGAGCAAGCTGCACAGTCCCAGGGCACCCCCCCCCCCCCCGATGAAGAGAATGGTAAGCCATTTTCTACTTGGAAAACCCTGAAAAGGGTCACCATAGGTCAGAATTTACTTGACAACACAAGATTCTTCTTCTTCTAAAGTAGATAGTTATTGTTAATTATAATTCAAACATTATACCGTGCTTTCCTGCTTCTTTAATTAAAATGGTCAATTTTACAGTACTTTTAAAACATGACTGTTTTTCATTCAGCAGCACGGGGCACAATACAAGCCAGCATTTGACAGATGTGATCATTTCACGATTGACTGAGGCCACTTCCATAACCATAAAACTAAAAGTTATAGTTACACTGCAAAAGAAGTTATCTCTCATTAAGTTGCATGTTAATGTCATGTAGTTACCCTGTTTCCCCAAAAATAAGACAGGGTCTTATATTAATTTTTGCCCCAAAAAAACGTATTAGGGCTTATTTTCAGGAGATGTTTTATTTTTATTTTTTCATATACAACAATCTACATTTATTCAAATAGTGTCATGTCATCTTCTGGTTGCTGCACAATACTGCACAATGGTGAAAGGTGGGGTTTCACTTAACTGGGGCTTATTTTGGAGGGTAGGGCTTATACTATTACAAGCATCCTGAAAAATCCTACTAGGGCTTATTTTCAGGTCAGGTCTTATTTTTGGGGAAACAGGGTACATACTGCTTATTACAAAAAGCAATTGATTACTCTTCTTTATTCATAACAATTATATATTTCAACATGGTTTATATGACCCAGCTCTTTCTTGGGAGTCCCAGATTGCAGCTGTGTCCAGATAAGCCTTAAACCAGCTTAAGCTATTCACCCAACTCTGCCCCTACCTAGAAGAGGACTCCCTCGGGACTTTGGTGCAGGCCTTGGTCATCTCCTGAATGAATGAATGAATGAATGAATGAATGAATGAATGAATGAATATCTCTGAAGAGGGTGGATTTAAAAAATGATTTTAAAAAAATGATTTGATTTGAATCAAATCCGCCCTGATCTCTGAGCTTAAGTGTAACTTGTAATTTATACCTAATTAATTCCAAGCTCTGTGACACAAATGCACACCCATACCCCTAAATGCTATGTAATAAATCCTGTGCAATGCACTCTTTATAGACACAGTTTGCAGCTTAACAGGAATTTGCATGTTCTCACAGGACAAAAGGAAACTGTGGAAGAATGTCTCGGCCTCCCATTCTCTGGGCGTTCCACTGTTAATTCAATTTCATTCCAAAACCATTACATAAAGATATTGCCTTGTTTAAATGGCATATTGAATCTGACCAGAACTCTCTGGTCTTATTGACTATATTTATTAGCTTTATGACTTCAGATTGTGTCCTTGAACATATTTCAGAATTTTCAGAAAGTCATATCCATAGCTAAATAACAATGATAGGGAACACAGATTAAGAGGAAACTACCATTACAAATATCAGTGACAGTAGCACAGTTGTATCCCAGAATAAATACTTTAAAGTATTAAAGACAACTGTGGAGTAATTCAATTGGGTGAAGAGGAATGGATAGGCTAGTACTTTAGTCCAACTGTGCCCAGTAGCCACGATGTCAGAGCTAACAATAGTGTAATGTACCATATTTTTCTGTGTATAAGACACCCCCATGTATAAGATGCACTCACACCCCCACTTTCCTAAGCAAAAATTTATTTCTTTACAAGAAAGTGGAGGGGGGAAGGCAAGGATCAAAGTACTTTGATTCCTGCTTTCCCCCTCAACTTTCTTGTGAGGAAAGTGCTTTCCCTTCCACTTTCTTTGCAAAAAGCTGCATTCCCCCTCCACTTTTTGCAAAGAAAGTGGAGGGGGAAAGCAGGGATCAAAGTACTTTGATCCTTCCCCCCTCCTTACTACCATGTATAAAACGACCCTCAATTTTTCCTCTAATTATTTTAGGAAAAAGTGTCATTTTATACACAGAAAAATACGGTAGTTTCAGTCCTGTACAGTTTCTTCTGATCAAAACAGAAAGTTAAAAAGTATAATGAGGAACTTTAAAATATAGCTCCATTTTTTTAATTCAAGTATTCAAGGTGTTATTAAATGTGTTGGATTTTTGCTATTGGATAATCTATTTTAGGATTATATTTATAACATATTGCAAGAGAAGAGAAGAGAAGAGAAGAGAAGAGAAGAGAAGAGAAGAGAAGGGAAGGGAAGAGAAGAGAGGTAGCATAGAAAGTTTTAAATAAATCATTCTGTCTGGGATGCACTAGCAACCTACAATCTATGATGAGGTAAAAGGACACATTCTGCAGGCATAGGATGACCTCCTGTCCATAGCCTATAAGCCACCTCTACTAATTAATTTATCTGATCCCTTTTTAAATCCATATGTGTTGGCAACGATTACTATATCTTATGGCAATGAATCTGGAGTTTAATGGTATACTGAGTGAATAAGTATGACTTTTTATCTGTGTTAAATTTCCTTCCAATCAGCTTTAGTAGATAGCCCTAAGTCCTGAGAGACTGGGGCGTAAAAGATATTTGCTATCCTGTTTCTCCACATCACACACATTTTTATAATCCTTATCATGTTGCCTCTTTAGTCACCATTTCTCTAAGCTAAATAGTCTAGTTACGTAATGCTTCTTCCTATGTGATTTGTTCCAGACTCTTGGATTATTTTGGTGTATCTTTTCTGCGGCCTTTTCAAGTTTAATTATGAGGGATGATGGGATTTGCTGTACATCTAGAAAGCTTTATGTTCACCATCCCTGTTCCATTCAAAGATGCAACCGTGATACCTAAAAATAAGCCAAGTATGTGACATATGGTCACGCTGGCCATTTTAAAATCTTGTCACAAAAATTCCACTTCTGAATTATGGCAATACAAAGATTTCAGGAATGGATGGAGACAAAGTAGGGCAAGTCCCTAGTGTACTAGCACTCACTGGTGCTGAAAATTTAACACAAGAATTACTTGTCCATTGTAATGCAATATTCACCACCACAGACAAGAATCCAGACTTTTTTCTCTCCTCTCCCCATGCAACTTCAGCTTGCAGAACAACTGAAAGCACGGTTATTCAGTAAATCCATTTGACTGCAAAGGGAATATACAGTACACAGAACTGCAGCCTTGGACTCTTTCAACATCTGATACAAAATTCCCTAAATATAACATACTGAAATCAATATTTTAGTGGTCTCGCTGCAATTTGGCAGGTGTACATGGGAACAAGCTAAAACAAAACAATTGCTTCATTGGGAAGTTGCAGGGACAGCAATGCAGTGCAGATTCCCTTAGAAAATTGAAGTTACAGTTTTAGTAGATTGGCAAATCCCCTTACCAGGAAATCTCAAGACAGATAATCTGACTTGATAGCAGTATCCCAAAATACTGTACATCTCATAGTTTTGTGCACATGTTTCCCATATAATTTTCTAGTCCTTATAAAAATATATACATTGCAAGGTATTAGTTTAAATGTTGTTATGTGCCATCAACTTATGATATTAATTAGTGATCTCCAAAACATCTTCCAATTAACAACCCTGTTTAGGTCTTGCAGACTAAAGGCTGTGACTTCTTTGGTTGACTCAATCCATCTCATGTTTGGTCTTCTGTTGCTGCTGCTGCCTTCAGCTTCTCCAAGCATTATTTTCTTTTTCAGTGAGTCTTGTCTTCTTTTAATGTGCCCAAAGAATGATAGTTTCAGTGTAATCATTTTTCTTCTAGAAAGTTATTAGGCTCGATTTGATCTTGCAGTCACTTATTTATTTTTCTGGCTGTCCATGGTATCTGTAAAGCTTCCTGCAATACCACATTTTTGGATTAAGCAGTTTTATCAATTTTCTTCACAGTCCAACTCATACAATAATTGGTAGTACCACGATGTGGCTGATCTTGGTCTTGGTCTCCAGTGACACATCTTTACACTTGCAGATATCTTCTAGTTCCTTCATAGCTGCCCTTTCAAATCTAATTTTTTTGCTTAAATGCATAAAGTTATAACCAGCCTAATACTGTGATCTGGACAGCCAGTCTGTTGCAGTGGATAGAGACCCATGGGGAGGACTGACCATGGTGAAGAACCTATAATACTAACTAGTTTTTATTTTAATTTTAATTTTAATTCACTTCTTGAACGTCTCATATACCTTGGAAACTGTTAAGGTCACTTTAAGCCAGAAGTGACCTGACAACACATAACAATAACAACAATAGGATCTAACATGCTGAATCAATATGTTTCATGAGACTTCTTCCCTGGTAAGGACTTATAAATAAGCTGCACTTCATTTCTATTGATATCAGTAGGACCTGTCATGACTACATTGTCCTGTTTTTTAATTAAATAGATCTCACAATCATCATGTACCATCAAGTCAATTCTGACTCATAGTAACCATTTTCAGAGTTTTTCAAGTACAGAATACAGTACTCAAAACTGATTTACCATTCCCTTCTTTTGGGGGTGCCCTGGGACTATGCAGTTTACCCAAGGCCACACACCCCGATTCAACTCACAAAAAGCACAGCAGGGAAACCGAACTCCCAAATTCTAACTCCACAGCCAGATACCCAAACCACTGAGCTACTAATTTAAAGCTCTGCCCTGTGCCTCTTAGTGAGATATGTCCCATTGTATTCAGGTGTAGGATCTGAGATTTAGTCTAAAATAACACCCGTTGTGTTCATCTAAGTATTTCCTGTTAACTCATACATCTTGTTCATGACATGTCAAAATCAAATTTAATCTCATATTAAACCACTTGCAGGTTACTTTATCCTACCATTTTTATGCTAAAAGAAAATTAATCTTCTTGTCCTGTATAAGTTAATATTTCCAATATATTCCAAAAAAGCAACACATTAACATTATATGTCATAAATCAAGGAAGCTGTGAAATTAAATTCTAAATGTTATAGAATGTCTGTCAAATAACAGAACCAGAAGATTATATGTCAACCCCCTTTTGTCCTGAATAAGCAAGTGGAAAGACAGGTTAAGATTTATCTATATTCCTTTTTTAACATCTATGTACAATGAGTGAAGACTGTGCAAATCGTAATCACTGAGATCCTGAAAGCAGACAGAAATTCATTAAAATGTAAATCAGAGTTCAGGACATAATCCTGTTACTGCTAAACACTGTGAGGGTTTCTCCACTCTGGCTGCATTAGAAACAGGATACAACCATGGATAAGGAGTAAAAGTGGTGACAAATGAAAGTCGGCACCCACGGATTATCATATTAAACATGTGAGTTAAATGTATTGAAAGATGGACTTTGATGGGTTTAGTGCACTTTTTAAAATATGCAAACAGATTTGTTTGACAGCTTTTGAATGATGCCAATGTGTACAATTTGTTTATAACACTGTTATAAACAATTTGTTTAAAAACATGTAATGGTTTTATTGCATTTATCATATTATATTAGCACTGGAAGTTGCTTTGTGAATTTTACATGAAAAAAATCACAAAGCAACTTTTAGTGCTAACATCATATGATAAACACAATAAAACCTTCACATTAATATAGATGAGCAGCACAAAATGGGAAAGGATAACTATATAATAAAAATCAAGCATAGTACTAAGCTCAACATAATGAGTTCCATGAAGATTACATATTCTTCCTCAGATTTGTTGAGAATTTTGGGTTAAATATGTATTCTCAGCACATAAGCAGAGTTAGGAGATATCAGGTTGCAAAGACACTATAACATTGAGAGAGTAAAATACCAACTTAGTCTATTAACATATATACAGAAAGAATAGACATACATCCGTCAGCATAACATGACATGGTACAATATATAGCATAAAAAAGTGATCTGACAGCAAATAAAATTTCCCCTTCACACATGACTTATATACATTCTTGGGACCAATCAGAAAATACTGTATTTTTCCGTGTATAAGACGCCCCCATGTCTAAGAGGGGGAAAGCAGCTTTTTGCAAAGAAAGTGGAGGGGGAAAGCACTTTCTTCACAAGAAAGTGGAGGGGGAAGTGATTCTTGTGTTGTTTTATACAAGGAAAAATACATTACATTACTTCGTTTTCTACTTACATAAAGTTACATCATGTATAACAGCTGTACAGCATGCCTAAATCTTGGTACCCACACCTGAATACACTCAGTACGTGACTCAGGTAAAATCAGCCATTTTACTTTCACTAAACAGTACAACATTTATATTTAATACATTTTGAGATCAAAATCCCAACAAGATTATCATACCTTTCATATCCCTAGAACCAAATCCAATTAAAATACTTGATTTGCTAATTACAAGAGCCATCCATCCAATCTTTGAACATGAATATGTAATTAAATATGACACTTGTACGGTATATTTTTTCTGTCAGTACATTGAGGTTGTTGAAACCTGAGAAGGCAAAGAAGTTACCTGGACACTTCCAGTCAACCATCTGTATGACTGATCTTTCTTTCTTCTACATATAAATAGGAGGGAATGTTGAGTTGCATGCAAGAGAACACTGATTTGTCTTTTAAATATGGATAGCACTCTCCTTTTTAAAAGAATAAACCTTTCCCAGATTATGGAATTTGTCAACAAATGTAGATTGACTGTTCCTGGTCAATGTGGTTGCTGAACAATTCCAGAAAATAGAAATGAGGATTATAGCAATTAATGATAACTTAACTTGTGAAACAAAGATTAGAAGAGGAATTATGAAATGTTATGATTTTACAGAAAGTGGGGAGGAATTAAAGAACCTCTTAATGAGGGTGAAAGACGAGAGTGCAAAAAATGATCTGAAGCTGATCATCAAAAAAATTAAGATCATGGTCACTGGCCCCATCACCTCCTGGCAAATAGAAGGAGAAGATATGGACGCAGTGACATACTGTATTTAACTTTCTTGGGCTCCATGATCACTGTACATGGGGATAGCAGCCACAAAATGAAAAGATGCCTGCTTCTTGGGAGGAACGCGATGACAAACCTTGACAGCATCTTAAAAAGCAGAGACATCACCTTGCTAAGTCTGAATAGTCAAAGCTATGGTTTTTCCTGTAGTGATGTATGGAATTGAGAGCTGGCCCATAAAGAAAACTGACCGCCGAAGAATTGATGCCTTTGAATTGTGGTGCTGGAGGAGGCTCTTAAGAGTTCCCTGGACTGCAAGGAGAACAAACCTATCAATTCTAAAGGAAATCAAACCTGAGTGCTCACTGGAAGGACAGATCCTGAAGCTGAGGCTCCAGTACTTTGGCCATCTCATGAGAAGAGAAGACTCCTTGGAAAAGACCTTGATGTTAGGAAAGTGTGATGGCAAGAGGAGAAGGGGACGACAGAGAATGAGATGGTTGAACAGTGTCTTCGAAGCAACCAACATGAATTTGACACAACTACGGGAGGCAGTGGAAGAGGGCCTTGCGTGCTCTGGTCCATGGGGTCACGAAGAGTCGGACATGACTAAACAACTAGACGACGGCGGAATGGTGGGGGCTGTAGATAGCATTTGGAGGGTCACAAATCATTCATTCCTGATCTACATGAAATTATTAGGAGAATTATTCAAAGATGTCGACTGAGTGGATGAATTAGAATCTGGCTATGGTAATGGGCTGAGCAACAAGGAAACAGAACTAGAAAAGACATTTGAATATGAAATGCACTTCTCTCCAAAATAATGTCTCTGCAGCTAAATGATGTTCAAATTATTTTGGAGGGTAGTGTATTTCCCTTAACAGATTGTGCTCATACTTTGAGGCTGCTCTTAGGCTTGTTATAGAAGCACATTTTATCAGATTGAGCTAACAAACCAGCTACAGTGGTGCCTTGCATTACGATCGCTTCGTTTAACGATGAAATCGCATTACGATGAACTTTTTGCGATCGCAAAACGATGTTTCCTATGGGGGAATTTCACTTTGCGATGATCGGTTCCCTCCTTCGGGAACCGATTCTTCGCAAAACCACGATTTTCCAACAGCTGATCAGTGGTTTCAAAATGGCCACCGGGTAAAAAAATGGCTCCCTGCTGTGTTTAGGGACAGATTCCTCGCAAGACAGGCAGCGAAAATGGCCGCCCTATGGAAGATCTTCGCTGTACGGTGAGTTTTAAGCCCATCGGAACGCATTAAACAGGTCTTAATGCGTTTCTATGGGCTTTTTTATTTCGCTTTACGGTGTTTTCGTTCTACAGCGATTTCGTTGGAATGAATTAACATCGTAATGCGAGGCACCACTGTATTATACTATCTGGACAGAGACACCTCTGTTAAAGTTATCCATGCTCCCCTTTGGATTATTTGATGCATTAAATTATAACTGATACCGCACTATAGCAAAGCTTCCTTAACAAATCCAGAGGTCCCTATTCACCAACCAGGAAGCTACTCACCTCTTTTTCTGGAAAACCTTTGCTTCTGCACAATGCTGAGTGTGAAAGATGCATGGAAGAAGTATGTATTTCTACTCCAGCATTGTGTTAGCAAGAATCACAGCACATTAATGAGCATCTTCTTTCGAGTTCTGTCCAAGTATACACAGCATGACATACATAAAGAATAATTGTGTACCATCAAGTGATTCATACTTATTGTAACCTTCTCAGCCTTTTCCAAGTATAGAGCACATATAAGTGGTTTACCAGCCTCTCCTTTTGGCCTTGAGCACCCTAGGAGCCTGCAGCTTGCCCATGGTATCACAGGAGACAGGGTACATAATCATATTGTCGTTGCTGTGTGCCTTCAAGTCACCTCCAACTTATGGTAACACCATGAATAAGCACTCTCCAAAATATTCTGTCCTCAGCCACCCTGCTCAGCTTTTTCAGACTCAAGCCAGTAGCTTCTTTTAGGGAGTCACACCATCTCATCTTTTGTCTTCCTCTTTCTCTGCTGCCGTCCTTCTTTTCCAGTGAATCCTGCTTTCTCATGATATGCCCAAAGTAGGATAGCCTCAGTTTCAACATTTTTATCTCCAGGCTTTATTTAATTTATGACCCACTTGTTCGCTAGAACAAAGCTCTCTTTCAGCACATTTAAAACAAAAAAAGAGGTGAGCAGAACCCTATGAGCCACACACATCCCGAGTGATCTCAGCTGGCCCATATCCTGGGAAATATAACGGGGATTCAACCTCCCAGTTCCTGGTTGCAGAAGCTCCAACCCACAAAGCCATACCCAGGAGCACCCTCCCCTTGCCTTTGTCACGAGAAATCTATGATACCAACTCACATAGCTACTGGATCTTTTAACTTTGAAAGCAATTCCGCTGATCACTACTATAGCTCCGTTTCCATGGGTTTTAAAAAGTTATCACAGAATAAGCAATAAATATAAAGCGATCACTTGAGCGATTTAAAGAAGCAAACTGCAGAAGAGTCCAGTGACTTAGTTGTTGAAAGTTTGATTCCCCGCTGTGCCTCAGGGGCTGGCCTTTATGATCCATAGGGTCCCTTCCAGCTCTGCAGTTCTAACATCATCATCATTATTAAAACATTTTAGAACTGCTGCAGGTCGATGCTTCGCATGTGTAAGGTAGATATTTTCTGTTCTGCACATTTCTTAGAAAAGGAAACACACACAGAGCGAGCGAGAGAGCTTCCTTCCTCCTCCTCCTTTTAAATGATGGCCACTCAATCAGAAACGTCACACTCACACACACACTACAGCAGCGACTCGATTCCCACTTATTCCAACTTTCCTTCCTTTGAGCAGCCCCGTTGCTAAGGGGAAAGGAAGCTCCCCCTTGAGACTCTGTTTCAAACCTCCGCGCTTTCCCTGCGTGTCGCGCGTCTATGATGTCATCAGAGCGGCGGCGGCTGCTGCCAGGGTGAGGCAGCTCCAAACCCTGAGTCGGTGCTGGTGGGGACGACAACACGAGCCATGAAGGAGACGCCGCTGTCGAACTGCGAAAAGCGGTTCATCTTGCGGGCGATCGAGGAGCGAAAGGTATAAGAGGACGGGGTCGTGTCGCGTTTTTAGACCCGCGCAACGGACGCGCATGTGGCGCGGAGGCCAGCGCGCATCGGTCTTCTCGGCACGTGCGGGCAGCCTCCTTTTGAAACCGGGTCCAGGAGGGACCGAGAGATATTTTGATGACATTCTTATTTCACTTGTACGGTAGATTTCTTCTCCGAGGTCACGGTTTTTGTAGGGCTGGAAGGGATACCGCCACTGATTTTGTGTTCAACTATATAATAGGGACGAGGGGCATCTTTGCCAACCCTAAAATGATCCCAAGAAAACTGGTTTTTGTGGGGTGAAAAGATAGCAGGGCCATTATGGAAGAAGCAAGTACTGTATTTAATACCTTGTTTGACTGACAGAGGAGTGGGATGGTAGTGGAAGAGGAGATGTCATTTAGATGAGTGCCCACTGCTCCTCAAGAGGCATCTCTGAAAAGCTCAGTGTGGTGAAGCAAATTTGGCAATATATCATTCACTGGGCTCACTGATAACATGTTCCCAGTAGAGAGGATTTCTGGGTTTTTAACAGTTGCCTAATAGCAAAACTCCAAATGATAGCTAAAGAGATACAGTACAGATGTAGGGAGAGCTGAGCCTTTTGCCTTCTCTTACATAACTAATTGAAGACACAAGGTCCCTATCTATAAAAAGCTGGACTTGGAAAGTGTGCTATGGTAATCTGGTAACTTTGAAGCGCTTTTTAACCATTGCATTAGGTTTGTGCACCTCAATTTCAGTAGAATTTTTTTTTCTCTTAGTCTCATGCATTAGTTCTGTAATCCTGCTCTGCTGTTTTTGTAGCGCCTGGATGGAAGACAGTGCTATGACTACAGAAACCTCCGCATTTCCTTTGGTACCGACTATGGCTGCTGCATCGTGGAGCTTGGGAAAACTAGGTATCTCGCGCTTGGTGATGCAACCATCTATAATTGATTCCCTTTACACTGGTGACCCTTCCACTCAACCGCTTCTTTCCATAAAGTTGATTTACTCAGTATAACTGGCAAGGGAGACATTTGATGAAAGGAACAAGAGATGGCCAGCTGGCAAAGTGCCATAGCTCAGCATAACATAAGAAGAGCCCTGCTGGATCAGGCCAAGGGCCCATCTAGTCCAGCTTCCTGTATCTCCCAGTAGCCCCACCAGATGCCTCTGGGAGCATATGAAACAACTAGATACCTGTCTCCTGATATCACTCCCTTGCATCTGGCATTTTGAGATACCTTCCTTTTAAGCCTGGAGATTATACATCCCCATCATGACTTGTAACCCGCAATAGACTTTTCCTACTGGAATCTGTCCAATCCCCCTTTAAAGGCATCTAGGCCAGTTGCCATCACCACATCCTGTGGCAAGGAAGGGTAGGGCACATGATTTGTATATGAACGGTTTCAGGTTCAATCCCCAGCATTTCCTCATAAGGTCAGGGCTGATTTCTGCCAGATATGCTGGAGAACCACTGCCAGTCTGTGTATCCAGTGAGGTGGACGGACCATTTGTCTGACTTAATATAAGACTGTCTTCTATGTTTCACATTCCTTTTTATCTTCTCTTTTTTCTTTATCTGCTGCTTTATAGGGAATTTAAAAATATAGGGTAAAAACCACTTGTAAACAATCATGTGTGTAAGGGCAGTCATGCATTTCCTAGGGAAGGCTGGATGTGTGACACCCCAGAAAATGGTTAACATCACTTAAAAGATTGTGTAAGGCAATAAAGTTTTGCCCGTCATGTTACTTTCTGACATACTACCTACAAACCACAAGGTGATCACTAATTATTCTATGTAAATGTGCTGCTAGCCGCCTAGAGTGATCCTGATCCGACCAGATAGGAGGGATATAAATAAAATAAATAAATAAAAATAAATATATTCAGATTGGCATTTTTAAATGGTTCCTTATTCTTCCTAAAATTTATATATTAAAAAACATATATTGAAACTGTATTCTAAAAGATTCTGTTTTGCATATTTTCTGTTTTCACAGAGTTCTTGGACAAGTATCTTGTGAACTTGTGTCTCCAAAGCCAAATCGTGCAACTGAGGGCATACTCTTTTTTAATCTTGAACTCTCTCCTATGGCCTCACCTGCATTTGAACCGGGAAGGTATGAGACTCACACCACAGTGTCAGAAACATAGTTAGTCCAAGAACCCTATTGTTTTACTTTCTCTATTATTACTACTTTTTCTTTAATTCTAGACAATCAGAGCTACTTGTAAAATTGAATCGGCTGTTGGAAAGATGCCTAAGGAACTCCAAGTGCATAGATACTGAATCTCTCTGTGTTGTTGCTGGTGAAAAGGTGTGTGATTGTGAACATTCTGAAATATGACAATTTATGGGTAGCTTGTTACAGGATCTATTTTATTTTTAAAATTATCCCCTTTATTCTCTGTACATGTCCATAATCAAGTTTTTCAATCTGTCCTTTATTTATTTCTTCATTATATTCTTTATCTGTAAAGTCATTGAACATAGTAATTAATTATTTTGACACATTTATTTTTGCCGTGTTCTTAGTTTTTCAAAGTCCCCGGTCCTTTTTGTATCATGGGTTGAATCCAGACTTAACCATTCTTAGAATATGCCAATTGAAACCAATCAGATTTAAATTAGGTATGGCTAATTTGCCCCACTGATGCCAGTGGGAGCATTCTAAGTATAATTAAGTCTACATCTGATTCACTATATTTTTGGATTGTAAACTTAAGCCCCCTGAAGAGAGGGGCTTAGGTTTTCTGGTTTTAGTATATAACAGTTATAGCCTAATTGTAAGTGAAGATGATGATGGTTAGGCTGGTCACACTTGTAAAATCAGCCACTGTAAATCAGAACCTTATTTCTGATTAGACTCAGTGTTAAAATGGGTTTGGTTCTCAGAGGATTTACTTGTCTTATAAATGAAATCTCTGCTGCCTTCTCAGTTCTCACTTGTGTCTCCTCTTTTCTTGCCTGCTTCTGGTATGTTCCTTCTCTGTTTTATCACTCTTCCCTTCTAATTTCCTTGTTGGACACCCTTCCCCTTGGTTTGGCTGTCTTCTTTCCTCACCACCAGGTTGTATCTAGCTTGCTTGTTGGGCACTTTTCTGCTGTTTTCTCATTTCTCTCTTATACTTCCATTCTCTTTTTTGCTTGCTGAGCCATCCTTTCTGAGTGCTGCTATTTTCTCTATTCTCCCTGACTCCTCCCCAAATTGCCATTATATCTGGTGACCTAAACATATTAGTTTACAGTCACAGTAATCATATAAGTGAGTTTTGGATGTGAAGAAGTGGTGTTATTTCATATTGGAATGCTTGTAAAAGTGGGGATGCTAGAGAAAACTTGTAAGTCAGGAGTCACCCTTTTTAGGTGTGTCTATAAATAATAAATGATTGGTGATAATGACTTGAAATTAATTCTTAATATCCTAATTCTAAGCAATGTATTACATGAGACCCATATACGAGTACATATGTGTCATTATGTGCCATCAAGTCACTTCTGTCTTACAAGGACCCTAAGAGGGTTTTTGAGACATGTGAGATGTGCAGTGAGTTGTTTACTCTTGCCAGTCACCTACTGAATTTTCATGGTTGAATGGGATTTGAACCCAGGTCTCCTGAGCCCTTGTCAAACATTCTATCCACCATGCTGGCTGTCCAAAGTTCATATACAACCTTGCTGAAAGTTCTGAAGAAATATGTACTGTCCTACTATGTATAGCAAATATTTTTTTTATATAGATACTTGTGTTCATTGTCCTGATGAAAGAGAACCATAAAGGTTATTTTGCTGTGACTCTGCCCTCACCTACAGCAATATAGTGTTGGTTGTTTGAAAAAGCAAGAGGAAAATATTCCATAGAGACATTTCCCTGTGCCGTTTTACTCATCTTTGAGAAACAACCAGACACTAGAAGGGTTGTGTATGCATGTACATGCATGCAAGTGCACTATTATGTTCCCATGAGTTTTGGGCTTTTGCTTCAAAATCATACTGTTCTAGTTCACAATACTCATGTAATGGTTTATGACTTAAAAGTATTTGGGCAAAACATAGCAGAGCTGTTTAGGCTCACATATGCCAGACAATATTTTGCTATTGTATGAAGACATTTGAATCATTTGTTTTGTCCAAGGTGTGGCAAATTCGTGTGGACCTTCATGTGTTGAATCATAATGGAAATATTATAGATGCTGCAAGTATAGCTGCAATTGTGGCGCTGTGTCACTTTCGGAGGCCAGATGTGTCTGTGCAAGGAGAAGAAGTAACACTGGTAATTATCTTTGGGATCAGTGTTTGCATTTACTGTGTACTTGGTTGACTTCAGTCTCACAAGCTCTACTAAAAAAAAAAAAGCTAAAATCCAGGTGGTTTGCCAATTTGTATTTTATCTTTGCATATCAAGACAGCAAATAAAGTAACCTTTAGTATTAAAAATATGAATATGTTATTCAGGTGTAAGAACACAAGGAATCCCTTATTTAGTCTTATTAAGGTACAGTGTTTTCCGATAAATATATAACCAATATTGTGTGGCAGGAGACTGTGCATTAAGCTAATGATGATTAATGCTAGGGATTGCAGTATAGCAGCATCTGGAAGGCCATACTTTGCCCACACCCTTTCAATGTAATAATGTTCTTCTTGGCCCCGTTAAAGGCCTGCAAATTCTGTTATAAGTAATAAAAGTGATTTAAAAAGTTTGATTTGCTTTAATGTGCAAAAAGGTGGTTTCAGATTTTCTTGTAAGCTTAGAAGTGAAGTATTCTGTAAAAAAATATTACCAGCGAAGTGTTTGCTTTTTGCTTTATATATGTAGTTGATTAAATTTTTTTAAATGTTGTTTATTGGATTCTTCAGTATACCCCTGAGGAACGGGATCCTGTCCCTCTGAGTATCCATCATATGCCTATTTGTGTAAGCTTTGCTTTTTTCCAACAAGGGTAAGTGACCACCATTCCCCTGTCTGAAAGCAGTTTGCCAGTTTTGATAGAGTTTTGATATGTATACACCAAAGAGAAACTACAGAAAGGTTTCTTTAGATTGTGATAATATACCATTTTAATCCTGACTTTCACTCAATCTTCAGTGATATGAACAATTTGGGGAGATAGATAGCTGAAAAGCAAGCTAAAATATGGTTAAACTATCATCATCTGAATAGTCTCTATATTAATTATATACTTAATGCCGGCTTTATTTCTATGTGTTTCCTAAGCACGTGTTGCTAGAATCCATGCTACATTGCACATGTGCTGGTGAAATACATAGAAATAAAACCTGCATTAAGTGTTATGTTTAATATTGTCTATCCCACTGAATTATTTTGATTTTCTTGTATGCCCTGTTGTTAGATAGAATTCTTATTCTTTGTCTTAATATTATTTTAGAACCTACTTATTAGTTGACCCCAGTGAACAGGAAGAGCGGGTAATGGATGGTCTCCTTGTGATTGCCATGAATAAGCACCGTGAGATTTGTACAATTCAGTCCAGCGGTGGAATTATGTTGCTGAAAGATCAGGTAATGTGTTTGGAGACTTAAACTTGGAGACTTAAACTGTGGTCATGGAGGAGTAGACGATATCTCACAGCTTGTTGATTCTTTCTTTACGTATAATGGTAACAATTTATATTACTGTAACTTGAACTGAATAAGTAATTCAAAATTAATAGGCTGGGTTGAGATTGTTTTCTGCAGAGTTCTTTTAGCTCTGGATGGTCCTCCAGATGGAATAGCGATTGTTCTCTGATTCCCCTTTCACTGATAGTTCTCAGCTCTATTTCCCAGACTGTTCTGGAGGGTCTCCAGTGTCTGGAATAGGGTGCAGTGTCTTGTTTCAGGGGAAAGAGGATGTAGGACAAAAACATTGCCTTGTTCTCCTCTACCTCCATTGAAGAACATCCACTAGATCATCCCTGTTCTTTCTATGAACAGAAGGGAATTTATGTTTGCACAGGTATAAATCTGGATCAGTGTGTTGTGTACAATGTATGTATGTGATAGAGGCAGGGTGAGAAGCAGGAGATTGCATGTATAGAAACTAGCGAACCAAGCCAATAGTGATGAATTATGGGAAATACACTCCCAAAACATCTGGAGGGCCACCTTGGCCCACCTTTGATGTACAGCAATCGATGGATACATGCCACTGGTGCTTATTTTTGTACAGAACGCATAACTCTTACCTTTACTTAAATCAATTAAATGTGATGAAAGGTTTTTATTTCATATTTTAGAATATGAGTGATTAAAGCTCTTTACATAACATTTTGATAGTTTTAAAGGTTTAATTTTTGTATGTTCAAAGGGCAAGAAGTTCCCATAAGGCTTATAAATGGTGTTGAGACCAAGGCTATGATCTCAGTTCCTGCCATCCTCTTAGTCATTTTTTTGTGAACTGATCTTTCGCTGCCTGGCATATACTGTGGCATATACCATGTTTCCCTGAAAATAAGACAGGGTCTTACATTAATTTTTGCTGCAAAAATTGCATTAGGGTTTATTTTCAGGGGATGTTTTATTTTTTTCATGTACAACAATCTACGTGTATTCAAATACAGTTATCTTATATTCTGGTTGCTGCACAGTGGTGGAGGGCAGGGTTTCACTTAACTGGGGCTTATTTTTGGGGTAGGGCGTATATTGCAGGCATGCTGAAAAATCATACTAGGGCTTATTTTCAGGTTAGAGCTTATTTTCAGGGGAAAAGGGTATCTGAGTTCCATTTCTTCTTCTGCCAGATCTTATGAACTTGTCTGCCTCTGACATAGAATAAATTTGACCTCTAATAAAAAAGTTAGCCGTTTTTATTTATTTACTACAGGTTCTGAGATGCAGCAAAATAACAGGAGTTAAAGTAGCAGAAATCACAGAGCTAATTCAGAAAGCCTTGGAAAATGATCAAAAAGTTAGGTGAGTTTTGAAATTCGGCATGATACATGCATTTATGTAGATTGCAAATTATAAACTTAATAAGTCACATTTTTTATAAAATGTATGGGCAGCATCTTAGTCTCCTCCGCATTTCATCAGTGCACCTCACTTTGTTCTCTTGTTGCCATGTCACCTTGGTTTTCATCTTTGCACTTTGTTCTTATTTACTCCAGATATTCTTGGGTGACAACAGTTCAGCCTGCTGTTTAGTTTAGCCAGCCCCAGTGCTCATAATTAAAGGGCAGTTATAAGTTTATTTGTGTTATTAATTATGGTCAAAGCAAAAAATGGAAAAGTTATTTTTTTGGATTACATACAGCCAGGATCAATGTATGTTAAATCAAATTGATTTAAAATCACAATTTATATTTTTAAAAATTGGAATTGTTTTTGGAATTTATATTTTAAAAAATAGTGATTTAAATCAATTCAATTTTTAAAAATCAGTAATTTTTATCCACTCTGCATACAGTTGTGCTAGCTGATGCATTCTGACAATCCAGAAAGACTTTTCCATCTTTGAATCATGCACACACATATACACAAGCATGATTTTATGTTGGTTTACTTTTATTTACTTTTCTAATTGACTAATATTAATTGTATAAATTTTGAGCCACTTCAGTGATAGAAGTCATATTTTTAAAAATGAGATGTAAAATAAAATCTGGAAAGAAACAGGGTTTTTGTGTGTGTAACCTATGAACTGTTTAAGATGTTGATGCAAACTTAGGTTTATAAAGGATTTTTTTCTTTTAATAGGAAAGAAGGGGGGAAATGTGGATTTGCAGAATCCATTCCTAACCAGAGAATAACTGCTTTTAAGATAGAAGAGGCCCCAGTTGATACTAAAGATGTACAAGTGCAAGCAGAAGAAATAATTGCAAATGCATTTCCTCCCTCAGAAGTGTATCCTTTTTACTGCACCATACAAGGGGTTGTGTTATTATTCTCAATGCAAACGCTTAAGACAAAATCACTTTTCTTGACTTGGAGAGGGAAAGCACAGCATAAAATGAAATGAAGATTTCCCATTGTAATGTTTACAACTCTGGATCTTTCATGCTAATAGCTACACAGAGGTGAACAGTCTCCAGACGTCTGGGGCCGCACAGACCTGTCCCTGGAACTTGGAGCACATTCCCATAACCTTTACTCTCTGTTCTTCTCAAATAATATTTTTACTGAAAATACACTCTAGAGGCCAGTTAAAAAAACAACCACACAGCCTAGGTCAGTAGGTTTGTTTCTAGAGGGGGTAAAGAGGTTGTGGGGAAAGAGGTCTTGAGGAACATTTGGACCTAGCTTTTGACATCTGGGGAGCATATAATCAACACAGAAACTTATTTATGAAGAATAGCAAACAGTGGGACCTTAAAGACTAATGCTTGGTTGCAAGCTATTTGAAGGATCATATCACCCCATATTAAAGGAAAATTTCGTGCAAAGATGGACATGATAAAGGACAAAAATGGTAGGGACCTCACAGAAGCAGAAGACATCAAGAAGAGGTGGCAAGAATACACAGAGGAATTATACCAGAAAGATCTGGATGTCCCGGACAACCCAGATAGTGTGGTTGCTGACCCTGAGCCAGACATCCTGGAGAGTTGAAGTCAAGTGGGCCTTAGAAAGCTTGGCTAACAACAAGGCCAGTGGAGGTGATGGCATTCCAGTTAAACTATTTAAAATCTTAAAGATGATGCTGTTAAGGTGCTGCACTCAATATGGCAGCAAATTTTGGAAAACTCAGCAATGGCCAGAGGATTAGAAAATATCAGTCTACATCCCAATCCCAAAGAAGGGCAGTGCCAAAGAATGCTCCAACTATCATACAGTTGCACGCATTTCACAGACTAGCAAGGTTATGCTCAAAATCCTCCAAGGCAGGTTTCAGAATATGTGGACCGAGAACTCCCAGAAGTACAAGGTGGATTTCGAAGGGGCAGAGGAACTAGAGACCAAATTGCTAACATGCGCTACATTAATAGAGAAAGCCTGAAAGTTCCAGAAGAATATCTACTTCTGCTTCATTGACTACGCAAGAGCCTTTCACTGTGTGGACCACAACAAACTATGGCAAGTTCTTAAAGAAATAGGAGTGCCTGACCATCTTATCTATCTCCTGTAAAATCTATATGTGGAACAGGAAGCAATAGGTAGAACTGGACATGGAACAACTGATTGGTTTAAAATTGGGAAAAGAGTACGACAAGGCTGTATATTGTCTCCCTGCTTATTTAACTTATATGCAGAATACATCATGTGAAAGGCCAGACTGGAGGAATCCCAAGCTGGAATTCAGATTGCCAGAAGAAATATCAACAACCTCCGATATGCAGATGATACCACTCTGATGGCAGAAAGTGAGGAGAAATTAAAGAACCTCTTAATGAGGGTGAAAGGAGAGCGCAAAAACTGCTCTGAAGCTGAACAAAAAAAAGTAAGATCATGGCTATTGGTCCCTTCACCTCCTGGCAAATAGAAGGGGAAGATATGGAGACAGTGACAGATTTTACTTTCTTGGGCTCCGTGATCACTGCAGATGGGGACAGCAGCCACGAAATTAAAAGACGCCTGCTTCTTGGGAGGAAAGTGATGACAAACCTTGACAGCATCTTAAAAAGCAGAGACATCACCTTGCCAACAAAAGTCCGAATAGTCAAAGCTATGGTTTTTCCTGTTGTGATGTATGGATGTGAGAGCTGGACCATAAAGAAGGCTGATCGCCAAAGAATTGATGCTTTAGAATTGTGATGCTGGACTGCAAGGAGAACAGACTTATCCATTCTGAAGGAAATCAACCCTGAGTATTCACTGGAAGGACAGATCCTGAAGCTGAGGTTCCAATACTTTGGCCATCTCATGAGAAGAGAAGACTCCCTGGAAAAGACCCTGAGGTTGGGAAAGTGTGAAGGCAAGAGGAGAAGGGGATGACAGAGGACAAGATAGTTGGACAGTGTCATTGAAGCTACTAACATGAATTTGACCAAACTCCTGGAGGCAGTGGAAGATAGGAGGGCCTGGCGTGCTCTGGTCCATGGGGTTATGAAGAGTCAGTGTAAGAAGGTCCTTCTCCAGCGGGGGGGCACTTGTGGTGAAGGCGGGAAAAAGACACGGAGGCTCATCACGGGCTTCATTAACGAGTATTTTATTATAAACAGCTTCTAACTCCAGAGGATCAAACGGATCCTGCAACAAACGATCAGGCAACAAGTGATATTTCTTAGATCTAACAGTAGGAACCGCGCTTTGATCTCCTAGAAGGGAGCTGGCCCAAATTTCTCCCGGTCTGTCATTTGACGTAAAGGCGCGCTCCTCAGCGCACACACCGTGCCGCAGCACGGGTGGCGGGCCCAATCGCCCTCCAAAGGCTTCTTCTGATACTCTGGCCCGGGCCGGATCACACGCCGCCCTCCCCCAGGGTAATTCAGAGGGAAAACCGACACTTTCCATTCCAGGGGTTCAATACCTCTGCCTCTGACTCCCGAAAAGGACGGATCCGGCAATAGTCCCCCTCCTGTCATCAAATTAGGAAATCCCGGCGTCGCTTCAGACTTTTGGCTTTGGTCGAGAATGGGCTCAGTTTGGACCCCTCTGTGCCTTGGTCTGTCAATGTTCAAGTCCGTCCAGGTTCTAAACTCCCGCGCGCCTCTCTCCTCTTTTATCTCCTCCCACATAATTAGATCCAACTCCTCCCCTCCTTCTTCCACAAGACACACCTCTTCGGCCCTCTCAGTCACCACCTCTGTCTGGTCCAGCTCTATCAGCACCCCTTCCACACATCCGCCTTCCTCTACATCATCCTTTTTAACGGAGGACGGCACACTCTCTTGATCTCCTTCACAGTCAGACACGACTAAACAACAACAAAAATCACCCCATATGAGCCTTCTTGGCTCTTAAGATATTCTGGGGAGGCCCTTAGTTCCACTACCTTCCCAGGCTTGTTTGGAGAGGATGTGAGAGAGGACCAGCTTTGTACTGCTGCAAGAAGTGGGGTTGTCCCCCCCCCCTTGTTTTTTCATCATCGGGCACAGACCTTCCTCCTCAGGGAGGCTTTTAAGCAGTGCCTCAGGGATGCTTTGTTTATTTAACTTAGAGATTTTTTAAAATGTTTCAAAATTGTTAATTTTGTTTTTTTACATTGATATATATTTAATTTGTTTTTAATATAGTATTTATTTACTGTTTTAAAATTGTTGTATAGTCTTAGCTGTTGTGAGCGGCCTTAGGTCCTCTGTGGGGAGAAAGTCAGCATATGGGTTCTAGCTTTTGCCAAATACTCGCTGCTGTTCACAGTTTCACAAGGCTCCCTGCTGTTTGAACAATAGAACATAAAAGAATAAAATTGGAGTACAAGGTATCTAGCTTTGGGAAAGCATTTGTCAGTACAGTATAGCATCTAGGCACCAGGGACTTGGAAGATGTTATTCAGATGTAAAAATTCATGAATGGCTTAAGAGCAGAGACGTCATCTAAAAAAAATATTTTTGCACTGCATAACAGAGTAGTGGTGTTGACTCACCTTGAGATAGTTTCATTAGTAATTGGTACATTATTGGAAGTACCCTGTTTCCCCTAAAGTAAGACCTAACCTGAAAATATGCCCCAGTTAAGTGAAAGCCCGCCCTCCACCATTGTGCAGCAACCAGATGACATGACTGTATCTGAATAAATGTACATGAAAAAAATAAGACATCCCCTGAAAATAAGCCCTCATGCATTTGGGGGGACAAAAAATAATATAAGAACCTGTCTTATTTTCAGGGAAACAGGGTACTGTATTTTTCTTGGTAGGAAACAAACGGCATGCAGTGCTGAACAAACCTTGAATTCCGATTCAGCATGACCCTGAAGGAGGGTACTTCAGCTGCATGCAACACATGGATAACAGCTGCGCGATTACTGTGCAAACTGCTATTTTTCAGAAGCATCCTAGGGAATATCATGCATTGTCCTTTTATCAGTGTGTATTTAGCTGGCTAAATATTTGTCAGAAGAGCGTTTCTGTCAGAGATATTTCTTTACCTCATATTAGTTGTACAAAGTACTTAGGATGGGCGGAATTTTGTTCTTTCAAAATACAGAGCAAATTATGGCCCAAAATCAAGGACATACCTGAGCCAGCCTATCAATATTGTAATGAATTTTGCATAACTTCAAAAGTTTTCCTCAATGAAATTAGTTTGGCCAAGCCTGTTTTGTGGACTTCTGGCACAGCCCAGATTGGAGAAGGCCTTGAAAATTCATGGGGAGATTTTGAGGGATCTGAAAGAGAAGAGGAGGAAGATGAAGTTGCTCAGGATGAACGTATACCAGCAGAAGACCAGGATATGGAAATTGGAGGTGGTGCTGCTGGAAATCAGAAAGGTTAGTATCTCTTTTGTTTTTGTTAAACGATACAGGGTTTGAAAAGATTTTAAGTAAAGTGGAAAAGAATGATTAAGTTACAGATTTGTTTCCATAGGTCTTTTGATCTGCTGCATAATTTTAGATAAAAAAGAACAGTTAATGAGACAGCTAAATGTGTAGCAAGGTGAAATAATGCAGTTTTGAATGTTTTTACAGGAAGATGGGAAGCAGCTTTTCTGACTGAACCCTTTTCCAGTCTGTCTGGAATATCTGGTTTTTCCATTACCTGCCTGGTGTTGCAGTTGAAGGAAAAAGTTTGTAGCATTTAGGAATTGAAACATATTTATGAGAACTATAGTGATGTGCAGTTTTGAAACTAAAGTATAGCACAGGTACTGCCTTATATGTTTGAAGTGACACACACACATGGTATCCTATCTCCATGTTTACTAGAGCAGGTAGTTTTATCATGTGGAACTTCCAGATTGTGTGGAACCTTTTCAGGCCTGACTAACCAGTGCCAGAAATATGAAGACTGGTATAGAAAATCAAAGTGAGGAAGGACTGTTTATTAATTAATTTGGAGAAGACATGAATAGGACTGGACTGAGCCATATGCATGCATGGTATATACCAGTCCTCGGAAAAGAGATACCAAGCAACAATTTTCTTGTGTCTTCTAGATGAGACCATTGTGTTATCCGACAGTGAAGAAGAAGAAGTTGTTATTCTAGAGCCAGAAATAACACAGAACAGGTAACCTCAATAACAGGCTCCTGGATTATGTTTGGCATAAAAGATGGTTGGTGCAAGAGAAAGTTCAGATCGGCCTTTGAACTACATGTCTGGAATCCTTGATCATGTTTACTGGTGGAAATGCTTCCAGTTCTCTGGTGGGCAGAGCATGCAACACCAAACAAAGCATCTTTCCTGAAGGTCTCATTTCTAGTAGAGTTTGTGAGCACTTCAGAAAAGGAAGCATTCTTGGTTCTGCTGCATAGCAAGAACTGCAAACTTCAACACAAGCAACTATAGAAAAGGCAGAAAAAGCATTTGAAGTATAGAATTTCCACGATGTCAGGAGTTTTTTGAAGCAAGAGCTTGATCCGTGTGAGAAATATTGAGACAAATGAATAAAGACAAAGAAATAATAAAACTTATAAAATTTTAAAAGCTAGAATACTTTGCTCATATGAGAATGAAGAAAGCCTGATTGTTACAGCTTTTATTGTAAAATAAATGAAAAAAGTGCAGGAAGTAGAAGACAACCTACAATCTGAAGAATCTGGAAGGTTTTGAGTGGAGCAATATTTTTGTTTAGAACTGCCAGGGTTCCCCTTGACATTTAGTCCAGTCGTGTTCGACTCTAGGGGGCGGTGCTCATCCCCGTTTCCAAGCCATAGAGCCAGCGTTTTCCCTTAGACAGTTTCCATGGTCACATGGCCAGCGCAACTAGACACGGAACACCATTACCTTCTCACTCTTGTGGTCCCTATTTATCTACTCGCATTTTACATACTTTTGAACTGCTAGGTTGGCAGGAGCTTGGACAAGCGACAGGAGCTCACTCCACTGTGTGGATTCAAACTGCTGATCTTTTGACCTTGCAGCCTAGAGGCTTTGCAGTTTAACCTGCAGCGCCACCACATCCCTATAGAACTGCCACTTGTAAAGTTAATAAAGCCATGAGGTACAATTGCTCGTAAGAGAAACAAGAAAGGAAAAAGTGTCTGCCACATGGTGGGAGATCTCCATGGTTTCTTTTCTGAGCACAAATGTGACAATTGCTGGCCTCTTTCCTAAGCATTTTTGAGAAAGCCAACATTTCCCAGAGCATGGTGACCACAATAAGCTAGACAGTCTATAGCAGTTTATTATCCAGGTTTGATAAAAAGTAGACATTTGTATAACATACAAACATTAATTGGCAAGCTGGAATTAAACCTGATACTGTACTAAGAGTTTCAGGCTACAGCACCCATGGTCTCCTCTTGACTGGAAACTATTTGGGGCAAGGAGCAATCTCCTCGGGGCCCTCAGTCCCCCAGCTGGTGAAGGCATAATCCTCCTCTTGAGCATTCCTATCCCAGGAAAACTGTTAGCATATGTTAATTCTGGCACCAAGAGTGTGGTGTTCTATAGAACTGCTGATAAGACAGCATGTATCCTGCAGCTCCATGTTCTTTGACTGGAGAAATGGATTAGTCGTGGCAAGATCAGCCTTCTGAAGACTTTAGTGTGTGCCTGTCAGTAGATCTTTAAAGAGGTTGCCCTTAAAGGCACTGACAGTAGTGCCAAGGAAAGGGGCTCTGACTGGACTTTTTCACTGCTGTTCACACAGTCATCAGTTGCGTTTTCTGCCAAGTAAGGATGAAGAAAGCATGTAGGTGCACTAAGGATAGCATGCATGTATAGGTCTGTGCCTCTTGTTTCACCTCAATCATAAAAACATATATGCTTGGTTTACTTAAGTGAAATTTAAAATATTACAGACCATTCTGATGAAGCAGTTTTAAAAGAATAATTTTATGTATACTAAAAAGCTCTTTTTCCTACTACAGAACAGAGGCTTCCCACAAACAGAACATGAATAAAAAACCAGTTGGCAAAAAAAGGAAGAAAAGAGCTGCCAAATAAATCCATCTTGTTTTTGTACAGTACATTGAAAGTTTCTTGCTCAAAACCAGCCTTTTTGTGTGTTATTGGAGTTATAATGGGACACCGTTTCCCAAGTGTGCTTGTCTGTACATAGCTTTTTAAATAAACCCTTGGATATTCTGGTCCCACTTTCATTGACGGTCTGATGCACTTTGTTTGCTTGACCATGAAAGGAAGCAGCAGCTGACCATAAGGTTGAACTGAAATAATTCTTGGTGCTCCAACTTTTGTAAAATCCATACAGACTTCTTATATTTGGTCATACATGCATTGCTATGTTTGTTCTTATATGTGCTTCTCTGAGCTTGAATAAGGAATATGGAAGGTCTCGTACTTTCTGACAAAACATAATGTGCTAGCTCTGCAGATGCAGCTAAGAGGTGCCTGCCCACATGTGTACTTCACATACAGAAAGTACTCACTATTTTGTGGTGAGAAAATTCAGAGCCTTAACTAATTTTAAGCAGTGATTATGGGATAAGTAGAATAACAGTCTTGGGAAGAGTCAGCTGAAGTTGACCATTTGCAAATTATACAAAACAGACTAAAAGAGTTTTTGCAGTTTATTCATATGCTTTTACAGTGGTGCCTCGCATAGTGATTGCTCCGATTTATGATGAAATTGCTTTGCGATGGACTTTTTGCCATCGCAAGAGCGATTGCTTTGTGATGGCCCCTATGGGGAAAATTTGCTTTGCGATGATCATGGGGAAGCGCTTCCCCGCGATCATCCCAAAGGCCCCACCGATCAGCTGTGCAAAAATGGGGCCTTTGGGATGATTGGGGGGAGCGGTTCCCCGCGATCATCCCAAAGGCCCCGCCGATCAGCTGTGCTGCGAGGGGTGGAGAGAGCCGAAGCACAGCTGATCGGCAGGGGCTTGCGATGATCGCGGGGAAGCCATCATCGCAAACCCCTGCCGATCAGCTGTGCTTTGGCTCTCTCCCCTCGCAGCTCCAGACTCGGCAGGGAGACAGGTGCCGACACCGACACCCTGGCCGAGAAAGACCCTCAGCAGGTGCAGAGGGTCTTTCTTGGCCAGGGTGGTGGCGGCGGCGCCACAGTCTCCCTGCCGAGGCTGGAGCTGCGAGGGGTGGAGAGGGCGATCATCCCAAAGGCCCCATTTTCACACAGCTGATCGGCGGTTCCAAAATGGCCACCCGCTGTGTTGCCTCGCTTTAGAGGCACCGAAAATGGCTGCCCCCATGGAGGATTTTCGCACAAGGTGAGTTTTTAAGCCCATAGGAATGCATTAAACACGTTTTAATGCGTTTCTATGGGCTTTTAAAAATCGCTTAGCGATTAAATCATTTAGCGAGGTTTTTTCCTGCACGGATTAACGTTGCTAAGTGAGGCACCACTGTATTAACAATCCACAATATTTTTCCACAAAGCATTTAATGCTATAAGTTACTTAATGTAGATGGTACTTACCTTCATACATAGATGGACTAAACCAAACCAGGATTGGGTAGATCAAGTCCATCTGCAATGGGGGCTCTCATCTTGAAACTAATCCTTACAAATGGTTTTAATAGAATGGAGCTAAAGGAATGTCTTTGGATTTAGAAATACAGCTCTCAAACCACAGCCATTCTGGCTGAGGGATGGGAGTTAGTTTAAAGTAACTGCTTACCAATAGCTCACATATTTGAGTTTTTTTAAAAAAGTAGTGTCTGAGCTCTACATTTTTCCAGATATCTTTATCCACAAACTCAGTCCTTGGAACGTTCTGCACATTTTCCTGGCAGATGCTTTGTGCCTTCAACTGCATACTTTTCTTTTCAAGTGTTTGATTCAGGTATTATCTGAGTACTGCTTGAAAGTGGCTTTGCTCTATGGGGATCAATACTGAGTTACTAAAGGGGACTGCTGATGGGAGAGAAAATATTTACTCATCTTCAGCCACAGCACTAAAGTTCTACCTTTATTAAAGCAAGCCTTCCCTCATTGGGGATAGGAAGGGTAAAAGCAAAAACTGAAGCCTATTGTCATTAAGATTCCCCCCCTTTAATTGTGGGCAGAAAGGGAATAGTTTCTAAATTCATCTTTAAGAATATCCTGTGTTGTGAAAATGGCTGCCTACAATCTAACTTCCCTTTCAAGCCACTCTCCTAAACCCACAATCTTGTACATCTTAAATCATCTTTGGCTTCTCTTTTAACTAACAAGGCATGTTATCTACTTGTAAGAAGTAGATAACAGTGTTCCTCACCAGTGGCTATGCTGTCAAGGGCTGCACAGAAATTGCAGTTCAACATCATCTCAAGATGTTCTTTGCTCATCCCAGCTCTAACCACTAGCAGATACCACATGAATGTAGTTGTGTACAAACCATCACAATGACATCCTTATGAGCAACATTTAAGAACTTAATATCAGTACTAATCAAATCTGCTCCTTGAAAGTAAATCACTACTGAGACCAAATCCTTTCCTTACATATTTTATTGACCAGCTTCAAGATGGTTTATAGTTCGGTCTTTCCATGCATTGGTTTACTGTGAGCACATTGTATCAAGCAGCATTAGTCTTGTTTACAAGAATTCCACTCTATGAATATAAAAGCAGCCCATACAATATAGAAAACCTTAAACTAGGATTTAGTTTTGTACAAGATACCCACTATTCTTTTCAACCCTGCCTCAGCATACTCAACTATACCAAAAATAACTTTGAAGAGCTGCCCATCCTAGGGAACTTGTCCAGCTGTATCTGAGACACAGGGTTCCAAAACATTACTAAAATTACCCTGATGTGCAACTTAAGAGCTATGCAGTACCTCTACCCATGCATATGTCTGTAGGTCAGTAACAAGCTCAGCCCCACTTCATGACCTCAATGAGAACAAGGCAGGAACAGCTTCCCCAAAGTAACAGCAACCTGCAGCCAACCAGTTACAAGAGGATTTCAGCCATATTCTATATATTAGCAAATTGTATAGACCTAAGTCAAGGGGAGAGCCTACTCCTGCCCCATTTCTCATTTGTCACTCTCCCACAAGCGGAAAAGGCGGAATCTGAAGGGCAGAACCTCTTACCCACAGAGGTTCTCTACTTGAATCAAGGTGAAGTTCCTGTAATGATAGAGGTGCTCATCTCTTAACTGACTCACATGTACACTATTTACTAATGAATAATCAATTCCCCTTGTGTCCCAGACTCCGTTGCTATCAGTTTCATCAAAAGCTATTAACATCATCTTTTAAAAGCAATATTTGTAGCATATCTTAAGGACAGATCGTGGAACAGTTACTTTTTTGGATGACAATGCCCAGCATTCTGAGAGAATCCAGGGACTGTGACTGTAGTCCAGAAGAGGTCTGACTCAGAGGCATTACCGCTGTTCACAACTGGCTCAAGTGAATATCAGCCCACGTAGGATTCTCCGTTGACAATAGGAAGGACCCCATTAAATTCATTTCCTGTACTTAATAGGCATTAGCTGATTTTTCCAAATATACTGTTGCAAATTACTATACATGGAGTCTGCAGAGAGGCTGTACCTTTGTTCTCATATATGCAGATTTATTCTAATGGACTATCTTGATTTGCCATTTAGAATCTAAATCCTCACATACTCTGCTCTTCATTGGTTGGTTGTTTTTAAAAAAAGATTGAACAGTGACACTTGAGTGGTTTGCCTGCATGGTTTACGTCTGTTTCAACAGAACTTTAAAGAAGCTCCATCTAAGCATTTAGAACAAGATTGCATGTACAAAAGTTTACATTAAAACATTATAAAAGTAAAAAAAATCCTTAATTTTCTATGGTAATATACCAGAGTGATTGAAGCCTAAATACAAATTTAAAACTGTACATTTGCGGCTCTGGGCAATATACACCTTGGAGATGTCAAGTCTTAGTTTGATTGTTATGACAGGCTTAGTGTCTCTGGCGGGTCAATGAGTGATACCGCATTGTACCTGAAAAAGAAAGAATTTACATGAACTCTCATATCTGCTCTCCGGCACAGCTTCCAGCCAGTTATCAGCTATATTTGTGTAGGAATTACTCCCAAGGAAATCCAGCAGTTAGCAGCAGTTTGGACCCAATACTTACTTTACAGCCTTGTATTTCTCTCGTATTGACTGCTGAGTATGCTGTGCTGCTCTGCAGTAGGTTCTATGGAGGTCCACGAGGCAAGGCTTAAGATTTTCAAGTGTGTATCCTGTCACTTCAGTGAGAAAGTCCGTCTGCCAAAGAAATGCCAGGTATTTACTCGCCCCTTTCTTGTGGCCTCATACAAAAGGGAGCTGTTATCCTGCTTGGAAACTACTACTTATTTGCCGTATGGTTGATTGCCACGCGCGTCTATGCCACAAGAGCACAGACTGCCTGATCTAGGTTTGTCTCCCTGAGGGTTTATTTTTTCCCCCACAACACCACAGAAGGAATTTGTGGCACATGCTCAGAATCAGAGGTCAGAGCTTACAGCAGTCCTGGGCAAATGCAGCCCAGTCTTGGCTAGAGCTGGTAGAAGCTGCGGTCCAACAACATCTGGCCAGCCCAGGTTTAGAACATTTATGAAACTGGAGAAATATGAACAGTGAGACAGCTCAGCTAGGGAAATATTCTAACGCAGAAGAAATACCATTGAGGTTCTCAGCAGAGAGCAGCTAGAAGCTGAAGCCTGTGAACCTATGGACCTCAACAAATCTTCTTTTGAGTAACTATTGTAGAATTGAGCAATTTCACAGTAAAAGCTTGTGATGTTATTGGGTATTCAGTTCAAGGTATAGGATAATTAGTGTTCCAAGCACAAGAAGATTGCTTGCCTCCTCCAGGGTCCGTTGTTTACCAACATCTGTCATTTACGATAATTCCAAGAGATAATAGTTAACCATAAGACAATAGCATACATTTTATCAGTCTGAGAAGATGGAGACTTCTATCTGGTGCTAAAAACACAACCCAAACCAAACCACATCAGTGTAGCTGTTGGGAAATCTTTTCAGGAAGGCCTACCTAAGGAGGGCCTGATCACCCAAGCCTCTTTCCCAGCTGCTTTTTGATTCAGCTCAAGTGGTCTGTATAACAGGAGGGAGAGAGCGAGCCCTATCAAAGGTTATCTCTGTGCCAAGAAAGGCAAGGCAGGCTGGGGGAAAAATCCTGTCACAACGCATATATAGGAGGGACAAGTGCTTTTATACATACCCATGTTTTCCCAGAAATGGTATAGTTTGCTATATGAAACGCTGCTGCTGCAATTACTGATGGCAAGTATTTCAGATATGGGTCAGCATCAATTAAACTCAATTCTCCCAAGTACTGTAGGAAAAGAACATCATTTTAACTTATTTTCTGGCACTAACATACCTTAATACATTTTCCCTGATCAAATTATACAAGCTGAGCCTTTTAACAAGACCATTCATGGTTTACAAACCTGATAGGCCTTAAAGTTTTATCTGGGATACCAGTTAAAAGTCCCCCCCTGCATTTTTGCTGGCTGCAAGCCACAATTTAAATCCAGGGAAACCATCTAGCTGACAAAGAAGAGTGAGGATAAGCTCTGAAGTAAAGGGTAGCAGCAACAGAAAAATACAAGGGAGCAGGACCCTTTTAAGGTTGCAGATGCCTGTCATCCATTGAACCAGGTGGGATAGAGGAAAAACCTTTCCAGCAAGCAAACCCTGCTCCAGCTGAAGAAATTACATTCTCTTAACGCTAGATAATTCTTCAGCGCTATGTCACTGAAACAGAGTTCTTCCAGGGTTGTGGTGATGGCATGTGAATCACACAGGAAATAATGCCTCTTACTCTCAGATCATGTTTCTACTCTTACTTCTAGTGGCATTTACTACTACAGTATAACAGTAGTAACTACATACTGGCAAGTTGATTTCTACTTATGGTGACCCTTTCCAGGATTTTCTAGGTAGAGCATACTCAGAAGTGACTTACCATTCCTTTCTTCTGGGGGAGCCCTAGAAATGTGAAGCTTGCCTAAGGATGCACAGACTGACTCTTCTCCCAGGAGGCACAGTGGGGAATGGGACGCCCAACCTCTGGCTTTGCAGGTAGACCCCTAAACCATGGAGCTATCGAGCCAGGTATTTACTACTATCAAGACCACAAAAGCCATATAAACTCACAAAAACCTAAACAATTGTTTGGGGGAGGGGGGGCTAAAGATATTTTCAAATTTCAACACAGCTGGAAAACATTACTTTTCTAGCCTACAAGAACCAAGATTTCATACCTGTTCCCAGAGGTGTAACCCGCTCATCCCCCCAGCTCTACAGTGGTGCCTCGCTTAACGATTGCTTTGTTAAACAACAAAACCACGATGTTGTAATAGGCAAATTTCGCTTCCCGACGATCGGTTCCCTGCTTCGGAAAGAGATTTTTCGCTAGACGATGTTTTTAAAACAGCTGATCGGCAGCTTCAAAATGGCCGCCTGCTGTGTAAAATTGCTCCCCTTGTTTTTGGACAGATTCCTTGCTTTATAGGCACCGAAAATGGCCGCCCCTATGGAGGATCTTCGCTGGACGGTGAGTTTTCAGCCCATTGGAACACACTGAACAGGGTTTCAATGCGTTTCAATGGGATTTTTTATTTCGCTTAAAGAGGATTTCGCTCTACAGTGATTTCGCTGGAACGGATTATCCTCGTTAAGCGAGACACCACTGTATAAGTATTTTTCTTACACAGATACAGTCTGAAAAGATGTCTTACCATTGCCAGGTTTTCTACTTGGGAACTAGCTGGCTGATGTAAAAAGTACTGAGTAAGGAACTGGTTTATTGTAGGTGCTGCCAGGTCAAATGACAGGACTTTCAGAACTAAGTGCTCCATCCTGAGGACTTGTTTCTTTGTGTAAGTGTCATCAGTGATATAAACAAATTCTGCAACTTCAGGAGGGTAGATTTCTTCAAACTTTCTACAGTAGGAAGAAAAGCACTGTTGTAGAAATGATAACCATGAAGCCCTGTTTCTCCCCACAAATCCATTAGATTAGTAAGTTTAGTCAGCACTGCTGGCTTTTATTCCTAACCTACGTATTCTTGCTACTTCCATGTACTTTATTAATCACACCAATTTAGGAAAATAGGCAAACACTACTCTGTAGTAGAAAGGCAAAGTAGAAACGTAATAAGAAAAAGACAAATCTGTTTACTGGGTGCTTCAACTGGTAATTTTAAAGTACCAGAAATCTAGAACATGTGGCCATCCAGACACCATCTTGTGCACTCTCGCCACTAGTTATACAGTCAGGCACTGATGAGAGTTGTAGTCCAAGGATATCTGAGGGGCCAACTGTTTTAAACAAACCAAGCATCATTTAAGTTTCTGCAATACTAGCAGAATACATAAAAAAGCTTTCCCAAAAACGCCTTTCTAATACAATTGTCAGCATTGCACCTGAGTAGCCCTGAACAATCTGCCCCATCTTCTGTAAAATCCAGCTGGAGAGCTTGTTTCTCAACCTCCACAAGGCAGAAGCTAAAGTTTCAAAGTAAAGTTAGAGCCAAACCTATTGAATTGACTTACGATGCCAACAGCATGGCGGCAGTTCCCACAAGCTGAAGCTTCCCTCTCAAGACAGACATGGAGGACAGAAATCTGTCAATGTAGTTTACAGCCAAATGCAACGTTTCGTTTTGTAGCTTGTATTCTTCACCAACTTCCACTAGCCAGTCCACAAGAATAGCCCGCATGTTATTTGTAATGTCTGGCTGTTTCTTCATATATCCCACTTTGGGCTTACATTTCACCTATAAGAAAATGCAGGCGTTAATTAGCTGTTGCCACTACATATAGACATTTATTTTTAACGCACCTTTCTCCTTAAAAAAGGACCCAAGGTGGCTTAAGTAAAAGACAATATTTAGGTTTCAGGCTTTGTCCCCGAGACCCTAAGAGGAAATGGAATAGTGCTGACCAGACTACCCTAGGCACGAGGTAGCACTGGGTACCACCAAAAAGGGGAAGGCAGGCTGGACCATGGATTCGTGGAACGCAGCTGGGGCCCTGAAGAATGAGTTACAGTGGTGCCTCGCATTACGTTAATTAGTTCCAGCGAAATCGCTGTAGAACGAAAACGTTGTAACGCGAAATTAAAAAGCCCATAGAAACGCATTAAAACCCGATTAATGCGTTCCTAGGGGCTTAAAACTCACCATCCAGCGAAGATCCTCCATAGCGTGGCCATTTTCACTGCCTGTGCAGCGAGGAATCCGTCCCAGAAAAGAGGGGGGAGCCATGTTTTTTACCCGGCGGCCATTTTGAAACAACTGATCAGCTGGCCGAAAATCGGTTCCCGAAGCAGGAACCGATCATCGCAAAGCAAAATTCCCCCATAGGAAACATCATTTTGCAATCGTAAAACCTTCAACGTAAAGCAATTTTGTTGTAAAACATAGCACTCGTGATGCGAGGCACCCTTAGATTTTGTGCTAAGAGGTGTCTGGCAAGTGATACTATGAAAGGGGAGGAGGGGCAATGGACTCCTCATTAGTTTCACCAGTTTTTATTTCTGCTCTCATCGTTGAAGAAACATGCACCAAATAAGCACCAATAATTGATTTAACCATCTTTAGTAGATGGGTCTCTATATACAACAAACCTGAGTAGGAATAAATTGCCCTAAAACTACTCCCTAATTATTACAGACTTACTTATACAAAAGGATTTGCTACAATAAAATTTAAAAAGACTTTGTCCTAGCATACTCTATCTTTGCCTTAGTACCACTGCCTGTTAGACTCCAAAGTTTAATCTATAAACCACTGAAACTCCAAAACATGCAGGCAAAATGGGGCAATGGCCTTAGATATCTGAATCCTCTATTACTACATAACCAGGGAAAGACATACAGTGGTGCCTCGCAAGACAAATGTAATTCGTTCCGCGAGTAGCGCTGTCTTGTGAAAAGCGGCTTCCCATAGGAATGCATTTCAATGCATTTCTATGGAAACCTCGCAAGACAAATGAAATTTTTTCATCTTGCGAGGCATCGGTCTTGGGGGAAAAATTGCCTTGCAAAGCATGGCCATAGAAGAAGCCATCTTGTGAGGCACCATAGCAATCGCAGAAACCATTCGTCTTGTGGGTTTTTTCATCCTGTGAGGCGTTTGTCTTGCAAGGCACCACTGTATAAAGAGAATCCTGAGATTAATTAGGCAGCATCCTCTCACACCCTATATAAACAGTTCTTACCTCCATTTCCCTAAGATATTTATAGATGTCTTCAATGTAATCTGGTACATGGTTAACGTTAATTCTCTGTTCCCCCTCTTGGACTATTGACATATCCATAATACTTGGTGATCCTAAAATGAATTATAGGAAAATTAAGCAGTTGTTTCTGTGAAACTGTGTGTGTAAAGCTAACTCTGGGAGTTATATTCCAAGCAATTTTTCCAAAAGTACTTTTAATTCTCACTTTGGCATTAGCTGCAATCTCAAGCACTTCTGTTTCATCCTTCTTGTCCAACATATAAGTAACCTGAAGTCCCCACCTCAACCTGGAGGTAAAACTTCAGTTTGCTATTATTTTCCATACAGACTCAGCTTGTGGCTCTCAGAAGCAACAGATACATTCACATTCTTTGAGAGGAAGCCCCTCTGGCTTTAAAAAGGATTCCAGCAATAAGAAACAGAAGGACATTGAGTACATGTAAATCCAAGCCAATTTCAGTAGGCAGCAAGCAGAATCAGAGGCCAGTATGAACAGGGGATTGGAGTCAATTCAAAGCAATTTTCCTCTGTTGAAGTCCTCTGGTTTTGCATACATATCTGCAGGAAAGAATTCCCCACTCCCACAAATCATGTGCTGATACTTGACAAACTATATACTGGAGAGAATAGTTGCAAAAGTACACACATTCATAATATCTGGGGAAATCTATATTCCCAGAAGTTCGAAATCCATATGATCCAGTTTGCTATTGAAAAGACAATTTAAACATCCTGGTTTAAGTTTCAAATTATGTTCTAAAACGAAATGCTGTCTGGCCTGATATAATCCTGTTTAGGCAGCTGACTTTTTAAAAAAATTGTTCCTGTTTATGTTGTGTAACAGACATAGCAGTAGAAACCAAGTCAGTCAGAAGTGTCTGAGAAGGTCAACTAAGGTTTTCTTTACAAGGAGTAGGAACTTTAGGTACAGCTGAAATTGACTAGCTTTGAACTGTATGAATTGACTAGCTTCAATGTCACCTATAAACAGCAAACTGCAAAACTGATCAAATGTACTGGCAAGATGGTAACTTGTTTAGCAAAGTCTAAATGTAACAAACTTGTTCAACCATTTCAGCATATTCCTACATGAGGAGGAACATTCTCACCAGCAGTAAGATCCATTGGATTGTCTATAGGCGTCAGTGGTTTCCTAATTCCCATTGAAACAACTGCTGTTTTCAAACCTAGAGCCTCTTCACTAGACAATGTCTTTCTGGATAATGGCTTCTTCTGTCTTGTCTCCTCAGGTTCATCCACATGGATTGTAAAGGCAGGCTGCTTACTCCCCACTTTTCCAAAAGGGACACCAACGTAGTTCTCATCATTTGTACTCCAGGGTATTTGAGAGAGAGGAACCTGCAAAGAGAGTTGACCACTGACATCCACACACTTAAGATTAGGGGTGAGAAACTCTGGTTCGAATCATTGCCCATGAAAACAGAGGCCATGCAACCTCTCTCAACTAAACCTATTTCACTGTAAGTAGAGTTAGGGGCATATAGCAGAAAAAGAACAAGTCATGCCATCCTTTGCTCCAAGACAGAAGGCTGGAACAGCTTTGCTTTAAATGAGGGACAGGCAATTGTAGGCCTCCACACGTTTTTATGTGGGCTGAAGCTCCCATAATGGTTCACATTGGCTTTGCCCTGTAAGGCTGCTGGGGGTTGCAGGCTCCCCAAAAAGCCTCTGAAGGGCCACCAATGCCCACCCCTCATTATGCAGATGTTCTCATTTAAGGTCCAGATGTGAAGAGCTAATCCCTAATCAGGGAGATCCTTAGGGTGCTAAAGATCTCCACCTTTATCATCATCATCACCACCACCACGGATGCCCGACACGTTTTATAGGAAGCGTCGATGGCGGTTGTCCGAGGCAGCAGCGCGACACGGGTTGGCGCTCTCCCTGGGACAGCCCTGGGCGCCAACTTCCCTTTTGTCCTATCTGGATCAAGCCGGGTCTTCCTGCTCTCCAAGCCGGGCCATCTTGTTGGCTCCTATCCCTCTCCGTCCCCGGAATAAGAAGCCTCGCTCAAAAGCCAAGCCCCAGAAGGAGCCCTGGCGTCAGAAAGGGGAGGCCAGGGGAAACAGGACGACCCTGCCAGCTCGGCCTCCCTCATCTCTTAATTAAGAGCTTCCAAAAATTAAAGTGTGGGGGACGGTGGGGGGGGGGGAGAGAGAGCATCTCCTAGCAGAGATACTACGGACGGATGGGAACCGAGGCAGCGGGAAAGACCGAGCAAACTCTAAAATGGCGGAGGTGGGGGCCGTAGACCTCAAGCACGAAGAGGCCGCTCCTCCCTCCGCTCCGAGAGCCGAAAAAGGGCCGAGCGAAACACCACCTCCGGCCCCGCGCCTTTACCTGGGGCTGGACCGGGCCGCCCTGGTTAGCCTGCAGCAGCCCCAGGGCCAGCCGCTGCCCATAGGCGCCCGTAAACGGGGGAGCATCCTTCGTCCCCGGCGGCACATTCTCCTGGTTCTCCCGATCCGAGACCTCGACCGCGGAGCCCGCCAACATGACGACGGGATCGGTAGCCGCCGGGATGAAACGGAACCTCTGGCGACAGCGTCTCGCTCGGGGGCCCGGCTCCGCTTTCGCCGTTCAAGTAGCCCGCGACGATTGAATCGGCCAATGGGCGAGCGGCTCCCCTGACGTCACCGCCGCCACGGGTGCCGGGTTGGGTCGAAAAGGTCTGAGGAAAGGAGAAACGCCGAGAGTGCGGGTTTGGGATTAAAATATACCCCTGGAAGGGGTGGGCGGGAGGAGAGAAAGGATTGGGCGGCTCAGATCACGTGAGGGCAGCGGGCCGCAGTTGTTTCCTCTGTTGATGCGGGAATTGTCGGAAAGGCCGGGTGAGGTTCTTCCCTGGACAGCCTCGAGGCGGGTTTCTTGATTAAGCCTCCGTTTTTCAGGCGGGAAGGCTCCTTTTCGATCTGCGTGGGGAGCCAGCCTTGAGGAGAGGGTCAGCCGCGATAAAATCCGGGATCCAGCCCACCAAGAACCCCCCTTTATCTCTCTTGATGAACCTGCCCGGGCTTTACGATCACCAGGGGAGGCCTCTTTTGGGGTCCCGCCACTTTCCCAGGTGCGTTTGGTGGGGACGCGGGAAAGGGCAGTCATTGTCGTTGACTGCGGAACTCCCTCCCACTGGAGGCCAGGCTGGTCCCCTTTGCTTGTCCTTTTGCAAGCAGGTGAAGACTTTTCCCTGCAGGCATGGTTCGCATTTTGTTGCTTCTAAGCCTATTTTCCATAATGCTTTTATCTAATATCTTAAATATATTTAAATATAATGTTATATGCCTCCTGGGAGCAGTACTGTAGTTTCTATGGACGGAAAAGAGCAGATACGGATTAAATGGTTTTCAATGCATTCCTATGGGAAATGCAGATTTGACCTGAGAACTTTTTGACTTGAGAACCGCCTTCCAATACGGATTAAGTTCTTAAGTAGAGACCCCACTGTAGTGGGTGAAAAGAGAGAGAAACTTTGCAGAAGTCCTGCAAAAGGACCAGTATCTTTAGACAGGCGTAATGTTATGTTTTTTAAAGCAAAGCGTGCTGCTTATATACCGCCCCATAATACTTCAAGCACTCTCTGGACGGTTTACAAGTTAATAATGCAGGCTACACATGTTGTGCCCAGGCAAGTAGGATGATAGCCAGAGTGACACACGGCCAAAACTGCTCTTTAATTCTATTTTCTTCTGGGGTGAAAAGAGGCATATTTCTCTGTTTGTACCTCAGGGAAAGTCTAGGCACTTGGTGAAAGCCTCTTAACAATCCAATCCGCAAGAAGAATGATCCTCAATGCTTCCCTCCCCCATAAGTGAACAGAATAGGGTAACTAATATTTCTGTCATCACCTGCTCATTATTATACCAAGCTAGAAAAGCTGTTTTTTCACAAAATTAGGCTGTTGGAAATAGGTATGAAAAATCTGTGTACACAGAGGAATCCAGACTGCACGCATTATTGGGATTCTAGGCATTTTGTCTTGGTTTGTGCATTTCAAACGAGTCTATGTGTGGGTCCCTAGCTGTTTCTGTCTAGACCACATTAACCAGCAAGAGCATTTAAAAAAAAAAAACCTGTTGGATAACTCAGTGGTTTAGGCATCTATCTGGTTATGGAACTAAAGGCTGGAAGTTCAGTCCCCCACTATGTATTCCTGACAGGAGCTGGACTTGATCATCCATAGAGTCCCCATCCAGCACTGTAGTTCTGAGATTGTCATCTGGGTTGGCTGTGGAGTTCACTGGAGAAACCAGTCTGTCAGTCTAACGTATTTTACAAATTGATGCTAAGAATAAACTTTACTAATCTTGTGGTCCATGTAAAAAAATGGGAAGGCTACTCGCATGTATTTTTGGTTTCATTTGGTGGCCATGCAACTTTCTACAGGCAGAGTTTCCTCCAGGGTGTTCTACCTGAAAGTGTGAGCTGTGGTTTTAACAAATTTGGGTATGCCTTGGCCAAGGATATGATTAAACTGTGGGTACACATTGTCCACTCTGTCAAGGAAGGTGTTCCTGGTGTATCTCTTCACTTCACCTCCTTCCACTCCTTAATCTCCACTAGATTACAGTGGTGCCCTGCTAGACGCTTACCCCGCTTGATGTTGAAATCGCTGTACAACTTTTTTGCGATCACTATTGCGATCGCAAAACGATGGTTCCTATGGGCGAAATTCGCTTTACATTGATTAGGTGCCTGCTTCGCGAACTGTTTGTTCGCTAAATGATGATTTTTTCCGGCTCTGCAAAATGGATTCCCTTCACAAAATGGATTCCCTCCCTTCTCAAAATGGCTGTTTTCTGGACAGAAGCTTCAGAAGACAGCGATTTTAACCAGCTGATTGGTGGTTCTCTATAGGCGATCTTCACTGGACGAGGCGGTATTTCCCCCATTGGAATGCATTGACAGGTTTTCAGTGCATTCCAATGAGTTTTTTCTTACTTGACGATTTCACTGTACAGCAATTTTGTTGGAACGCATTATCATCGTCAAGCGGGGCAGCACTGTACAGATATTTTACATTATGCTCAGAGTTTCTAAGCAGTGTTTAGCTTTTTAACATCTAATCAGTATTTCTAGAGCTTATTATGTACTTTATAGCTTCTTGCATTCATGTTTAATTTTAAACAGTGCAGTGGCTATCTAAAAATCATGACACCTGTTGAGTTTTTACTACAATAAAATGAACATCTGATAATAGTGCTGAGGAAATGTTGGATTTTCTGAGTAGGAAAATACAGTTCTTTGAATGTTTTATCTTCTATAACTGCAGAGGCATGTGGCTACACATTTAAGTGTCACAAGCATTTGCTGCCTGTAATGTAAATGATGGTGCACAGTATACTGTTTCCCCCCATAGCAATATTATTTTGACTTTAATACTCACTATATCAATCCAGTAGTCCAGATATTTATAATTTTTAGAAATTTTATTTACCAAATTCTTTATGAATTAGAATAGAACAAAAATTATATTTTCAATAAATTAGCACTTACTCCCTTTCTATATACATATCTATAAACAATAGGATATACAATGCTAAATACCAACAGTATCTGGCAGATTGTGTCTTATATACAGGATGAAATAGTAAAGCATAATAAGGTGCCGCCACATTACCATAAGCAATTGTTAGGTTTCTATGGCTGGGTGACCTGGGGTACAAGCCCATGACTGTTGAGCGCCAACAGTGCTGGGATGGATATTGGGAGTACGGCTGTTTCTCTCCCTCAGCCATGTGACTTCAAAGCAGTGCACATTCTACTTTAATTTGCACTAAGCTGCTGTGCCATATATAGGAAGTTGTCCAAAATTTCATAAAGCTAGATTCAGAATCTTCAGGCTTCCTAACTTTTTATATAGAGAGACTATAGAATCCAAAAATAAATCTTTAAAAGCTAACAAATTCAGAATATTTTCCACTTTTTCTCTAAATTATTTGGTATAAAATATATTTAAAGTATATGTCTTTTGCTACCTCAACCAGTCAGCTGCTAATCATGAATATGATTTCACCTGGGGGATGTTCTTGATAGTCGCTACCAGCCTTTTTTAAAATAATGCCTAATTAAAAGAAGCACAAGACCCCCATCTGATCTGCTTAACGCAACAGAAATAAAAAGGTATTGTAATATATTTAAAATTATGTGAATGATTAGACTCCATTATCTTCTTTTAGAGAAATTTCACTGCTGTTTCCATTCATCAAGCAGCACTATCAAAAAAGGCAAGCAATGCATTTTGATCGTAGCTTCCCAAAATTTCCAGGAGAAGAGGAACTTTGGTTTTCACATTAGTACCTTTGAATTTAAATTTATCTATGAAAAGATCTGTAATCATACCTGAAATAAAAAGCATACATGCAAAAATGATTACTTAGACAGAATTGGTATTTGAAAAAAGAAAAATCAGGAAACCAGCATTTTAAGTCTAAGATTAAGACTACATTTCCTTTACTAAGTCACTGAATTAATGACAAATACTACTTTAAAATAGTTTGCAGCACATAGTAAATCACATGGTATATGGAGCAGTTTTTACCAGAAATCTTATGCAACTCAGAAGAATTGATACAGAACCACTGATATCTGCTATTAAAATGAATGGCACCTTTGTCATTTACTGCAATGAAAGGTATCCTTAAGGTAATATTTCCACAGATCTAATGATATGCAACATTTACATCTGTTTCAGTTTGCCCTGAATGTATTATAAATGTCTGTAGATATGTGCTTCCTCCTTGTAGCACTGTACTATCATACCTTGTTATGTACCATCAAATTGGAACTGACTAGAGATGGGGGTATTCATATTCATATACGAATATCCCAGCACAGATGGAAATAACAAGGGTCTGGCCCAGTGTGGCTGAACTGTCCATTCATGATTTTGCTGCTAACACAAGTTCGTTGAACCTTCCTATCACGCTGTTTGCAATCGATTACCCAGTGCTGGCAGGAGGCAGGATGATAAGCCTCTCTGCTAGATCGGAGAGTTGCTAATCAGTTGTGGAGAACAGTGCAATAGGAAGCCTCTGTGGAGCCGGCAGCAGTGGCAAAATCATGAGTGGACAGTCCAGTCCAATGGGGCCAGACCCTCGTTATTCCCACCTGTGTGGGGATATTCGTATTCATATATGAATACCCCCATCTCTAGAACTGACATACTGTACTACCCTAATAGAGCTTTCAAGGTAAGTAAGATATTTGAGGAAGGGTTTATCAATTCTACACCTGGGACATGGTGACACTGTGGGCTAAACCGCAGAAGCCTCTGTGCTGCAGGGTCAGAAGACCAGCAGTCGTAAGATCGAATCCACGCGACGGAGTGAGTTTCCGTCGCTTTGTCCCAGGTTCTCGCCAACCTAGCAGGTCGAAACCATACAAATGCGAGTAGATAAATAGGTACCACCTTGGTGGGAAGGTAAAACAGTGTTCCCTAGTCACACTAGCCATGTGACAATGGAAACTGTCTTCAGACAAGCACTAGATCTACAGCTTGAAAACGGGATGAGCACTGCCCCCTAGAGTCGGACATGAATGGACTAAAAATGTCAAGGGGAACCTTTGCCTTTTTACCTTATCAATTCCACACCTGCAGCTAGATTCCAAGGCTGAGCAGGGATTTGAACCTTGGGGCTCCCAAGTCCTAGTACCTCATTCTATCCACTATACTACACAGGTATCTAAGAGATGAAAATTGATAAACCCCACAATCCTTCCAAAGCTTTTGTGTGCACTGATGCATATCTAGGGCCATTTTAACTAAGGCCTTGCTGGACAGCCACTTTGCTTTCTTGTATTTCCTTTTCTTTGGGATGGTTTTTGTTACTGCCTCCTGTACAATGTTACAAGCCTCCATCCATAGTTCTTCAGGCACTTTGTCCACCAAATCGAATTCCTTAAATCTATTATTCACTTCCACTGTGTATTCATAAAGGATTTGGTTTAGATTATACCTGAGTAGCCCAGTGGTTTTTCCTACTTTCTTCAGTTTAAACTTGAATTTTGCTATAAGAAGCTGATGATCAGAGCCACAATCAGCTCCAGCTCTTGTTTTTGCTGACTGTATAGAGCTTCTCCAGCCTTTATTTTACACACCTTTATTTCTCCAGGCTTTGCAAAATGTTAGTCATAAGGATATTTGCTGTTATATTGGTAGCTTGCAAGATTTGGAGTTACAAGAGGTACAGGAACAATAGGAACAACTCCTGTTACAAAATTTATATTGGTGTATCAGGTCCCTGTACCTCCAGGCCCAGCTTAAAAATAATTTTCTCTGTGTGTTCTTAATATGGTTAAAGGATGAGAAAGTCAATTTCTCTAATATATTCTTACTTTTAAGTACTTTGATATTTTAAGATGTACCGTATTTTTTGCACCATAAGACGTACTTTTCCCCCCCAAAAAAGAGGGGTAGAAACTCTGTGCGTCTTATGGAGCGAAGGTGGTGACTTCGCCCCCACTGGCCCCGTGGGGGGCAGTGTCGCAAGGGTCCGTGGGAGCCTTCCACCCCCCACGGGGGCAGTGGGGGTGAAATAGCGACCTTCCAGGACCTTTTGAGGCTTGAAAGCCTCTCAAAAGGTCTTGGAAGCTGGTGATTTCCCCCCTGCAGCCGTGGGGGGGTGGGGGCAGCGTGGCAAGGGTCCTAGAAGGCTCCCTCGGACCCTTGTCACGCTGCCCCCAACCCCCCACGGGTGCAGGGGGGAAATCGCCAGCTTCTGGCAAAATAGTGACTTTCCAGGACCTTTCAAGCCTCTCAAAAGGTCCTGGAAGCTGGCGATTTTACCCCCACTGCACCCGTGGGGGGGTGAAATCGCCACCTTCTGGGGCTCTTCTGAAGCTTCTCAAGCCTCAAAAGAGCCCCAGAAGGTGGCGATTTTGCCCCCTCTGACCCCTGGGGGGGCAGGGTGAATCTCTAAAGGGTCCTGGAACACAACTTAGGACCCTTTGGAGGCTCACTCTGCCCCCCCTCCGGGCTAGAGGGGGCGAAATCGCAACCTTCTGGGGCTCTTGTGAAGCTTCCCAAGCCTCAAAAGAGCCCCAGAAGGTGGCGATTTTGCCTCCTCTGGCCTTCAGGGGGGGCTGGGTGAACCTCCAAAAGGTCCTAAGTTGTGTTCCATAAGACGGACCTCTCCATAAGGCTCATCAATTTTTAGGAGAAGAAAACAGATTTTTCCTGTTTTCTTCTCCTAAAAATTTGGTGTGTCTTATGGGGAGGTGCGTCTTATGGAGCGAAAAATACGGTAATTTTAGCTTTTTAAATGTGCCTTTTTATTCTATGTTTTTGCATTCTTAGAATGTAATTGAAACATTAATTTTGGTATTTTCTTTTTCTTTTTATGCTACCACATTTTGGACTGAATTCTGACTGAAGTATTTGCCTGCAAGTTTAGTTTTTATATAATTCTAAAGCATTTGTACCTAGAGTTTTCTATAGCTGTAAAGTATTTGTACCTAGAGTTTTCCATAGCTGTAAGATTTTTAGATATTTACAAACTTCGAAGTATTTTTGTGTATATGGAACATAGAAGCAATGTAGAGAAATAAAGCATGTAAGATTAGACAAGCTGATATTGCCTGCAGTTATCGCAACAATGAAAAGACTTATACCTTGATACCCAGATGAACTTTGATCAGATTGGAAAGGATTTGAGAATTAATCCTAAATGGAGTACCGTATTTTCCGTGTACATAACCCCCCAATGTATAAAATGATCTCTTAATTTTGACCCTTGATGGAGGTGGAGGAGCAGCTAATGGCCAACTGCTCTTCCACCTCCGTCTCCTGCTGCTGCTGCTATCTCCGCTGCCCACCCAGTCACCTTCTCCAGTGAAACTGCCAGGGCTCACCTCGCTGCCTTGTCCCCTGCCCCAATGAGACGTTTGCTGGAGAGGTGATCCGGCTGCAACAGCTGAAGGAAGAGGTGCCTGAGCGCATGCACGACTGCCTCCTTCCTTGTATAAAATGTATAAAATTTTATTTTAGGGGAGTCATTTTATACATGGAAAAATACGGTAATTGCCAGCTCTGACAACCACAGGCTTCTTATTATTCCCTAGAGGTCTATAAAGTTCTGTATGGCTCTTCAGATATTCAGGCATCAGATTCCCTCACCTGACAACACAAAAGAAAGAAAACGCTAGAGAAAATTAGGACAGCTGTTAATGAACCAACCATAAAGTCTTTCAAGAGATGTAGGTTGTTTCTTGTGTTCATTGAGTAACTGTTCTGCCTCCTCCAAAATGCTGCGGTACTCTGGAATGAGGAAGTCCATATTTCCTTCATGGGCTTGTAACTCCTTAAATAGATATTAATAAAATATAAAGATCATTAAAAGGTCAGCCCTTTAAAGCTAACAATTACAGTGAATGCTGGAAAATAAAAAAATATATATGTGGAGCCAGTAGGAACGGGAAGAAGATACACAGATAAAATCTGCCCCACTTTTTAACCAAGGTTTAAAGGTTTATTCATAATCCCTCATCTTCCATCTAAGACCACAAACTAGGGACCCTCTGCTAAAACTCTTTTTAGGAATCCCTATTAAGAATTTTTTTTGCAGTAACCTTAAAGTTGCCACAGATCAGCTTTCCAAAGGAAGCGTACCAAAGTTGCTACTCTTAGTTTCATATAATCAGTAGAATGATTTATATCAGGAATGCAGGACCTACTTGGTTTTGACTACTGTAGAGCCATACAGTCCAAAAACAGCAGTTAATTTGAACAATAAAGTTCAAAATAATGACACAGACAGGTGAGCGTAAGATAAACTTGGTTGGCTTCTGTGCCAGGTTCAGCTAAGGAATCTGTGGTCAGTAACAGGGTAAAGCTTCCACACAAAACTTTACTCCTGATACAGTAGAATCCTGTATCCACTGGATCAGTATCCACTGATTCACTTAACCACAATCACATGCAGTCAATGAAAGATCACCAGACCAGAAGCAGTTTAAACTCTGACAGATCCATTCCTTGCCTGGAGCAAAGGGGCTCAGAGAATCTAGGGCAGGATTCATACTAGCTTGGTAGAAGGGGTGAGATTCTGACACCAAAAAAAGGTCCCTCTCACCATTCAAGGAAGAAATTAATTAAAATTTAAAAGCATAGTGTTCCATGAAACTGGATCACCAGGTGCAGTATAAACTCATTCCTCGGATCTGCACCAGGTTGCAGAATGCCTGGAGCAAAGTTTCACAGAGAATTTATGACAGGACAAAAGTTCCTCTCACCACTCAAGGAAGGAATTGAATATAAACTCTACTGAGTTTGAATATAGAACCTTATTTTTAGGAGGCTTAGGTGTCCAGAAATAACACTTGTGGTGAAGGTGGGAGGCATCAGACCATAAAGTCTCAAACAGAAGGATCACCAGAAGGTGTATATGCCTGACACTACATGGCAATAATCACATTCACATAACTTTCATTGTTCTTCTGTGTTTCATTGTTGTTCATGTTTTATTATGCCTGATTCATAAACTTTAAACAGTGTTAAAACCATAATATTTGCTCCATGAAACTGGATCAACCAATGCAATTTAAACTCTGGCAGATCCATTCCGATAGTCCAGACCAGATTTTCAGAATGCCCAGGCCAAAGTTGCACAGAGGATAGCAGGATTCATACTAGCTTGGTAGATGGGGGAAGGTTTCTGGGAGAAAAAAAGTTCCTCTTAACATACAGGTAAGGAATTAATAGATTAAACTTTAAAATCACACTTGCTATGTGTTTGCCATGTGCTGGCTACAATCTGCACTTTTCAATATCCGTTGGGGGGCTTGGAACCAATCCCCCACAGATACAGGGGTTCTACTCTATTTATAATGGACCCTATTTGACTTTTACTTGTCAATTTGTGTTACAGAAATATATATAAATGCACATAAACATTCTAAGCCTAATTTCAATTTTAATTTATAAAACAAAATTTCAAGGCTTGCTGTGAATAAATAGTATTCCAAGATACTTTTGCACCTGTGACTGCCCCGATGCTACCTTTTACAAAACATACAGGCAGTAAATAAAGTGGGAATGGTTTATACTACCTATATGCCAGTGGTGGGATTCAAATAAATTAACAACAGGTTCTATGTCCTAATGATAAATGAATGAATGAATGAATGAATGAATGAATGAATGAATGAATGCCCAGGACATTTTAAAAAAAAGGTACCACATAAACAACAGTCTTATGTGGTACCTTTAACTTGAAAAAAATCATAGTAAAATTAGGACGGTTGGGTGTTTGACTGAAGCGGTCTCACCCCAAAACTTTTTCCCTCTGTGTCCTGCACTCATGCCTTGTCAATCACCCCCCTCGCTGCCTCGAGGCCATGGGCTTTCCTCCAGTGTCCTCAAGGGCTCATCCTCCCCCCCTTTCCCCCACTGACGCCTCTGCTCTTTCCAGGGCTTTATCTCTCTCACCCACACCCCACCTCAGACGGCTCAGTGTGGCGCAGGAAGGGAGGCAGCTAATTGCACCCCTTCCCCCCGCTCGTCGCTGGTCACCGGGCCCCTCCTCCTTCATTCATCTCAGGCCAGCAAACGGTTCTAAGAACCAATAGTACATTTAGGAATCAGTTCTATAGAATAGGTGCGAACCTGCTGAATCCCACCTCTGCTATATGCCCATTATGTCAAGTATTGTCTGCTCTCACGGGGAATGAAAGTGCTAGCTATTATTAACAGCAGGCGTGCAAGATCCACAATACTACTCACCTGTATCATTTCAATTGCAGACACAAAGGATTGATTCTGGGACCTTCTGCATGTAGTCTACCACTTAATTATGACCCCTCTCTTAATTATCCTAGCTGTATTTCTCACTCAGTGTCTAGATTCTTTAAATACCAGTTTTATGTATTTGCCAACAGCATATCTATTACAGTGGTGCCTCACTTAGCGATGTTAATCCGTTCCGGAAAAAACATCGCTAAGTGATTTCATCGCTAAGTGATATGAAAAAGCCCATAGGAACGTATTAAAACGCATTTAATACATTCCTATGGGCTAAAAACTTACCTTAAAGCGAAATTCCTCCATAGCGGTGGCCATTTTGGGTGCCTCAAGCGAGGCAAAACAGCGGCGATCATTTTGGAACCACTGATCAGCTGTTTTAAAAAGTTCGCTTTGCGATCATCCCATCCCCGCGATCATCACAAAGCAAATTTTAGCCATAGGGGCCATCGCTAAGCGATCGCTCCAGCGATGGCCAAAAGTCCATTGCAAAGCGATTTCATCGCTCAGTGGAACGATCGCTAAGTGAGGCACCACTGTATTTTGAAACAACTTCTGAAAAAGAATCTCCAAACATGCAAAATAAGCAAAATTATAATAGCAAGAAGTACCATAGCAACAACGAAGCAAAGTTACCACAACAGTCCATCCATTCTACATATGAATTTGGAACCTACCGGAAACTTACCTTTAAAGCATCTATGAGTTCAACCTTTTTAGCCAACATCAGCTGGTATTCTAATTTTGGGTGGATCAGCTTTAAGGTGTGGTTCACAGATATTTCATTTATATCTAGAAGACAACCAAAAGAAAGCCACTGAATAGTGTGAACATATATACATTATATGTATATATAAATGCAACATGTGTATTGTGTTTAACAGAAAAAAGAAAATAAAATCCTTACCACATGATATGTTAAGATTAATTTTCCTTTTAGTGGCTTCTTTAGAGAGTACATCCTTCAGAATGGATATTGTGGATATATTGTCTGATTTGAAGTATCCTTCCCCTTTCCTATATAAATAATGTTGGCAATTAATCATTCAAAACAATTATATATGTAAACTGACTTCAGTGATCTAAAATGTATGTACGTAGTAATATTTACACCTTTTACATAAACAAAAACAGCCTTCCAGAAATATATCTGGAGGACTGAATGCACAAATGCGAATTCTAAAGTACAAACAGTATTTTTTTTCTAATTATCTCTGGAAGTTTATTGCTCACTGATGGAATCTTCTGAAACCCCCTATCCAGTTTTATCTGGGAACCTTAGAGAAGTTTCAGAACAGTAAGATACTATGAAACAAGTCCTGTTAAAAGCTGCAGAGCTACATTTATTTAGGACTGAGTTATATGGAGGTTGGGGGATATCCAGAGTCAAAGTAATTATAGTAATTTAACTAAACACAAAAATGGATGGGGATGTGTAAATGCAATTATTAACAAGCACTATGTTCAACTAGGATATACTTTGCCACATTTTATTTACTAACATTCAAGCAAAACTGCTTTCTTCAGTAACTGTTTCATTTTACCGGTAAGTACACTCAAGCTGTGTATCCAAAAAAGTATTCTGAAAATAGAAGCTGACGCTCTCCCCCACTGGTGTCTTTTCAGGAACTTCAGGCAAACAAAACACAACCCAGGAGTGAACTTCTGCAAAGCTGAACTGGCCTTTGAGGGTCAATGTATTCATTGGTCTGAAAAAAAAAGTATATGTTGTAAAAGAATAATCAATGTCCTGCTGGAGTAGCTGAAGTAAAAGTAGATAAAGCAAGCCACCAAGCAAGGTTCCCTTTAAGGTGTGCAACTGTAAGTATGCGTGTAACCCTGCCGTTCTGTGCAGCATTTCTCCTCCTCCTCTTACAAATAGCGATCATTTCCAGCCCCTTTAGCTCCAGTTCCAATGGAACCCTGCGGGGGGCGGAGTCATATGCACGAGGGGGGGGGGGAGCCCTGCCGAGCAGGGCTGAAAATTAGAGGGAACATTGCCACCAATCATTAAAAGTTAGTTTGATCCGTTTTATACAGAGCCATTAGATTTTCCAAGTATAGTAATTTGCTTGCTAAGCAAGATAATTTAGGATCACATTCAAGGGATTGTCTTGAAAAATTAAAATCCAGCACCACAACAGGATTCAACATTAAAATTTGCATCTTGTTTCTTTCTAATTCTTATGCTGAGCACATTTATGTGGAGCAAGTTTCAGGAAAAACAATAAAATGTTGTTACTGTTGTTCAGCAAAACTGTAAAACTATAACCTCTATTAAAAAGGTGTTCTTACATAATGCAGTAAAGCAACACAGCATATGCTGTTTGCACAGGAAACAAAAGGAAAATGAACTAGAACTTGCTTGTGGTATTATATTCCATTTTGCATTCAGTGAAATCGGTAAAGGTAGGTAGGTATACAGAAATATTCAAGCAAGCCATGAGAAAATATTAGTTCAGCAATCCTCACAGACAAGTGCTATATTAACTTAGATTTTCTATTTCACACTGTTTTGAGCTTTATTAATGGTTTAGCAGAAAAATGACATCCCTCTCTAGAGAAATGCAGCAAAAACTATGCAAATACAATATCCAGTGATATCTTACACAATTTCTACAAGCTTGATCTAGAGAAGCATCTTCTGATGAAGGTGGCTTCCTTCAGAGAAACACCTTTCTCTTATGCAATATATTAGAGAAACACTTGCCAGTCAAAGAAGTTAACATTGTTACGTTCTGCTTTTAGGCTCAGATATTTTCACTATTAGTTATGTCTGTGAGCTTTTGGCTAAGCCAGCTTGTAACTCAACAATGATCTGCAGTAGATCTGATGTACAAATGCCTTATATTCAAACAAAAGCAAGCCAGTTAATCTTAGAAACACCTGTCACGATCAATACAATGTGTCCTCTGATGAAGTGAGAGTGGCTTTATTTGGTACTGCCGAACTTGACATGTTTTTGGTTGAACTCGTGGAGTTACATACGCTTGCAGTGTTCCATACCGACCTTCAATTGAAAGAATCTGTAGTAGAAAAAGAATAAAAATAACTTTACTTTTAACTTCGGTTTTTCAAAACTACCAGTTCTAAAAAATAATTAACTACTGAAGTAGCAAAGCACATATTCTTCAGCTTCACAAAATGTCTAACCACTACCTCTAAGTAAATTTACAGTGGTGCCTCGCTTAACGACGATAATCCGTTCCAGGAAAATCGCCATTAAGCAAAAACATCGTAAAGTGAAAAAAAAAACCACTGAAACGCATTTGAAACCCCTTCAATGCATTCCAATGGGGTCAAAACTCACCGTCCAGCGAAGATCCTCCATAGGGCAGCCATTTTCACTGCCTGTCTTGCGAGGAATCCGTCCCAGAAAACAGCGGGGGGGCATTTTGTTTACCCGGTGGCCATTTTGAAACCGCCAATCAGCTGTTTTAAAATCGTCATTTTGTGAAGAATCAGGTCCCGAAGCAGGGAACCGATCATCGCAAAGCGAAAAAACCCCATTTAGACCATCGTTTTGCGATCGCAAAAAGATTGTCGTAATGCGGTTTCATCGTAATGCGGGGCAATTGTAAAGCGAGGCATGACTGTATATTGAAAAGCCTTAATTATAGGCAAGATCTAATGTTGGACATCCACTTGGGGAAGTGAAGATGAGGCCCAGCATTCTTTTCCCTGTGCACTCCAAAAACTGACTCTCAAAAGCTGAGAAATGAACTGCAGTATGTTTTCAGGCAGCTTTAAAAACTGCCAAACAGAAAAAGAAGAACATTCTATTGTGCTGGTTCTACTGTGCTGTGGCATTACAGTGCTGGATTTATGCCACCAACCAATAAGTAGTCAAGGGTATCTATTATTAAGTAACATGATAAACATGTTACAGAGCTTTTCTACAAGCAAAGAAACAATATTTTAATCTTTAATTATCCATTTCAGATGCACATTTAGAGTGTTTATTGAAAACAAAAAACCTCACACATATACCATAACTTGACACATGCTTACTCAGGTTTCATTGAGTTCAATGGGGATCATTCTACATATGTGAGTACAGAATTGTGATGATAGCACCCTGTTATCATTTTTGATTATGTAAACCAGTTAATAGTTTCTGATAACCTTTTTTGAATATTTTTAGATTGATCGTGTACTGAATCACAAAATAAAAATTGTTCAATTCACATTTCTGCTCTCAAAATATAAAAATATGATTTTCCACCTATTATTGTAAACGTTTTGTTTTCCTCATTCTTACTCTTATTGCTGCTCTACTGAATAATTTTTTAATGTTCAGTTTCAACAAAAGATTCAACTAATGTGTTAAAATCATACTATATTTTACCTTCAGTTCCAGCCTTGTAGTATTTGCTTGACACCGATATGTGGCAAGAAGAAAGTTGCCATTTGGCTGTTGAAAATGAAAATTAAAAACAGTAAACTTAGAAAACAGGAACAGAGGTTCAAAGTTATTTTTATTTACAACCAAAGCAGCCCATATCATTTTTATACTATATTTTCTACAGAACCATAGACTGGAGTTCAGATTGAAATGCACTCACCTGAAGTGGCATTCCTCAACCCTGATGCTTCCTGCAGCACCACTGCACAAAGGGCTGAAGGACCCTGCTGAATGGGGTGAGCTGTGGCATAAGGGGAATTCTCTCCCCCCCAAAAAAAAAAAAATCAGGCAAAGCCATCTTACAGGAGGTGCCTCTGTCATATTTTGGGGAGCTGTTCCTCCACAGAACAACCCACCACATTCAGCAGGGCCTCCAGCCATCAGTGTATCATGTTTAGAGGGCTGAAACAGCTGCCTTCAGGAGAAGAGGGGGGGGGGGTTCTCTCTGCTTGTCCAGTTTCATGCACCTACATCTGGATTTAATCTAGCATGTCTTGCTAACCAATTTATTATGGCACAATTGTTGATAACTATTTTATTACTATTTATGAATCAGAGTTCACTTCTTGAAACAGTGCATTCCAGCCTATAAAATGTATGGCACCATAAAAGCATTAGCGTTTAAGATGCTATAAGACTCTTAGTTGATTTTGCTGCAACACAGACTATTCCACACCAGCAACTATCAAAACAGAAAAGTTTTTTCAACTAATAGATTTGTTTCTCGTATTCCTAATTATAAATCTTGAATTGTAGAAAACATGCTCTAGAAATTGTTTTTAAAATTACAGTGTTCATTCACCCCAAAATTGCTGCGTATTTCACCTACACTTATGTGAAACATGCAACAAGTTAGTACCACATAAAACATATATAATACTGAAATAACTACCAAAGAAGTACAATGAAAAGTGAAGAAGTTGTGAAATTATAATGTTCTAATATTGTGTACATATTGGGCTGCAATTCCTTGTGCATTCATGTGGAAGTAAGCATCACTGGATACGGTGAAACTTACTTCCAAGTAAGTAAGACTAGTATACTGTTTGCGAATAACTACATATGGAATGGTCCATTCGATGTGTCTTTTGCTTAAAGGAGATCCCACCTACACCTTGTTCCCCATTTAAAACTGTGAAACCATGTCCACTTTATGTAACTACAAGCTGGCTATCAGGAGAATAATATACAAAACACTTGATCTGCAAAATCATTGTGCTCTGAGAAAGCAAAAGGATACTGGCTTTGGGACTAATCTGTTACAGCACTGCAATTATTGTTATATTTTATGAGACTTTATTGGTGCTTCCTTATAGCAGATTGCAAACACATAAAACAATATAATCACATTTATGCTGCAAGCAAACATATTAATTTGTTCCTTTAAAATGTGAGCCATAATGTGCCTTGAAAACATTTATATAAAAATCTGGTATTCATTTACTCCAGTACATTGTACTAATACTGTACTATAAAACGCTCACACCTTAGTTTTTACTATCAAAGAGTTTTAAACATTTAATCTGATAACTGCTCTTGGATTATAGAATTAAACAGGTTTTCAGCACAGTATCTAGATCTATCTAAAAGAAGAAAGAAAGAAAAACCAAGAAGTTTACATACCTCTGATTCACAGTCAACAACACTAACCACTGCTGAATTTTTATCCACATCCTTTAGGTCTATTGGAACATCACACTGTGGAAACAATCCCAGAAAATAGGAAACATTAATCTGTGAGTTCAAAGAACCCTTTCTTTAGGCTGGCTAAGAAAACTTTTGATAAAGCCAGATATTCAAAACACTGCTTATAATAGGAGCTTCTGCTCCAGTACCGTATTTGCCGGCGTATAAGATGACTTTTTTGCCCTGAAAAACATGCCTCCAAGTGGAGGGGCGCGTCTTATATGCCGGGTGCACCCAGAGCAGGGAGCACGTAGCGCAAGGAGGAAAGAGGAGGTGAACGAGGAGGAGGAGGAGGAAGAAGAGGAAGCGGCGCCTCTTCTCCCGAGGAGGCAGCTCTCAGGTGCCACATGGCCCAGCAGGAAGCAGCATGGAGAGGCGAGCCCAGCCCGGGAAGCGGGCGGAGCTCAGTCCCCACCCGATCAGTCACTTCCTCGCACAGTTGCCCACGCGGAAAGCAGCAGCAGCAGCGCCACCTCCTTCTTCCCCGTGACCTACCACCATGTTGCCCCGGCGGAGAGAAGCTGGCAAGCAAACGGCGCGTGCAACAAGCCAGCGCCGCCGCCGCGCCGGACTCCCAAGGAGACTTCCGGAGGCCGGGCGAGCGAGCAGGCGCTGGCCTCTGCCTCGGGCCAGCTGGTAGCCCGCCCCAGAAACTTGCTTTCCTTCTCCTCCCTCTTTGGCCCCTCCGGCGGGGTAAAAGGCAGAGGAAGGGGGTAGTCTTATACAGTGAGTATATAATGAACGCTATATTTTGATTGGAAATGTTGGGGTCGTCTTATACGCCGGCAAATATGGTACTTGCTTTCCCTTTGCTTTCACGTTCCTTTTTTTTTTTTTTTTTTTTTTACACTGTTACCTGTTGAATCAAGGATGGACAAACATTTCAGCCCTAAAGCAATATCCAGTGTTAGCTGGAGTGAGGAGCTGCACATGTGTACCTCGATGCACATACAATTTTCCCATGCCTGCACATAAAGGCAGGGATAGAGTGGTTTAAACATCTCATCATGGCTGCTATTTAGGAATTGTTTAGTGGTGAGGTGACAGCCTCTCACTATTCTGTAGGGGAAGATGGGATGTGCTCTCATCAGCTTCCAAGATTGTACCACGAGCACCCATGTTCCTGAGACTGCCCATTAAACTATGAATATACAGGAAAGGATTCTATTAATTGTCCATACCAATGCACATAATGTACAGCTTACAATATTATACATGCCCTAGTTTTAGAAGACCCTAGGAATTTTAAAGTGTTCTTAATAGTCACCACAACTGTCATAATATTTACCCAATGAAATAGTTGTGCAAAACTCAGCATCCATGCATAAAGTAATAAGGATGTATCTAATGTGAGAGCTTGACAAGGAACAGATAGCAGAAAGGCTGTTACCAAAACAAACTCAAACCATGCATATCAGGAAATCCGAAGGACCATAGTCAAAAGCCAAACACCAAAGGAAACCTGGCACATCTCAGTTTCCTTGAAATAGGTATCGAGCACTCAGCAATCTCCTTAAATCCTATTAATTTCAGTGATGTTTTGATATGTTTTAATATAGCCAGCCAGATACACCCACAGCAACAGAAAGGTTCTTGTAGCACTGGAGTTTTAGTGGGCTCCTAGACAGTCTACAGGAGGGCCGGCGTATTCTGCCTATGTGCAAGATTCAGAGAAAGGTCAGCACTTATCATAAAATGATTTTTCTACTTAGTGAAATAATGAAACTTTAGTATAAATTAAATCCATTCAGGAAAAGCAAGGTAACACATGTTTTAATAAACTTAAAATTTCCAAGGGCCTGCTAAATCACTCCAAACATTTCTCACCTGTAGCAAAACAGTATCAATTGCTGCCTGGACCTCTAAAACAAGGCTGTAGCTAGCATCATCTCTATTTAGTGTAAATTTATCATTTATACTGAATGTTGGGACTGCTAAAACAGCAGTGCTGGAGAAGGAGGACTGCTGGTATTTTTCGCGTTCCTGAAGCACCTTGATTTGTAACTGTTCTAATTCATTCCTGTGGCAAATAGAAAGGCGAGTAGGCATAAAGTTTATTGAGATAACAAGATCAGAGTAGCAGAATAACTTTACAGATATTAGGAAGAAAATCATAGTAGCAAACTTCTGATAAAAAAGGCTTAAAAAGCTAGAAAAATGCCAGGCCAAATGACCCCTTGCTTCTCCTCCCCAGCTTCAGAGCAAGGGTCCTGGCTTATATTAAACAACTGTTCTCTAGTATGTCTGAAATGGGGACCCCTGCCACATTGCTAGCTGATCCACCAGGAAAGTAAGCCAGGATATCATCACATCATAGTTAAATTTCCTGACCTGCCAGCTGACATTAAGTCAGAATTCCCTGGTTTTGACATAACAGGAAACTTCATTTAAAGCAGAGCATAATATGAAGTTAGTGTGTTATTGGGAAAGGATAGGGTGGTTGGAGAAACACTCAGTCTCAGAAGTCAATTCCCAGTTACATAAATCGTGGTTCATGAAACCCCATCTCCTAGCTGTCATCCGAACCAGCTGCTATATACCACCAAAAAGAAAAGAACCTGTGAGATTCATTTTAAGTCTCTAAGTGGCAGGAAGAACATCTTGTTGCACAGCAACAATTTCTAATTAGAAAGATAAATATTCTATGGAGGCTTACAGAAAAACAAATGACACAAAGAAACTTATAATTGAAATTCTAATACTATTAATGAACTTCTGTAATGCCACACAGATTCTGTTAAGCATGTAAGTCACCTACACACTGGGCACACATGGCATAGGGGTTATAAGTCTTCTGTAAGCTACCCTTGGTCCTTCTACTGGGAGAAAGGTGGGGTAGAAATTAAATAAACAAAAATAAAAGAATGACAGCCACACCTCTTTTGCATCCCAATATAACAATTATGTTACCTTAAGGATAAAACCTTGTTCTGCATCTCATGTGTCATCTTTAAGCTATCTCCTGATCCACATTCTCTATGTATAGGCTCTGTAGTCAAACCTGACACCCACCCTGAAATGCACAAATGAAAAATTATGAAAATGTTCCCAAAAGAGCATTCTTACAAAAGTATTATTGTCAGGAACTTAGCTTAAAGAGCAAGGAATTTTTACTTCCTTGGACTATAACTCCCAGAATTTTACATGCTTGCCTAAGTATTTTGGCAGCTGTATTTCTAACAAGGTAATTATTCCAAGCTCTGGGGCTGACAGGAGCCACCATGGTCTTCTTACATGCAAGCGAACAAGGTGTGGCATCACCCTCAGCAACTGATACACCTAGAAAAACTCTAGGAATTGTCAGGCCCATTAAACAAAGCAGTATGCCTTTCATCTGATGCAATAGTTTTCCTGACACAAATGAATAAACTTAGGGAATTACAGTTGGAAAACAGAACCCAGACAAATACATCTCGATAAGACTAAGCCTTGACAATTAAGGAAAAATCACAACTCAATTTGCAGGAAGAAATGTTTGGCAATTAGTTAAATTTATTATTCAGCATATTGTCTTTTCTTAGTTCCAATATAGATGAGAGCAAAGAAATTTCTGAAGGTTAGCTATTCAGCAAAGGTGACAATGACAAAGGATCTTTCGCAGACAATAGCCAGTACCAGTCAAATTAATGCTTATTAGCAATTGTACTCAAGAAGGAAATGATAAAGCCTTCTGAATATTTTATACCTTGAAAGTATATGATGAAAGTATAAAATGAAAAAAGAGATAATAGTGGAAGATGGGACACCCAATCAGCCAGCTAATTGGGGAGAGGAAAGATTAAGTATAAATAGGCATTGCTGCTAATGAAGCAAATACCTTGAAGATTAAAGGCTAAAAGGTAAAGGTTGCCCTTGACATTTAGTCCAGTCATGTCTGACTCTAGGGTGCGGTGCTCATCTCCGTTTTACAAGCCATAGAGCGAGCATTTTGTCCAAAGACAGTTTCCATGGTCACGTGGCCAACACAACTAGACACGGAATGCACTTGCGTTCCCACCGAGGTGGTACCTATTTATCTACTCGCATTTACATGCTTTCAAACTGCTAGGTCGGCAGGAGCTGGGACAAGCGACAGGAGCTCACTCCGTCGTGTGGATTCAATCTTACGACTGCTTGGTCTTCTGATCTTGTAGCACAGAGACTTCTGCAGTTTAACCCGCAGTGCACACCATGTTTTGTGTCCATGCTAATGTGCATGGACACAAAAGGCAAATCTGATGCCACAAGTTGCCATAATGAACATGGTATTTAAGATGTATAAATCAAGGAAAACTTGAAATTGTAAAAAAAGAAATAGAATGTTTAAACACTGCAACATTTAACCATGAATAAACTAATGTGTTCTAGAACAAGACATTTTCAATAAAATAATGACAAAGTGTTTCACTCTGGAAACAACAAACTCAAAAAGAAACTGCATGACTCTAATAATAAGGGAAGACATAGCACAAGCACCAAAGGGCTACGATTTAGAGTTTGACCAAACAATACTAATGAGCAACATACCCTCTCATTTTCAGCCCTGCTGGGTGGGGCTCTGCCTCTTCCTCTTGCGGCTTCACCCCAGCATGCATGTGTGACTCTGCCCCCCCCCGCACGCAGGGTTCCGTCACAACCAGAACCAAAGAGGTTGAACGCGATCACTGTGCAGAGGAAGAAACCTGTGTGGAGGGAGGCAGTGGCACGAGCATGCAGCTTAGAGGGCACCTTGCTAATGAGTCATAACCATCATTCAAGTCTATGCTTCAACCACAGATGCTAAAGAAGTACAAACTGTTCAGGGGGAAACTGGTCACACACAAAAACAGCACGTGCTGATCATCATAGGTGAAAATTAACCTGAATAAGTAGATGTTACCACTTCATCATAGCCTTCCTTGCCAACACATCCACCGTGAACAGATGTTACACTCTCTGATAAAGCCTGAAAAGACAAAAATGTCAAAGACATGTATTGCTTTTCTTGAATTCAATGTAAAATATGCAACCATTTACAGTGGTGCCCCGCTTGATGACGATAATGCATTCCAGCAAAATCTCTGTAAAGCGAAATCATCATCAAGCAAAAGTAAAAAACCCATTGAAATGCATTAAAAACCGGTCAATGTGTTCCAATGGGGAAATACCTCATCATCCAGCGAAGATTGCCCATAGAGAACCGCCGATCAGCTGTTTAAAATCGCTGTCTTCTGAAGCAGGGGTCCGGAAAGCAGCCATTTTGAGAAGGGAGGGAAGCCATTTTGCGGAGCCGGAAAGCAGCCATTTTGAGAAGGGAGGGAAGCCATTTTGCAGATCCAGAACAAAACAGGCTCCTAATCAATGTAAAGCGGATTTCCCCCATTGGAACCATTGTTTCAATATCATTGTCAGGCAATTTCAACGTCATGTGGGGTAAGCGTCTAGCGGGGCACCACTGTATTCATTAATAAGAGTAAAACAGCTGAAAGGATTGTCAATAAAAGAGTCTCTGTTCAAAGAAGTGTCCTTGGATGGTCCGGCTCTTGTAGATGCACTTTTACTCTTAATCTAGTTGCATTGTAGCCACTTAGACTTTGGAGGAATAATTATAATAAGTAAATATCTATTTATATTTTCCCCTGTTAATTAAAGATTGGAATATGAAAGACATTTTAAAAACTGGAATATGAAAGACATTTCTGCAGTAAACATTAATTATGATGATACATTTAAGTGTCACAGGCACTGGATGAGTAAAAAAAAATTGTAAGGCCTTTCATCTTGACAGCTGAAACTAGTAGATGGCATCAAAAGAAATCTAGCTAACATATAAACAACATGCCTGACACACATCCAAAAAGTTAAAAAAGGTTAGTGGTACAGTGGGCTCAAATAGTGGGTCTAATCCAACAACAGCGTTTGCAAAAAGTATGAATCAGTTGTTTGCATCCCTGTAGCGAAAAGGAAGAAAGAACATCTTGCAGAAGAATGTTTAAAGGATTGCAACTCCCATAAATGGTGTTGGATAGTTTGAGTACACCTACCAGCCTCCTGTCCCAACATGGTTTTCAAAATAAACCCTGAAGCTTTTTTCAATATCTTTGAATGAGTGGCAAGAGTATTTTAGAGTATCTATTTTAATTGTATTTTAATTGTTTTATCTTTTTATTGTATTTTTATTGTATTTTAATTATTGTAAGCCACCCAGAGACTTTTTGTAGAGTGGGCGGCATATAAGTTAAATAAATAAATAAATAAATGACTTGCTTCTAAACACTTTTCTATAAAAGAATGCATTTAATTCTAACCCTAAACCTACAGGTTAGAAAACATCAAATGACACAAATAGGGAATAAAGCATCATGTACATCCTCTGTGCACTCTTAACAAATCTGCTATCACTTGTTTCCAAACCTCTCTCCCCAAAGTAACATTTGTCATGAGGATAAAAGGGTATAAGTGCTTTCTCTTCTAGTTTTGCAAGATCTAACTCTGCTGAATCCTGTCTCAATATGACATTTTAGTAAGATGTTTCTGCTAACTTCAGAATATCAACATGAGGCAACATCTCAGACTTGTGTGCAAGAGCCAGGATGTGCAGCTACGACCTAACTGGTATTCTGACACTTGCACAGAGCCCTCATCATTCTTGTTAATCCAAAGTATGATTGAACAAATGTGATAGAAATACGTATTTACCATTCATTAGTTTTTGAAATTCAAAAAATAAAAATGAAAAAGAATATTAACAATAGTGAAACAACCATTTTTAAAACGTACATATTCAAATCTAAGAACAGGATTCTTTGAATTTTCAAAGCTGTAGATTTCTAGCATTCCGTCATCTCGACCAATGAGCAATTCTTTAACTCCATCTCCCAAAATGTCAAAGCTATCCATACATAATATGCCTAGAAAACACAAGAAACACATCAACCTCCAGTTCATTAGTAATTTCACCCTTTTTAATGTCACTGGAAATTTATAAGTCCCATTTTTCCAGTGGCTCTACACTAGCTGGGGACTAACTATTGGATTTAGTCCAAAATCTAGAAAAGGATAAAGTGTTACTTCCTTGAATATGTTTTTGTGTTGAAGTAACATGAGTTTGCAGCAACAGTTTATTAATGAATGTCATATTCACATGCAATTGTTACTCTGCAGAAGTTGTGCCATCCCCTGGGTTGTTTTAGTGTTGCCCTGGATTTTAATCATTCATCTGAATTATCTTTATTTAGTTAAGTCTTTGGTGAGAACTGCAAAGTAAAAGAAAAGCTGCCAGCTGCAATGAAAGCTATTTCATCTATATTCCACATTTTCCTATCAAATTCCAGTCAAAAAAAAGATGGATAAATTTGGCTACAATTTTTTCTTTTGAAACAGGGCCAGGATGCAACTTATACTATACCCTGGCTTCGCATAAATTCTAATATGTTGCCTATCATATAACAGATGCCTTAAATCAACACTGAATAATGATATACACTTTGGATGATTGCAATCAATCAACAAAATGGGCATTATAAGCAGAATAATTCAGTCTGGTTGCACTTTCCTTGTCCCCCAAACCTGCTGTAAATAATTGAGGAACTCTTCAGAGCAGATGAGAGAGTGCCCTACTGGAGAAACAAAATTCTTATCCAAACATATATTAGATATATTATTTTATATATCTGTTTATTTCTACTCAACCTCTCTCTCAAAATGAGCCTTTTTAAGTACCTCCAAATATATGCACAGATTAGCCTGCATTTTCCTTCCTACATCCATGCATACACACACGTACATATCTTGTCAGTCAGCAAGCAATTAAGTGGGAGCAGGGCTTTCTTCTCCCTTAGGCAAGCACAATATTTTCTTTTTCTCAGAAATAATACTGGCCATTTCTGAGCCAGGCATGGCTCAACAAATAGGAAGGTGATAAAAATAATGTATACTACATGAAACATGCAGGAGCTGGCCAGACATGGTGTGGAACTGTTTTCCCAATCCTTCTCTACATTTTCCCCAATCCTGATTTAGGAAGTACAGTGGTACCTCGCTAGAGGACGATCCCGCTGTACGACGAAACCTCAGGACGATGACTTTTTGTGATTGCTATAGCAATTCGCAAAACAGTCATTCCTATGGGGGAATTCCGCTGGATGTTGATTAGGTCCGTGCTTCGCGGACCGTTTATTTGCAAGACGATGATCTTTACAGCTGATTATCAAGTTCCTAAAATGGCTGCACTGTGTTTTCTGGACCCATGCTTCGCAGGGCAGCCATTTTAACAGCTGATCGGTGCTCGGAAAATGGCTTTCCTATCGGCGATCTTCGCTGGACAACGAGGTAATTTCCCCATTGGAACGCATTAAATGGGTTTCAATGCATTCCAATGGGGAAAGGCTTTTCGTATGATTTCGCTTAACAGTGATTTTCCCGGAACGGATTATTGTCGTCATGCGGGGCACCACTGTACAATGTAACCGACCATCCCCAGCTAGTGATGTAAATATAGGCATCATATGTGAACTGCGTGTTTGAATTGGTGGTACATTAAATTATGTTAAAAACTGAAAGTAAAACATCATTTCTTAAAAGCTGCAACTCAGACACAGTGGGTAACTCACAATTATGATTATAGTAACCCCTCTTTCTCACTACTCAATTTATAACTGTGTATGATCTGGGGAAAACATAAAAACACTTACCACCTCTTTTCTTCTCATTTCCAATTTTCCACTTTTCTACTGGAGAAACACCAGTGATCTCTACCAGACCAATTTTACCATCAGATGTTCCAAACAGAACCTCTTCACCAGAGTCACCTAAGAGTAGAAAATAAAACCATGCTATTATTAAGTAGTAGGACTCAGCAAATTAGGCTGTGTCTGAGACATTTTCTTTAATCTGACTTCTGGAAAAGTCTCATTATAGCAAAAGAAACTTCTCCATACTATTGCCACTGCTCCTAGTAAGAGAAATGAATAAGAAATCTCCAGTTACTGTAGAAATTACTTACAGCAACACTAATAACTATTAGTATTGTCCAGTTTTTATCCATGAAGAATACCCACATGGTGATTTTTATTTAAGTGAAAATATAACAGCTAATTCTGCTTACCACCATTTCCATTATTCAAAGCCAGAACAGAAGGTGGACCTGGGACTTCCATTTCGTACAGCAAATCCGATCCCTGAAGAAAATCAAATGGGAATAACTGTTAGTTCTAAGCCCTGACTTTTCCTTCATTTAACTTCAAGGAAAGGGGTAAACGTCCAAATTCAGAATTTTCTAAAAAGCAATGTGGTGTTCCTGCCTTCAGTATGGAATGAGATCAAATCCACCGTAACTAACACAGAGCTATGATCTTGATACTACAAGCAGACCTATCTATATAACTGAAGAAAAGATAATGATACAGTTATGTGCTATTTGTATTACCGTGTTTTCCCGAAAATAAGACAGGGTCTTATATTACTTTTTGCTCCACAAAATGCATTAGGGCTTATTTTCAGTGGATGTTATATTTTTTTTCATCTTCAACAATTTACGGTACATTTATTCAAATACGGTCATATCATCTTGCTGCACAATGGAAGAAGGCGGGGTTTCACTTAACTGGGGCTCATTTTTGGAGTAGGGCTTATATTTCAAGCATCCTAAAAATCATGCTAGGGCTTATTTTCAGATTAGGTCTTATTTCAGGAAAACAGAGGATCTGCCTCCTGGCAACAAAAGAGTAACTATAACACTCAAAACCTCACCTAGATGATACCGTAACATGGTGACAACTGACAGCACCTCTCATGTTATCTTCTAAAAGATGAACTGATCCCCATTATTACTATTGTATCTCACTTCAAAATCTTCACATCTAAACTTTAGAATGTTTGTAAATTTAAGTAATTAATTAAATTCTTCATCTCATGGTAGGAAAGTTAAAAGTTGACCTGCTATCAACTTCAAATAATGACAAAAAGCAAGCTCACCTGCAAAATTCTAAGAACTCTATCTTGGCATGCCAATACAGGTATAATTGAAGACAATTTCTCTACTGGAAGACAGAGAACATCATTGATTTTATCTCCTGATAGGTAGTAGTGTTGGTCCTTACAGTCACAGTAATGGTTATAGATATAGCTTGCACCAAGGAATAGATCTGATCCAGATATATGCCTAAAATGATAATAGTTACAATGAATACTACTTTATCAACATGGATACTACAAGCTAAAATCTATCTGCTGCCATACCTATGTGGAAACTTTACATACACTTAGCTCCAAACCACAAAAATATGAACCAAATGATCAGAAGTAGAAAAGAACTGGGGCAGGGAAACACTTAATTCTTCAAAATTTGTGGTTCCCAACCTTGGGTCCCCAGATGTTCTCAGACTAAAACTTCCAGAAGCTTTCACCACTAACTGTGCTGATGAGGATTTCTAGGAGTTCTAGTTCAGAACATTTGAGGATCTAAGGTTGGGAACCAATGCTTTAAAATCCCATAAACAGAATTCTCCAACCCAACCATGACTGGTTTTCAAACCGGCTATTACAGGACACCTGGGAATAAGATAAAAGAGTTAAGTCTGTTCCCACAACTATTGCACCCTTAGAAACACAAAATGATGATGAGGTTGGAAGATACCTTTAACATACAGCTCTGCTCTCACCTGTCCATCACAGCTGGGCAGGGGAACATCAGCCAATGAGAGGACGGAGGGTGGTGCAGAAGGGGGAGGAGCTGGATTATATAAGGGGTGTGTGTGATGTGTGAGAAGGAGAGTTTTGGAGTTTGAGAGATGAGAGAAATTGGTTGAGAGAGTGAGATAGATTTGTGAGAGTTAGTCAGTGAGGGAAAAGTCTGTGTGAGGTACATTAAATGAGAAACTTGATTTACAACTTGATTTATTACCGGTGATTCATTCTTTTTATTTTCTCAAATCAATAAACAACTTATTTGTTTGAAAGAAACACTTGTCCTTTTTGAGTATTAAGGATAAGTTGGTGGCAGCAGTTTGAAGAAGAGTAGTGAGCACTCTGGGAGGCCTAAGTTCAGAGGCTTCAGAGTGGCCCGCTACAATACCTATAAGGCCATCAAGTCCAACCCCTCTGTCAATGCAGGAATCCAAACCAAAGTATATCTGACAGATGACTGTCTAATTTTCTCTTGAACACCTCCAGTGTTGGAACGCTTAGCACTTTGTAATTGTGTTCACCAGAAAACATTTCTTTTCAACTTGTAGACAGCTAGTGGGGCACCATTATACACACACCATAGTTTGATTCCCCTAAGCAACAAATTCAGACAAACAAATGTGGTCTAGTATTTAAAAGAAGACTAGATGAATTAACTGCCATTAAATGTCTGATGTCACAATTAGCTCAGTTTTATCCATCCTTTTCTGTGATACCCTACCACAGAAGCATTTAGTTTTTATTGTTTCTTTATGCACTGCTATCGTGGAAATACAACTTAAGCATTCAGAACAGTACAAGTTATTGAAAATGCTGTTTTTAACTTCTTAGGATATTCAGTCTGAGTGTTACTACCTGTTTAAGCAACTTTTACAGATATGTAGCAATCACAGGCACCAACATTTGTATCAGAACAAGGCCAACATATTTTTATAACACATGAGCTTCCAATAAACAATCTTAAATTTTGTATCTGTAGCAATTACAACAGATTAAATTAATACAAAAATAAGGTACTGAGAGTAATAGGAAATGCAATTAGAAGATCTGATTTCATTTAACTTAATTACAATCTAATTTAACTGTAGCTCAGCTGAAGCACCATACTTTTGCATACTTCTCTTTCGAATGAACTGATAATATTTTATTAACCAGCTCATTTCCATATTTGTTATATTGACTTCTGTTAAAATCTGTGCTTGTGTACATACAGTGCTGAAGGGGATGTTGTTATAATAGCACTGTGCATTATATTGTGGTATTATAATACAATGTTGCATGCTGAAGAAACAGTATTAGAATACAGAGTACTGCACTCTAATAGGTTATTATTTCTAAAAAGTGAAACATAATAACCCTTCAATCCACTTGCTAAGACAACAATTTAGCATCTAACAGTCAACACATCTAAATACTATAATATAATCTTCAATATACATACATAGCTTTGATGTTCTCAGTGAGGTTGGTATTAAATGAAAGGAACTGCTTCCCTTTTTTGGTAAAACCTCTAACCTCAGATCCTGCAGCCACAAAAATTTTCTCTTGGAGTGTGTTAAGAGCACCTCCAAGTTCTAGCCTTGCAATCTTTTCCCCTGGCAAGGTCTTGAATATTGGCTAAAAGGGAAAGAAAATGCTCAGTACCATCTCAAATGAAGTTGAATATAATTTTAAAATACAGAAAATATGTGAATACTTTTCATATTCCTTTAAGGCTAAATTCTAATGTTATATTCAACTACAGCAGATTCAATAATATCACTGTATAACAAAAAAGGGAGGGAAGGAATCTTGTGGCACCTTTAAACATAACGCATTTATTTTAGCATGAGTGGAAGTGGATTGTAATACAGCCGGAACCCCTATTTGTGGGATCAATATCCACAGATTCACTTACTTGCTGTCTGAAAATACTAAATAAAAAGCCCAGAAATACATATAAATATGTATTTACCAGAACACTAGAGGGCACCATAGACTATGCTATGGATAGTATTCACTCCTTTCGCATTTTTCAGCATCTGTGATCTATTAAAAAGCTTATACAAAAACCCGCCCGGAGTAGTCGGTACGACTAGATAGGTGGGCTATAAATGTAACAAATAAATAAAAAAATAAAATAAAACAAATCTATTAGTCTTTTTCTTAAAATTTTATTAACATCCATAATATGATAATGCAAGTTAGAATTGTAGTACAATACATTTACCGTACATATTTTTTCAGTAGATTTTGTTTATACATCCACTAGTTCATATTTTAACATAATTAATTTTTTAAAATATTACTTGCCAGCAATTCAAATTACTTTCCATATCACTTTCTTCTTTTCTTGAGCTAACTCCATATGTTAATAATGGTTGCCAAGTTTTCATACATTTATCCTGTTTTATTTCCCCTCTTTATATTTTAACTTGATTGATCAGCTTTTCCATTAGGACCATTTGCCAGATTCTGTTCTCAAATTTTTGTACTGAAAGATATTGAGCATTTCTCCAGTTTAGTGCAATTTCAACTCTTGCTGCACCAATAAGATGTGCAATTAGGTCTTCATTGAATAATTTTTCAGTTCCGTCCTTAAATATTCAAAATAATAATACAGCTTTATTTTTAATTATTTTTGATTCAACAATGTTTCTACCCATTTAATTATTTCCCACCAATATGCTTCCACTTTGGGGAAAGAGATCCACATGTGTTCTAGTGTGCCTTTGCTTTCACAGTTTCTCCAGTACCTATCTAAAATTTCTCCATTAATTTTGTGTAATTTTGGGGAGTACCAATAGGGCTGACCTTCTTATATAATCTTTCTTATATAATCTATTAGTCTTAAAGAGGCCACAAGACTTCCTTCCTTAGATGTGCTCAAATACAGTAACACAGCTAGCTCTGTGGACTAGAGTATTTTTCTCCTGAAGATCCCGAGCTTCCAAAAAGATTGAAGGGAGAGCATGTGAGAAGACATGGGGAACCCATCCTGCTCACAGATCAATTATAGTAGTAGAAAGATACCTTTAATACAATCATGTTTTGCAAAATTAATTAATTAAAACAGTCTTGAAAAACAATGTTAATAGTAACTGTTCAAGCTATAAAGAAAATTACTTACCACAGCTTCTCCCTTTTTGATACCAAAACAGGTAATAACACCATCATGATCTCCAATGACAACCTTAAAAGCAAAGAAAAAGCTATGTCTATATTAGTCCTTTAAAGGTCTGAGGAAATTTTTATGATATTTAACAAAGCTGATATTTGGCTAAGCATCAAGGTTCCTCTTCCTTCCCATTCCACAGTTACACACGCCTATTTGACAGTTCAACTCGTATATCTTATTTTCTCAAAGCCAATGGCTAAAATCCTCTTGCACAGGTATTAACTTTTGGAAGCAAATTGCCTCTAGTTAAGAAATCTCATTTCAAACTCAGTATGCAACAGCAATTTGCTCTCCGTATGCAAGCTGCAAGTCATTTTTGCCACCAAGCCCCAAGTCCTGTTTCTCTTGTACTACTGCCAAAAATGGAGAGTGGGGTGATGGGAATCCTATCCCTCTTATCTCCTCTGCTAAAGCTCTGGTTCATTCTCTGATTCTGAGCAGCCTTGATTAGCAAAGCATTCCTGTGTTATGTTGGAAGCTGAAATGCTACATGAAAGTGTTTCTGCCTTATGCAGCCAACTGTGTAACTGTCAATCTTTTCATATCTCTGTAAAACTACTGCCTGATGAGCAATTCCTTTAGTCTTTCAGCCCATGCAATGATTCTCAAATTCTTATGATGATCCAGCTCTGCAGTTCTAAGATGATGATGCTGTGATCACATCAGGGTGAAAGCTCTATGGAGGCCTAAACTTCTCAAAGCCTATAAATACTTCACAGGATCAACTGCCAAATCCTTTATTCTGGGTATTGCCTGAAACAGGTTCCAAAATCCCCTTGCTATTACCCTCCACTGATGCTCTTCAGTTGCAACACTGGGCAGCAAAAAAGGATGTTGTGGTGAAAGGGGCTACGGTGAAAGGGGCTGGTGAGAAGTGAAGAAGGAACATAACCCCCGACAGCTGAAATCAGCCCTTCAGAGAAGAACCATCACCACACCAAGCAGGACAAGGAGTCAAGGGTGGATTTAGAACCAACTCTTGAATCCACACTCTAAATAAATACACAAGTTGTGGAGAAATATTTCTTATTTTTAAGAAATATTTATATTTCTTATAAATAAGAAATGCCTGATTAAAAAGAGAAATAACTTTTCAAAGCAAGAGAAAAAAGCCAAATTACAGAAATAGTTCAGGAACAGCCACAACAAGGGAAACTAATATAGTCTAACTTACCTAAGCTAATACTTAGGCAATGAGATCTCAAAGTAATAACTATCTAATTCCTGAGCTCATACATCTCAATCAGAAAGAAAAATGGGCCAAACATTTGCAGATTTGTCTTGCCCATATATATACTTAAGCCCCTAATCCAGGCAGAACTTGAAAGAAGAAGAAGAAAACAACTGGAGCTACTTAGCAATGATACTCCACTAAGAAAAACCTTGAGCAGTGCACCAAAGGGTAACAAAGGTCTCATGGGAACAGCTTGCAAGGTGGTACACTAACATCTCCACCACAGCTAGGCCTCAAACCCATGGTGGAATTACTTAGGCTTTTGAATCTTCTCTCAGATAAAATTCTCACTGCCCTAATACCCACTATAATCTTACCAGTAATTTTTATTCTTCCACCCTTTGTTGTCTCACTACTGTCATGGAATGCCTTCTAGAACAATTGTAAAACCATTCTCTTTTTCTTCAGATTCCTCCTCAACTTCATTTATAAAAAAATGCATGGTAAAAAAAACAACCATCAGCAACCAGACAACTCACTGTTTTTAGCATCACTTATATAACATACTACTTAAAAATGTATAATGTTTTTGTTACGGATAAGATTTCTCAGGGTTACATAATTCATAAAAGAAAGTGAGGATTTGAAAAAAGATAACAGTAGCTAGAATCCCCTTGTGGTTACCCAAACAACATAACTTTTAGATGTGGATTGCTGTACATTAAGAAATCTGTATAGGCATTATCTTTTGCATGCCAATTTGAGAGACTCAAGATGCAAAACATAATGTCTATGAAGATTTCGTAATTTATAGCAATTTACTTCCAAGTTATGCCATTTGTGTAACTGCACAAGAGGATTTCAGCCAGATATAAAAACTCCTATAAATATAGAATGTCTATTTTATATTATTAGTTTTATTTACATGATGCATTTCTCCCAATGTGTGTGTGTGTGTGTGTGTGTTTACTATTTATGACAGAATATAATTTGTATATCTAAACTTCACCAGATACAAATATTTCAACTGAACTAATTTCTGTACCTTCTGTGTCGCCTTGCGTCCTGAAGTAGGAAGCAGCTTCATGGTCTTTTGAGAGGTCACTCCAACCTAATTGAGAAGAATCACTTTATTACTAATATACCAAGTCATGTATTTCAAATCAATACTGAACTGTTCTTTAAAGCAGAGGTCCCTAACCTCCAGTCCATGGCCCAATGCTGGTCCATGGCCTTAGCCGGACCAGGCCGTGAAGACAGACCTACCCCCACCCCTGCATGCACTTCCTTCCCGCACACCCCTTTTGCACATGCATGCATGCGCCCATGCGAGCACCGCACCACCCTTTGTGCACACGCACGCACGAGCAAGCACCCACTCCTTCGCTCATGCGCACAAGCGCAGGGGGGCACCTTCCCCAACCAATCCACAGGCTTAAAAAGGTTGGGGACTGCTGCTTTAAAGTGTTTACAAAAATACAGACATCTAAGAATCATACAAATTTTGCCATAACATATTTCAGAACATTGTGCTGATCCAGTGTTTCTAACAGAAATGTCTTTATTAAAAAGGGCCTTGTGGTACTTAGAAGACTAACAGTTTTAAGATTGCAATCCTAAAAACACTTAGTGAAAACTCAGCCCCAAAGATCACTGGTAGCCTGTACTTCTAACTAGGAATGCATACATTATCCTGTTTCTGTAGCATAAGATTTAATGAACTAGAATCCACTTTGTTAGATACCATTTCATGTATCTTCAGTTGCCACGTACAGCACACAGTCATGTGAAAAAGAAAGTACACTTCTTCGAATTCTATGGTTTTACATATCAGGACATCATAAAAATCATCTGGTCCTTAGCAGGTATGAAAATTAGGTAAACACAACCTCAGATGAGCAACGACACCTGGCATATTGCATTGTGACTGTATATACCTTCATAAAGAAAAAAAATTAAACCACTAGGGCCAAGTGACTATAAAATGCAAATAAACACTGGCTGAACCCCTGTTGCACAGCTCCGCATGCGCCGCGGATAAGATGTCACCACAAGTGGCAAGTCGCTATTGATTAAAGGAGATCTCTTGCAAAAGGAAGTAATTCCCCCACCGCTGATATCACCATCTGTTGCACAGGTAAAGGCATGTACTTCTTTTTCTTTCCCTTCTGCCTTTACTGAGCCAGGACCAGGCACAAAACAGGAGTGTTTATGTAATAAATGCCACTAAGAAATAGTTGTCTGACATACAAAACAAAAAGTGTTTTTATTATTATAACAGATTGAATAATAAAGAATTGGAACAACACTAAAAATAAGTTAAAGGTACTTCATGCAGCCTTTTTATCTACCTATTATGTAACTTTTCAGATAAAGCTATGATTTTGTATACGCAGTATTACTAATGTCTTAATTTTAGGATAATCATGAATAGGATCAGTTTGTAATTAAGTCCATTGCTTAAAACAAAATTGCTTTTTACTTGCCTGTCCCCTTCTCCCATTAATTCATATCATGTTTCCATGAAAAAGCTTTTACTGTGCAAATCCTTCCGTTCATTCATGGACTAGTAACAAGAGTAAGATAGTAGATGATAGTGTTTTTGGTCTGTAGCCATGCCATGTTTAGCCACTGCAGATTCTGTCTTTTTTCCCTACCATTTAAATATATTTCTTACCATATACAAATAGCTTTGTCATGAAGCACTATGACTTCATAGGAGAGGGAGACAGGAAAGTAAGCAAAGACACAATCATGGCCAGCTCCTGGATCACTGGACTAGGCACCTGACTTCATCTGAGGTCAACTGCCTAGTGAGAAAATAACAGCAAAGAATGCAGAGAAGACACCATGTATATGCACTTCTGCTCCAGTTGTATTTAATTAATGTGTGAACTATTTGGGGGATGCCAGTCTGAAAAGAGTGAGTACACATGTAGAAATAATAATTTCACCCCATCTCGTCACTAAGAATACAATGAAAGCAGATATTTAGGGTCAACACATATCTTATTGTAAAGATATAAATGTAGGTTTCTAATATCCAAACACATACACAAAACCACCTTTCTGCATCCAGTTAATTATACACAACTGAATGCTTGCAAAGAATTTGGAGGCAACCTTCCCCCACCCTTGGTCCAGGAGACTGCCAAGAAAAATACTTTCACACTGATTGTGGGGAAATTTAACAATAAGATAAATGCCCCATTCTTTTTAGGAAAAACAGTTCTATGAAGCTCAAAAGCTTCTCACCCCAGAAGTTCAAGGCCATCTCTCTTCCCTATACTGTACAGAACTTTTTCTCAGAGTATGCTAGCTAAACCAAGACGAATACGATGGATTTTTCTTTCTTTATTTTCAAGCAACATGGGGATGGGTAATTTCCTCATATTTCGCGCCAAGAATCAAGACGAGCTCTGTCTCTTCAACCCTCTTCTGGCAGAGCTCCCCTCCTGTTATTGCATGCCAGGTAAATCTTCAAGAAATCAAGCTTTCTCCATGCTCCCATTACCAGTGGAATTTCTGCCCATGAAGCAGAAATCGGTAACATGGAAAGAGAACTGCTGGTCTAGGGAAGCTGCCTGTCCTAAGAGCAGGAGCGAATGATGGAAAGAGCCGTGCTCGCCGGCACACAACATGCCTCCCGTCCCACTTTACCTGCAGATAATCCACCCGGTTCAGGCTCAGATCCATACTGGCGGCGAAACGTTAGCCTCCGCAGAGTCTAAATATCCACTCAAAAGGCTTCCCAGGAACCACAACGCCCAAAGACGAGCACACGACGGAAGAACAAAACAAGGCCTCACAAGCGCCAGCTCTTCGTTACCATGACAACCAAGCAGGCGCTCACAGGTTTCCGCCTTCTCCTTGTTTCAATTGGTCACAGCACAAAGTGAAGAGGTGGGATCCGCTTTCACCGTGCCTTGGGATTGAACAAGGAACTGCCAATCTAGTGCAAGATGTCCTTCAGCCTTTGAGTTCGTTTTAAGGGGGAAGGCGGGCTAAAAATATTTTAGATAAATAAAATTGGAATTCAGCGCCGAGAGCTATGGCGGCGAGAAAGGGGAGATTCGCTCCACAAAGGAGTGAGTGTGTGTGTGAGGAGGGTGTTCTTGCGAGATAACGAAACAGCAATTCAATTGAAACTTAAAAGAGGAAACTGCCCAACGAGGGCAACGATGGAATGCCGGTCCACAGCTGGAGAATTTGTTGGATGCATCCAATAATACTACTACTACTACTAATAATAATAATAGTAATAATAATGATAACAACAACAAGATATTTAACAGATACTTAGGTTTTTTGTTAAAACTTGTATCTGTTATATAATACCAGTCAATGTTTCTATAATTGTTATTGACTGTGCCTTGTATTTTTAATAATAATAATAATAATAATAATAAAAATAAAAATAAAAATAATAAAATAATAATAGTAAGAAGAAGAAGAAGAAGAAGAAGATTGGATGTCCTCCTCGACTCCTTAGCATCATCAGGTCCTTTCATGAGGGAATGAAGGGCACTGTAGTTTTTGATGGCTCAACATCAGATCCCTTTGACATCCGAAGTGGAGTGAAACAGGGCTGTGTCCTTACGCCGATCCTATTTCGGATTTTCTTTGCTGTCATGCTGAAGCATGCCTTCAGAACTGCAACAGAAGGTGTCTATCTCCAGACTAGATCAGATGGAAAGCTCTTTAATCTCTCTAGACTGAGAGCAAAGACCAAAGTTCAGCTGATATGCATGCGGGACTTCCTCTTCGCCGATGATGCAGCCATTGTTGCCCACTCTGCTGAAGACCTCCAACAACTCATGAATCGTTTTAGCAAGGCTTGCCAAGACTTTGGACTAACTATCAGCCTGAAGAAAACACAAGTCATGGGCCAGGGCGTGGACTCACCTCCCTCTATTACCATCTCCATGCAAGAATTGGAGGTTGTCCATGAATTTGTGTACCTTGGCTCAACCATCTCTGACACTCTTTCCCTAGATGTCGAGCTGGATAGACGCATTGGCAAAGCAGCTACCATGTTCTCAAGACTCACGAAAAGAGTATGGCTCAATAAGAAGCTGACAGCATACACCAAGATCCAGGTCTATAGAGCCTGTGTCCTGAGCACACTCCTGTACTGCAGTGAGTCCTGGACCCTTCAAGCATGGCAGGAGAGAAAGCTGAATACGTTCCATATGCGCTGCCTCCGACGTATTTTTGGTATCACCTGGCAGGACAAAGTTCCAAATAGAGTAGTCCTAGATCGAGCTGGAATTTCTAGCATGTATACACTACTGAAACAGCGAAGCCTACGCTGGCTTGGGCATGTTGTGAGAATGGCTGATGGTCGGATACCAAAGGATCTCCTGTATGGAGAACTAGTGCAAGGAAATCGCCCCAGAGGGAGACCACAGCTGCGATACAAGGATATCTGCAAGCGGGATTTGAAGGCCTTGGAAAGGGATCTCAACAGATGGGAAACCCTAACATCGGAGCGTTCAGCCTGGCGGCATGCGGTGCATCACGGCCTCTCCCAATTTGAAGAGGCCCTCGCCCAGCAGGCTGAGGCAAAGAGGCAGTCACGAAAGCAGCAAAATCAGGGAGCTAGACGGGGTACAGATTGTATTTGTCTTAAGTGTGGAAGGGATTGTCACTCTCGAATTGGCCTCCTCAGCCATACTAGACGCTGTTCCAAGTCCTCCATACAGAGCACGATACCATAGTCTCTCGAGACTAAAGGATGCCTATGATGATGTAATAATAATAATAATAATAATAATAATAATAATAATAATAATAATAATAATAATAATAATAATAATAATAATAATAATAATAATAAATGTCTCATCAAATAAATTCTAATTTACGGCAACCATTTTCAAAGTTTTCTAGGTAGAATACTCAGAAGCAGTTTACCGTTCCCTTCTGGGGGCATCCTGAGACTGCAATTGCCCAAAACCACACAGGCTGGCTGTTTTTGAATGCACTGTGGGGAATTAAACTCTCAACCTCAGTCTCCACAGCCGAACACCTATATCACTGAGTTATCCATATCTCTCTTGAAAGTGCTGTGGACTTAATCATCGTAAGTGGGTATAAAAGCTTTCCCCATCCTGGCTTCCACCAGATCCTTTGGACTGAAGCCATAGCCAGCATGATCACTGGACGTTGCAATCCAATATATCTGGGAGGCCAATGTAGTTGTAGAAAGATGGGGTATAGGATTAAACCGCAGTCAACTCACAAAAAAGCAATAGGAAGCAGGGCCACTTCATTGGATATTTTGAGAGACAAGTGCCATTGAAATAATATAAAAGAAGAAAATTGCTGATCCTGAGTAGAGTACCTTACCTCATCTTCTCAGCAATTCTGAACTCAGTCTTTTAGAATTAAGCAGCAATGTTTGCCTCTGCTTCCACAGTATTCAAATAAACACATTTTGAAAAATCTGAAAGGTAGTAACTTAATGTTTAGAAATTTTTAGAAACAGAAGAAGCTGTGTAGGTCCACTACCAAAACAAAATTCACAGTTGGACAATTGCACTCCAACAATCATACATAAAACCTGAGCTGTTATTTTACTGCAGAAATGCCTGCATGAAAAGGGGTGCTTCCAAATCCCCACAGTCCTAGTTGTGGTTCATGCTGGATGGAGCTAATGGGAACTGCAGGTCAAAACATTATGGGGTATCTCCACCACATGTTAAAGACTTAAGACATCTTAAAGACAAATCTTAGCAGTAAATTTATTATTTTAATTGATGAAGTTTGTAATAATAAACCATTTGCACAGGCATAAGCCGCATCAAACTCAGCAAGACTTCCTTCCAAGTAGAAATAGATGTTATGCTATATATACATGAAAGGACATCTACTGTATCTACCCTATTCACCTACCCCAATTCCACTGATACACCACTAAAAGCAACAAGTCAATGAAGTAGGAATATTTTATTTTATTTAACAAGAAAGCTTCAGAGGCATTATTCAGAACAGTGTAACAAAATATCAGCTCTGCATAGTATCTTAAATTTTAAAAAATTATCTTCACCACATGAAAATGTATGTTTGACAGTTCACATTTGTTAGAAGTTAAAAAAAAATCACCCTATTCTGAAAGCAAATACGGTGCAAACTATGTATGTAATTAAATGTAACACCACTATTAATATTCTAGCTTCATTTTATCTCTGTTATTAAACACTCAGTTGCCGGTGCCATGGCTTCTTTGTTCATTAAGAAAGCTGGTAAATAAGGGGATATGATCCAGTAAAAGTTAAGCAAACAAAAGACTTCAGCCCTATGGACCCAAAAAGCTTAGGGGGGTACTTCTAAGAACCTATAGCCTGATTCATGTATTTTACTGGATGGTATCTCAATTTCAGCCCTATTCAGGTGTTAAACCTGAAAGAATGTTGTATGTAACAAAGGTGGTGACATGAGGATAAACTAATTTAGCTGAATGCACTCACAAGATCTGTGTAGATCTTTGTGCTGAACATGCAAAGATCTGCATGACTTTCAGGTTCAGTGTGCATGAAGGAGCAGGGCTGCTGTTCCCACCATCTTTTGAACCCTACATACTTTCAATTTTAACCATTAAATAAGCTTTTGTCATACTTAGAGAACACTCATGAAATTAACAAGACTTTGATTAGCACTGAGTTACTTATCCATTTCATTTGAAAGGGTCTGCTCCAAGTATGATTATCTGGCTCCAGTGCAGTGAGAAAGTACATGTCACTGAAATCAATGGAAGTCAAACATATTTAACTTTGGCTGGATCATTTCAAGTAGTCTTTCACTGAGCTGGCTGAACTTTAGTTAATACATTCCACAGAACTGTGTTCATACCAGCATGCTAGAGAATACAATACAATCCTAAACATGTATACTCCCTAGTAAGTGGCTTTAGGGTTGCAGCCTTAGTCTACAGCAGGGTTGGACAACTGTGGTCCTACAGTGTTTTTTTTTTGTTTTTTGTTTTTTTTTTTTTGCCTGTGGCTTTCTTCAGCCCTGGCAGCCATAACCAATGGTAAGAGATTGTGGGAACTACAATCCAGAAAAATCTAGAGAGCCACAGCTATCTATCCCTGGTCTACAATTTTCTTTGTTCAGCGCAAAGAATATTCATTTTTCTGAGAAAACTATTAGCAATGCAAGAAGGTACAATTTTAACATATTAAATAAATGTAAACTATGCTTTATAATACACATTAAATAAATTTAATATTTTCGAATGAAATTCATAAAATTTCCTATGATTGTATTTCAAACAAAGCTGTACATACAGTTATTTAGTGCTAAAAATCGATTATATACTTTTCAAGTATAAGTCCCTCAGAAATATTATTGCCAAAACTTGTGCTGTGGTCAAAATCCAAGAATTAAATTAGGATATGTCGTTTGAGATCATTCGCATCTTGATATGTTGGGGTTGAGTTTCTCGCTGAGTTTATGTATGAGAATTGCCAACTCCTCTGTTGCTTGAGACTTGTCTTCAAGGAGTTCATACCGAAGACTCGAAATATCTTGTTTAATTTCCTTTAATTCACCTGTGTAAGGAAGAAAAAGAAATTATTGTCAATAGAGTTGGAACAGTAAAAATAAATGTATTCATTTCAATAATTCACAGAGACAACAAGTATTTGAAGCTCTGTTTTTGTTGATGAATAGTCAAGTAAAAAGAGTTTGATCTTACAACTCCTTTACAATAGCATGATTTAAACGATTAATCAATCAGATTACTCAAATAAGGCTATTATTGAAGTTACCACATGTAAAAAAATCCCCAAATTAACAGACCTCAAATAAGGCTATTATTGAAGTTACCACATGTCAAAAAAATCCCCAAATTAACAGACCTGAGAACAAGCAAAAAATTATCAGTGAACAATTGTCAATTTAGAAGTTCCTAGACATGGGCATGAGCCTCAGTTTGGAGGTTTCTGCTGGTTCATACACTCATCGTGAGAGTTCCCATAGATGTGTTCCCCCGAAAGTTCTAAAAATACAGGCAATGTCAACAATTCAGTTCTAGTTCTTTTCATCATCATCAGGAGCAGCTGTTCATCTGTAAAGCTAATGAATCTTAACTTCCCTCTCCAGACCATGCCAATCCAAAATACTCTGTCTTGCAACAGAGTTGACTTGCTACACTATGCCGCTATTGGGGAAATTGGTTGTCCCCCCACCTACTGCGACAGCCTGCAACTATGTTCAGACGAAAGATTATAATTCCTGCTAATTTTAAAGCCATGCATTTCAAGTGTGCAAATTATGGCTTCACTACAACCAAGAAAATCTGTGCTCTCCTCTGAAGATGCCGGCCACAGAGACTGGCGAAACATTAGGAAGAACAACCTCCAGAACACGGCCAAAGAGCCAGAAAAACCCACAACAACCATTAGATCCCGGCTGTGAAAGCCTTCACAAATACAACAACATGAATACATTGCTCAGAAAGAGACAGCCTTCCACCCCTCTCTTGCAGGTGAAAGAGGACTTCAGAGTTCCTACTTTGAATTGTAGAGAAAGGAGCACTGCATTTATTTAACCCTGCTCTTCACAATACTTTGCATGTCTTTCAAAACCCACTCCTGATGTTGTTCAAAAGGTAAAAGATAAGCAGAGAAGAAAGGGAAAAATGGGAGGAGGAAAGTAGCTTTGTACTGCTGTATTTCTGTATTGATATACTGTACCAGCTTTGGTAATTTTTTTTAAAAGGGCAAGGGAGGGTGTGATTGCCCAAGAAACAGCAGGACAAAAATCAACAAAATTAAAGAGTAGTGTAGTCTGCTATAATTGAACAAAAAGAAATAAATGGATATGGATAAAAACAATGTGAATGCTCCTGCCAGTATATAAACCACGTGAGCACAAAAATAAATGTATTGGTACAACAGAGATATGGAAATAATTGGTATTTTGGCAGGTGTGATTAGGCCCTTAGTTTTGCTTAGCTTTGATGGAATCACCTTTAACAGGAATGATTAATGGGACACTGGTTTTTATACCAGAGCTATAATTGCATTTAATAATGAGCTTAAAGACCACCAGTAGTGAATAGTTAGTTGGACCGTGTTACTTGGCCTGCGGTGTAGATGTTTGTATTTTTAGTGGGGACTTTTAGTGGGTGGGGAGTGTTTGGGGAATTTTATGTGTGTGCATGTGTCTGATCTCTGGGTGTCTGTGAATTTCATTGTATGGGTATACTGTGTATATACTTACAATGACAATAAATAAATAAATAAATAAATAAATAAATAAATAAATAAATAAAAATGGTGTTGTAATTGTTTCTCATTTACATTTTCTGATGCTGTAAATGAATTCTCTGTTAAGAGTCATCTCGTTACAATTACAGTATGCAAACTGTATTGTTTTAACACCAGATTCTGATTATAAATACTTCATGTATTTTGTAGATTATTTGGATAAAGAATGTACTATTGCAATAAACTTATCTCAACTCTGATGTTATTTAAATCCAGTTTTTCTAATATAATTTTTTAAGCCGGAATTCACAAATAATCCAGCAGGTTTGTTGTATGTGCAATGCAATCCTATGCATATTACGTCTCACTGAGTTCAATTTGGTTATTATTAGGTAAGTGCTTGTAGCATTTTTGTCTTAAAAATTCTAATGATCACAAATTTTTAATCCAAGCATGTTTAGTTCAGCGCTGTCATTAATATTTCTAGCATTATCAGTACTATGACATCACTTCAGAAACCCCTCTTAAGATGAAATAAACACGGAGAATTTTGACATATGCATGAAAAGATGAAGAATCTCAGCATTACACAAAAGAAAAAAAAATATCAAGTTGAATGAAACTTTACTGTTCCATTCAGTCCCAGTATACAAATTAAGAAGGGCTAATAAGATATTTGAAACTGAATTGAATAGGATGATATTTATAGGGAATTTTGTGTGTGTGTGTGTGTGTGTGTTTACAATATATCTGCAAAATACAAGCTTTTTTTAAAAAGCCACTATACAACAAATTAGAACATTTTATAGTGTTTCAGGCTCAGCTGCAATATATATATTTGTAAGCCAAAATTATACATAATTATTCACAGTATTTCCCACATTTGCTGTACTAACTTCTCATATCTCACAGAAGATCAGCATGCTCAGTATGCTTAGGCCATGTGCATTTCCTTTTTATCTGCTATTTGCAGAAGCCAGTTCTATTCATGTGGATATTTCTCAACACTACTGTACTGCTCGAATGTGGAGGTTTAATATTTTTAGCCACTTTATCTTCAAACATCTTATTTTATCTGATACACAAATATAGCAGTTCTAAATATAGCTCTACAAAGTAAAGAATAGTATTTGCAAAGAAGTATTATCCTTCATATCAAAGAAAGTTGACAAGAAAAATATGATTCATTTGAAATACAGTATGGTGCTGGAGGAGAGCTTTGCAGATACAGTACCTAGGAGTGCCAGAAAAATGAACATGTGGGTCTGACAGCAAATCAACTCTGAATTATCTCTGAAGGCAAAAATGATGGAGTTGAGGCTACCATACTTTGAGCACATCATGAGAATGCAAAATTCTCTGGAAAAGTCAATAAACCTGGGAAAGACTGAAGGCAGCACAAAAAGAGGAAAGGACCAATACTAGATGGATTGACTCCCCAAAGGAAGCCACAGCCTTGGGTTTCAAGGACCTAAGCAAGGCTACTAAGGACAAGACATTCTGGAGATAACTAATTCATAATGTCACATAAATCGGAGGGAATTTTATGGCACATAACTACGACAAATTATCCTTCATAATTCTGATATAGTGAGATTTTAGAGGGTGGAAAGTAATCTCTATCTATTTTCACAAGTTCTGAGCCACGTTCATCATTCTGAAGATTATCCTTAGCCAATAAACACAGCAAGAGTACCCCTCTCATAATTAGGCCTTTGGGCAATTATTTTGTTCCAGGAAGAGGACTCTGCAGATACTAAGTATAGCTCAAAATATTTTATTTATTTATTTATTAGACTTCAAAATATGAAACCCAAACTAATTATCTGTTACAGATAAAGACTCTAACCTGAACCAGCCTCGTAAACAAAACAGTTACCTGCAAAGCCATCTTGGCTTCACAGAGATTACACCAGTACGGTACTAGTTAAAATACTCTTGTCTGTTCTAGGTGGACATGTGTGAAAAAAAGAAACCCAATTGTAATCAAGTTTTAAAGTCTAAAAGATTAACAATCATATTTTGAGTATCCTGGCCTTTTTATGTCACCATGAATGAATGCATTATATTAAAATGTGTTCTTGGTTTTCTGCTCACTGTTTCTGCATATTCACATTTAAGGATAGCTTTTAAAATGACATTAACCTGTGTCTGTCCCAAAAGGGGGAAAAACCTGTCACCTTCCTGCACAACCTTCCTTCAGCTCCCTGTCAGCAATATGCTAGAGAGGGAAGGTGATAGTTTTATTATTCAAATTGTTTTGCATCAGTGCTGAAGCATGTACTATTGCTAAGGTGTGTAGCATGCTGTTATGTACATTCATGTTTAATTTACTGTATTTAATTACAAGACATCAATTAAATTCACATGGTTTTCCAACTAACAATGCAATTCCCAAAGTCTCCCAATCTGAATTTAAAAAAAAATCACTCCATTAATCCTTTTTGATTGTGGTGTCCGAGCTGCATTTGAAGAAATTCACTAAGGGTTCTCAACTTCTAAATGCTCATAACAGCTATATCTGAAAAACCTTGGCAGAAAATGTTCCCTGTGTGGTTGAAAACATAAGGTACTGTAGTTTTACAACTCAGAATTAAACAAAATATTTTAACTTATCAAAATGTATATTTTTAAATGTTTCTTTTTATATAGATGATAGTTTTTCAAAGATTTGTTGGGTGCTTGTCCCAGTCTTTTGGGGAAGGAAAATGTTTTTCATAAGCAACTCTGCAGTCCGTTGTTTATCTACATGGCATTTCCTCATTAGGACTCCATTCCCAGATTTTTCATGGGAAAGTTTCACAGAATTACTTCTTGATGTGTACAGGCAGGCATCCCAAGAAACATGAATTGTGAGTGTATGATGCTACTACTCTTAACAGCTAATATTGTGGATACAAAAAATATTGTTTATGCAAAATAAATCATCTCAAAGCATTACATAAAATAAAAAATAAGCAACAAGTCAACAGTCTAATCCAGAGGTTCCTAACCTTGAGTAACCCTGGTGTTCTTGGACTGCAACTTCCAGAAACCCTGGCCAGCATAGCTAGTGGTGAGGGCTTTGCGGAGTTGCATTCCACCAGGGTTACCCAAGGTTGAGAACCACTAGTCTAACAAATGTTGTAATTAACCCCCTGTGCATACATACATAACTACAAAGTCAATAATACTGATTCAGTTTCACTGACAAATAACTGGCTCAGCACATGTGTTTCAGTACACACATTTAGTTCTACAGAACAATGCCAGAGGGTGGGAAAACACTTCATAGAATTGTGAAAGGAACATCATTTGAAATAAGAGGAAAGATCTGTTCCTAAGGTTGCTCTTTTCCTAGATCTTGTGCAACCAACAACTGCTTTGCATATGTGCCTGTAATGTTTATGGGTATGCATCATAGCTGCCTCACTCATTAACCTAAAATAAGATTAATAATATTTTCCCATCTACAAAGCTTTGTTTAGAAAATTTCAAAAAGTGCCAACTCTGGCAAAGGAAACTACATACAGAATCCAGAAAACAAATAGCTAATATTTAAAGATGAAAAACATTATCTCCCCCAACCCAACCCAAGCCAGCTTGGTTGGTTGTCATGCAGACCTAGACAGGGGTTTAGCAAATAATGATCTTCATTTAAAGGAAAGGAAATACTGACTTATAATTTCTCTCTGACTTGCCCCAGACATCTGTTAAAACAGTTATTAGTTATATTCACGAAGTTATTACTCTGCTATAGTGAGATTCAATATTTATATTCTTATGTGTGGCATTTAGAGTCCACACATTCTGTTCTATATGAAAATGAGTAAATCTGTAGTCACTCTTACCCTCATTGACTTCATCGTTTTCCTTGTCCACTTGTGCTTTCAGAACATAACGTTTTATAAGCCTCTTCATGATTTGCTGTTGAAGAAAAAGCAGCTGAGCATCAGATGATCATTCTGCCAGCCTACATTTGCAATTTTCAGCACAGTCCTCTAAAAGCAAATCCTACAGAAATCAACGGAATGTTTGTGTAAATATCACCAGGGTGAGTCCATACATTCCCGAAGTGTGGATCCCTTAGAAACAAACATTTGTTTCAGTACAAATATTTTTTTTTCACCTCTAAATTTTCACAACTTGAATGGTTCTAATGGTAAATAAATTATTGAAGGGCCAACAACAGCTATTAATCAGGATGTCTATATACAGCTTTTTATATCAGAGGCATAATATCTCTGTATGTCAGTGTCCAGAATCCTATTACTTATACCTGCTGGTGTAAGTCAAATGGTGTAAATAATTGTGACAAACTTTCACTAGTTTGAAAGTTAACATTTGTATTTCTTAGTGTGCACCAAAAGGAAATCAACCCTGAGTGCTCACTGGAAGGACAGATCCTGAAGCTGAGGCTCCAGTACTTTGGCCATCTAATGAGAAGAAAAGACTCCCTGGAAAAGACCCTGATGTTGGGAAAGTGTGATGGCAAGAGGAGAAGGGGACGACCGAGGATGAGATGGCTGGACAGTGTCTGCGAAGCAACCAACATGAACCTGACACAACTCCGGGAGGCAGTAGAAGACAGGAGGGCCTGGCGTGCTCTGGTCCATGGGGTCACGAAGAGTCGGACACGACTAAACGACTAAACACACACACACAGTGTGCACCAAATCACATGATTGGTATGCACTGAGAAATATAAGCCTTAATTTCTTAACCAGCAACAATTTGCCAGAACAATTTATGTTGTTTGACTTAAATCAATGGGTGTAAAATGACAGGATTTTGATGGGTGGTTGGAAATGTGGGGTGGAGGAGGCAGTTCTACTCATATCCTGCTCACACGCTCCCCATAGATAACTGGTTAGTTCATGTGAGAAGCATACGTTGGACCAGAGAGGCATTGGGTCATATCTATTCCAGCTCTTCTTGCTTTCTCTCACAGAGTTGTCTATTTTGCATTTAAAATATGTAAATAATATTTGAGGAAAAAATAGCTCCTTTTTGTGCTGCAAGCAGTTTCCACCACAAGGTGTCAGCATTTTTTAAATTTCACCTTGCTATTCATTAACAGTCAAGTGGGGGTGGGGGCGTTTAAACTGAAACGATTTCTTCTAATCGTATAGCACCTCTATTCCAACAGAAAGAGAGCTGAAAAGAAATCACCTGGAAAACAAAGGGAGAGATCAACGTGAACAGTGACTGAAAAAGGGCACTATACTCTCTGGAAAATGCACCTAGGAGAGACGTGACTTGTAAGGTTTTGGAAGGTAAAGCAAGAATCACAGAGAATAAAGGTTTTGGAAGGCAAAGCACAACAACACAGCTTTTTAAATCTTTGCCTTTTTGGACTACAGCACTTAGAATCCCCACCCAGCAGGGCTGGCCATGATGGGTGGGAGACTCTGGTAGTTATAATCCCTGATTATTATAATGATGATTATGTTTTAAAGGTCTGCAGAATAATGACTGAAAAGGTCAGGAGAAGTTATCTTGCAGTAGCTCTAGAACTCTATTTAGACAAATAGGGCTAAATGGGTGCTGGGAATGTCAGTGTGTTCAAAAAATACACCCCTGGATTTCCCCATGTAGCCAGCACCATCATAGACTGTACGTGGTTACAGACCTCTCTGCTGATCTTTTGTCTAGTGTATGTCTGGGTATCAGGACACACAGGAAGTAGAGTGTTCAAGTATGCCCTTATCCCCACCACCTTTTTTAGCCCTACCTGTAAGAAGACAAACACCTGGACTGCATTAATTGATATGTTAGGTAAATTGTATACAGCAAAATGATAGGATATATCTTAGGAAGATATCCGTACACTCCCTTTCTCCATCCCATCCTCTCTCCACACTATTCTGCATCTATCCATCCAGTGCCAAGATACGATTTTACATTCCAACAGCACTAATATTAATGGCAGTTAACACTAAACAGCCTTACATCTGGTTTTAAAATCTTGGTAAAGAAGGAATCCTGGTTAAAGCTAGCAGAAGAAATCTGAGTCAAAGAGGGCTCAGCATCAGATCTCAGAACATTATGTTTTTAAAAGTACCAATTGACTGAAATCTTATATCTGAACACAATAAATCACAATTAGACTAGATCTATTGAATCTGTTGGGATTGGGTGAGTCATTTCCTCTATTGGTTCAATTCATTACACTAAGCAACAGGATGTCATTATTGCTTTGATCAAGCAAGTGATTTGTTGTGTTGTGCATCATTAACAAATGGCATTGACAATACCAGAAGGCCAAGGAAATACAGTAGTGGGAAATAATCTTTGATTCTTTCTAGAGACTAGTTTTTATATTTGTTGTTGTGTGCTATCAAATCAACTTATAGTAACCCTAATAAGGCTTTCACAGTAAGTGATATATAGTAAGTAACAATTTAATGATTTACATAACAACCGGGAAATGTGGATAAAACTACAAAGGACAAAATGAAGGAATACATCCATTGACATTTAGTACAGGCAAGACAATGGTATGAAAAATTCCTGTCAAAATGCCTCTAAAATTCCTTAAAATGTTCTTTAAATGTTACTTGAAAGTAACTAGGTGCTACTCCTATAAAGTAACTTTAACTAATAGTTATATACTTGTTATCTCAGAAGTAACCAGCTAAAAGTAACAACTTCACTTACAATGAGCTGCTTCCAAGAGCGCTCAGCATGCAATAACCCCACAACTCCCAAAATTTCCGATCTGCTCTTTTTAAAACTGTTGCTTGTTTTTCATTACTGTTGGCTTTGTTTATAACTTGTATTTTAATCCCACATTGTACTGTGTTTATCTTACATAAGCTGCTTTTATACTGCTATAAAAATGTGGTGTATACATTCTTTAATGAATAGCAGATACCAGTATAGTTTTAAGAAAACACATTAAAAAACAGAGAACCAAAAAGTATTGAGCACACTCAGTCCCCTCCAGAACCACTAAATGTTCTGTCCTGGTGCCTCCATCACACTTTCTACATGTACTCCCAATTGTGTGGAGAACCTTTGCATTTCCCAGGGGCTCTCCTCATCACACACAAGGAGAATACATATGGAGGGGTGAGGCAAGTGCACGCCGCCTCCTCAAGTGCTCACAGTATGAACACCTGAGTATGGCTATAGTATAAAAGGATTGTATTGAGCCACAGCAAAGGATTGACTAGAGCTGAGTCAACACGGTGAACCACTTGAGGGTGGAGTTTTTGTTGCTTAAAACAACTGGAAACAACAGATCAGAATTGTAATAGAGTCTATCTTTTCAATTGTTTACCATTTCCAGTTGTTTACCCTTTATTTAATTTGTCGTCCTGCTTTCTACCAAACCAAACAGGTGTATGCACACACCACACTTCCTGTGACATTTCGTGGGTGGGGAGAAATGACATTTTTCAAGGACTGGTCTCAGAAATATCAAGCTGGGCCAGAATTCAAATTCTTCCCTTGTATTTAGTCATACCAGCTGCTGAAAAGCTAGTTTGCATTCTGACTTCAGAAAAGAAAAGTTCACATTTTATATGTCTCAAGGTCAGTTTTGATAACAGAATTAAAAAGACAGGGAGGGAGAACATGGGGAAATTGTTCATATCTACAGTATCTGAATAATATGCTTATGTTTATTTATGCAGACTGGTACTTAATTTATTAACATCTCACTGATCTTTTTGAGACAGACTCTATCATAAGTCTGACTTCTTTTCAGACTATTTTTCTGGATTTTTTGCATTTTAAAACTTAACTGATTTTTTTTAAAGCAAAACAACTATTATTGTCCTTTCATTATTAAAAGCAATTGTTCTTTAAGGCAAAAAAAAAAACTTAAAGAAGGAAATGAAGGGCAAACTCTACTCCTTATAGTTTCAACTGTCTTTATCAGGTCTCAGGTTTCAATCAAATGGGAAAGTAGTTCACATTCTGGACAGCTTGTGATATAATTTGGTGTGAGCTATTTCCTGGTGATCATGTGACCTATGGGCAATAGCAATCCAGCCTGATCCTAATTCATGCCCAAGCTGGACCTTTTTGGTCCAATTGCAAGGTAACTCTTTTTAGGGGCCAGGCTAGAGCAATTCCTGCATGGATGGAAGGGTCATTTTAAAGGAAATCGCTCCCAGTAAAATGAACTTTTCCACTGTGATCAGACATGATCCCTTCTCACCATCTGATCCCGTCTAAGTAAGCCAAAACTAAAAGGCTAAATCCAGTTTCAATCTCAGCTACAGTAAACCCACTGAAGCAAGTGGGATTTGTTAATCAACACTTAACAGAAATTTCATTGATCTCAATGGTTCTAATCTAGCCAGGAGTAAAAATGGATTTATCACCATGGATTTGCAGCTAAATTAATATATTAATATATTTCTCAGCATTTCTCTCATAGCAATTCCTGCCACATGACCTCAAAACTCACCGAAGTTTAAAAAATAGTGTGCAAGTTTGACAGAAGAGCAGGTGTTAACAGGAAAAACAACACAGGTGTAACAGTTCCTGACTGCAATTTCTGTGCTAAATAATTAAAATATCTCCTAAAAACAGTATTTTTTTTTCATACTGTGACAACTCTGCATAATAGCAGCATTGAAACTTGTGGTATAATTCACACAATTACAGCTTCACAAGCTGCCCAAGTAACAATTTACCTGATAGCGTGTTGGCTGATTCAGAATGCTGTTAAAGCTGTGTGACTCAAAAACCCTTGAGTTGGACTGAGAAAAGAGATTTAGCTAGGAAAGAATAAATCTACATTAGAATATTTTTCACAGAATCTGAAACTACAATCTTCCATCACTTTATCATTGATTACAGAAATAAATATTTGCCAGCATAAAATGCTGGAAGAAACAAGTTAAGCTTTAATTCTATAAATTACTTACACATATATTTACTTCCAATTTCAAGAATGTCCTCACATAAGAATATGTATTTTAACTACTTCCTGAATCAGAAGCATGAAGAAGAATATGTATGCCTGAAAAACAAATGCACTCTTCAATGGCCTAAGACTGGTTTGCATTCCTGAATACCTCCATATGTTGCCAGGGTAAAAATGATAGAAAGGCAGAAATAAACATCATTTATTTATTTTTAAAGAACAATGAATAGTGGGAAAAAGTTAAATGAGAATCTCAGATAACAGAAGCCTGTTATTCTCACTGATAATCTCTGTGTTCCTTTACAACAATACAAAATAGTGCTTACTTATAGTGTAAATATTTATCTGCTCCAAATCAGAAGAGGCTGACAGAAGTGAAGGTAAATAAACCACAACAAAGAGTGAAGACAAACATAATATGAAAAAAGAAACTCACAATACATTCTACAGTCCCATGGGAGCCCAACTTGCTCCCACACAAAGAGAACAGTTATGGTGACTGATGCTTATTCTCAATCTCAACATGGAGAGAGAAGCTGACAGACAGACAGACAGACAGACAGACAGACAGACAGACAGACATCTACATCTAGGAAGGAACCTGGGGGAAATTCCCCTTTGAAAAAATAAGTATTAAATGTGCTGACAATAAGGACTGATTTGTTCAAAGGTTGCCTTTATATGTTGCTACTTTTTACAGTGGTTTTTGGTTTTTCATCACTGCATTAACCCAGTTTCCTCCAGTTTGTATAATTTAGGAAAGGGACATGAGGCTTGGTCGGGTATTTCACTCAAATATATGGAGGAGGAAGCTGGATTGTACTTAGAGGCCATGTCCCCAAGTGCCAAGGAATCTCCATATTACAAGCCTAAATTCACAAATTCAGCTCAACGTACAAAATATGCCTCTACCTACATTTCAGAGAACACAAAAGTTGCCTATCAGTGAATCAAAAACTGATCCACCTGAATCCTGCCCCATTCACCCCTATCATGACTGGGCAGCTTTGTGCAATTATTTGTTCATTATTGCTAACTGGGCCAAGATGGAAATACTGTATTTTTATTCTAGCTGAATCAGCTCAGTTCAATTGATTTGCCACTTGTGACAACAGGCCATTGCAAAATTTAAGAGTCTGAAAATGATAGCCAAATGTCATGTCATAAACAGATGTTCATTGCTAACTGGATTGGCAGCTTAATTTTACTTCAAGAGAGGCAACAGAATGTTTTCCTCCAGCACACAGCAAAGCAGCAAGCTAATTACAGCAAGGCAGGCTATGTAGCACACACAGCTCTGTTTTCTAAGACTGGGATCAGCAAAAGCAGGGGTCCCCAACCTCTGGTCCACAGCCGGTGCCGGTCTGTAGGCTTCCTGGAACTGGGCCGTGGAGACAGAGCTCCGCCCCGACACACACACGGTGGGCATGTTGCGCTCATGTAGGGCTGTGTCATGCTCGCACACATGTGCGCGACGTGACATGCCCACCTGTAAGCATGACACCCCTCTGTGAATGTGACACACCCACCCGCGAGCATGGGGGTGCCCCTGCACATTCACGTACAGAGCCCGTATCCCCCAACTGGTCCGCGGTCCCAAAAAGTTTGGGGACCACTGAGCTAAGGGATCAGGACTGCCAGCTGAGGAAGGGGCTACCACTGCTCTCCCCAACCCCATAATGGCAGGCTGAGGCAGTTGCCTCATTCAAGAGCCAGCCTTGTTTCAACTTCACCCAATAAAGTTAGGCCACTGGAAGAAAATAGCCCTGTTCAGGTACTGTATTAATCTCTCTTTACTGATTGGCACACAACAGGCATTACAGTGGTGCCTCGCATAACAATGTTAATTGGTTCCATTAAAAACATCGTTATGTGAAAACATTGTTAAGCGAAACACCATTTCCCATAGGAATGCATTGAAAACCGGTTAATCTGTTCCAATAGGAGCCTATTCAATACATTTCAATGGTGAAAAAAAATCACCAAAAATTCAAAAAGACTTAGAACGAAGCCAAATTACTTTAACGAAGGTTTCATTAGGTGCACTAACGATTCCAAGCATTTTAAACATTTTTAAACATTTTAGAATATTTTTAAAATAGCGAAAACAGGGCTGTCAAAAAAAAGTTAAGCGAAACAGGGGACCTAAAACTGTCATCGTTATGCAAAAATCCCCCATAGGAAACATCGTTAGGTGAGGCGGCAAAATTTCCAGCAAAGGCCATCGTTATGCTAATTCATCATTGAGCGAGGCACTCGTTAAGCAAGGCACCACTGTATTCTTCATCCCATGATTAGCACATGCATTCGGACATTAATTTCTCTGATGGCACATCACTGCAGTCCCCTTCAGGGCAACAGCCAATATCAGCGAGATATTGCTTTACTCATCTAGGCTTGCCACACAATTTAGAACTAATCTCACTGCTGCAGTGTCACCCTTTAATCCATGGAGAGTGATATCATCAGTAATGTCAGAAAGGGCAAAGAAAGCAAGTTCATTTTTGTTCTGGTTTATAGAAGATCCCTGAGTAAGTCATAGGGACTGCTGAACTATAGGAAAGCCTCCATTTTCTGCAAAAATTGTGATGGTGCTGCTTCTTACACTTCTAGTTTTCATTGGCCATCCTCAGCATGAGACACTGAGAAGTGATATTAAATGGATATTTTGGTTATTTTTTACTCTAGTATTTCACATCAATGAAACTGATCATCAATGTGTATCTCATAAATGTGAACAATTATGTATGGTTAAAAAAAAATAACAAAATATGAGAAAAGAAGGCTGTTTCCCAAAACACAGAGAAAGACTGTTATGCACCTACCCTGGATTTTGAGTTCCCAATTCCCATTTCTATATCCCTCTGTAGTCTTTTTCTCCTGCATGTGAGTAATCTGATGATCCTCATGAAAAAATACACAAAAGACTTGGGGCTTGGTACAAGACTGAATGGAGGTGGCAGAGTTTTTCCATCATCAAAATACGATAACCAGAGCTTAGAACGAGCAAATTTCCACTCCACATCACTGTCATCCTGCATTACGAACAGAGAGAGGTTAATTTTAATTTGAAACATCCTGGCTATATACTTCTGTTTTTAATGATCAAGAGAAGGGGATATGGTCAGCATTAAATATTTCCTTTCTGTTGCTTTTTCACAATTCTATTTGTCATCTCATAAGCATCTTTACTCCAATGCACTGAAGATGGTGAAATTTACTTCTCAATAAAGGTACTCTCTGTTGTTGCCCCCCACCACGATTTTGTAAAATTTTCCCTACTATGATTTATGCAACCCCACTGTGACTGAGTTTGAGTTTTTAAAATAATGTTTGAAGATTTTTCATTTCAATCTTTTTTTTCCTAATTGCCATCCCGAGGATCTTTACCACTGTTAGTTCTGTTCATTTTATAAATATTTGAAGATGTTTCAAGAATAAAATTATTCTATCAATTTGTTGTTCCCTGTTTTGTGGGGGCTTTAAAGGTGGTTTAGAAGTCTGTAGATCAATAAAGTAAATAAATAAGCATGTTTAGGATTGCAGCTTATTCTTTTTCTCCAATGTCATATTATTCTTAAACCTTTCAGATAGTTTTTAAAAACTGTTTGCTTATGGAAAGTAAGAAAACAATTTACGGCTGGGGTACCAAGGTTCTTTAAAGTCCTTCCATGAATTTAGTATTCTCAGTGGGATTTTATTTTACTTTTTTCCTTTGAACATCTTATTCCCATGCCGTAATACAAACTGCTTTTGAAGGTTCTCTCTGTTTGGTAACTTGACTGCTATAAATAATTATCATTTGACTACTGAATGATACAATATGCAGAGCTAAATTATAAATTAAATTGAATTGAATACTAAAAGTCACTTTGATATTTCTTAATGTTTACATATATAACAGGGAGCTAACATGAAGATATCAAATTCCACACTAGAAAATACTGTTTCCACCACAGTGCTGAAATCCTGTTGCTGAGTGTAGCAAGTCGCACTAGACTGGCCCATTGAATCCGTGAGGATTTGACAGATCAGTTCCTCCATAAATTCCATTGATTCAGCATACCCACTCTAATGCAAATGACTTCACTAAGCAATAGGATTTCAGCCATAAAGAGACTGGCAGAACAGTAACAGTGCTGATGTAAGTCTATGGACAACCAGCTTCAAATCCTCATTGTCCATAAAGATCGCTGGATGAGCATAAAAAAATAATTGTCCTTCTTTCTGCTTAACCCATGTTTAACCTATCCTACATGGATGTTGTGATGATGGCGGGGCTAAGCCACATATACACACATGTAGACACCAGTCCTATATTCACTTACCCAATAATAAATGGGGATTACTTTGGTACATAGACCTGCTTTACTGTCAGTCATTTCTTAAGCATGTCTTGCACTGTGCTTAGAACATAAATATTCAGAATGAGCTGATTACATTTCTTAATGGTATCTTCTGAAATCCTGCCAAATCCTAAATAGCAAGCTTTATAGTAAATAAAACATGTCTATTGGTAACTGAAAGTCAAGTGTTGACTTAAGATGCAATTTCTAGTCATTGCCACTTTCCAGTGGCATCTTAGATGTTTTAGAATAAACATAAAGGCATTTCTAATCTGCCTTTAAGAATAGATTTGAGCTTCACAAGATAAGCAGGAAAAATGTACATGGTACATTGAACAATTAATATTGGCAATGGTATTTAGTCATCACAGCAATCTCCTATGCCACTCATACTATGTATTAATCTACCTAGTAACTGCAGAGTAAGGGCTGGTATAGAATAGGCACAATATTCACCTTTCTTAATTTAAATATACATGTAGGATGATTTCTCCACCCCCACTCCATATAACACACACAAATGCACATGGTAACAACAGGATTTGACAGTATAAATGTTATTCAGGATGCACTGGCATAAATGTATGTGAAATAATTTTATAAATGTTTGCTTAAATGCCATCACACAACCTAAGCCTATACTGTAGTTCTCTGTCAAGTATCTAAATGCATACAGAGTTCAGAGGGAGAGAGGTACAATCAAACAAGGGTTTGCCCAATTATGAATTATTCTCTCTTCTCTCAAACAAAGCCTAGAGCAGGTTCTTTTCTAGATTACAACATCCTTCAGCCAACAATACAGCTTTTTAAACCAGTTTTTCCTCTGGTTTGAAATGGCACCCTCCAGTGCCAATGTCCCAGGCTACATAGCGTAGCTTCCCTGGTGGACTTTCTAGATCAATTTTCCAGAGCAAAGGAACAGGATGGAAACCCTCCTTCTATGAACTTTCTTTAGTATCCAATCCATTATTTTTATGGTATCGGATATACAAAATTAATGTGTAAACAAATAAGAAATTGAGACTTACCTCAATTTCTTGATATGAGCTGTTGATCATGGCTATTAGCATGTTGAGTAAAACCACAACCATTGTAACATTGTATATTCCATACAATACATAGCCGATATTTTCAATGAATTTATGATCATATTTAAGGACAACAGATGTTACTTCTGATAAACCAAATATTGACCAAAATAAGGTCTTAAAGCTTTCTTCCACACTAAATAGAAAAGCAAAACATTAATCAATTCATTAATAAATATTTCTAAACAATAGTTATATCATATTATAAATACACAGAGAAAATTCAAAGATCCCGGCACAGACGTTCACACACAACATAAATGTTTTCATACGGAAACTGTTCCCTTTGTTTCCCTCTTGCTTATTGTCAATTATGTTTGTGAACGGCAAGCTGCATTAGCCAGAATTAAGACGGACATGAGAAAGTTGCACCTTGTTGTTCTCATATCTTTGTACATGAGAATGCAGCTGAGCAACTTAGATTACTTGCATATTTAATAAAGAAGCTCAGTATTACAAGAACTACCAGCAGAAAGTACCAGAGTGAAAGGATAGTGTCTGTCTCCCAACAACCTAGAGTCAAGTAGCACTGTCTAAGAAATGATCACAGTGGCTTTGATCCTGTCAATGGGGCATTTCCTTCATGGACTTCCAGATGGAACATTCTACTGAGTGAAAGTGGAGAAAGGGATCTTGGCAGATTCCATCATCACCCTGCAGTCCAGAGTGTTATCTGGAATGGAACTGGAGGCGTGCCTAGTGGTCTGCCAAGGAAATGGGAGGTTTGTGAAGATCCCTTTCACCTCTTTCCACTGGGTGGAGTGCTGTTAACAGAAGCCCACTTATTTCCCATATTCTGCAACCAGAAATCCTGGAAGACTTCCATAGATACAAGGAACTCTGGCAACCACAGAAAACAGATTCTAGATCAAATTCAGAATACTGCAGGCTCTGAACACTATTAATTATTGTGGGCTTAAGTGTGCTTAACTTTCCTGAATTCCAGCCAGTATATGTTTAAAAATTAAACACAAGATGGTAAAACATCAAAAAGAATTGTCATCTGAAAGATGAGCTAGTCATGCTTTGTTGAGGTTGTTGGTGTTACTTTTCAAGTGCTTAGAACTACATTAAGCATTGTACAAAGAATGATGCTGGCTTGTTGCTGCCAAAACGGCTTTGAAATGAAAATTACATTTAAAAAAATGGAAGATGGGAGATGTAAGAAAGGAGCAAAAATAAGAGCATAGAGGAAGTGCAGCAACCTTCTGTTCTTTCTGCATAAACAGAATGCATGCGACAAACACTTAGCCTTTAATCCATTATTAGGAGTTCTGAATATTAAATCCTTGTGGGATGCATTTATTTATTTATTTATTTATTTATTGGACTTATATACCGCCCCATAGCACTACAAGCACTCTCCGGGCGGTTTACAATTTTAATTATACAGGCTACACATTGCCCCCCCAGCAAGCTGGGTACTCATTTTACCAACCTCGGAAGGATGGAAGGCTGAGTCAACCTTGAGCCGGCTACCTGGGATTTGAACCCCAGGTCGTGAGCACATTTTTAGCTGCAGTACAGCGTTTTAACCACTGCGCCACGGGGCTCCTATAAGGTCAGTAGAAGCTCTAGCTGGTAAGATTGGCTTGGTGAGTCTAAACATTTGCTTTGAAAAACTTGGACTACCTTTCCCTACAGAATCTGCTGCCATTGCATCAGACTTCAAGAAAGCCGAGTCTGGTACAGATATTACATCCCAAGTGCTGACCTTCCTATACAGTGTGCATGTTAAGCTTAGTCTTATGCTTCCTGTGGTTTCCCTTATTAGGCATATCAAAATAACAGGGACATCATTATTAGATGCAGTAACGATGGGCTGGACTATCAATAATGATAGTTCTGTGTAAAACAACGTACTGTACATTTTTAAATGGATGAGTAACAGAACAAGGTAAAGGTAGAAGTAAAGGTCCCCCTTGACAATTTGCCCAGTCATATCTGACTCTATGGGGCAGTGCTCATCTCCGTTTCCAACCCATAGAGCCAGCTTTTGTCCAAAGACAATCTTCCACGGTCACATGGCCAGCGCAACTAGACACGAAAGGCCGTTACCTTCCCACCAAGGTGGTCCCTATTTATCTACTCTCATTTTGCATGCTTTCAAACCGCTAGGTTGGCGGGAGCTGGGACAAACGACAGGGGCTCACTCGTGGATTCGATCTTACAACTGCAGGTGTTCTGACCTTGCAGAACAGAGGCTTCTGTGGTTTAACCCATAGCGATGACCAAAAACGAAAGCCAACACAAGACTAAGCAAACTTGAAATCTGGAAGTGTCATAAGACTTTGTATAACTCATGTTGCTGGACTAAGATAAAGGTTATTGGGCTGTGAATAAAGGCCAGTTCAAACAATATATTTCATCACTGAGTGTTTGCAGCACCAGTTGATGTGTGAAATGACCTTTATAGAACAGAGACAAACTGAATTTTATATTACATAAAACAGCCTTCTCCTATCTGACACAATCAAAATGAGTTATTTTACAACTCTGATCACCTCAGCCACCTAGTTATGTTGGATGAAGATGATCAGGTTGTGGTCTAGATCATCTCAAGGACAGGCTAGGGAAAGTTGATCCAACATTAGTTCTCTTTGAAGGAACTAATTTCCATTGAGAGACACTATGGTGGATTCAGATAACCAGCATCGATGCAGCAGTCATTCAAAACTTTCTGCATAACCTGTAGCATATGGGAAGACATTTAGCTGTTGTGCCTCACTATGCAACTCGATCCAACATTGCCAAGCTTCTCCTTCCTTTTATTTCCCAGAGGTTCTAAAGGAGTTGATAATGTAGACATTAATGACATGGGTGAGAGAAGCAACTATAAAGAACAACATAGCTGCAACTCCATGCAACTAAATGAACAATTCTTCCAGTCAGTATTGGGCAAGTCCTTTCACTCCCAGCTGTAATCAACCTTTAAATACAAATTGCTGAATCTTTCTATACTCAGCCTTCCTTATCCTTTTATCTCCCTCCTTCACTGTTCTTCACTACAGTATATTGTTATCTTCTTGGGCTAAATCCAATTATTGGTGTGAACTACCCTGTTTCCCTGAAAATAAGACCTAACCTGAAAATAAGCCCTAGTTCGATTTTTCAGGATGTGCGTAATATAAGCCCTACCCCAAAAAATAAGCCCCAGTTAAGTGAAAGCCCACCCTTCACCATTGTGCAGCAACCAGAAGAAGATGACATGACTATATTTGAATAAATGTAGATTGTTGTACATGAAAAAAATAAAACATGCCCTGAAAATAAGCCCTAATACGTTTTTGGGAGGCAAAAATTAATATAAGGCCCTGTCTTATTCTCAGAGAAACAGGGTAGAAGACCCATTGTATCAATGCAACATATGCAAGTGTTCATTTGCTGAAGTCCTACTGAAGGGCTGGGTCTATGCTAGTGAGGACTAACAACTGGATTTAGCTCCTTGGGTCAAGGATCTTTGAAATGTTTTTATTATGCAATACTGTCAGGGAAGGCACCATAAACTGAATCCATCCAAAAGAACTGAGTGATTAGTCACCATGATACAGGCAGAATCGTGAGCCACCTTTACTGCAAACCTACAAATCAACTGTATCAGAAATGGAAGGCAAACATAAATTTCCCCGTCTTTTTGAATACATATAACTTGCTACTTACGTAGTGAAAGCCGCGTTTACTTTGGCTCCGAGATAGTAAGAATATAAGATGAACATTCCAATCATAAATGCAAGGAACACCATAATAAAAAGGACCATAAACTTGAAAATGTCTTTTACTGTCCTTCCAAGTGAAATTTGCAATGGGCCAAAACTCTCATTTGCTGGCAAGATATAAGCAATCCGAGAGAAGCTAAGCACAACAGCTATCGCATAAAGGCCTTCTGATATAATCTGTGGATCAGACGGGAGCCATTTATCGCGCGCTGGAAGGAATAACAAACAGGAAATTGGTTATTTCGGCCATTCTTCATTGTGTTTTCACAATGAAACTATCTGGCAGTTCTATGTGCATATATCTTTATCAATAGGTTTTACAAAAAAAATACTGTACTGTAGTTATTTTTGAGCAACTAATCTTCACCTATATTTTTAGCAATATATTCCATGTCCCCAGTCAAATAACAGTTTGCTAGTCATCTTATTTAGATATGCCTGTTGTATCAATTCATACTCAAAAAAGAAAAGAACTGCTAATTGCATTTATTTCAAGCATTTTCCAGATTTGAAAGAAAAACTCAAACTCTCTTCTGTAAATTCAAGTGGCATAATGAAGAGCAAAGGTGCACCACAAACTTCAGGCACGCTAAAGTAAGAATGAAAAAAGTGTTACATGTGGAGAAACCATAAATCTAGTACTAATATAAGGTTATTGTTAAAGAACAGCAATCTTTTCTTCTTTAAAAAGGATAGTACTTTTTTTTTCTACCAACAGGACCTTTGGACTTACCATATGTAAAATATTCTATGTCTGGTGGAAGTGTGACAGGGAGGTCTGTCCCTGGCATTTTGTCCACAAACTGCTGCGCTTTTGTAGCCTGCAGGAATGCCAACAGCCTGGCTGTGAAAGCAGCAATGAAAATAGATAACATTCCAAAATCCAGGACATTCCACAGCTGTAAAATATATTCTCTGGGTCCTTCTGACCAGAGCTCCTTGCACTCAGACCACATCATACCTGAAATGAGAAGTGCAATGAAATGGAGTGAGAAGGTTACTAAGGCTGCATCCAGTCTGGACAGAACTTGGAAATGTGACTTTTTTCAGACGGCAGCTCCTAGAATTCCTTCAGCCAATCTGGCTGCACAGTTTGCAGAATCCCCACCCCAGCCAGCCCGGCCCATAGCCATGCTGACTGAGGGATGGTGACAGATGTCGTTAGCAAAAGTAACCTTTCCAAACTCATGGTACAGTACGTATACAGTTCTGCATAAAAAAAAAAAGATCCCTGCACAAATTTAATTTTTCATTTGTTGTATGAAGGACACATACATTTGGAATATATTATGCAGGCAAGTGGCAAAAAGCTGCTTATGAGTCAAAGGCCACCCAAATCATATCTGGATAGGATTATGTACAAAGAACCTCAGAGGGAGCTATCAATCAAGAGAGGTAAAGTAACTGGCATTTGCCACAGGACAGAGGTGCAAATGCAAATCACTTACTCGTCAAAAGGTTTAATGCCACATGTGGGGGGGGGGCATAAAACACACCAAATATGAATGTCTAGAATACACTGTGTTCAAATAAACATGGTATCTCCATTATATGAATTACTTTGGCCATATAATAAGAATAGTAGGAAAAGTGCACAATCGAATGGCAGCTTATGATCTGAGAGCAACATGAGCTTCCCCCTTTTTCCCCCTGGATTCCCACTCTATCATCTCTGGCACAGACCTTTTCCTGATTTCACTGCACACAGAGAAGAAATATACACATGGGGAGAAGCACTGTCTGAATAGGCCCTGGGTTGCGTACAAGATCATTTGAAAAAAAAAAAAAATGGCCAGCTTCAGATTCTGTTTGTGTACTTAGTTCACAAATGCAGGCCAAACACATAATGACTGCTGCAGCACAGTGACGTACATGAGCCAGTATAAACAGTACATCACAAATTGAACTGAGACTGTTGCAAAGACTGGCATAACTGGGCAAATGCCGAGGCCCACAAAATACAAAGAATGCCGCTAAGAACCAGAAGCTATGTTCAGTTACAGGTCATTCTCAGACACACATGTGACGCTAGAAAGGCTTTCAGCACAAGACTCTGCTGTTGCTCCAGTAAGAGCCTCGTGGTGCAGTGGTTAAAACACTGTACTGCAGCTAAAACTGTGCTCACGACCTGGGGTTCAAATCCCAGGTAGCTGGCTCAAGGTTGACTCAGCCTTCCATCCTTCCGAGGTCGGTAAAATGAGTACCCAGCTTGCTGGGGTGGCAATGTGTAGCCTGTATAATTAAAAATTGTAAACCGCCCAGAGAGTGCTTGTAGCGCTATGGGGCGGTATATAAGTCCAATAAATAAATAAATAAATAAGTAGGCAGGTATTACGAAATGGGAGGTATGATATAATGGCGGTAGCCTTTAAAACACATTAGCCAGTCACTGCTCCTCTATAGCCATGCCAACCAGTCAGTTCCGCTCAAGCAGCAACATCTAAAATATGGTCTCAGTCATTTCTGGAGATGTTCTCAGGGAGCTACTATTTTTGACTTGCAGGAATAGCTAATAAAAGTCTGTGGAAACGGAGATCTTCTCCCCTATGTATGACCAACAACAAAGAAAGCCCATGCATATCTTTGTGCATGCACACCCGTATCCACATAAACATACAATTTTCTAAGTAAGGAGCAGCCTGACGTCCATCAATGCTAGCTCAGATCCCCTCTGTAAAGGAACTGGTTTCTAGCAGAAAAGATTTAGGGATGGTGGAGGCTTAAGATCATACTCAGAGCTTCTTGCCCATATCCTGAGCTGCGAGAGAGCAACCGCTGTAGGGGTGGCAGCTGTGCAATACAATAAGGTGCAAGGCCAAGCCAATGCCTCCAACATAAGCAAACTTTGAACAACATTGGATTCTGATTTATTTTAGTAGTTTTTAAAATAATCTTCAGGGCTGATACACCTAGGTTGTGGATAGAAAATTGGCCTCCATACCCTATAAAGGTGCTCACTCCTTCTTAATTGATATGCTTTACAAAGTGGACTGTGAACCACACTAGGACTTGTTAGTTGTGTGTGGATGTACACCTTGGAACAATATGCAATAGTTGTACAGTACTAAAAACACCATTATCTACAAGTCATGTAAAAGCACATTAGGTAAGGTAGTCATTAAGTAATATACATACCAAGCACCCATACCATGATCATTATCTCTGTCCAAGTGAATTGAGTGGTCTTAACCCTAAAGATCTGTTTAGGGTAGTCAGTAACTGTCTCATTTGGTAAAATTGAGATGCCTTCAAATCTATCTGAAGCATTGAATACCAGCAGCCCCAAGAAAATAATAAATGATGCCGCATGAGCCACAAACTTCATGAATGGACTTCGGAGAACTTTTCCGAGCTGAAAAATAAAAACAGAATACGTGCTTGTTTGTTGTTTTAAAGGTATGAATACATTTGTGTTCAGCAAATATCCCAGAGGCAGAATGCACTATACTATATATCCTGGATATTTTTTAGCATTATATTTCCATGCAGAAGTACTTTTCTGCATGCACTAACACCCATACTTTAGAATCATTCAGACATTATTGCTGTACATTCTTATTCTCTGGAAACCACCTTGAAATAATCTTCTGATGAGGAGTGCTGCAGTTTTTATTAAAAATAAATGCAATTAAAATTAGTAAATTAATTTTGGAAGTTGTCACTTGAAAGGATAGCATCCTCTTCTTTTTATTTTTTAAGCATATCAAAGTTGGTTTCCAACCTTGCCCCAACAAAGCTGCTGTGTTCCACCCAATTCTGGTTCAAAATTCAGATTTGCTCTTTGTCTGCTTGTGTAGTGCTACACACACACTATTAAACTCCCAGGCTGGCAGCAATAATCAAGGTATATTATCAACTTAGTAGTAGGCTTCCCAAAGTATTAAGTCAGCCTGATGAATCATAAACTGTACAATCTGATCGTAAAATCAAAGGACATAACAGGGGTGTTTTTGCTGATTATTGAAGTAAAATAAACACAGTATCTTGGGAAACCTATTATAAAGCTATACAGAATCTTTGCTTGCATAAGTAGATGTTTACTTCCATATAATGACAAGCCCATACATGTACCAAATTCAGTCACAGAAGAGAATTATAAGAAAAGGACTTTAACACACTTTGCAATGATTTGCTTTCAGAAACAGGAACACAGTAATCCATATTATTGTATTCCTGCCTTGAGGGAAAGCATGCATAAACAGAAAGCTTTAGGAAACAGAATCAATTTACAGAGAGAGAGAGAGAGAGAGATTTTTAAAAAACACAAAAAACTTGTACCCGGCTACATGGTGCCATCCAGTACCCAACAGCCAAAAATGGAAGGCCCAGAGCAACTACCAACACGACTAGACACTTGATAGCTATGGCCTGTTCCCGTAATCCTGAGAGGTTTTCGTACCAGATAGTCAACAGCTGTTGCTGACAGTTTGGATGGGCCACAAACTGTAAAGAAAACAGGGGGAAATTAAATTACACAGATATACCACACCTGTAATTAATCAGTTCCTCTTCGCCAGTCTTTAAGAATAAGGTAATTACAACAACCAAAAACTAGTTTGAAATGGAAACAAAAAACAGATGTGAGTGCAGATTTTTCACTGAATCTGGACTTAATGAGGAATCCTACACTCACAAACAAACTTGCTGATGGAGCATAGGGAGAAATGGAACTGCATTTCCATTTGCAAAGATGAAGATATTCTGATAGAATGACAAGTTGTAAGAAGTCCCTGAGGAATGAAGGTGTTCTGCTAGTAATGTGTCACCACTGCAGCAGAAGGAAACAAAGTGGATTGAGGTGGAGTTGCCACCCTCAACCCCCTTCATCTCTCCAACATGCCCCTGGAATCAGGGTGCTTCTACTAACTCTGAGTACATCAGTCCTGGAGCTAGCATAGTAGTCCCCAGTGCCCATAGTCAATGGAAGGGGAAAAGGAGATGCTGCTTCCCACACTGGAAAAGTTTATTTCTTGGACCAAAGCTTGCAGTATCAGCCCGCCAGCACTGCAATCTGTAGTCCAAAACCACCTTTTGTCCGCCATTCTCTTGTTCTATAATTTTAGCGTCATCTGGTTTTATTGGTTAGTAGTCATTTTGGTTTTAAATAGTTTCAGTTTTACTTTGGTTTGTTTATCACTGCAAACCACCCAGAATAATGCTTCCACACTTATGGGGTACAGTATACAAAATAAATAAATAAACAAACAAACAAAAAGTCCATTTTCCAAGCGTTATTCCTGCCTTCGCCAACACAAAAATAACATGGGAGTGTTATGTGCGGATTGTTCTTACAGTTGACTCCCCCAATGCAAGCTTGCTCCATTCATTTAGTACAATAATTGCAAAACCAGATAATTCTACAAGTTAATTTCAGTTTAAATTGAGGGTCAAACTATACAAGAAGCTATGTTTGCAATTAGAACATTGTTTCTTAAGAGGTAATGAACATTTATTTATATCTTATATATTTCCTTTTGGGTAGTGACTGATCATCAGGAGGTAAACAACAAATTTCATTTGCATTGATTGTACAAATATGGCTGCTTTGAAGGAATGTGTCTTTTGAGGGATAATGTTTTTTTAACATCTAACTTCCTGTGTAACTGTTAGTCTGACCCAACTAATTTGGTGGAAATTGTGGCCTCAACATAAATTGAAATTTATAAGTTACAATATGCTTACCTAGCAATTCTGCAGTTGGTTTCAGGATGGCAACTTCATGGGCCTTCCAAGTTAAAAAACAACATAAAAACCACGTAATATTAGCTTTTATGGTCTAGAAAAGATGGAGCACCTTGTGGCTCTCCAGATAGTTTTGGCCTGGAATTTCCACAGCCTCTTGCCTTTGGCTGCACTGGGTAGATCTGATGGGTATTCCAGTCCAACAGTTCTGGAAACCAACAGGTTTCCCACTCCACATCTAGATCATCATTAATTACACTCTTTCTATTGGATTTGATACAATATCAGAATAGAATCTATCTGAAGCCATGCTGCCCTTGAAAACAATGAGGCAACCCAACTGCATTTGACTTCCCCCCAAATTGTACAAATCACACTTGTAAACTGTAAGCATCTGTACAGAAGGAAATTTAGCTTGAAGCTGCAAACTGAGTATAAATATGTATATATTCGTGTGTGGGAATTCTCAGTGTAGATCATTTGTGATATTGAAATTTTCCATTTCATTGTGATGTTGCCAATATAATGTACACTAATTGCTTTAAAAGTTTCATTATCAGCTACTAAAATTATATACTGTATTAGCAACCTATTTACATGTTTCCACAGCTCTTCTATGAACTCACCTCAGAAATAGTATTAAATTGCACTTTCCCAAAAATAGGCTTATTTTAAGTTTCTAAAGGCTTCTTACTGTACTGATTGTTACCACCATACAATATTATGCTATTATTAGGTTTGTTTATTTTTGCACATTGCAGAGTTGCTAATAACATGCTAACACCTCCATAGTCTCAAATGAAATTAGAAATATGTATTTTAGCAAAATACAATTATGAACAGTTGCTTTTTTGGTGCAAATGGGATTTTTATTTTAAACATCTCTCATATACGTGATCTATTATTTCATCTTTTGAAATGCAGTACGTTTTCAACAGACATAAAGGTACAACAAAAATGTAATGGTCCTGTGAAGTACGAAGACCTCCAGCCAATAAGATTCTGACAATTGAGACCTACAACAAAAAGCTGCACTGTAAGCATTCTCCTGATCAATACGCTAGGCTGGCCAGCCAGCTCGCTATACCCCTAGAATACATCATTTTAACCCCTCCCTTCCAATCCCACTCTTTTTCATTCCCCCGAGCTAATCTGCAGACCATAACTATTGTATTTTGGCTGTTTAGGTTATTGGCCTGCTTTTTATTTTCAATTACCCCATTTTCTCCTGTTGATTCCTTGGATCTTGGGAATATGAAAAGACCTGCTTCTTTACATTTGATGCTACTTTGCATCTATAACAAGCCCTCAACCATGAATGTAGGAAATAGAGGGACTGATGATATCTCTCACCCAGTCCAAATGTTTGGCTTCTTGAACTATATTCCACACAGTAGCACCTACTCACAAATAATTTGTGCACTACTTCTCATGTAGCCTGCAGATGTTGTATAAGAAAATCCAGAAATGAAGTATGGGGCTCATATACAGACATACAGCCTTACCCTGTTTGCAGATTTCATAAAATATCATCTCTACATATGCAACTGTGAAATGCAGATTCAAAAGCGTATCTGTGATGGGCTATCATAACAGCACATTGTAGTAGCCACCGGAAAGTTTTTATTTATGTCCTGATAAGTCATCCAAGCACAACTTGTGGCCTTCCAGATGTTCCTGGACTGCAGTCCCATCATCCCCTTCCACTGGATATGATGGCAAATGTTAAAGCAGTATCTCAAGGTCATATCTTCATGCTAAGGACACTAATAGTAGAAATTTATGGAAGTTGCTAGCAGTTTATAAAGCACATTGTTAAGCAATACAGCAGACTAGAAAATTACTATAACTTTCATGTAAGTAAGAATAAATGTCAAGAATACTGAGGAAAAAAACTAATGAAAAATTATTTAAACAGGGTTTATTTATTAATATACAAGCAAAGATGTAGAGACTATTGTTGGGTGCTTTTGTAGCCCCTATAAAATATTTGTTCATGTTGTCTGTTAAATGAACGTAAATAAAAAGAAACTATTTTTGTCCGGGTAAGTGGGACTCGTCAGCCCTGGAAGGGCTGGTGGAAGGAAACCTCCACTGCCTTGTGGCTATATCCACTGATGTAAAAGGCTTCAGGAGTCAATTTTGAGGCAAAATCCGGAACTGGAGTCCCGAAGGCAGCTCATGTCATTATGTCAACTCCTGCGACGTCGCTGAAACCAGTTGTATTGGCTCTTGCCTTTCTGTTTGACTATTTCAGTGATGTGGAGAGGGGGCATTTGCTGCTTGCTTGGGTAACAGCCTATCCTCCATATTTTTTTACCCAGGCTTCGTGCCCTGGAGAGGACACTCCAGCTTCACGTACAGCATCAAAACACTAGACGCTGTTCCAAGTCCTCCATACAGAGCACGTTACCATAGTCTCTCGAGACTGAAGGATGCCTATGATGATGATATTTGTGAAACTCTGTTTGGAAGATTCATTAATAGTAAGCAAATAGCTTCATAGAACTTAAAAACGTTACACTTGCACAACACAGTGGGTCATCACTGTATAAGAAAGGCTTTTAAAATGACATACTGGTTTGAAGCTATCCATTAACAATAGTATCTAAGTACAAACCAACTATTTTTCCTGTAACATGGCTAAATTAGTTAGCATTGGCTGCTAAATACTAAACATTCACAAAATAATCAAAGAGCACCTTCACCAGAATGAAGAAAATGATTATAACTTTAAAAATACTCAATAGTTATTTATACGCTTTGTGACATAAAGCTGAAATCAGAGGTATTTCTGAATTCTAGATTTTAGCACATGCATAAATCTCTCAGCCCATTTAGATGTCATCTTAAAACGCAAAATAATGCTTCACCTAGAATACAGATACAGTCTAAATACAGTCATGGCCAAAAATATTGGCACCCTTGCAATTCTGTCATAAAGTGCAACCCTTCTCTCAGAAAATTGCTGCAGTTGCAAATGTTTTGGTACTCACATGTTCATTTATTTGGTTTGCATTGGAACACCAAAAAAAAAAAAAAAAAAAAACAGAGAAGAAAAGTCAAATCTGATACAATCCCACACAGAAACCCAAAAATGCACTGGCCAATATTATTGGGACCCTTAACTTAGTATTTGGTAGGACCCCCTTTGGAAAATATAACTGAAATCAGTACCTTCCTGTAACCATGAATGAGTTTCTTACACCTCTCTACTGGTATTTTGGACCACTCTTCTTTTGCAAACTGCTCCAGGGCCTTCAGATTGGAAAGATGCCTTCTCCCAACTGCTGTTTTGAGATCTCTCCACAGGTGTTCTATGGGATTCAGATCTGGACTCACTACTGGCCATTTCAGAACTCTCCAGCGCTTTGTTTGTAACCATTTCTGAGAGCTTTTTGAAGCGTGTTTCAGGTCATTGTCCTGCTGGAAGACCCATGACCTCTGGTGGAAACGCAGCTCTCTGACACTGGCCACTATGTTGCACTCCAAAATTCTTTGGTAATCATCAGATATTATGACACCATTCATACAGTCAAGGCATCCAGTGCCAGAAGCAACAAAGCAACCCCAAAACATTGTTGAACCTCCACCATGTTTGGCTTTAAATACCCATTTAGTTGACAAGTAATTATTGTTTCTTTTTTACATTATCTTCCAACCATGTTTGGCTGTAGGGACTGTGTTCTTTTCTTTGGAGCGAGGGCTCTGTCCATCAATTGCAGAAGCTGTTAACTTTGTCTCCTGTGTTTTAATTTGTTACTGTGGTTTTTAAAAGGTATGGATTCATTATCTTTTAAGGTACTTTCTGCTAAATGAACTTGTCTATGTACACTGATTTGAGTATGATGACTCATAGGTTACATCAGATCACTTATTAATGTACTTTGGGCCTGAAATAGGATGGAATATAATGTAAAAAAGAAACAATAATTACTTGTCAACTAAATGGGTATTTAAAGGGAATCAGGATGGCTGATTTCCATTTAGAGGCTCGTTATACAGATAGATCACCTCAAATTCAAGGCGTCCTTTCTTCTAATTTACTTTTGTCTAGGTAACTATGAGAATATGTGTCCTATTTAGTTGCTAATATCGGGGGGGGCAGGGAAAGGCAAAATTGCATGAAAATGGAATACAGTTGTGCTAGGAAAGATAAATAAGACATCCAACCCAGAGCAAAGCACAACAGAATGCATACAAAAATCCCATCGCTCTTGATAGCTCAGCTAAATTTTGCTACAAAAGAGAAAATAGGGAACCCTGAAGAAAAAGAGGAAGCATGCATGAAAGGCATATAAAGGGAGTATATACATCAGCTTTTTACAACCTGGTACCCTTCAAATGTCTTACACCAAAAATTCTTGACCATTTCTCTTGGTGGCTGGAGATGATAGGAGCTGAAGCCTGGGTAGCATCAAGTTGGAGTACGTTAATATATATGATGTAGAGTGGATGGTACAGGTACAGCCAGGAATTTTCAGCAACACTGAGTCACTCAGTCTGAGTGAAAAAGTTGCACATATTATGGATATGCTTTAGAGAGAAATATTTGAACATGAGGGGAAAAAACTGCTGTATCTGATCGAGTCTTGACAAACTATCTGCTTCCCTCATTCGATATGTTGTGGGATGCTTATCAGGCAGGGCTGAAATAATAGCCAGGCCGGAGAACCTGTACTTTAAAACACAGCAATTCTACTAAGCTATCATGGCAGATCATTGTTAAGTTACCTATGACAGTAGCTCCCAACCTTGGGTAATCCAGGAATGTAACTTCCAGAAATCCCAGCCAGCACAGTTAGTGGTGAAGGCTTCTGGGAGTTGCAGTCAAAGAACATCTGGGTTACTCAAGGTTGTGAACCACTTGTTTGCAAGCAAAATAATAATTCAACATTTACACAAAAGTTAGCAAACCAAAAAAGCAGCGCAGGACATTTTAGGATATCTGTCTCACATCTGTTAATACACAGGCTCTTAGCATTTTCTTCCTCTGGGGTTATTTTTCTCGCCATGAATCATAGAACAACTCAGAAGAATAAATTAGCAGAGAAGGCAAGAGAGAAATACCAGTGAATGTTCTAGCTGCCTTCTTGAAGTAGTCCAGAAGATACAGTATCTGAAGCATACTAGACCTGTTAATAATAATCAGTAGTTGCATTTTCCTTCCTCACCCTGGCATACAAAATCAGTAAATTTAAAATTGTAGCATCTGTAAATAACACCACCAGTTTCAGTTACTGGAGGATCCCTCTCTCCCCTCAGACTTCATCTCCCACAGACTCTTTAAATAGAGATAGCCTCCGGGGGGGGGGGGCTCACTATCGCAAAGGCTGGTTTCATATCTAGAAGCGGAAAATATTGTATTTATTCCAACAAGAGCTTTTCTCATTCCTCATTCAGTAAATTTGCCTGCTTTTGTCTTAGAGATGGCAGGCTTTGCTGCATGTTGGATGTCTCAGGCACATAACAAGGGATGATTTACATGCTTGGAGAGATAGTGGTGCAAGAAGTGGAAATATACATTTGCTTTAAATGTGATTAGACCCAGAATACCACCTGTTCTAGTCTCATCTTCAGCATTTTTTTATTGCACATCCCAAAAGACAGCTTTAACTAGTACTGTATTTCTTATCATTCAGCATGCAACTTTGGAGCTTAAGCCACTTCCATTGGATTCAGAATACAAATAGGGAACAAATCCCTTGCGTAAGAAGAAATTGGGCTTTATATAGACATACTTTCAAAGTACAGTAAAGGAAATATCAATATTTCACTGACAAATAACCATGTATTCCATCCAAATAATTCATTTTTTCCTTCTGTCCCACAATATGAAAACTCCAGTAGAAATATATTTTCTAATTTATTTTTCCTTATAGCAAAAGGAAAATAAATAATATAAATTAAGTTCTGTTAACTCGTAAACTGAAAATCTGGAATCTGACATAGCATACCATGAAATATTATCCAAAGAATCCTCACATATTATTTATTATCAGAATGTTGTTTTCAAAACATGCTCACATGCTCTTTTGCTCTCGCTTTCGCTCTCTCGCTCTCTCACACAAGCAAACAAATCAAGTCCTGAAGCGCTTATCTTTGGAAACTTATTTCAAATCTGAATTATCTGCCTAAATAAAACTGCAGGGAAAATAAACTCATTCAGTAAATTTCTCTATGTATACTGGCCACTTTGGACCAGAGAGAGTATTATATACAAAGTAGGAATTCTATACAATAGTGTTATCTAAAATTATGAGATAAAGCAGGACACAGAATAGCGCAGCCTCCAAATGTTGTTGGACTTCCGTTCCCATCAGCCTCAGCCATCCTAGCCAAGGCAAGGAATGATCCAAATTGTAGTTCAGTGTCTGAAGGACTAACTGATTCACAGCCCTGACATACGAGGGCTAGTGAATGGCTAGTGCTATTAACATTCTTCTAGAAAATTAAGACACCTATATGCTCATACAATCCACTACTGAAGCAATTTATTTCTAACAACGATATCTAAGGGTCATACTTCACACAGAGTCCTTAATGTGCACCATGAAGGCATAACAATATGCAGAGCCCAACATAGAACAGGTCCTAAAAGGTTACAAAAGCAGTGGGCCCTTGAAGATATAATATGTATTTTTTTAAAGAACCAGCAGGACCTAATTAATTTAGTTATGTTCATAAAGGCCACAGGCTTTGCAAAAAGAAGGGTTTGTTTTGGTACATTATAAAAAGAAACACACGTGTTGTCTCTGCAAATCACCTGGGGCTGTTCTGCACAATAATTGCAGGTTATGGGCCATCTGTCTAGCAACCTCTCATGCTCACAGTTAGGTTCCCATATGCACAACTAGAATTACTAAGGTAGGTGTCTGTAAAAAAGAAGTGTATTTTCTCCTAGGAAATGCAACACCAGCATTGAAAAGGGAACTTGGATAGGATGAAGGCTCTGGAATCTGTATACAGCATGAATTAGAGGATTTGCAGCAATGCACTTCATCTCAAAATAGGAAAGTCTTATACACAGATGTGCATATACTGTATATAGAGAGATGTATACATATAAACAAACAGAGAGAGAGAGAGAGAGAGAGATCACAAAGTATAAGAACCAAGTTTTTATTAATAAAGGATGACTTTTAGGACCCGCCCAAAGTTTTAAAAAGTTCCTTTTCTGAACTACAATACCAAAGTGTAGTTCAAAAAGTAACTTTTATCCCAACTCTGAACTTGTCACTGTACAGATCACAGATAATGCTCAACAGTATAACAGGTACCTAACTACAAAACCAGGTGGTCTGTAACAGAAGGTGTGAAAAAGCTTGCTGACCCTGAGATCATGACCTGGAATTTAGACTCATTTAGGTGCAAATAAATGTAGGTGTCACTGTATGTCTTTCCTTAGAACATTTTAACAAAGATGATGATGACCCAAGAAGATTTTCCATAAGCAAACACACACAGAAAATTGTGGCATGGAAGTTTTATACCTATTTCTGATAAGCTGTGCATCACACAAATTTTGTTCTTTGGTTCTTTTTGAAAAAGACTTTTGTCAGCAGAATCACCCAGATGTATTCAGTGTATCTCATATTACCTCTCACCAAAGCAGGTTACACATATAAACATTCTGGTATCTTAAAGCAGATTTGCAAGAACATGCAAAGGAGGAAGAGCAGGAATATAGCTCTAAAACTGAGAACCTCTTTATTCCAGAAAAGTTAATTTTGGACTACTAATCCTAAAATCTCACAACCAGCCTGGCCACCTGAAGAGGATGTAGATTGTGACTAAAATCTCTTCCTGCCAGACCAAAAATAAATTTAGGAAAGTCAATAGAACAGGAATTATCAAAGCATTTCTGCCTGATAGAACATTTCTGTTTGTGCTGCACAAAAGCACTAAGCGCTTTTGAAAAATTGGTAGATCTACTACGCAGAACCTGGATCAGGAAGCAGACTATACAGTGCCTATCATCTACCCCCACTGCACTATGAACCACTAAGTAAAATGGAAAGCTCACATCTGTACTTACCTTTCTCCTGAAATTAATGTGATGTAGAAATGCTTAACTTTGGGCATAATGTAACCATTTCAGGAGGACTGAGTAGAATGGCAATGCAATCAAAATCATACATACTTATACAGCATCACACCTGTTTACAGAAGAATAATTTCCCAAGTCTTCCTGTTGTGCAGAAAGCACCCTGTGCAAAACATGCCTGTTACTATCTCTCAGGCTTTTAACACAATATTGTCAAGGCTGACATTGTTCCAGTCTTATCAGGAAGTGGCGCAGAATGAAACTGAGATCTTCTGCATGTAACGTTAATATATGCTCTGCAACTGAGCTATCAGAACAACATTAAAGGGGTCATGTACTAAGATCCCTAGTATAATTTCACTCAGAAAGTCAACTTCTCTGAGGTTTTAATTTCACACTACTTTGACTAGAAACAGCAATTCCATTAGAAGACAGGCTCCAATAAGTACTTACAGTGCAGCCATGCCATAATATTTAAGGTTACTACAACAGGCATCAAATATGCTTCCTGTAAGAGTGAGCTACATACCTTTTTGACTTCATATTTAATTGCTAGTTTGACACGACTCAATGAAGCTCTGTGTCTCTGTGTTTCCACCGGCTCAGCCTCCAAATCTCCATTTAAAATGGCTTCTACTTCTTCAGAATCTCGGCAAAGATCAAGGACACCAACCACAAAATCCTTGCATTGCATAGACAGCTTGCGATAGTCATTCTAAGTAGTAAAGAAGAGAAGGGCCCTTGATTCACATCAAAGTACAGTGTAATTGATAAGTGTAGCAATTTCATAATGTGATTATACATATATATTTAATATGTAAATTCTCTCAGTGAGCTTGGATGTCATATACTCTTTACCCTCCTTGGATGTCACAGTATTCAAATTATGCATCACTGTCCATAAAAACAGAGATATCAATATATGTAGCAAGGTAGGAAATGAAGAAAAACTCAAGAATAAAATGACTAGGAAAGTTAAGCTGATTAAATGTCTCCCTGAATTAGGATCCAACACACTTGAATTACTATGTCTTTATCTTCTGTGCTACTACATCACAAAATTCCCAATACACCTGCCTCTTGGAAGATAAATACAGTACTACATTTTCCTTCTGTCTCTTTTTCTTATCAAACCATCAGTAATCACATTAATGTTCCTTGGTTTCTATTACACTTATCTTAGTTTTGGTTCACCATCTAATTTCTCACTTGCACCAATGGGAACTTTTCTTCCAGTGCAGATTGTAAGGGGGTGGGGAGAGAGCGGGATCAAAAAAATACAATATCGCCAACCTCCTCTGAGTGTCCAAATCTAAATCACCCTTTCTTGTCATCTGCTTTCTTTAAAACCATCCACACAATTGCTACTTTGCACCAATAGCATATTAAAAGAATTTCTGGGACCACATCCTAATGAAATCCACTCAAAATATGCCTTCCTCTGGGCACTAAGTGGCACCAGTTCTGCCTTAGCAAGCACTTCATCCCTGTGAGATATGTTAAACCAGTGGTTCTTAACGTGGGCGATAATGCCCCCCAGGGGGCGATTTCATTTTTCAGGGGGGCGGTAGAATGAAAAGGGGCGGTGTGGGGGCGGTAGAGCAGAAGGGGGGCGGTAGGGGGCGCTGGAGCAAGCCAAACCTGTGAAGATGGCTGCAGCCTTTTTACAGTGTGCATGAATATATATTTTCCTCACATTTTAATTTAGTTTCAAACTTTTTGTCTTGAAATTTTTAGTTCCTGCATTTGTTTTTATGCCCCTTTTATATTTCTTTTTGTGTCTTAAAAGTCAGTTGCCACTAAATCATTAAATGTTACTTTTTGGGGGGCATTTCATTTTCTTGGAATTTAATTTTGTTTTCAGGGGTCATTGGATGTAAGTGTCTTAAATAAATAAATAAATAAATAAATAAATAAATAAATAAATAAATAAATAAATATATCATCACCGTGGGGAGGGGGGCGATGATAACTTCCTCAATGGCTCAAGGGGGCGTTTCTTTCAAAAAGGTTAAGAACCACTGCGTTAAACTATGAGCTTGCTGTCAATTACACACAGTTGTGGATGGGATTGTTGACAATGAGGTCAGATGGAAATTAAATGTACCAAAGACTGGATTTAATAATCAGTCAGAAGGATGATGTGCTTAAGACAGTCATCGCAGTTCGCAGTCAGTGGTGGAACACAGGGGAAGAAGCGATTTCTAAAGGTATTCAAAAGCAGTACTATGAACAGAACTTGAATAAGTTAATATTTAGGTCAATAATATCCAGAATTTTCCAGCTAGCATGGGCAATGGTAGCCATGGGGATTCTGGGGTCTCCAAAAAAAAAAGCTTTATTTTTTTAAACACTTCCAAACTCTGAGCTTAAACTGTACTTCAAAGACCACAGGAAGCTGGAACCAGAACACTGTGTACAGTTTTCCTGACAATACACTCACATTACAAAGGAAGCTACTACAGTCTATACCAGTTGACGATTTGGAAGTGTAACCAAGAGCCGTGCTTTGCTGTCCTCAGTGGAGAATTCTGTATGTTGAACACCACTCCATCTCTTTGTCATCCTAGGTGCCCCCTGTCTCATCCGTATTTTCTGTTACTACAGCTGTCTCCACTTTCTCACAGTTTCACATAAATCTCTTATTACTGTTATCTTTTTAAAATGTTCTAGTTCAGGAACTTTTTAGTGCTGCATTTTCAGGGGTAAATACAACAACTCCCTGGGCATGGCTGAATATAACCTATCTCCTCATGTTACACTCTGTTACCATTTCAGATCTTTTCTTTTAATTGCAGATTCTTACTTGTCCCAGCTATCTTACCCTCCTTTTATTATTCTAGAAAATAAATTTAAAACTCACATTATCAGAATGGCTAAGTCCTAGCTATTGTCCTCAATTCAGAGAAAGTTAAAGACTTAATTGCAAGATATAATATCTTGTTTCCTTTGGTTGGAAATTGTTATTTTTAAACATTGACTAATCTAAAACTACCCATAACTGACAACATAATTAGTCAGATGATCAATTGAATTTTTAACAATAACTCTGTAAAGTTTAGAATGTCTGCAGCAAATGTGCTGAAGGCTCCAACCTTGTATGCACATACCTGGAACAATTTACTTTTCCATTAATACATTTAGGATTGCACAGTAAATCAACTAGTCCTAACACAACCCACATAATCAGAAATCTGACAAGTCATCTTGTACATGGTGAAGTGATACAGTTGAGAAAGTCAACATTTGAAGCATATTTATTTATTATTTTTTATTATTTTATTTATATCCCACCTATCTGGTCGGGTCAGGACCACTCTAGGCAGCTAACAACATATATGAAGTGACTCTGAATGAACTGATTACAGTAATTAAAGTTTTGAAGAAAGAATATGGTAATTGGTGCTAAAATTTTATTTTCATATTTTCCAAGTTATCTATTCTAAAATGTTTTTGTAAATATGTCTCTGCCACAAAAACAAAGTACACTTTCTATAAAAACACGTCCCTTTCAGGACAAAAGCTGTGATTTAACAAACCACTTATTTGAAATTAATGGAATAAAAATAATGGGTTAAGTGTGCATAAAACATTTTTAAGTTTTATACCATATTAAGCTGCCTCTGGATCATAACTGGAAACATGACACAATCATAAGATCTGATTAGTGTCTTTCTCTTAATGGATCTTACAATCTCCTTTTGTCAGTTTCTATCCCCCCCCCAAATCTGATATCCTCCAGATGTTTTGATCTAGTAACCCAACAGCCTCAACCAGCAAAGCCAATAATAGGCAAGGATGGTAGGGAGCATAACCTAAAACCTTTGGAGGGCAGTAGGTTGTAGAAGGCTCATTATGCAAGTGTTTAGTGATCTCTTCCCTCCAGGCTGATTGATTCCTCTGCTGTATCAGGTTATCAACTTTCATGAAGAAGCATTTGTCAGTGATCTGCTCTTTATACTACCTTTCTAGTTACATTAATCTAGCTCACATCCTCTGCACCAGGATTTATACTCTTCACATTTGGCTACTCATACATGACAACACTTCTCATGAGTTTTTTCACTCTAGCTTTTCTGGTTATCTTCATAGAAAATCTCTGTGCCTGTACCTCAGTTTGTGCAGCATGACCTTGGCTTCTTCCTGCAGCTGTGAAATATGCTCCCCATGTACCTCCCCCTGCATTAAAAGACAGAATGTTCCCTCTCCTTCCCCCACTTCTGCAGAACTGTCTGCATGTGTATCAGAATACTATAAACATAGAATAAGAACACAAATCTTCAAAGAATCACTTGAACATCTGTATTTTTTTTCTGTAACACACATACTCATCTCTTTCAGGCACTTAATGTCACTGATGCTAATTTTTCCACACATAAAAAAGTTTATTATTATTATGCGGCAAGGTACCACTATATTCCTTTTAAATCTTACGTTTTTCAATAATATTATGGGTGCAGTTTAGAACCTATTTTGTTCATTCTTCATGACCTTGAGGAAGAGGTTAACTGAATCAAACATATTTAATTCTAGGCCTAGTTATAGGAGATTATATCTCATTTAAAATCAATTAAAATTAAGTTTATGCCACTTGATCTAGCACTGTAGCCTGCAGATATGGTTCACAAGACACCACTATCCAGTAAACCTCTTCCCCATAATACTTATTTTCAATTATTTTTCCATATAGTTCACCGTGCAGCATGAATAAAGTTCCTTCTATAATAAATAATAACAATGGGCTGTCAAGGAAATTCTGACTTATGGCAACATTTTCCAGAGTTTTCTAGGTAGAAAGTACTCAGAAATGGTTTACCAATCTTTTTTCCCGGGGTCATCCTGGGACTGTACAGCCTGCCAAAGGCCACAAAGGTGCTTCCCCCCTGGAGACACAATAAGGAATTGAACTACCAACACTCATTGAGCTATAAAGGTCAGTGGCAAATTATCTGGTCTGAAAAGTCACTTACACATTTTAAAATTACTTTGCTAATAAGAACATAATTATGCAAAAAGGCCCAACTTCACAAGAGAGATCTCCCAATGGCCTTCCAACACTAGGGAACTATTTTTCCAGTCGTTACTGCTACCGACATGGTTTTCTAATTGTGTTGTTAACATGCAGTGTAGCAACTTCCTTCCAGGTTCTCATTTACCTGGAAAGAGCCCTCTTTTCCTGAACTCCTGCTACTAATTTGGATCTGGTTTGAATACAAAGCAGGCAAAACAGTTACTTAGCAAACATAATATACCACCCAAAATGTCAATATTAGACAGCAAGTGGGCAAGTTCATTTCAACAGTAACAACAGAGGTAACACATTACAGTATGGCTTTCATTCTAGGAAGAGAAACTGAAAGAGAACTGAGTGTGCCCTTTGCTGAGAAGACATCAGGGGTTTTGTTTTGTTATGCTGTTTTTTTACTACAAAAGGCTTCTGGTCCAGAAATCTTTGTGAAGGATATAGTATTGAAAAGGGTGTTCCAGATATCAAGATTTTAAGGATCTTTTTTCCATCTTACAAACTAGCAAATGTATAACACAGTTATACTGTATAAGCCTTTGAGGACTTTAGTCCCCTTCAACAAATGCAATATTATGTTGAGTTATATATGGTGGTGAGATTATAAACAGTGAAGTGTTTGCTTTCTGTATTACATTTATTTCAACTTCTGTGTTAAAAGTGTCAACTGAATACTGTGTGTGTTTGTGTGTGCACATAGCTCACCATAGTACCTCATGCATTTGATGGAGAATTTTTAAGACCTTAAAGTGCCACAAGACACTTCATTGCTTAATCACTGAAAGTTTTCTCAGGATTATTTGTTTCCATTGGATCATGATTAAAGCTTTTATAAAAGAAAGCCCTGATAATGCCAGCTATATCTCCTTGACAAGGGATAATCTAACAAAGAGCAGCTTCTGTTCTTTTAAAGTATTAAAGGATTTTCAATTTTGCAGAGTAGCAATAACCTTAATAAGAATGAGAATTTTCTCAAGACTGCCAGCAGTGCCAGTTAAGAGCCCTGGAATTGATCTATTTCAAACTTCCATAAACTTAAATTTTTAAAAAGTTGCGATGGCTATGTCCAAAATGGTTTTGAGTACTTGTATACTACTAGTGACAAACCAGATAATCTCTAGAGCTCGGAATAACCCTTTTTTATCCAATTAAATCACAGATTTTAGCAAGGAAAGCAAACTCTTGGATTCATAGATGACTCAAGAAAATAAGTTGTAAAGCATACACTTGTAAGCATGCACTCGTTTTCTTTCTGCTACAAAAATGGTCACTGTTATTAGTAAGATCATGGGCTGAGTGGGGGGCCACTCCACTCCATCATGACCCATCTGTATTATTAGCTATGCTCTGTTCAAAGCTTTTGGCATTTCTACTCTGAAGGCAACAGGACCTGTCATCAAGGATTTTATCTTTCATTCTTGTTTTGACACAAGAAGAGTGAGAGAGCAAGCAAATTTGTTCACATTCTGCTTCCCTTGTATGTGTTATGTGGCATCTAAGTTGATTCTGAATTAGGATGATCCTAGGAATATTTTTAAGGTATGAGAAATATTAAAATAATGCTTTTACTTCTACCATCCCTCCAGTGAATTTCCATGGCCAAACACCCAAGTCTCCCACTTCCTTTACTGAACCCAAACATGGTGTAATGCTTTCTGTTCCAAGCTGATGACACAATTCCAGGTGACAGTCAAAAACAAACTATACTGTAGTTTCCAGTCCACCTTCCAGCTTATCTACCATTTGCCCCATGGACAACAACAGATCCTTGGCCACCACTGCTAGATTCTGCATTTCAAATTAATTTGCTTTAGCTATAAGACAACTAACCATTTTGTTGCTAAGGCAGCCCCTACTTAGAAGGTATGTATGTCGGTCCCAAACTATACACAGATCAAACATATTGCACTGGAAAGGTCAGAAATGTTCTGATAAGAGCCTGCTGAAACCTATACGGAGGAGTATTGCACAGCCAGATTCCCACTTTCTGTTGCAAACAAAAAACAGGACCGATCACAGACATTTACTCACACAAACGAACAAGTTATACAGAAGGTTCACATTTTGTGACTGGGCAAAACTAATGACATACATGTTGAATTATTTATTTCACAACACCCCAAGATGAGAATGGTATATTTTGTTCCTCTCCCCTTTATTTTCACAATTCTTTGAACTGAATTAGTCTGGGTGACAGTGATAGGCCAAAGGTCACCCAATGAGCTTCATGGCCAAATGAGGAATTGAACTTGCATCTCCTGAGTCCTAGGCCCGACACCTTAACTATAGCACCACACTAGTTGCATTGAAGACTTTCCCTATTAATTATGTTCTTTAAGGAAATCTGGATTATATCTGAATTATAAATTTGTTAAATATCAAAATTATGTGCAAATATCAGGATTTGTACATAATTTTGATATTTATCAATTTATTACATGTTTTCCTTAACCATTCTTCAACGGTGCTGCTCATGATTTCCCAATTTTCCACCACAGCTCCCCAATGAGTACCAGTTATATGTATCAGTAACCTTAGTTGGTAGTGAAATGGGATTTTATAAGTAAAGCAATGGTGATAACTTTAGAGAGTTTCTCAATAAAGCACAATCCATCAGCTCAATGGAGTAAAACCTAGCACAACATTAACAAAGCCATGGCATTGGAGCCTGGAAGGAAGAAAAGACCAATGTTCATGTACATTACTGGTCTTTTTCTTTCTGCGGGATGATGCAAATGATCCTAGACTAACACTCTTATTCTCATCCTTGAGCAAATAGAGCAGGTTTTAAACTTCATTGCTAGTATCCTATTCAGAATGCATGGGAAATCGTATAAGCCTTCCCCTTCTCTGGCAGACACCTTGTTGGGCACCCTCTTTACAAGTAGTCACACAATCAATCTCACAAGCACTTTGAGGTTGGGTACCCAAGAAGAACCTGCTGGAGCATGAGGAATGTTTACACATTTTCTAGGTTAACATAGCATAACAGGGTAGCAGCCCATGTATATCTTAAGTGCACAACAACTACTTATTGCATATTGAGACACTGGAGTCTTGAGGAAATTTCTTACAATAGTAACAGCTACCTGTCAAGCTTCTTAGTATTTCACTCTTACAACAAAGTCCTTGTTATTTTAATGATAGCCAGTTTCATAAAATTTTGATATGAAACTTAAGCACCAATAAATAAAGGCAATAAGCAACACACACGCAAACACACACACACATGGTCATATTGTAATACATAAAATACAAAATATTTACAAGGTTGTACTATAAAATAAAATAAAATAATTATATTGTAATGAAAAGGGCAGGCTTCACTACACCATGAATTACACCTGGGCACCACTGGGCATCCGTACTCCTTCATGGATTGCTGCCTTGTCGTGGCGAAGGGGCTTGAGTAATTCAGAGAAGCTATGGGATATGCCGTGCAGGGACACCCAAGACGGACAGGTCATAGTGGAGAGTTCTGACTAAATGCGATCCACCTGGAGCAGGAAGTGGCAAGTCACTCCAGTATCTTTGCCAAGAAAACTCCATGGACAAAAAGAAAAGGCTAAAAGACATGATGCTGGAAGATGAGCCCCTCAGGTTAGAAGGCATCCAACATTCTACTGAGGAAGAGCGGACGACAAGTACAGGTAGCTCCAGAGCTAATGAAGTGGTTGGGCCAAAGCCGAAAGGACGCTCAGCTGTGGACGTGCCTGGAAGTGAAAGGAAAGTCCAATGCTGCAAAGAAAAATACTGCATAGGAACCTGGAATATAAGATCTATGAACTTTGGTAAATTGGATGTGATCAAACAGGAGATGGCAAGTATAAACATTGACATATTGGGCATCAGTGAACTAAAATGAACAGGAATGGGCGAGTTCAATTCAGACAATTATCATATTTACTATTGTGGGCAAGAATCCCGTAGAAGGAATGGAGTAGCCCTCATAGTCAACAAAAAAGTGGGGAAAGCTGTACTGGGATACAATCTCAAAAATGATAGAAGAATTTCAATACGAATCCAAGGCAGATCTTTCAACATCACAGTAATCCAAGTTTATGCACCAACCACCAATGCTGAAGAGGCTGGAACTGACCAATTCTATGAAGGCTTGCAACACCTTCTAGAACTAAAACCAAGGAATTTTTTTTTTGTCATTATAGGGGACATTATAGGGGACTCCCTATAAAGTAGGGAGTCAAGAGATAAAAGGAACAACAGTTAAGTTTGGTCTTGGAGTTCAAAATGAAGCAAGACAAAGGCTAATAGAGTTTTGTCAAGAGAACAAGCTGGTCATCACAAACACTCTTTTCCAACAATACAAGAGGCGACTTTACACATGGACATCACCAGATGGGCAGTTTCAATATCAGATTGGTTATATTCTTTGCAGCCAAAGATGGAGAAGCTCTATACAGTCAGCAGAAACAAGACCAGGAGCTAATTGTGGCTCTGATCATCAGCTTCTTATAGCAAAACTCAAGCTTAAACTGAAGAAAGTAGGAAAAATTACTGGGCTAGTCAGGTCTAAACCAAATCCCTTATGAATACACAGTGGAAGTGAAGAACAGATTTAAGGAACTAGATTTGGTGGAAAGAGTGCCTGAAGAACTATGGATGGAGGCCTATAACATTGTACAGGGGACAGCAACAAAAACCATAGCAAAGAAAAGGAAATGCAAGAAGGCAAAGTGGCTGTCCAATGAGGCCTTACAAATACCAGAGAAGAAAAGGGAAACAAAATGCAAGGAAGTTAGGGAAAGTTACAGAAAATTGAATGGAGACTTCCAAAGCATAGCAAGGAGAGACAAGAGGGCTTTTCTTAAATTAACAGTGCTGTGAAACAGGGCAAAATAATAGAAAGGGAAAAACCAGAGATCTGTTCAAGAAAATTGGAGATATTAAAAGAACCTTTTGTTCAAAGATGGACATGATAAAGGACAAAAATGGCAGGGACCTCACAGAATCAGAAGACATCAAGAAGAGGTGGCAGGAATACACAGAGGAAGAGAGTGAAGTCAAGTGGACCTTAGAAAGCATGGCTAACAGCAAGGCCAGTGGAGGTGATGGCATTCCAGTTGAACTATTTAAAATTTTAAAAGATGATGCTGTTAAGGTGGCTCACTCAATATGCCAGCAAGTTTGGATAACTCAACAGTGGCCAGAAGAATGGAAAAGATCAATCTCCATCCCACTCCCAAAGAAGTGCAGTGCCAAAGAATGCGCCAACTACTGTACAACTGCATTCATTTCACATGCTAGCAAGGTTATGCTCAAAATCCTCCAAGGTAGGCTTCAGCAATATGTGGACCGAGAACTCCCAGAAGTACAAGCTGGATTTCAAAGGGGCAGAGGCCAGAAGAGACGAAATTGCTAATATGCACTGGATTACGGAGAAAGCCAGAGAGTTCCAGAAAAACATCTACTTCTGCTTCACTGACCACGCAAAAGCTTTTGACTGTGTGGACCACAACAAACTATGGCAAGTTCTTAAAGAAATGGGAGTGCCTGACCACCTTCTCTATCTACTGAGAAATCTGTATGTGGGACAGAAGGAACAGTTAGAACTAGATATGGAACAACTGATTGGTTCAAAATTGGGAAAGGAGTACGATAAGGCTGTATATTATCCCCCTGCTTATTTAACTTATATGCAGAATATATCATGCAAAAGGCTGGACTGGATGAATCCCAAACTGGAATTAAGATTGCCGGAAGAAATATCAACAACCTCAGATATGCAGATGATACCAGTCTGATGGCAGAAAATGAGGAAGAATTAAAGAACCTCTTAATGAGGGTGAAAGAGGAGAGCGCAAAAATGGTCTGAAGCTTGACATAAAAGAAACTGAGATCATGGCCACTGGTCCCATCACCTCCAGGCAAATAGAAGGGGAAGATATGGAGGCAGTGACAAATTTTACTTTCTTGGGCTCCATGATCACTGTAGATGGTGACAGCAGCCATGAAATTAAAAGACACCTGCTTCTTGGGAGGAAAGCGATGACAACCTCGACAACATCTTAAAAAGCAGAGACATCACCTTGCCAAAACAGGTCCGCCTAGTCAAAGCTATCGTTTTTCCTGTAGTGATGTATGGAAGTTAGAGCTGGACCATAAAGAAGGCTTACCGCCGAAGAATCTATGCATTTGAATTGTGGTGCTGGAGGAGACTCTTGAGAGTCCCCTGGACTGCAAAGAGAACAAACCTATCCATTTTGAAAGAAATAGACTCCGAGTGCTCACTGGAAGGACAGCTCCTGAAGCTGAGGCTCCAATACTTTGGCCATCTCATGAGGAGAGAAGACTCCTTGGAAAAGACCCTGATGTTAGGAAAGTGTGAGGGCAAAAGGAGAAGGGGACGACAGAGGATGAGATGGTTGGACAGTGTCACTGAAGCTACCAACATGAATTTGACCCAACTCTGGAAGGCAGTGGAAGACAGGACAGCCTGGAGTGCTCTGGTCCATGGGGTCACAAAGAGTCAGACACGACTTAACAACTAAACAACAACAACCATTGTAAGCCTTTGTACTGCAGTAAACTATATGTATGTATATATCAATGTAGAGAAATATGTAGCCTCCCAGATGTTATTAGATTGTTGATTGCATCAGCTTTAGTTAGAAAGGTCAATAGTGACAAATGTGGAAAAATACAGTCCAACAACTTCTGGAGGATCATATATTACCCTTCCTTCTCATACATAGACACTATCTTCCCACCGACTGCATTTCTATTACACACATTTATCTCTACATTTGGAACAGGCTTAACAGGCTTCAAAGAATGCTTTCTGTTTCCTCACAATAGCTTCAGGAAATTAAAATTACATATGCTGTCTTAATACCTCAGTCAGTTGGAGCACCTGGCTATGGAACTAGGACTCAGGCATTTTATGCCCCACTCTGCATCCCAAGAAAGACCTAGCCTGTGTAGCCTTGGGTAAGCTGCACAGTACTAGGGTGCCACCATCAGAAACAACTGGTACACCACTTCTGAATACTATATACCTAGCAAAACCTTACAAGCGTCAGAATTGACTAGACAGTGTATAATGATTATTAAAGATGGAGAATCCAGCAGTTGCCAGAAGAGAACTATTAAAAAATTTGCTACATCTGGATAAAAATCCCATTTGTATAACCAAATTAGTTTACAGTTTGTATTCTTTGACCCAGTTTCTTTTAGATTTTCCTTAATCTAGGGCTGTTCCTTGTAACTTTTTGATATATGATAAATAACATCAACAGTGAAATTAGTTAAAGCCTACTTAATTACAAATGGGGAAAACAGAATAATAACCATTCTGCAACACTGTAATGAGTATAATTTTAAAAAAGAGAAAGAAAGGTGAAGCATTAATACAGATTTTAACAGCTGGCTTTTGGCACCTTAGTACATTTCTGGAAGATGAATGAGCACAGTATTCTTCAGCTACAGAAATGACAAATGCGTGTAGCTTTCATAACCTGCAAACAACAGCATTCAAAAGGTGTGCAAAGAAACAAACATATTCATTTAAGACCACGAGCTCAAAAATGGAAAGTTTTTTTCCTGGTAACTTAGGTGACATCATTTCAATTGGGTGTGCTTCATTAAAAGCCATTACTCTGTAGGGGTGAACAAACCTGTTTTCATCTTTGCTAGGGAACTAATGCATTTTTCTCATTATGCCCTGCACTTATTAACTGCTGACATATTTTCATATAAAGCAAAAGTAATGTGTGGGATTTTTTCCCCTTTTAAGTGATGCAGGCATCACAGTGGCAACACCAACAGGAACAGATGAAGTGTATAGAAATTTTGTGAAGTATGTGAAGCCAGAGAAACCAAAGCAGCAGGCAGGGAAAGTATGAAAAGAGAAATCTTACCTTAAATTCTTTTTCAATATTAGCCAATTTGGCAAGCTCATTACTAAGTTCTAGAGCAGTGAGAACCGGATCTTCACTAGACAGTGACAGGTAGGCAGGACTTGCCAGTCCCTTATATGCGTTTATCCTTGACCTGGAATGACTAAAGGAATCAACCTTTTGTTTCTCAGTGCAATCACTGCATTTGCAAAAATAATCATGAGGTCTCTCTATCCTTGCCCCTTTCATCAACAACATGTGCACCACTTCATACTTCTGACAATGAGCAGCTAAAATGATGGGAGTGATGTCTGGGGAAAAGCGGGTCCCATCTTCATCATATGAATAGAAATCATCATCCTGGAGTTCCTGCTCACAGGGGCTTAGTGTTAGTCGCTTGCTTGCTGCAAAGCCAGGGTGATTCAAGATTGCTTCCACTATACGGACGTATCCTTTGCTGATTGCAAGCAGCAGGGCATCTCCAATCCGTGCCAGATTCTCTTTCTTTAACAGAAGTTCTGTCACTTCCAAATGTTCATTTCCCACAGCAAGCTGCAAGGCATTTTGGCCCATATAGTCAACACAGTTGACATTCAATGTCTTTGACTCTTCCAGCATTTTGCGTACCACGGGGATGTTCCCATACTCTGCTGCGTCCAGAAAACGCTCTTCTTCTGCTGTGAGGCTTGTGCCCCTGTCATTGAACATAAAGGCTGGACCTCTGATTGCTTGCCTCCTTCCCTTTTCCCTCATCACAGTCATACGTCTCAAAGAAGGGCTTCCATCAATGGACCTGAGGAACAGAAACAAACATTCTAGGGCATTTTAAAGAAATAATTTCCTTAGCTCAAGCATGTCTACTGGGGATGGCTCACTGTAATCCATCAGAGGTTTTGGTTGTCTGACCTCTCAACCACTCTAATCAGCACACCCAATGGTGAAATAGTTCAAAGCATCTACTGTGCCATATATAACTGTTACTAATCTGAAATCTTATCATATGGAGGTTCCTTAATTATGGAGGGATGTATCCAGCATGAGATTTCACATGCTGGACAGCAGTGTCGGGGACTTTTGGCCTTCCAGGAATAGTTTCCAGAAATCCAGCCAGCATGGGAAGAGATTGTAGTGGTTATAGTGTAAAACTTCTGGAAAGTGCCACAGGGTAACACCATAATGACACACAAAAGCAGGTGAACCATCATTATAGCAATATCCTCCGTAGTCCTCCATAGGTTTTGCTTCTGACAAGTCAGCTCTTTTCTTCTCCATTTTCTCAAGCCCATGCACAATTCTTTAGATCATGAGCCATATACTGTGTCTGGAAGGAGCTACAGCTTTGCATGTTTAAGATCTAATGCCTGGTTAAAGGAAGCAAAATTGAGAAAGATAATTGCCTATGGTAGTGAGGCACTAATACTTGTCTAACTAGACTAGTGGTCACACGCAGAATGACTAACACACTATGTGTAGAACATCTCACACTATTTTCTACCATAAGACTGAATTTTGCCACACCACCAATTTTCTCTCTTTCTTGAGAAATTTTGAGTAGCTGCAAAGATCCTAATATAATCTATTTTATTAACCATAATATGGTCCCCAATATCAATGGTTTTCCTATTTTGGCACAATGACCAAATAGATTACACCAAATTGTGTCATGGGTCTTAAACGTCTGCAGAATTCCATTCATGGAATTGGATCTTCTCACCTCCACTTCCATCTTGTACGGTACAACTCTGCTGCTGATGGTTGCAGGACCCCCATTACAGTATGGAATATGATGGGAAGATGGAAACAGGAAGAGAGAAATGGCAAATTTCCCACATTTTTGCAACAGCTCTGATTCAAACAAACCTTTCTGAAATATAAAATGCCATTACCTTTCTTCAGTCATGTACTATATGTGTTTCTGGCTGTCACCACATCATTAACTCTAAATCTATCTTATCAATCACATATTTAAGACAGACTAGTCATATTACTTTAGGATCTTGGGCAATAATTACCCCATCATCCATTTGAAGTAGACCTTTGTGACAGAAAATAAACGAACTCAGGGCATGAAGTCTGTGTGTGTATAATGACAAGCATACGGATGGACAGTTTTACTCTTCTCAGCAGTGAGGGAAAAAATCATAATAACTTTCAGCAGGTGAATTTCAAGATTTGTAGAAAGAAACCACTCATTTAAATATTGTTCAGGCTGTAGTCTTAAGCGCATTTACTTAGGAGTAAAGCTCGCTGAATCAGTGGTGGTTATCAAAGTAAATATATAGGATTTTATAACAAACAAATACATGTACTTGACTTGCTTATGATATTGCCTCAAAATATATTAAAAGAAGCTTGTGCTTCTGGTATTAAATTCTTATTTGGTATTTCAAAAAGGATGACTGGAAATCTTTCATTATTTTTCCTCCCCAAAATATACACCTGAAGAAGATAATATCCTGCAATCGATATACATTGTAGGTTGGACCTAGATTTAGACACATGAAAGTTGGTTGGCAATAGTCTGTCTCACTTCTGTGCACCCCCTGAAAATACTGCACAGAGGGTTTGGAAATGCTGCTGAATGTGATAGGCTATTTTGCAGGAGTGAAAGGGATCAATAATCTAGTCATAGTTATGGCACTTTTCAGCCCAACTTATTTAAAAGTGAGAATATTTTTCTGTACTACTGAAATAAAGAGAACTAAAACTGCATCATCACAATCGTTGCTACTATTTATTGGACCTAGCCCTCCTGTCTTAATAGTGGTGGGTGAGTAGCAGTATGTTAATTCTTTCCTCTCTTTCCTCCCTATCCTTTTAACTAAGAGTGTAGAAAGTTATCACCTAAGGGCACATGGAACAAAAATAATTATCAAGCTCTCATGTGTTTATCAACTCCAAACCAATAGATAAGTAAACAACTAAAGAGAAGGGTGGAAATGTTAAGGGGATTTATACTGCATGTAAAACATAAAAACCCAGATAATTTGCCATGCAAATCATGGACAAATGTCTTACAATGACAGGGTTTCCATTAATCTATTTTTTAAGAGCACAGAGTAAATCATGAGCACCACAAGAATGTTTGCTTGATACAAAGATGTGACAGAATTATCCCGCTACACGGTGAGTCTCAAAATCTCTCAGAGCAAATAATCTCATTGCTCATTGTTTCCATCTTTAAATATTGTCTTTCACTTTTGTAATCCAACTTGGGTCCTTTTCAAGAAGAAAGGTGGGGTAAAAATATTTTAAATAAATAAAAAATAGTAAGGGACAAGTAGAAGGAGGGCACTTAACATCTCTATTGTTTAATAGGTCAGATACTTACTTGTTGCCATATTAAAACTTAATTCATATAGCCAAATGGATACTTGCCCTAAATATGGGACCTAGTTCAGTCACTTCAGTCCGGACTTGCTCTTATACATCTAATTTTGTGTCCCCAATCTAATTTCAACCAAAAGCAAATCAAATGTGAGAGAATTCAATAGCAAAACGAAGAGACAGAACATTAAGTAATAAAACTAATGAATGTAGTGCATAAGAATAACTCATCAAGCAACCAAGATTGCACTGCAGGAATTACTACAGAGAAGGTGAAAAACATGTTAGCTCCTAGACAGCTGGCATGAAGAAGTCCTTCCCAGCACCCTCAAGGATTACCAACATATACCTGAGTGTATGTGAGTACTATATGCATACAGAAAAGTTATCGATGAAAGTCACACTTAAACTAGCCTTCCGACTTCAGTTGTGGTGACAAATACCATTGCATCACCAGCAGTCCAATCAGGAAATTCTATCCTATTGCTCACCTTAGACAGCTCAGTCCCCCACTCCTCATAGCATTATTGAGTAAATCAGGGTAGATTTTTCTTACGGTATTTGTGTGTATAAGATGCTACTTTTTCCTAAAATTATTACACTAAAAATTATGGGGCGTCTTATAAATGGAAGTAAGCTGAGAACACAGGGAGAACAAAACTGCCCGTACCTTGTCTCTGTAAACAGGCTTCCTTCAATCACAAGGTTTAGCATCCTACAGTCAGAAAACAGTCAACTCCAATCATGACCCTTATCGAACTGACATCAGCTGATGCTGAACAAACCAACTGGAACACAACTCATTGCAGGTGGAGCCTGTAGGCTCAGATGCAACAGGGGCTTGTAATGTCTGAGCGTTCTGAGCTCAGAGGCTGAATACCCAAAGCTAGGTTTTCTTAATTTTGGGGTTAGAAAAGGTGGGGCATCTTATAAACAGAAAAATACAGTAAATCAAATAGATTTTAAATCACAATTTAAATCACTAGTCAGTAAGTATTTTAATTTTTAAATTCCAATTTAAATTAAAAAATGATTTAAATAAAAACTTTTTTAAAATTTTTTTTTAATTTAAATCAGATTTTTTAAAAATAAAATGCTTTCTGACTAGTGGTTTAAATCTATTTGATTTAAATCAAATCCAATCTGGGGTAAATAGAAGAACAATCCTGTGACAACTCAAGGACATTTGTTGCTACTTAGATTTGCTCTGATGTCAGATTGGTACCTTGATGATGTAAATACATATAATTCTGGAAACACATGAAAAGCCTTGTCATCTCACAATAATTAATCACTCATAAAAGGCCTCTGGGGAAAACTGTTTTCTAGTTTGGTAGAAAAGTGGCCTAGAAACCTTTTTGAAGTTATAGATAAATTAATAATAATCTACATAACACAGATAAGGGAAGTATTGCTGGAATTTGTGCCGGCAAAATGCCTTCCTGCAATGGAAGGTGGAGGATTGAGCTATAACAATCTTTGTTTTTCCCTTTTGGTAATATTGTAAAATCTCAATAGTTGGCTGGAATCCTCAGTGGTTCAGGTATCTGGCTACAGAGTCAGAAGCTGGGAGTTTGATTCCCCACTGTGCCTCCTATGATTACAGACAGCCTGTGCAGCCTTGGGCAAGCTGTATAGTCCTAGGATGCCCCCAGAAGAAGGGAGTGGTAAACCACTTCTGTGTATTTCCTACCTGGAAAACCCTGAAAAGAGTCACCATGACCCAGAATTGACTTGATAGTAAATGAAGATAATGATGATAATATCCTGAGGAGATATTTTCAGTAACCTTTCTACACTGATACTTAGAATATATTTCCAGTGTGGAATTAGCCTATTTGCAATTAAGCAATACACAGTATCACTTTTCTGCATTTTTTTCATATTGACACATAGTAACATCAGCAAGACTTTAATCACAAGTCAGTTCAGGATTTAGCATTAGTTTTTGCCACACTTACCTCTTTAGGATGCGCTGCATACCACTAAGCATACGAGCTGCAAATTAAAATGCAGTTCAAGAGGAGACAACTTACTTTGTAACAAAGGTAGGACTGTTCGAGTCCCATTGATCTCATGGCATGACAGTGGCAAAATATCATGGGATTAAGACTGTTCTACAGAGCAATTCTAAATTATCCCTTCAGAAATTCAAACAAGTATTCTGGTATAATAATTTATAGATATGCCCAAACCATATGCTATGGTAAGGATAAAGGCTCTATAGCACCTGCCCCAAAAGGAAATTATTCTAACCATTATACAAAAATTGAAGTATAGGTCAGAGATTTAAAGTATCTTGTTGAATGCCAGTGGAGGAGTTCTGCTCAACCTCCCAGTTTGTAGAAACAGAGATAACTATTTATTTATTTATTTATTTATTTATTTATTTATTTATTTATTTATTTATTTATTTATTTATTTATTTATTTATTTATTTATTTATACCCCGCCCCTCTAGACCATGTCTAACAAAGAGTACCATTGATACTAAGGGAGCTTGCACTTAAACAAGGAAGTTAGAATGACACACACACTTGATCACTGCATCAGTAGTTCAAATGAATTTGCAACCTGAGTCTAGATTCACCTCATACGAGCAGACTCAGCATGGTCAGTTTTTTCTGCACTATCCATAAAAGGGTGATGAACAGCCTGACGTAGTGGGATTTTAGCCATGAAAGCTTAGAATTTGTGTGGTTTTTTTGAGTGGTTCAATAAAGGCATCACCTAACTCTTTCATTTGTGTAATCCGGAACCACATGTCTTTTTTCACATTCAAATGAATAAGAATGTGACCTATTACATTTTCCTTCCACACCTGTAGTTCCTCCAACAAACAATCAGACTTTAAACAATACCCTCCACATAGTCAAAGCAAAAGCAAAAACAACCTAATCTGAACATGTGAAACGAAGCAAGGTCTAATAAGGACAAACAGGAACTGTTAATCACTTTCCAGGATCTCCACTTCTAAGGATGAACTAACTGTATTGTCTAGTTAAGGCCCTTGCTTGAACATACACCTAACACTGAGCATTGGCCCCTATATATTAGAGACACTCTTAACAATGAAAACAGCCACACCCAAAGTCTCACACTGAGTTTTTGGTTCAGCCACCCTGCTAGGCTGATCAGCTGAGACTGAGAGCAGCTAAGGAAATGCTGGAACAGAGTTTTCCAGGTATTTCAAAAAATGTACTTGAGTAAGCAATCCTCAACACACAAATATCCCTTATAAAAACAGGTGGGAGCAGAATTAATAAACCACTAGATTCTATTATTTCATAGGATTTCTGATGGCAATCCTCAGCTACATATGTCACATTAAAGTTGTATTCTTGCCAGTGTCTAATGATCACAATTATTGTTCATGACACTTTGAATCTATATTTAATTATATTATTGGAATTAACCTCTAACTTCAATTCAATCCCTGACACGTCCAGTTAAAATGACTGGATAGCTATTCCAGGGTTGCTGCCAGTTAGGATAGACACTGGTTTACATGAATCACCTGTCTGATCTGATGAAGACTACACATCTAGTTGTACGACTATCATAGCCAGATTTCTGAGACTGGTACGGAGTTCTGTTTGTTAGTGCTATTTGTCCTTATGCTGAAACTCTAAGCATAATTTACAGTAATCATAATATGTATTACATGCTGCCTATTCTTAAGAGCTTACTTGTGTACTTACTATCAAGCAAACCTGCTCATGATGGGTTTGCACACAACTAATGTATCCCACTGCTCAGACATTACAATATCACATAATGTCTGCATGAGCATTATATGGTGCTGCTACTAATCTATTCCAAGTTATTCCTGAGGAAATTCAGATATGTTTTGCTTTTGACTAAAAGAAGTACATACACACTGAAAAAAAAAAGGAAACCCTTGAACTAATTTTAGAAACAGGGATTGTTACCAGCTTGGGTTTAATTAACTGTCTGTTTAGAAACACTTTATCAAGACATAAAACATATGTACAAAGATTTCATTCTAAACTTATGATTTAAACTGTATATTGAAATTGCAAAATACTGTGGTTAGCCACACAGACTGTAAATAATGAAATGTAAACACATGCCATGGTACTCCATAAGAAATACTACATTATTCATTTCGTAATTGCATTCTTGTTCTTCTTATTTTTCCAAAAGTTTTATTGCCATTAGAAACCAAAACAAAATTATCATTGCTTCAGAAACAGGAAAAGAAAAATCATGAATGAATTGCTGGCATAAGGACCTCCATAATCTGCATGGGCACAAGATGCCATGGCACAAGAAGTGGTTACAGTAGATGTCAAGGAGTTGTTTGTTCTTGTTTTGAAAATAAGCAATTATGGGGAAAGCAACAAGAGTAAATAATGTTTGGAATGTGGGCGAGGAGTAACTGATAATTCCCAGATTGTCATTGCATAGCATGGATGGATGGATGGATGGATGGATGGATGGATGGATGGATGGAAGGAAGGAAGGAAGGAAGGAAGGAAGGAAGGAAGGAAGGAAGGAAGGAATACAAAGGCCAAAGAAAACTGTCACTGTATACTGTAGTGTCCTGTACAGCGTATCGTCACAGCACATTATAGCATGTGCTGTATTGTTGTTAGCTCATTGTACACTGCAGCCATGAAAGATTTCTTCCTAAAAAGTCTTCATATTTCCACTGGTAATTTACAGCTTGAACTGTACTATTTAAAACTTTAAGCCTCAATTGAGTACACATACTAAGTAGCCAGCCTACCCCAAATGAGGAGAAAATGGCTTAGAATAGCCAACACCTTCCGGTAACAGGCAGGCAGCAAATATTGGTTCTGTACGTTCTCAACCAGATGTCGAACTACTACTAGTCTTACAGTGGGGACAGTCAGTGATGTACATAGCTTGTGTACCTCTCACATGCTGATGGTGCTCCAGAATAACCAAAAGGCAAAGGAAGTAGACTCCTCTAAATAGGTGACAGCCTGATACAGTGGTTGCTGTGCTGAACTAGAGCTAAGAAGCCCTTATTGAAATCTCAATTAGCAGTGAAGCTCATTAGGTGACCTTGATTCAGTCATACTCTTTCAGCCTCTCCAGTCTCACATGGTTGCTGTGAGAATAATGCAGGAGGGAGAACAACATTGGAGGAAATCAAGACTATAAAAAGGTACAAGAAGGGTGCATCAATGGAAAGGGTGCACTAAGGAAAAGGGTAACCTATATGCTGGATTTTCCTAATGCAGGGGTACAGTTTCAGTCATAACCTTTTGTTTTACAGCACATGTTTTTCTTCTTCTGGGAACTTCCCTGTCTTTTAAAAAACAGAAGCACAGAGATATTAGTGATGGGAAAAGAAAGTCTGCCTGTACTGAACAAGTTAGGGTCAAATATTTCAACCATTATGTTTTGGGGGAAAAAAGCAAACGGGCAACAGCAATGAAGTGCCTTGAACTCACCAAGATTTAGGAAAAGTCCATCGCAGGTTACAAGCCATGATGGGGATGTATAATCTCCAGGCTTAAAAGAAAGGTACTGTACAATACTTCAAAATTCCAGATGCAGGGGAGTGGTATCAGGAGACAGGTATCTAGGTGTTTTGTGTACTCCCAGAGGCATCTGATGGGGCCATGTGAGATACAGGAAGCTGGACTAGATGGGGCCTTGGCCTGATCCAGCAGGGCCCTTCTTGTGTTCTTAACTTCTCCCAAACAAATGAACCTCTAAGAAAACCACACCCACACACTAATAAGGATATGCCCTTTCTAAAAGAGATGGGTCTTCCATTCTAAGACAGAGCTTATATTTAGTGTGCTGCTCAAAGTTTTCCCCAGGAAGCATATTCCAAAATCAGACATTTTCTCCTAAAATCTAGTTCTGATGGGAGAGGACTGTTGTTGCTGTTGTTACATGTCATAAAGTCAACTCCATCTTATGGTAACCCTATGAATGAGAGATTTCCAAAATGTCCTTTCCTCAACAAACTACGATTTTTACCCTGTGACTGCCTCTCTAGATTACCCATTTGGATAAAAAGCAAAAGCAGAGACTTCAAACTTTCAGAATACATGAAACAGAGCTTTAACAACAAGCAACCGCCATAATTTTTCAAAAAGATGCAAAAAAATTGTACCATTAGTTTGTTTTCAGAAGATGAAATGGAAATGTCTCACTGATCAAACCTACATAGAGGCTAGAATCACAGTATAATACAACCACACATCAGAGATTGTATGGCCTATGTACCTCCTATGCCATGGGGCATCGGTAAGAAAATTCACTGCAGCATGACATAACGAATGTCAATATTGCCATATGTTTCTTCAGAGAAACACTATTATCAAGATCTAGAAAAAATGACCATAAGGTAAACCCATTAGACTGTAACACCTTTAAGGATATTTTGCTGGAATTGTAAATCTAGGAAAAAAAAATATTTAGTAATGTTTTAAATGTTTTAGTAGTTCTGATAAAAAGACTGATTATTTCATTATCAAGAGTTAATCTGACACATGCAATGTACCTTTAAATTCCCTCTCTCCTTCTTTGCCAAATGACATTCTTGCCTTTGACAAATATATTTGGCCACACGAAAAATAAAAATAAAGCTTGAAAGAAATGTGATTTATCTATTTATACAAGCAAAAGAAGAAACAGATTGCACCAACTCTCAAGACCAGAACTGACTCAGGAAGCTTCTCAGCAGCTATTCCAGTGGTTTGAGAGAAACCCCCCTGACTCATCTGTTTCTATTAAATAAATGTCTTCAATGTCAATTAAATGTATTCAGCAGGATATTAAAACATGCTAGACTGAGCTCCTGTCTCACATTTCCATAAACTGTATCAAACTTAAGGAAAAGAAAGAAAACCTTCTTACTTGGATATTTAAAATGTCTCTAAATCAATATTTTATATTTAGTGAAAGTGTGAATAAAAGCTCTCCTGAGACTGAATCAAATCAAAGAAGGAAATGTATTTTTTAGGCTTTATAACAGGCCAGCCACAGCTACCCAACAGAGTCTCCCAGTTTTATGACCTACCTTTGGAAAAGTGTGTATTTTAATCAGGCAGGAATATACAGCAGTTAGTGAAGTGGTGACTTTTCAGGAAGTGGTTTGTGAGGATGGGCTGCAGGGGGTGCTGAAGAACCACTTGTTTTATGTTCATTGGGGTTGGCAGGTTGTAGGGTTGAGAAAATGGTACATAGCAATTTTCAAAGGTTCTACTTTGTCCCTTCTTTCTTAACAAGGACCTACCCACAAATGATGGCTGCAAACCTACAGCCATTTATTTGAGAGTAAATCCCACTAAGTTGCATGTGACTTGCATAGTAGACATGAACAGATACGTAGAGTGACTTGCCATCTAGTATATTAAAACTAGAGGGGAGAAGTAAGCATCTAACCCTGGCAAATTTCTGGAGATTTCACTTCCAGAAGCCACTCTCTGTGACTTCCATGTCGGGGAACCTGATCTGGTTACTCAGTGCAGCAAGGGAAGGCATAGTCTCCTTTTTCAATTATAGAGAGCCTCTCAAATTATTATTTTCCATGTCCTAGGCTTCAGTGACCCCTGGCTTAAATTAAACTTGGCACCTGCTCTTTCTTCATGCTGGCCATCTCTGACCTCAATATTTTTCTAGCTTCACGTTTAACTCTGTTGAAATGGAAATTCATTTTTTTATCACACCAGATGACCTCTTATAACCTCTCATTTCAACTCTCAGGAATAATCAGAAAATATCTCATTAGAATGGCTCACACATCTTTCCGCCTCTGCAGCTCCTGCTTGCCTGCTTCACTTTTCCAGCTCTTGGCATCCACATTTCTAAGTGTATATTCTGACCAACATTTTTTTTCAACTATCACCGTTATTTACAGGAGATCACACAAGAAGGCAGCTAGCCTTCACCATGTCTCTGCAACATCTTCATTCTACTTTGTGCCCCATTTCCTTCATGTTCTTGTCATTCAGTTAGTACACATTGACCTTCAACTGGTCCACAAATATCTGCATGTGCAAAAAATTAGGAGACTAAACCTGTGAATTCAGAACACCAGTTAATTGCAATCTATACAGCCACCAGGATCGTCCCTGTATGGATCCTTGCTTAATATATATTGACTATGGAGAGAAGTGGGATGGGGGTGCAGGAGAAGCTATTGTGTTGAAGTTACCAGCATAGTTTCAACCATCCTAATTTATTTCTGTTTGTTCTATGTATCTCCTAATTTTTCAAGTTTTTTTTTTCCTTTGAAAGAGTTATGTGGTTCTCCTTTGGCTGTTTTTCACTGAGGAAGAGCCACTTGAAAGTATCTTCAATCTCACAACTTCCTTTTATTGCTATGTGTCCCACATCTTCTGTTCTTTTCCTGCAGTAAATTTGAACACTTGACTAACACTACCTCTACCCATTTTTTTTCAGAAGGAGCTGAACTCAACTACAGTACCTTGTGATCCATCTGAAAGATCTTCCCTCCCTCCATGCTGGGATACTAGAGGGACAAGTTTAATTGTAGAAGTCTGTTGTTTATTAAGGCAATGTGTTTAAAATGAGTCCAGCAGTTCTAAAAGGACAAAGCAGACATCAACAGCAAATATGACACAATTAGTTTCAAGACAACCGGAGATAAAAGAGGAATGGAACAGGAGTGCTGTTAATGAAGGCATTTCCCCCCCCCCCCCAGTTGAACACTTAGTGTAAACAGCATATATCCACTCAAATTAATAGTCAGACTCCTGTTGATAGCAGTAGAGGAGGATCGTGCTTTGGAAAGCGAGCAGAACAGAAAATCCTAAAAAGTACCAGTAACATCCAACTGTTACAATCAAAAAGGGAAAATGTTTAGGAAGAATGCCTGTATATGCCACCCTTTCCAATTATGATGCAGTAAAATCATTCTCTTTCCAACTCACTCTATATTAGGATAATTTTCATTAGCGGTAGTACAAACAAGGACAATCCTTATTTGTGTTAATTTATTGTTGTTACATGTCATCAAGTTAACATCTGATTTTATGGTGGCCCTAGTAGAGTTTTCACGGTATAAGAGACATTATACCTTGTGTCATCTCTCAGTGAGTTTCCATGCCTGAGTGGGCACTGGAACTCCTCAACCCTAGTCCAACATTGGTGTTAATATGTAATACTTTTGTGCCATCAAGTCAATTCTGATTCATGGCGACCCTTTTCAGGGTTTGCTACCTAGGGAGTATTCCGAAGTGGTTTACCATTCCCTTTTTCTGGGGGCATCCGGGGACTGTGCAGCTTGTCCAAGGCCACACAGGCTGGCCCTTCTGAGATCGTGGGGACTCAAAACTCCCAACCGCTGGCTTCCGAGCCAGATACCTAAATCGCTGAGCTATCCATCCAACTCAGTTATAATACAGACTAGGACCGTCCTCATTAGTGTTAGCATCTCCTTGGTTTGAAGCCCCTAGTTTTCTCCACACCCTCTGTGTCCTCCCTAGTAAGACTGTCCTCCTGGAAGTGGACTGTTGGACGCGAAGCAGGAGTGGATGGTTTGCCCTCAGGAAAGCTCCCTCTTGATGGAGGGCTCGCCTGGACGCCAAAAAATAAGGGGAAAGCCCCAAACTTTTGAGTCGTGAGGTCCTCACAAGCCCCTTGGCAGAAGGGCAACGGCGGCTCCCTTGCCTCCTTCTCCGAGCCGAGGCGACCCTACCCCACCCCACCCCAGGCAGGCAGGCAGGCAGGCAAGTAAGGAGGGCCCCTGGAGAACTTACATGGTGCCCATCACTGGCGAGGGCGGGTAGTAGCCGCACCTCTCCCTCTGGGTCCTCACCGCCGGGTGCAGAGGGGGCTCTAGCCCCCCATTGACCCCCCTCCAGCCCCGGCGTAACCGCGGCTGCTCCTCTTCCGCGGTCCCGTCCGCTTCCTCCTCTCCCTCCTCTTCGTCGTCGTCGTCGTCTTCGTCCTCTTCTCGCGGCTGCTGCTGCTGCGGCTGCTGGTGTTGAGGGAAGGTCACTCTCCCCTGCTCTTTGCGCCGGCCGCCCTTGCCGGACATCCTCCTCCTCCTCCTCGCCCCTGCCTCGGCTGCTTCTGCTGTGCAGCCCCCGGCCGCCCTTTCGCCTCGCCGCTAAGAAGCCGGCCGGGCAACGGGGGGGGGGGGAACCAGGAGGGACGGAGGCAGGGAATGGTCGTTGGCCCCGGTTGGCAAAGGGACAGCCAACCTTCTCCCTCACGGAAGGAAGGCAGAGGTTCCCAAGTCCCCCTCCCGCGCTCGCTCTTCTTGCCCTCGGTCCCTCGTCCTTCTTGGGGCGGCGGCGGCGGCGGCGGCTGTTAGCCCGAGAAAGCGGCAGGACGTGTCCGGCTGGGTGCAGCGCGGAGCGAGCCTGGACAGAAGAGGGGCTCCCCGCCGCAGAAGGCGCCCGGCGCTCTGCCACCTCGTCTTCCTTCCCCTGCTCTCCTTTTCATCGCCTCGTGTTTGGACAGCCTCATAACCCTGGCAGGCAGGCAGGGAAGGAGGGAAGGGGGGAGGGAGAGAGGGAGGGCGAGGGCGAGGCAGCATCCAGCATCCGCCGATATCAATCTTTTTAGCAATTAGAGGAAGGAGGACCAAAGGGGGGCGTAGCCGCTCTGGTAATAGTCAAGGAAAACCGATAAGTGCTTCCCCCCCCCCCTCCACACACACATACAGTACAGTATATGCCAGGGCAATTCCACCTCCGGGTATGCCAGTAAAGGGGACAGAGGGATTTCGAAGCATGGTGGATTTTGTGTTACAAGCCAAGCCAAGCTCATTCACTCTAAAGCTGTGGTAGCCTATCCATTCGGGCTAGCGTGGCTTTTGTTTCTAGTGCTGTTTTTGCTAATGCAACCAGATCACCCACGTGTGTGTTTTTTTTAAAAAGGGATGGCATCCTTTCTAATTGATGGGATCTAGATAAGATTATCCGACAAGGATGCCTTTCAGCCTGGGGGGGGGGGGGGCAAAGGCCAGTCTCTAATGCTGTATTACCTCTCTATCACACATAGGTCAGTGAATTGAACTCTGGCTAATAGAAATGTATGTCATAATAAATGTGTTAGTCTTGAGATGCCACAAGGCTCTTTGTTGTTTTCAGCACTTTAGACATTTCTGACATGCAATGAATAATCCGTGGTTCATTAGAAAGAATTCTGAATATTCTCTGGTCTAGGGTTTAACAACTTTTAGACACAGTTTACTAAAAGCATCTTCAAACTTCTCAGACTTTGTTTGCCTAAATTAATATTACAATGTGGAAGAGAGACAGTCTTAAAATTAATGTGCACTTTCAGGTTCAATTTTTAATTACAGATGCTTAAATCAATTAAAACACAATTTTCAGCTTCCATACATCAGTTCCTTAAATACAAAACACTCAATTCTAATAGGGCAATTAGGTCATTAACTAATAGTGTAATAAATAGTCTTGAGCTTCCTTGCATATGCATTTGTTTGTCTTTGATAAGCCTGCTATCAAAGACTATATTTGAAACTTTGGATAAGAGGGATATAGCTGAAAATAATTCTAATGCAATATTTGTCTTCCCGTTATTTGAAAATGAATCTCATTATCCTGTATTGTATAAAGACAGTAAGCAAAGATTCTTCTAATTGCAGGAAGAGCATAATGTTTATATTTTTCTTTGTTCCCTGTGTCATTATATTTTGAATTTCAAAATATGATTCACTGAATTCTCACTGATGAAGTCCTACTAAAGAAAGGAGAGGGTTGACTAAACTGAATTTAATTTTAGGTGGCCACCATAACAGAGTGATCAAATAGGCTGGAAAGTTATTGTATGACTTTCTGAGTAAATATCTCATGTCTGATTTGTGTGCATAAATTCCTTTGCAGGAACAGTTATTTGCAGGTACTAAAGCATATCACATTGTAAAATGAATTGGTGAATTAACCATTGATGTTTCAGCTCATATTACTGGTTTCTGTAATAGTGTTGTCAGAATAGATGAAGGATGGCTGCCAAAGAATTGATGCTTTTGAATTGTGGTGCTGGAGGAGACTCTTGAGAGTTCCCCTGGACTGTAAGGAAAACAAACCTATCCATTCTGAAGGAAATCAACCCTGAGTGCTCACTGGAAGGACAGATCCTGAAGTGAGGCTCCAATACTTTGGCCATCTCATGAGAAGAGAAGACTCCCCGGAAAAGACCCTGATGTTAGGAAAGTGTGAAGGCAAGAGGAGAAAGGGACAACAGAGGACGAGATGGTTGGGCAGCATGAATTTGACCAAACTCCGGGAGGCAGTGGAAGACAGGAGGGCCTGGCGTGCTCTGGTCCATGGGGTCATGAAGAGTCAGACACGACTTAATGACAAACAGCAACAACAAACAGAAATCTAAGTTCGAAAAAGATTTGATCCCTGTTCTGAAACTGACTTAGAGCTGGAATGGACACTATGGATCATTCTGTCAAGGAGGCACAACGAGGAACTGAACCCCCAAACTCTGGTTGCATCCTTTCTATTTGCTATACTGCATGCTATTGCTGATGGAATTCCCCAGTATTGTGCTTGTTTTCCTGAACAGTGGTCATCAGGGGGTGTGGGGAATTGTGTCATCAGTACACTGATGACACACAGCTCTACATCTCCTTTACACCAACTTCAGTGGATGCCGTCCTCTCCCTCCAGCGCTTCCTGGGGACTGGACTGGAATGTATTCGCGAAGGCTTTCACGGCCGGGAGCTAATGGTTGTTGTGGGTTTTTCGGGCTTCTTGGCCGTGTTCTGAAAGTGGTTCTTCCTAATGTTTCACCAGTCTCTGTGGCCGGCATCTTCAGAGGACAGTTTGCTGTCCTCTGAAGATGCCAGCCACAGAGACTGGCGAAACGTTAGGAAGAACCACTTTCGGAACACGGCCAAGAAGCCCGAAAAACCCACAACAACCATTGGACTGGAATGGATGCAGTCGAATGGATTGAGGCTGAACCCGGACAAGACGGAGGTCTTGAGGGTGGGTGTCCCCTCCATCAGCGGCATAGGTGACTCCCTCTCCTTTGGAGGGACGACCCTTGCCGCAAAGAGTGAGGCCCGCATCTTGGGGATACATCTGGACCTGGCGCTTACCATGGAAACCCAGGTGGCGTCTGTGGTCCGCTCCGCCTATTATCACCTATGGCAGATTGCCCAGCTGCGGCCGTATCTTGATGGGGGGGCCCTCACCACTCTAGTCCATGCGCTCGTAATCTCGAGATTAGACCATTGTATTGCACTATACATGGGGCTGCCTTTGAGATTGAGGCGGAAACTTCAGATGGTCCAGAATGCAGCAGCCAGGCTTCTCAGTGGGGTGAGAAAATATCAGCATATCTCCCCCACTCTGGCTGCATTGAAATGGTTGCCTATTCGTTTCCGCATCGACTCAAAGTGTTAATGATCACATATAAAACCCTAAATGGTTTGGGACCTCAATATTTGGAAGATCGCCTTCTCCCACCCAGATCTACCCGAGTCACCTGACATAGCCAGCGGGGATGGCTGAGGGGACTGACGCTGCGGGAGGCCCAGAAGGAGAAAACTAGAAACCGGGCCTTCTCGGCGGTCGCCCCTCGGCTGTGAAACACCCTCCCTACTGAAATCCTGCTGGCACCCTCGCTGGGTGTTTTCAAAAGCCAATTAAAAACTTGGTTATTTAAACAGGCCTTCCCCCCCAGTCAATTAAGTGATTTTTTTTCTTTTTCTTCTTTCTGAGTTTTGCCATCTTGGAAACGTGCTGGTTAGAATTAACTGTAATAATTGTACAGTATTATATATGTTTATTTTAATGTGTTTTAACCTATGTAAGCCGCCCCGAGTAGACGTAGTCTAGAGCAGTGGTTCTTAACCTTTGTTACTCAGATGCTTTTGAACTGCAACTCCCAGAAACCCCAGTCAGCAAAGCTGGTGGTGAAGGCTTCTGGGAGTTGCAGTCCAAAACTCCTGAGTAACCCAAGGTTAAGAACCAGTGGTCTAGAGGGGCAGGGTAAAAATTGAATAAATTAAATAAAATAAATAAATACTTCTTCCTAATGATTTGGCAACTAGTCTTTCCCCAGCTGTGGATCAGCTTTTAAAATAATGTATCTTTTCACTGGCACATGTACTCTGAAGCCAATGAAAGCACACCAGCAATACACAAATCTGAGTCCCCAGAAGTGGAACATGGTAATAATGATGAGAGAGAGAGAGAGAGAGAGAAGGAGGAAGAAGGGGAAAGAGGGAGGGAGAGGATCTGTGCATTTGGGCATTTCCAGATGAAAGCAAAATACAGGCTTGTATATCGGTTAATTCACAGCAGGATTCCTAGGATGCAACAGCTTTGTTGCTTTATAAGACAAGTCAGGGCTGAGACAAGGTGCGACTTCTTTGCTAGTCCCAGGCAGTCCATCCCTTCCCTGCATAGCTGGATTTATGCCGCAAAGGTAAACAAAAGTGTGGTTCTAAGGATGATAATTTATGGGCAAGCACAATTGGGCATATTGTTCATCATTTTTCAATCACAGAGCACATGTTAAAACACCAAATTTAGCTCCTTGCTTCCCGTTTTTTAGGATCTTGATCCAACATGAGGAAGCCTTAACTCTGTACATAAAATGGTTGGGTATTCTTCATATCTTTCAAATCATGGTCTGAAGCAGACCTGGGCAAAGTGCAGCTCAAGGGCCACATACAGCCCGTGAGCTGCTCCTGTCTGGCCCGTGGACAGTTTTGAACATCAAAACCATTTATAGCTTTTTGTCTAAAGTGATCAGTTGCTTATCTTTAACATACCACAAAAAACCTCTTTAGTATTTGTGAAGATTAACAAGTTTAAAATAAAAACAATCATAACATCACTGTTTCATTTTATTTTTAAGTAAAGTTGATTCGGCCCCTGAACACAGTTCAGATTTTTCATGTGGCCCTCCGATAGAAATTAATTGCCCACCCCTGGTCTGAAGGAACAGGAGACTCACAGGATTAGTGTTGGCCTGCATGAAGGAATCTATCTTCCTTATACCTTGCCAGCTGAATGACCATCAGGTCAAAATGGTAAAAGGTAAAGGTTCCCCTTGACAATTTTTGTCCAGTCATGTTTGACTCTAGGGGGCGGTGCTCATCCCCGTTTCCAAGCCACAGAGCCAGCGTTTTGGTCAGAAGACAATCTTCCGTGGTCACATGGCCAGTGCGACTTAGACACGGAACGCTGTTACCTTCCCACTGAGGTGGTCCCTATTAATCTACTCACATTTGCATGCTTTCGAACCGCTAGGTTGGCGGGAGCTGGGACAAGCGACAGGCGCTCACTCCGTCGCGTGGATTCAATCCTACAACTGCTTGGTCTTCTGACCCTGCAGCACAGGCTTCTGCGATTTAGCCCACAGTGCCACCACATCCCCACGTGGTCAAAATGAGGCTAGGCTAATTAATTCATTTTCTAAGAAAGAGGTTATTAGTCGCCACAATTAAATGATTTCACAATAGCCAACTTGTGACTAGAGCAGGGAGAGGCATCCCACCTGAACATTTGGAACTATCCCCCCCCCCAGACCACTAGTTACCCTGGGAATTTCTTATGGAGGTTCAGTACGGATATGACAGATGTCCATTTTACAACAGTGACAGCAATTAGTAAACTCGTTTTATATGCCAAAGGAATACATGTAACAGTAGCAATAACAGTTGGGCAGTTCTGATTCTATTTCAGTGCTACCTGATGAAGTGAAGAGTATACAGAAGCCATTCTATAGATTTTTTCTTTCTAGATAAGCATTTGATAATTGGTTAGATAAGACAAATTGGTATACAGAGTTTCCTGATTACGAACAAGGGCAATAATAGGCGTAAATAATGAAGCCTGGCAGATTCAGATGCTGTTAGAACAACCTTTCACAGGCATGTTTATTTTGAGTAGATTTACTGTCACAAGTAATGTATAGCTTAAGTCCAGTTGCTTAGCCAAGTAAGTCACATCTAGGGTAGGCCCACTGAAGCTATGGAGACTTGGTGAGTCAACACCTCTATAAAATCCATTGATTTAATGGGCCTACTCTAATTGCAACGTACTATGCTATGTAACAGGATTTCAGCCTATGTTTTAGTGGGGAAAACATTCCAAAAATGTTTCTCTTATCAGCAAAACAGCTGTATCAGGACAAGAAGTACTTTGGTAAAACTAGAGTTAAAAAAAAGCCAGGTTGTTTATAGAAAATAACCACTTCCATTTTTCTCATCTCTAAATTAAGACAAGTGCAGTCATTCCCACTATCAGTATTTCCTGCTGAGGCAACTTATCAGGCAAATGACAGACCCAAAATGGAGTTAGGCTGTTAAAGAAAATGCATTTACAATTTTCCTTGACTTCCTGTAAAAAAAAGGCAGCTTAATTTTACATATCTAGTGTCTATAAGCAAATAATAAAGGGAAATAGCTATACATCCTTTTCAGCTGGAAGAAGTGTCTTATTTTGCCTATGACAGAGCACTCAGCCCTTCAGAAAAGCACAGATGCTTTAAGTTACATCTTAAATTCAAATTCAAGATGGGTAAATGGTATACACTGCAAAGCACATAAAGTTTCAGCCAATTAGTAATGATTTTTCTCCACAGCAAACAACTAAGCCCCAATAAATTTGCAGAAGTCTTAATCATCCTATAATTGGGAAGTCAGACATTAAGCACTGAAGAAATTCAAAACAGCATGGATAACAATGATTTTGATAAAATCTGAGCCATGTAACTGACAGGTGGATAAAACATTGGCATTACCAAACTATAAACTGAAAGGCTCACATTCACGTTACATGAACAAATCCGGGCTCAATGCAAAATTTTCAGAGATAAAGTTGAATGTTAGAATTGTTCATAGGTGGATTGATCACATCATAATACCAGCTGCAGTAATTCTCCTGAAATGTCCAACTCCAGAACCATCAACTTAACTGACCATCAGACTGTGGTTTCTTTTCCTCCTCTTCTTTGAAATTTGACACTTCACAAAACCGATGAAATCAGTCTTGGAGAAATCTATTTTCAGCTTCCTTTGGTACGAACTCTAATTCCTTTATATCAAAGCCTTTAGTGAGGGAAGGTGCTGTGTCATCGTTCTGATGCCCAAAAATTGAAAGGATTAATTGAAAATGACTCTGTCTTTGGTGAGCCCTTGCCAGATAAGCATGCTATCTCTATCTTGCTTTTAGTCACTGGGAAGTTTAACTTGCCTTGCCTTCTTTCTTTTTCTGTCCCCATACCCTTGTATAATTGTGATAGCTAAAATCATAGGCACATAGGAAGCTGGCTTTTACTGAGTCAGATCTTTGGTCTGTCACTGTATTGTCAACACTGACTAGCAGCAGTTCTCAAGGGTTTTCAGACATCAGTTTTTCCTGGAGATCAGAGTTTGGAATCATTGGCTGAAATTCTATTGCTTAGTGTAGTAAGGATCCAACTGCACTGGAAATCTGAACCGAAGCAATTCAACTTTGCTACAATTTGATCCACAGCCTGTATTACATTTGAAATCACAATCAGTACTCACACAGTGGCTGTGGATTGATTTGGGACTTCATCATTCATCCTGGATGCAATGAGATTCACATTCCAGGACACAGCTCTCTTTTTTCCTTCCATCCTCTGGTCCTGCCTCTGCTGATCCTTCTTCCAATATAAAGGGGTAAATTACTTGAAATATTTTTTCACAAGAATATTACACAGGGATGTTTAGAAACCAAATCATTAACATTAGAAATCTAATTTTCCTGTTAAGCAACTGGAACAGAAATTTAGCAGATGCGACAAAAGTGATGACAATGTGAAGAAGATGAAGCAGGAGTGAGCTGTGTTATAATGTGTGCCTTATATGAAAGAATAAGCATAATCTTAAAACATTACAAGTTTTTTTAAACCTCGCAATTTAACCAACCTGCTTTCTGTTTACCATGAAGTTCAAACCTATCAGATTGCAATTCTTTTACTTAGCCTCCTCTCTGGTTGACATTTCCCATTCAAGCCTGGCTGAAGACTCAAATGATCAGGCCAACAGAGATGGTGCACTCTCAACAGCAGTATAAAACTGAAACCAACGTGACCCTTCTACACCAGACTAATAATGGCTGTGTGATCTGCTTTCTTCATTATTGTAAACTGCATGGAATAGAGCTGTTGTGGGCAGCTTATGACAGCAACGGATTTGTTCTCTGCTTGCTCAGTCCAACCACCCATGAGGATCATAGTGATCGGAGCTTTATACAATAGGCTAGCTGCCTTCCATAAGCAGAATGAAAGTTATTAATTGTTGTTACAGTTGGTGGGGTTTTTTGTAGTTAGACGATAAAGTCTTTGGTTTCTTTCCTAAAAGACAATGGCCAAAATCCTGTTGTTTGATGTAGTAAATCACACTAGAGTGGGCCCTTTGAATCAATGGGAATGTAATGAGTCAACTCCTCTGTAAATTCTATTGATTCAGATGGACCTATTCTAATTGTAACTATGCTAATGTAAGTGGATGAATCAATATGTAATCTTTAAACTACCTAAGATTAGTTTACTAGTGTTGTCTGTGACCCAAACCATTCAGCTCTATATGAGATGGGAGGCAAAAGCAGCCATTGGAGGGCCCAGAGTTTTGCAGACATGCACAAAATATTTTTGAGGAAAAAAACAGGATGGGGATCTCAAAACAACCCAACTTATGTGTGACCAGTGGTCATAGAATGCTAACTAACTTGTTACAAGGAAAACAGAAAAACAAGTCAGATGGGAAATGAATGAGGTCTCTGATGGGAACCACTGGACAGGAACGTTCCAGGCTATATTAAAGGTCATATTTGTCTAGCAGTTCATTTGTCGATAATAGAAGAGAAATTGTGTCCATTTCTAAGATACCTGTTGTGCTTACCTGTTGTTTCAAAGCTGCTTTGTTGTTGTTGCTGTTGTTGTTGTTTAGTCATTAAGTCATATCAAAGATGCTAGATGCATTATTTGTACAAAATTCTCTAGAGGGCCGATTTAACTTCAAGAGACAAAGAGGTATAGATTATTTACAGAGGCTCTGGAGGATTCTGGTTCTTTTGACTTTACTTTCTAAGTAGAATAATCCTTGTTCTCCTTATATTGGATCCTATGAATACAGGAGAAATGTATCATTACTTACAATTTCAACATTAATTTTTTAATAAACAATATCTTCTCCCTGAAAGTATTTTAAGACTACGACAACATTTTAGCATAGGAACCTTTAAGCTTTAACTATACTGAAACACCAAACTAACCAACCAAGTGAATATATCAAAACCTCTGGTGAATAGTAATTGGTTAAGAGGACAGACTGAACATCACTATATGCCATCCTTGTTCAGCTGTTAGGGATCCAGAAGGAACTTGTATCTGCCTTCCTTTTGCTCTCTTAGGAGACTTAGGGCACCATATAGGACCTAGATTGTAGAGCATTATGAAGGGGGCGGGGAGGCAAATCCTGTGAGGCTGATGTCCAGAGAAGCTCTCTTGTACATTTCAGCCTTTTCCCCAGTGTTTTGCCTAGTGCAAAATGAGCATTCTCTGTCCTGTAGTGTCCCACTAACGTAAGGGGAGACCCACCAGAAGTCGCTTTCACCATTTGATCTTGAGCCAGTCCTGGGTCATTATGTAACATAAATTGTGTGACAGAGGTTTGAGCTATTTGTCACCTCTTAGCCACATTTCTGTATCTGTAATATAGGGACAAAATGATCAAAGAGTTTCAGAATCATTATTTCAGTTATATTTCCAACAAAATCAAAATGTAAACTGGAATCACTATCCATTTACTGAAGATGCAATAATGTCAAGTAACAACTCTCCTAATTGAATTGGGAAGCAGTGGCTGGAATCCAGTAGTAAGTCACAGTTAGAAAAGGCCCATTGAGTTAATGAAACTTTCAAAGGTGTTAATGCAACAAATCCCCCCTGATTCAGTGGGACAACCCTAGTTGTGGCTTACTCCTGGATTTCAGCCAATATTTCCTTTGTAGATCAGCAGCCTCAGGACTCAGTTGCTTAGCATCTACAGTGATATGCACATCAGTTTATGATATTTATGCTGCAGACATTCATTACAATTTATTTTACTGGACCACTTAGTATTTATGATATCACTGCTGCTTGGAGCCAGTATTTTCGATCAGACAATACTTTAATGTTATAATCCTGCCAGCTATGTTTTCAAGTTACTGTTCTTCAGACATCACATCAAAACATTTAATGCTTATACTTAACCTCCCCACTCCCCCCCAGCTTATTATTTTTAAATGACTTAGATTTTTCCTGGTTTAACGGAGTATGAAAAATTAATGATTCATATATATGGAACTAGTTCTAGAGATTTATTTGTGTTGCACTTTTTGAAAAAGAACTTCTCACAGGCTTCACAGAATTGTCAGGAGAAACATGGCATTGTAAAATAGGACAAGAGGAGAGTGTATACCACTGTGAGAGATCAGAAAGCTGCTGATGGTGATGAGCCTGAAAACTATAAAGAGAAGGGGAAATGTGGTTCTCTCAAATTTGTTTGTGAAGATAATTATTGCTCTGCCAAGAGCAGAATTTTCAAAGAGGGCATCAGTTTATATATCTGCTTCATGCTGAGATCAAAAGATGAAAACTAAACTGAATGGGACCGATTATAAAGTCACAAAAGAAGCTCAGCTGTGAAACTCAGGGGCATATTTAGGGACAGACAGACACTGGAGCCACATGGTTTGGGGTATTTACCGCCACAAGTTGTTTACTCAACTATCCACTGAGTAATTGCCCATTGGGAAAAAAAGTACCTTATTCATTTTATTTCTTTTTCTTTCTTTCTTTTTACTTTGCCTTTATCCCTTGCAGGACACCCTCTCTATCTTATCTTCCTGTTTGCTCTCTCCCACTTTCCTCTGCCCAGAACTTGGAAGTAAATAGTTACAAGTAACATAGCTACCTGTATCCAATTTCCTTTTTTGAGTTACAAGTATATACAGTAAAATAGTTTGAAAGAGGCATAGTGTTGATTTGACATAACACTGAAGACATTTAAGGTTTATTTGGTACAGCTCTGAGTAACTACTTAATAAGTTTAAAAGACTGGAGACAACAGAAGGGGAGGGGGAGTTCACGCTCAATGAAGAACAGGTAGGAAAAGCTGATGCTGATTGGCTATAGTGGCACCCAGGACAAGAGGATGGGACACAAAGCAGGCCACAAAGCTGTGGCTTCCTCTGTGTTTTGGTATGTGCCACCACTGCTGTACCGCTTAAATCTCCTTTTCCTTTCTGTGGGAAGAGATGGTTGAGTCCACTGTCACCACGACCACCAGCAGTGGCCTCAGCAGCTTCTTTGGGTGCCAGCAGCTTATGAGCTAGCCATGAGCGGTCTCTTAGTCTTGGCTTTTCTCTTGTACTAGAAGGGGAAGAGGTTAGACTGAGAGAGAGAGAGAGGGAGAGAGTCAAAACTTGAGAGAGTGTGCACAGATAGCTTACAAGCTGCTGCAGTTGGCAATTATCACCTTCTTCTTTTATGGTAGTATCTTTCCTCTCTTCTAAGCCTTAGTTCAGTTGTTGAACAAATTAGTTATTTTTTTAAAAAAAAATCAGAGCACTGAAAACCAAAGAAGGGGTGTTCCAGCTGTGCATTGCTCTACCACATCCCTGTGAAAATGTCACTGTAAATCTCATCCTAGGGTAAACACTCCTCTCGCTTCTACTTTGACTGAATACTGGAGATCACACCTGTCAGAAACCAAAAAGAAACATTGCACTCCCTTTTGTTTTAGAAAATTTAAAGCCCTTGCTGGTGGTCCAAAAAAAGTGAAAATACATATGGGAAATGGATGTCCTGGTTCGTGATTAGATGTACTGTACTTCATGCAGTCACTGCAAATAGTTCCAACTTAATTGTCCCGCTACCAGGACAAAATGGGAGATAAAACATGATGTGTACAACCTTCTGGCCTCTGGAATTCTGAGGATGAGACTGTAAGAGGGATGCCTCTGCCATCATAAGTGGACCATACACTTTGGCTCTGCACCTCCTGAAATGCTACCAGGAGACCTGGTGGTAGGGCAACCCAAGGACACAGGCAGTAGGATGGAATACTTGGGCAGGAATGAATATGAGGAGGAACAGCTGCCCTGGAGAGAGAGCGCAAGTAGGACTCCATGACTAGTTGGGAGGATAAGAGGAGGAAGGAGAGGAGGGAGAAGAGAAGTGTTCAGAGACATGTTCAAAGAGCAGCCTCCAGTTTTCTGTGCTCTTGGGGAGAGTTGGCTGCTCCTCCTCAAGGATCTATGGACCAGGAAGGAAGTCAGCTTTGTGAGGGCACAGTGGTGGCGTACCCATGTTTCCCATGCTGGGCCACTTACAATGAGTTCCTAGAAAAAACTGTATCCAGGGAAACTGACTCTGACCTGGAAGAGATACGGGAGGTGCCACAATCAGCACCAGTGCCTTGTTCAGCCAGCACAGGAACGGGAAGAGCAGCACTGTCAAGGAGATGCATCCTGGCCAGAAATAACTGACCTGCATTGAGGGGTGTTAGGTCTCTGGGGCTAGTGCCAACAACTCAACCCTAACCATGAATATTGGACAGCGGGGGTATAGGACCAGAAACTGAACCATCACCAGGACAGACAGACAGACAGTGAAGATGAGGGAGCTCTGGGTGGCTCTCACCCTCAAAGACCTTTGAGGCAGAATGGGTTGGAGATGCCTGAGTCAGGGTTATACTCAGTTCCACACCCTAATAAAGTTCTCTTGGAAACTCCTTGAGCCTGCTGAGTCCATGGAATCCATGGCAGAAAAATCATTCACAGTCTCCCACCCCTTTGGTGGGTGATGGGGTATAGAGGCCTCATGTTGCACAACAAATATGGGGAAAACAAAATCATTCTAAAAACTGAGTACTCATTAGAACCTTACTGAAACAAATAAATAAACAAATGTCAAATTATTTCATGTTCTTTACTATCATCTCTTCATTTTTTTATTTTCAGTGAATCTCACATCCATTGCATCATGGCTTCAGTCTTGCTTTGACACTACGTAATATTTTGTGTGTGTGCATTATGATTTCTCCACTAAGAGATTTTAAATTTATTAACCTTAAATTTATTTTAAAATACTCATTCCTTATATTTACAGTATGTATGTAGTTTTATTGCACAGTTGTGTGTGTGTGTGTGTGTGTGTGTGTGTGTGTGTGTGTGTGTGTGTGTGTGTGTGTGTGTGTGTGTGTGTGTTTGGCAAAAATATAAAATCTTCAAGCTTCCTGCAATTATCCACCTGGAGACAATTATAGTAGTATCTGATCATTATGCTTCACTTTGATACAGTACTTGCAGTTTCTATACAAGATTTATTGTGTCAACAATATTTATTATACAAAGTAGTAAGACTGATGGTCTTGATTCTCACATTTCCCAGTTCAATTTCCTACTTCACTACCATATACTTCCGTGTCCAATAAACAATTAGTAAGTAATTGACTGATGAGAATGTATTGCTACAAAATGCTTACCAACTGACTTGAATGGCAGCAAAAGGAAGGGAAAAATCTTTATTTCAGGACAAATTCAGTATAAATGAAATTTTTGATTTACTGTTTCTTTAATACAGTATATTACATGAAACTAGTAATGAAAAATAGGACATTTGTTCTTCTAAGTGCAAACTTCTGCATGTGCTCTATTAAGTTCCACTATATTAAGTAGGATTTAATTTCTGTTAATATGCAATGTTTGCAGCCTTAGAAGAAATTGCATTTTAATTGGGTAAAGTATTCACTGGAATTCACATTACTTTGAAAACCTCTAGCTGTTGCTTCACTGATAATCAATTTTAAATCTGATAATAAAAGATACTCAATTCATAGAGCCATTCAGAAATTTCATATGATTCATATGATCTTATTTGATTAACTATTGATTAATTGTTTCATACATTCTATAAATGCAAAGAAGTTGAGGACAGGACCACTAGGTGCAATCCTGTTCCCTCTTCAAATTCTTAATGCAAGTATTGAATGAATAGGCAGTGGCTTTTATACTAGTAGGTCACATACTCCCCAGGGGGTCCTAGGTACCTCCTTTGCATTTGAACACCCTAAAACTAGCCACTGCTCCTTAGTACCATTAAAGGTGGTGTTGACCTCAAACAACCACCTTCAAAAACCTCAGCAGAATATTTTAGGGTTGCCCCTTCTATTCTGCCCAAGCCATAGCCTCCCCTATCGAAGCTAGTGTCTTTTATTATTCAGGTCTTTAGTGAAAGGATTTTTCTGTTTTAGTTAATCACTTAACAGTATTCCTTCTTGTAACATGTAGCTTTGTGTGCTGTGGGTGTATTGTTGTCTGTTCATCATTTGTTTAATTTCTTATTTTTATTGGGGGATCCTAGATATTTAATATGAAGCAAAACATAGGTTCTAAGGTATGAATCATAAAGGTAAAAAAAGTAAAATATAAAAGAACTCCTGTTAACTGAAGTTCAAAATAAATTCTTCACAGATTCCTAACCTTCTGACATGTATACACTGGGCTCTCAAGACAGACTTTTTTAAAATAAACAACAGCACATATTACTTCTCCTAACTGACTCTAAAACAGACCCTTTTCCCTCCCCTATTTTCAACTTTATTCTAAAAACTGCTCACACAGACTAAACTCCTTTTTCCAGTCACGTCAGCCAAACAAAATTCAAACACACAGCTGCCAATCATGCTGGCACTCTGCCCTTACATATCCATTATGCAGGTATACAGGGCTATTCCCATACAAACTTTGTATTGTTTTTTATAAGTGCATATATACATAGTATAGAAAGGGTGGAATCACGAAAGGAACCATCTTCCACTATACTTATATCTAAAGAATAAAAAAACCAAATACTTTCTCTTTGAAGATAACAAAGTGATTCGCAAGATGATCCATAAATAATTACAGTATTCCCATCTTAATACTATAACTAAAATTACACAAAGTAGTGTTTGAGATAGAAGCAAAACTTTCATATGGGGTGTGTGTTATTATGAATTTTTCATATTTCCAAAATAAAGTAAGAAATAGAAATAATTTTGAATTGATTTAAATTATACATTTAGAGCGGAAGCTACTTTTCGTATACGTTAAAAATTTGAGAAGTCAATGATATAATGAAACTCAGAATGTTTCTCAAGAATTCTGAGGTTTTAGTGAAGAGCAATAGAACTGAGACACTGGATTCTCAGTGTGTTGTAGTGGGTAGAGGGATGGACTAAGACTCTGGAGAGCAGGGTTCAAATCCCCACTTGACCATGGAAACTCACTGGGAGAGTGAAACTGCAAAACCATTCCTTAAATATGTCACTTGCCTTAAAAGCCCATTTAGGGTTGCTATAAATCGGTTCCAACTTGATGGCACAGAACACACGCAACATTCAATTGCTTGAATGTTAGTAGGAAGGACAAACAAAAGAAAATACTTATTGCTCCAGCAGAGACAGAGAAAAAACATGCTCTGAACGTTTATTATAATGCACTGAGAGCAATTTTTTTGATGTTTTATTAAAAATATTTTATAAACTACCAACATAATAGATTCTTGAAAGATACAAGAACAATAGTAAACAACAATAGCTGACAATAGTGAAGAGGTCAGCCAACTAGGTGTTTTTGTCAGATTGTATCTTTAGACTCCTCAAAACCTTCTGAGTTAATTGCACCACTTGGAAAGATTATTGTTGCTTATTTGCTAAATTCTTGGCATTCATTTTGCACTAAAGCAAATTACATAGCACAAAGCTTCTTAAAGAAAGGCAAAAAAGAGGAGTCACCGTGGTCATCTAACCACTTCTGCTTTTTAGAACATTTTGCCAAAAAGGATGTCTTCAGAGAAAGCTCTAAAAGCATTACACATAATGACTGCAATCTAATTTTTGTTGTTTCATAAGATAGATATTCATTTATTTATATGTAGCACAAAGGAAATAATCACATAGTAAGTGAAACGAACTTTAGACACTTAAGTATGCTTACTTGCAGAAGTGAAAGCTCTCTTTTTAAAATGCCGCAATTAACACATAATTTTTTAAAAAATACAATGAAGACATATTTTGAATTTTCTAGAAAATGTGTTTATGTATACAGTCTATAATGTGTAGCCCAATAGAACCAGATAATATGTACAAAACTTCAGTGCAGCAGTTCCCATCACTGCATGGGGTGCAGCTGATTCCATAAGTGCGTACCAAAGGGCATGATAGTGTATAGCTCGGATGGTCAACCTGCAGCAGAGGCACAAATAGTAGCACAGTTACTGTGGTTTTGCAGTACAGTATATTTCAAGTACTGTAAATAGGAGGCCCTATTATCCTTTTATGAGTCTCCTCCCTGCCAATACAGGGGCTGCAAGGCTTGGATTTACTATCCACTGGCATGATAGGGAGCTGTGCAGCAGAGCATAAAAGTGGGTTTCAGAGCCTGATTGGTGAGACAGCTGAGAAGTTGTCCAGCTAGGTTATTTCAATTGGTGATTTATAGATTATCCTTGGAGCATCAAATTCCCTGGTCTTGTAAAACGAATTTCTCCACCAAGATGTGTCAGCTCTTCCTCACCTTGCAGCAGCTGCTGCTGTCTTCTTCTGCATCCACGACCGAAGGGTCTACACGGGCCTGCAATGACCTCACCTCATCATCTATGGATGTCCCTTCTGGGTCAGACTGTAGTTGGTGAGACAATATGCTGGAATCAAACATTTATTCCTCTTCTATGCTTAGTTCAGAGCTTTAAATTTTCCTATTTTGACTACAGCTTCCAGAATCCACTAAACAGCATGGTTATCATGCTAGCTAGGGGATTCTAGCAGTTGCCATTTAAAAGTACAGGTTGAAAAGTAACAGTATTCTATCAGTTTTGTAATTTCTGCAAGGACTCTACACCCCACCCTTTCTGTGTGTATTTCAGAGTTGAGCCCATTTTCTCCCTTCTGCCAAACAAATGTTGGGGAATATGTGATTTCTAGCCCTTACCTGCTTTTCCTTCCCTTTTCTTAAACCAAGGTGGCCAAACTATGTCTCAAGAGCTCGCTATGGTTCTTTCACTGATCAACTCTTGAGACAGGGAAGATGTCCACATTTTCTGCATCTTCTGGCATTTCCCCCAAAGCATTGGCAAAACAGCCAGTCTGCAGTGTCTTAGGCTGAAGCTGCTGCTGAGCACAACATTGCTGAGACAGGAGAGATACTGTATTGACATGTTAGCCTAGGAATTCTATGAGCAGTCATTTTTTAAAACTATTTTTTCCATGCTCATTAATCCATGCCAATTTAAGAAAAGACAGTAAAACTGGCTGATTCATACTGACCTAAAGAAGAAAGAAGAATAGAAACATCTTAAATTTAGGAGTCACAATGCCAAGTCAGAAGGCAAGTTTTCTACATTTGTAGTAGACAGAAAAAAATCAGTAGAACTTCATCAGCATTTTCTTTCAGTGAGTGTTAATGTGAAGATACAAGTGAAGAGGACTATGAATGACTTGCAAACAAACACTTTTTTTGCATGAGGTGTAGGGAAGGAAGGATATGTATGCCTTCAGTTCAATGCATTATCAAGCCTGTGGCATATTGCAGAACCGGCGTTTCTGGGCTTCTTGATATAAAGAGGAAATCAAGTGCTGTTGAAGAAAATGTGTGCTTGTGTGGGCAAGGAGGAAGAGGCTGTTTGCTAGAGGGAGAGGGAGCGAGGCATTATGATGGATAACAATATGTCTCAGAAGAACATGTCACTCACTCAGAACAGTGCCAGGAAGGCCATCATAACTTAGCAGGACAGAGTACGTATATCTAAGAAATAAATGCCACGAGGGAACACAACAAATAAAAGTTATCTTCCAGTGTCTTTTGTTACATTCAGTCACATTTTGTTAATATGTATTGTCCTTATGGTCAGATAATTTACTATAAGCTTCATCAGAGATAAGTACTTGAAATAGTGAATTGATTAGCAACAATATTTTACCTGTGTTCAAATGAATCTTTAGTTGCTGATTTTTAACACCAAATACAGTGGCACAGTAATTGTAGCCACTGTAATAACATTTGGTCTATGGTAATAGCAAACAATAGAGCAGACAATGGGCAACATTTCTTACAGCACAATGTAGATAAAATCAGGATACGTTCTGGGCATGTAATTATAATACTACATTAGTTTTTAAAGATGTAACACCTGACATGTTTAAGAATTAGGCTTAACATGTTGCTGTAACATAATTTATAAAATTTCTGGATTTTTGTGCAATTTGGTAAAAAAAAACTCCACAGATATACAGGTCAGACAAACTATGATTTCCTGTTCCCTAGAATATAATTTGGTAGACATTAAACATTTGCTGCATAAATACCCAATGCTAACCAATTCAACAAATGCTGAAATGTTCCTTGGACATTCCTGTGAAACAGCCTCTTTATTGAAACTTAATAATTAGATATTAACTTTTTCTTTGTGCAATTTCCTTTGTAGCTAAAGAAATGATATATATTAAATAAGTGGAGAAAGCTAAAAGATTGCATCCTTGCAAAATCTGTTTCAGAGTTTAGACTAAAGGCCAATTTACTGATGTTTTGCCCTGGGCAGAGAGCCATATTTATGGAGCCATAGAGTACCTTAATTGGCAAGGCTGAAAGTAGTAAGCATTCTGTTCTCCTCACAGAAAATAAATGGGTAAAAGCTCTAGCTGACGTATCTGTCACCTACAAACTTTTATTTTGTTCTATGGTCCTTAATAGAACACACAGAAAGCTGCTGTATACCATGTCGTGCCAGTGGCCTATGTAGCCCAGTGACTGGAGATCTCCAAGATTTCAGATGTTAAATTTTTCCATCTCCATGCAGGCTGATTTGCAACCCTCCATAGCAAACTCTGTAATCATGCAGAAATATATCAATAACTTATAACAATAAGAATAGTAAGAATAATAATGACCTGAGAAGAACTTATGCTCAGTCAACTTCCAGGAGCTACAGAATGACAAGTGCATTTAAGACATAGAATATCAAATGTTTCTGCCAGAAATAAAAGGGAAAGAAAGTGGAATGCAGGGGAGACAGAAACAGTCCTGTTTGAACCTGTTTATGATATCCTTGTGTGGGATTAGAGTTTGAAGGGTATCTACCATGCCAAGAATTCTGCTTCCTCCCCACACAGCTAGAAAACAAAACAGGTTGCTAGGTTCAGGACTGGTAACATAAGCCCTTTATTGCTTTATATTGTAGTAGGAAAACATTTTGGGAAGCTATTGTAGAAAAAATGTATACTTTTTTTCTTTTCTTCCCTTCACAGTATTTTTTTGGGCCCCGCCTCACTATCTCTGTAACAAACTGTGCTTATCAGTTGAGAATTAAAACCAGATCACACCAAAAAAGAAAATGGTTTCAGCTTCCTTGAAGGGAACACATCTGATACAATTGCATTTACAATTATGTTAGTTAATAAGTTGAAATTAAACACACACACACATTTCAGCAGGGACTTATGCTCAGTGACTTCCAGAAGCTAACATTCAGTGGCTGAGAGTGTCAATAGAAAGTGAACACTTACCTATTTAAATCATATTTGTTTGTTTTTTTCATTTTGGCCTATAGAATTAATTCAATTTTATTCCCAAAACAATATGGAATACACACATTCTTACACACATACATACACATTAGGATTTGCTTAGTTTCTTCTTACCAAAACTGTGTTTTAGGATTCTTTAATAAAAGATGCTCTAGTTCTAATGTACCTAGTACTGTATTAATTGCACCTCAGGAATGCTACAATGTGTATTTTTTTTCCTTTTGTGGTATGTGGATATGGTTTCCCCGCAATTTTAATTTCTTCTCATTTTTATTAGCACATAATATGCTTATTAGTTGGTATGTACCAGATGGCTTAACGTGACCCACTGAAGAAGAGGGAAAACTTGGAATACGCTTGGAATATTAAGTTAGAGAGGCGTCAGAGCTAGCACATGTGGTCATATTGTCCACTGTTGCTAATAACAATAAGAAAAGAGTTGTGTTTAGAGCATGAAAATATTTTATTAAGATTTACCTTGTTCCCCTTGTGTACTAAAACAAATGTAATAATACTTTCAGTGGCTGTTATTTTAATTGTTCAAGGATAACAAAGTGAACAGTTAAGTCACAAATAATGGTTTGTGTTATTCAAATAGTGGAGAGGGTTTAGGCTTTTTTAACCTATTTCCCTTTTTTGTAATTTAAAAAGTAGCACATAATTAATAAAACTAGTGGTGACTGCTATGCATTACTCATTATTAACATAACACATTAATTTTACAGTTTCCACTAGGAGGGTGAAACAAATTACATTCATAAATGAATACTAACACTGTTTCCAAGCTTGTATTTTTATTCAAGTTCTAGAGTCATCTTTCCATCTCTAAAGATAGTTTTTCAGTGTTCTAGCTTGAAAATATTTCTAAATACTTGGGGATATAGCAGAACTTCGTGAACTGTAGAGTACAAGTGTGAAAGCGAGCAATCCCATTCACAGCAGATTCATAAGCAAACAGCATTCCACTGTATGTAATAATTAACAGGGATGTTGGCAAGTCTTTGGGTCCGAGTCCCAAGTCCAAGTCTGAATCTTTCGTACCAAGTCCCAAGAGCTAAGCCTGACTCCCTATTAAAAACCAGCTTCTCCCTGCCCCAGAAAAAAGCAAGGGGTGGATGGGTTCCAAGTTGTGGGTTTAATCCAAGTCATGAGTCAAGTTCATGAGTGCAACTTCAGTCCGACTTCACAGCAAGACCTGTGACTCACGTCTCCAGCCCTGATAAGTGATAAACGTAATTAGCCATGCCAGAGGTCTGTTTGATGACCCTTATGGATTTGAGCTGTCACAGCTAAGCAGTCAATGAGACAAAGCCTATGCCCCCAGAATTACTTTGAGTTCTGTGATCAAAGGAGTAGCAATATATTCTGAGATCTTTGACATAGGGTAGGACAGAAATACTCTGTCAACAACAGTGAATATATAAAATACTAGGTAAAGGTAAAGGTTCCCCTTGACAATTTGTCCAGTCGTGTCCGACTCTAGGCGGTGGTGCTCATCTCTGTTTCCAACCCATAGAGCAAGTGTTTTGTCCGCAATCCTCCATGGTCACATGGCCAGCGTGACTAAACACGGAACCCCATTTACCTTCCCACCAAGGTGGTACCTATTTATCTACTCGCATTTTTGTATTTTGCATGCTTTCGAACCGCTAGGTTGGTGGGAGCTGGGACAAGTGACGGGAGCTCATTCCATCGCATGGATTCGATCTTACGACTGCAAGTCTTCTGACCTTACAGCACAGAGGCTTCAGTGGTCTAACCCACAGTTCCACCAGGATCCATCTAGAAATTGGCTCTAATTGTTTTACAGTTGGCTTGCAAGAATCATGTAAGGTGGATTGAAAAGATAGTCATAGGCCTGCAGTGTTCAAATGAAGCATTCAGATACAGTACCTCAGTGTTTCCCACCCAAAGTGCCTGAATCCCAGTGTTTAAACACATTACTGTACTTAGAAACATCTGACTGAAAACCACAGAGGGGACAGAGAGTTGTATCTGTACCTTTATTAACCATACGTACCGTACTTTTATTAATTATATGTAATTTGTTAAATAAAGAGCCAAAAACAGAGCAAAAATGAAACACTTAACAGAAGCTGTACTAGTACACGGAAAAAGAACTACAAGGCTTGGCCTGAGTTATTTACAAATCCTATTAAAAGTCTATGGGAATTTCCAGTATCTTAAAGAATGCAAATTATTCGTAAACATGGGCAGATGAATGTAGGAACAAACTAAAGGAGTAACTATCCTAGATTTGATTCTAACAATAGATATGACTTCATGGATAAAGTGGAAGAAAGGGGGACTCTGGGAGTAGTGATCATGTTATACTGTATAGGAGTTATTTATTTCAAAGGAAGCAAAAGCATAGTGTAGCAGTATTTGTATGCTGAATTTTAGGAAAGCAATTTTTAATGAACTCAGGAGAATGATAAGTAAGATCCAGTGGAAGGAGTCCAAGGTTGGTCAGAGTGTTTTTTTCTAATGATATTCTAAAGACAGAACTACCAATAATCCCAACAAGAAAGAAATATAGAAAACAGCAAAAAAGATCAATGTGGCTTCACAAAAAGCTCAGAAAGCATTTGAAAATAAAAAGGACACATATAGTAACAGGAATTATGGCCAGGAAAAGCCACAAAGGAAAAGTACAAATAGGCAGCAAGGAATTGCAGGCATGGCATTAGAAAGACAAAAGCTGAGAATAAGCTGAAGTTAGCAGGAGACATGAAAAGAAAAGAAAAACATTCTTCAGGTACATGTGTAGCAAATACAGAGAAGAAATAACAGCTCAACTACTCAGTGGGGATGGAAACATGGTAGCAGACAAAAAAAAATAAAAGTCAGAAATGCTCAATTCTCACTTTAGTTTAGTATTTTCCCAAAAGGCGCTCTCTGACCTTCCAGGCAAATGTGAAGTACAAGTGGAGGGGATTGCAACTTGAGACTGATAAACAAATACTGAAAGAATACCTTAATACCTGGTTGTTGTGGGTTTTTCAGGCTGTTTGGCCGCGTTCTGAAGGTTTTTCTTCCTAATGTTTCGCCAGTCTCTGTGGCTGGCATCTTCAGAGGACAGCAAACTACACCAGAGCACAAAGTGCTGTTCTCAGAAGATGCCGGCCACAGAGACTGGCGAAATGTTAGGAAGAATAACCTTCAGAACACAGCCAAAGAGCCCAAAAAACCCACAACAACCATTAGATCCCGGCCGTGAAAGCCTTCGTGAATACATTAAAGATGGTGGGTTCCTTTATTGCGTTAATTCATACAGTTAAACCTTCCTCTTTTTCTACTACTTTCCACTTTTCCTGACACACAGAGCTCTCTGAAAAGTTGCATTTAGGGTTCTAATCCTATTTCCGTCACCTTTTACTTTTGCTTCTCCTCAGTCTTCAACGCTTTTAAGAGTCTCAACAGTCACCCATGGTGGCCTTTCTTTTTTTTGGCTAAAGGTAAATTCTTTTTACTTTATTCCTTGATATTTATGGTTTCATTTCTTCACTGATATTTATGGTTTCAGTCCATAGTTATTTACGTTGATGGGCAATTGAGTTTAGCAATGTAAACTAGTTCTATACCAAGCCTTTAAATTCATTATGAACATTATTTAAATTATATTTTGGCAATGGTTGCTTTATTGTTTTTCTTCAGCTTTACTATTAATTTGTGTGTGTAAAGAGATCGTGGTCTGCTTGTTTTTGTATAGAGAGCAGAACTCACTCGCTCGCTCGCTCGCTCAATTTATACCCTGTCCATCTAGACCGAAGTCTACTCTTCACCTTATGCTTCTAATTACATAATCTAATTGATGTCTATGTTGTGCTGCAGTTTGTCATGGTACAAAAAAATGAGCAATTTGTGCCTTCTTTTTTTTAAATATTGTAGTACAAAGATCTTTTGACTGAATAGCAGATGCATTGTTTGACTGATAGAAAAGACTCTGGTGGGGAAAGCCTATACAGTGCTGATGTGTCATAGCAAAGCAAAGGTAGTTCACCTGCCTGGGCCTTCAAAGTGAAAGGAAAGACAACCAGGTCAAGCCAAAGCAATATGCATCAGGAGACGTCTTGTTTTGTCTTTTGAATGTTCCTTCTCATCTATTCCCTATTTCCTTAGTAGGTATTGTATATCTGTTTCAGCAAATATACAAGATGGTATTTCATATGTTGTTGTTTAGTCATTAAGTTGTGTCTGACTCTTCGTGTAACTTCTTGGTATTAATTTTTGCCATTAACATATTATAGTATTATGACATTCTTTTAAAAGGAGGTAAATAATTAATGGGTTTTTTAAAAATATGTTTTGGTCACGATGATAGTCTTCTGAATTCATGGCACAAGTGCAGACTAGTAAAATAATGATTTTCATGCATCTGTGGACCAGAGCATGCCAGGCACTCCTATCTTCCACTGCCTCCCCGAGATGGGTCAAATTCATGTTGGTAGCTTCGATGACACAATCCAACCATCTCATTCTCTGTCGTCCCCTTCTCCTCTTGCCTTCACACTTTCCCAACATCAGGGGCTTTTCCAGGGAGTCTTCTCTTCTCATAAGATGGCATTTCATATAGAAATATACAATTGATTGTTTAAACAATGCTATTTAAATGGTCCAGACTTTGACATGAGATATGAATGAGCATATGGACTTACACAGTGGCTGGAGGCCACCAAGAGATACAGAAACCATATCCCTCATGTGATTCCTTTGCTTCTAGATAAAGGAACAGGCTTTGTTCTTGGTACAGGTCATGGGAAACCTCCAGCTTCAGAATAGGATCACACAGGCAAAAAGCTTAAAAACCACTAAGCTAGATAACAATGATTGTTGCCAAATATAGAAAGCAGTCTACAATAAAAGCTTCAGAAAATTTATTCCATTGTATGATTATATATAATCTTGTTTACATTTATGAAACTGCCATTAGACCTTGCCAAGTTTTGTACGTCAAAAACACTAAAGGGGAAGGCTGCAGAAAAAACTGAAGAAGTCATGCAAAGTTAAATACAGCATTCCGGTGTTCTGTGAAAGCCTTTCTTTGTACAACCAGAGAGGTTCAATTTTCAATGAGCACTGAATTTCAATATGTTCAGTTTCAGATGTTTTGAAAAGGAGCATGAATAATGTTGGGGCAAAGCAGTCAGCTTTTTTCCTTTCTACGATCGCATATAGAAGCTTAGGAACCCGACTCATGCCATGTCTGGCAACTAGTTCAGCTAGTCCTGTACTGTCAACTCTAACTTGCTGTGGTTCCCCAGGATTTGAGGCCAGTTTCTTCCCTAGTTGTACCTGCAAACCCTAAAGACTGAACCAGTGGCCTCATTCATTCATACATTTCTATGATGCCTATCTCTCAGAATTGGGGTCCAGGGTAGCTTACAGCAAAATTTAACACAACAACAAATTAAAATACAGCTAAGTGATAAATGCTAAAATAGATTTAAATTTAATTATATGATTAAAATACAATTAAAATTAAAACTCACTAAAATCAACAAAAATAATAGTAGCAATTTAACTAAAAACAATGAAAACCAGCACGTTGGCTGAGATCTAAGACTGGTGGTTCTTAATAGCCAAAGATCTCCCTAAATAAAAGGGTCTTCGCTGCTTCCAGAAGGAGAGCAGGGAAGGGACAAATCTAGTCTTTGTTGGTAGGAAGTTTCAAAGCCTGGGCACAGCCACCAAAGAGATCCTCTCTTGAGTCCCCACCAGGTGGGCCTCTCAAGGCGTTAGAACTGTGAGAAGGGCTGCTCCTACAGATCTTAAATTTTAGGTAAGCTTGTATGGGAGGATATGGTTTTTCAGATAACCTGGACCCAAGTCACATAGGGCTTTATAGGTTATGATCAGCACTTTAGATTGTGCGCAGAAATGGACTAGTGCCCAGAGAAGCTGTTGGAGGACGAGAGCTGTATATTCCCTATAACAGACTCTGAGCAGCAATCTGGCAGCATTGTTTTGGACTACCTGAAGTTTCCAAACACTCTATGACGGCAGCCCCAGAAAGAGCATATTGCAGTAATCTAGCTGGGTTATAACTAAAACATCGTTTACTGTAACGAAGTCAGACATATCCAGAAACGGGCATGACTGACACATCCGCTTTAACTGTGCAAATGCTCTCCTGGCCACCACTGAGACCTAAGCATCCCAGCTCAGCAATGAATCCAAGAGCACATCTAATCAGTGAACGCAGTTTTGCAGGGGGAGTGGAATTCTGCCCAGCATAGGTTGAATCCCTGTTCCCTGATCTGCCTTTCACTGACCAGGGGCTCCTTCTGCATGCGAAGCATGCAGTGTACCACTGAGCCGCTCAGCAGTACATGAAGCAGTACAAGGCCAAACTGCATGCTCTCTGTAGCTGCTATTTGCATTGGCACCAATAGGTGGTTTGCTTAAAAAAACTAAATGTCTGTTTCAGAGGAGGTTCATTCCTTAGGGCTACAGTAGAGAGGGGTGAAATTCTCCTTTCACTCTTACTCCCTGGCCTGATTATAACCACCTATACACTGATTGAAAATATATATGTACCATCTTATTTGGTTTGGCCCAACATGCCAGTTTGTCAGTTTTCACACCTTGACAAACTCTGAAAATTAATTTACTTTCCATTGCATGAACCCTCTGTACATTTGAGAAAGTTGGCATAGCACTTTTTTTTTTTTTGCTTCTGGAGTGATGAACATGAAGCCCTCCAGATGTTGCAGGACCATCCTCCCTAGCTAGCATTGAGAGACGATGACTATTGTAGTCCAACAAGAGTTGGGGGAGCCACATATGCCCCATTTCTATTTCATGGCATCAGGCTTATATGTGGAATCTAAACTTGTCAACTTTGGGAATTATTACTCTTAGATCTGAGCAGATTATTTTAACCTGTTACACGAAATCATATTTGAAAGCCAGTTAGGGGATTTCTGAAATACAGTTATATAATTCTAGTGGAATTATTTAGCAAACGTGAAGTGTGGACAAAATTAGAGATAGGCAGGAACTAATTTTTGAACTCATTTCAGGCTTAGCCTTGTGGTGCAACCAAAACTCTGCTCACGACCTGGGTTCGATCTCAGGTAGCCAGCTCAAGGTTCACTTAGTCTTCCATCCTTCTGAAGTCAGTAAATTGAGTGCCCAGCTTGCAGGGTAGGGGAGCAATGTGTAGCCTGCATAATTAAATTGTAAATGACCCAGAGAGTGCTTTAAGTGCTATGGGGCAATATATAAACAGCACACTTTTTGCTTTTTAGCTTTTGAGATGCTTTGAAACAGCCATTTTTCTCCCTCTTTCTGAGCATTGTTGAAGTTTCTAAATGACATCACAGAGAAGATCAGTCCCAGGCCCTGATTTGGATCCATGGCAGCCGTAATGGCAATCATAAATTCTGACTACGAAGGTCAGCCAACATTTGTGATTCTTCAAATTTAATACTGCGAGCATGAGCCACATTTCTGTCACAATTTGAGTGTATTTAAGGATATAGAACACTTGGACTGAATTAGAACCATTTTTCCTCATGTCATCTGTTCCATAAATTGCATATGCCTAAATTAAGAGAGTTTCATCTCACCATGATTACAGCCTTCTCCTTTTTCTTTATTAATATTGTGTGGTTCTACTTTGTAATACAAAATTAAGTTTTCTAGTGTTACTCTGGCTCAAGACAGAACCCAATAGCAATGCTTTACTGCATTGTTCCTATCTAAGCGGAAGAATGGAGAGGAAATCTTTGTGCTGGAAGCAGGGGAAAGGAGGCATTAACCTTCCTGTGCTTTGCTGAATGGAAATAGTAAAAAAAAAAGGTTTGGTAAATGGTGTTTCAGGTTGAACAGCTCCCACTGCTACCAGTCAAAAGGCATTGTGTGCTTCAATTCCCTCTTTGACAGGGTTTTTTTTTTTGTGGTAACAAAAAAGACTGAAGAAGCAATGAAAACGGGTAAGATGGGAGTTATAAATGAAAGATGACCATTTTCAGAATGGCTGTGAAAGTTTGTGGATGAGGCAGGCCAATTACATGATAAAAGCTTTGGCTGGAAGCACCCAAATGGCATCATATTAATGTAAGTGGGGAAGGAGTGGGGAACACATTGCACTGGATTTCATAGAATGCAAAGTAAACTATGTGGCTGAAAACAAATGAGATATCAATCACTTCCAGATATTTAACTGCTTATGAATACAACATAATAGCTAATCTGCACTCATGTCAGTGCTGTCTCATTCCTTTCTTCACACACACACACACACACACACACACACACACACACACACACACACACACACACACACACACACACACACACACACACACACACACACACACACGCAAAGTTGTTGTGGAATATTTCATAATTTGCACTCATGTCAGTGCTGTCTCATTCCTTTCTTCACACACACACACACACACACACACACACACACACACACACACACACACAAAGTTGTTGTGGAATATTTCATAATTTGGTAATACCCAACATACTCAAAATGATCACTTGTCCTGTGTGAGGCTGACAATTCTCTGAAAGCAACTTCTCAGAGTGTACTGTCCACCTCCTCAACAGAAGAAGTGAGGAGACAGATTTCAGTGGTGGAAGAGACCATGAGAGGACTATATATAAAAGAAAATGCACAGAAAAGACCTGAAGAGGGAGACCCGATAGAAGGCAGTATTTTGGTGGGAAGAGGGGAGGATATAAAAGAGAAGGAAGTAAGGAAGGAGGGAGAGTCAGAGAAAGTGACGGGGAAGAGACATGTTGCTGGGGAGCTGAGGAGAAGGATGATAGAGAGTAAGACTGGGTAGAGATAGTGGAGGAAGATCCTTGGATGGGAGAATGGACAGAGTTCAAGGTGCCTAGGGATTACAGCATGTGGAGAAGGTGTGGAGAAGACAGGTATACCATAAGCCATCTTATTGGGGAGAAACTGAGGAGAGGGAACAACAAAAGAAATTCAGAAATTGGCAAAAGAAGGAAGCCCAGTGGCACGAGAGCAGAACATGTACCACAAGCCCTGGGAGATCCCATGAGGAGAGTCCTTTCTGATCCAGATTATAGCCAACCCCAGGCAAGAAGGTTTGGGAGCCTCAAGTGGGGTGGATTTTTCACTCTTGTCAATGAGGTAGTAACAGAGGAAACAGGCATATCCCACAAATGGCAATATAAAGAGTTTAGTCCCACACCTCTACAGGTTGAGGGGTATTTGTTAATGTTTGAAGAAAAACGACTGGAAAGAAAGCCTCTGAAGCAAGAGGAACAAACGGTTAATTATATCATAGAATCATAGAAAAGTGAAGTTGGAAGGGACCTACAAGGCCATCAAGTCCAACCATCTCCCTGCTCAATGCATGAATACAATAAAAGGATTATCTGCCAGGTGGTTGTCTGAGTTTCTCTTGAATGCTTCCAGTATTGGAGCATTCACCAACTCCCAAGATAACGGGTTCCACAGTCGTACTGTTCGAACAGTTAGGACATTTCTCCTGGTATTCAACCGAAATCTAGCTTCCTTTAACTTGAGCCCATTGTTGCATGTCCTACACTCTGGGATGATCGAAAACAGATCTTGTCCATCCTCTGTATGACAGCCTTTCAAATATCTGAAAAGTGCTATCATATCACTCCTCAGTCTTGTTTCTCAAGGTTAAACATGCCCAATTCTTTCAGCCTTTCCTCATAAGCCTTGGTTTCCGGCCCCTGATCATCCTTGTCACCCTCCTCTGAACTTGTTCCAATTTGTTAGCGTCCTTCTTGAAGTGTGGTGTCCAGAACTGAACACAATACTCAAGGTGAGGCCTAACCAGTGCTGAATAGAGGGGAACTAGCACCTTGCAGGATTTGGAAACTATACTTCTATTAATTCAGCCTAAAATAGCATTAGCCTTTTTTGTAGCCACATCACACTGTTGGGTCATATTTAGCTTGTGATCTATGACAATTCCAAGATTCTTCTCGCTCATAGTTTCGCTGAGCCAAGTATCCTCCATCTTGTAACTGTGCAATTGGTTTCTTTTTCTGAGGTGCAGTACTTCACACTTATCCCTGTTGGATTTCATTCTGTTTCTTTCGGCCCAGTGCTCCATCTTATCAAGGTCATTTTGAATTTTGTTTCTGTCTTCTAGGGTATTAGCTATTCCAACCGATTTTGGATCATCTGTAAATCTGACAAGCATTCCCTACATTCCCTCATCCAAGTCATTCATAAAAATATTGAAGAGCACCAGGCCCAGGACTGAGCCTTGGGGTACCCCACTTGTGACCTTCTCCCAGTTAGAGAAGGACCCATTAATCATCACCCTCTGAGTACGATTCTGTAGCCAACTGTGTATCCATCTGACACTTCATCTATCCAGCCCACACCTAGTTAGCTTGCTAATCAGGATATCATGGGGCACTTTGTCAAAAGCTTTGCTGAAGTCAAGATACACTATGTCTACAGCATTCCCTCTGTCTATCAGGGAGGTTACCTGATCAAAAACTGAGATCAAATTAGTTTGGCAGGATTTGTTCTTGACAAATCCGTGTTGGCTTCTAGCTATTACTGCATTGTTTTCTAGGTGCTTGCACAATGACCGCTTTATGATTTGTTCCAGAATTTTGCCTGGGATTGATGTCAGACTGACTGGCCTGTAGTTCCCAGGTTCCTCTTTTTTGCCCTTTTTGAAGATAGGGACAACTAGCCCTCCTCCAGTCCTCTGGCACCTCCCTCGTTTCCCATGATTTCAAGAAAATAATGGATAGCAGTTCTGAGAGTTCTTCAGACAGTTCCTTCAGTACTCTCGGATGCACTTCATCCGGCCCTGGAGATCTGAATTCATTCAAGGTGGTAAGGTATTCCATGATTATTTGTTTATCAGGCTGCAGCAGCAATCCTATTCTCCCCACTTGCACTTCCAATTTCTTTGGAAGTTCATAGTCTGTCTTATGAGGAAAGACTGAACTAAAATAGGAATTGAGCACCTCTGCCTTTTCTTTGTCCTCTGTTATCACTTTTCCATCTCCATTAAGGAGCTGTGCCACCATGTCTTGTCTGTCTTTTGCTACTCACATACCCGAAGAATGCTTTTTTATTACTTTTAGTGTCCCTAGCTAACCTCAGCTCATTCTCAGCTTTTGCCCTCCTAATTCCATCCCTGCATTTCCTTTGTACTTGTCTGTACTCATCCTTGGTGCCCTGGCCTTCTTTCCGCTTCCTGTACATGTCTTTTTTGGTTTTTACGTCCTCCCTGAGCTTTCTATGAAGCAACACTGGCTTTTTTTGCCGCCTCTCGCCTTTTTTTCTTGATGGAATTGTTTTTCTTGATGGAAAACTGTAGTTGTGCCTTTAGAATTTCTGTTTTTAGAGCTCCCACCCTTCTTGGACTCCTTTTCTTGTTAGGATCTCCTGCCATGGAACCTTACTTATCCTTGTTCTGAGATTTTTTTAATTGGCTTTTTAAAAATCCAGCAGAAGTGTGTGGCTACACTCTGCTTTTGTTTCCTTTGAAATCAAGAATTCTCGCCTAGAGTTCCCCTTACTGCCACTTCCCCCACCAAGTCATCTCTGTTGGTCAGAGTCAAGGATAGAAAATCCTCTAATTTCTTTCTCCAAGAGTTTCTGCCATACTTGGCCGAATTTGCCTCCCAACATGTATCTGGATAATTGAAATCTCCCATCACCACTACATCGTGTCTCTTTGAAAATCCTGCAATTTGTTTTTCAAAAGTTTCATCCGCTTTCTCTCTTTGATTGGGCAGTTGGTAGTAGACACCAACTACCAAGGTTCCTTTTGTTTTTTGCCCCAAATAGACTGATCCAGATGCACTTAAAGTCAGGTGTGATTTCTCAGTAGCTCCTCTTGACTGTGTTGTTCGTTCCCACATGGATAAGAAGAAAGGGATATGTATCTGTAGGTTTTATGAGTGATGGCAATCCTTCCATCATATCCCTTAACTGGACCCAGTCACATCCTGTCAGTAGAAAGAGAGCCAATGAAATATGTACTCTATACCTGTGGTCCCCAACCTTTTTCAAACTGCGGGCCAGTTTAGGGGAGTGAGGGGTGGCATCTGTGCATGGGTGGGTGGGGCACTAATGAGTGCCTGTTTTAGAAATGGACTTTTAACTGAGTAAAATACACAAAACCTTTTATACTTAAAGATCGCCTCCTGAGTCTTATTTTCTAAAGTGCTAGGCTCTGGTGAGGGTGAATACCAATAACAGTTGGGTAAAGAAGGGGACTTCTGCTAATTCTAACCTTTAGGAGCTGGCCTTCCGCTGTGTATTTTACTGGAACTTAAGCAAGTTCCCAGAACTCTCAACAGTTTGGGGGGGGTGCATGCGTGGGGGGTGGGAGATCTGTCTCCGCAGCCCAGTCCTGCCAACACCACACACCTGTATTGGGCCACAGACCGAAGGTTGGGGGCCCCGGCTCTATACAGTATGACCTCTATAGCAGAGAACATACTGTGTAGAGTATAAGGATAAGTTGAGACTCCTGCCTTCCTCTTTCCCTGCAGGGAGTGCTCTTAGTGGGAGTTGCTTCACCTTTCTATGTTTCAGGGTCAGAACTGGAAAAGTTATTTTTCAAGAATGCATTTCCCAGAATCTCCTTCCCAGAATTGGCCATGTGAGCTGGAGGACTCAGTAATCCAAAATACTGAAACTGTCAAGATGTGATCAGGACCAGTTCTTCCGGAATGTTTGTGATACGCAAGCAACTGATTCAGGTTCTGAATATACACTTTAGAAAAAATAGTTAAAGAAACTTTGCCTATTAATGACACCCAACACTGCATGTGCAATCCTTTCTTTGAAAAATGAGAGGATGTGACTTGTGCTCCTCACTCTGTTCTTGTGTTGCAGGGTTTCTGAAGTACACATCCACCATGAATCCAAAAGTTCTTGGTGATTTTAATGTACAGAGACAGGTACATTGTGTTGTAGTGGCACATACTATTAATAGGAATTACACTAACATGCCATTATGCACTTTTGCCCTCCCCTCCCCTCAAAAAGGTTCTCAGTCACCATTGAGAACCAATGGGAAAGAAAGATGGGAGTTGCAGTCCAAGAGCATCTGACATGCTATGTCGCCACCACATTACAGTATATCAAACCACTAATAATGAACTTCAGTTCCATTCACTTCTCAGCAGAGCCACCTCAAAACGCAAATGATTGCATATAATTGACTGATTATGATGGTTGACCTACTGTGGAAATGGCCATTACAGTGGTATGATAAGCATAAAAAATTCAAAATTGGTATTGATGCTGCTAATGATATGAAGATATATTTGCAGCGGTTAAAATGTTCTTCAGAAGCAAATCAATTACTGGAGCCTGATGCTAAGATTCCTGAGATACACAGTACACTGTCAGCTTCTGAAAACTCTAAAAATATCTAAGTGAACCAAAGTATGCCATTTGAATATGAAACAGATTCAAGCAGATGAAAACATTGTCATAAAGTGGTACTTCTGTGAATCATATTTGCAATGCAAATTATGCAACAAGCAGATCATAATGGTCAGTAGCAATTTCCCTCAATAGTCCTTTACTTCCTCTGTTGTTGTTTTCAGGGTTCATGACACCTAGTCCATTTGGGGACATATCTAATTTTTATTGTACAGAATGTTGCCTGAATGGTTAGTTTTTCGCAAATGACACGTGCATTCCAGTCTTGAGATCCATTCTGTCTAATTTTAATGTATTTTGTAAGTTTCCTATAATTGATCATAAGATAAAGTAAAGAAAACAACCACAAGCAATAGTGCTTGTGGATCAGCTGTGAAGTAGCTAATGACTTGCGTGTATATGACTGGTTTAATTATTATCAAAAGAATAACATCACAGTCCCATCATGCTGACTTTTTCATAATTGCATTTTGTTCAGTACTGCTTGGTGTCTGAATTATGCTAGATGGGCTGTAATACTAACATGGATTTTCTACATGGGGGGGGGGGATATTCCAGCTTTCTACAATATGGTGCTTTCTAGTACCATATTGGACTTCAACTGCTTTCATCTCCAGCCATCTCCAACCATTGCACAGGAAGATGCGAGTCCCATATGACAGGGCCTTTAATCTTCTGCTCAAATAAATGCAGGCTTACTCAGATTGTCTTTTACACTCACCTTCTCCAGTTTGTTGCCCCTACAATAGTTTGTTGCAGATCCAAAATATAATAATCATGTGCTGTCAAGTCAATTCTGACTTATGGCAACTCCTTTCAGGGGCTTCTAGATAAAGAATACTCACTCAGAAGTGATTTACTATTCCCTTCTTCTGGGGGCATCCTGAGACCCTGCAGCTTGCCCAAGGCCATACAGTGAAGAACTGAACTCCCAACCGCTGGCTCCGTAGCCAGATATCTAAATCACCAACCTATCCAATCAGCTATAAAATGTATCTGATTGACCCTATGTTCTTTCCCATATTTCTTAATTTCCCGCCATTTGCAAAATTTGTGATGTTACTTTGCATTTTACGTATAATAGGTGTGGCATAGCCTAGTCAATAATGTCCCATAAATGTCTCATTTATGATGGTCAGTCTGGCCGTACATTTGATATTTCAACATTGCTTTGAGATGTTTATGTTTTTCCTTGTTTTTTGTTTGTTTGTTTGAACAATGGAAAACAGGAAGTACATGTTCCTATCATAACATGAGCCTCCTCTGTATTGATGCTTCTTGGAATCAGTCCAAGGAACGCACAACAGTTTGTTAATGTTAGCAAAGTAGCTGATAAATTGGGCACTGAAATATTCTGTGTACTTCTTGTTTCCTGTTATCCCACTGGATTCATTTACCAATCTTCTTTTATTGGAAAATAGAGGGTTAAATTGTGTATGAGAATAGTTAAAAAAGAATAGTTTGTTTTGATTATCCTCGGATGAGCTTGGAAATACTAGATGTGTAACACCTGCAACCTTTTGTGCAATTTAATTGTATGGATGAAATTGAGGGTTCCAGTGCTGAGAAAAATGTATAAGCCACAAGGTTAACATAAACAGCAAAATATAAAGGAATACTGTAAACCCATTATTGGTCTCAGCCAAAAGAACCCATTGAATCAATTTGACTTGTTAAATCAACACTTGATTAACAACTGGATTTGGTCTCAAATTTCCACATCTCTCCATCTTAGGGTGCTATCAGATAATGGCATAACAATCACACTAGATTGAACCAGAAAATGTTGCTTCCAGAGTGTGACCTTAAAATCACAGAATAATGGAGTCGGAAGGGGTCTATAAAGACATCAAATCCAAAACTCCTTCTTAATGCAGGAATCCAAATCAAAGTAGATCTGATAGATGGTTGTCCAATTTTCTCTTGAATGCCTGCAGCACTGGAGCACTCACCACCTCTTGAGGCAATAGTTTCCATTGTTGCACTGCTCTAACAGCTGGGATGTTTTTCTTTGAATTCAACTGAAACCTGGCTTCCTGTAACCTGAGTCAATTATTATATGTCCTGCACTCTAGAATGATTGTGAACAGAACCTGACCCTCCTCTGTATGACAATCTTTCCAATATTTGAAAAGTGATATCATATCTTCCCATGGTCTTCTTTTCTCAAGGGCAAACATGGCCATATCTTTCAGTCATAAGGCTTGGTCTCCAGTACCCTGATCATCCTTGTTGCCATTCTCTGAACTTTTTCCTGTTTGTCAGCATCCTTCTTAAAATGTTGTGTCCAGAACTGAACACAGTACTCAAAATGAGGACTAACCAGTGCCAAATAGAAGAGAACTAGTACTTAATGGGATTTGAAGACTATATTTCATTTAATGCACCCTAAAATAGCATTTGCCTTTTTTGCAGCTACATTGCACTGTTGGCTCATATTCAACTTTTGATCTACAACAATTCCAAGGTCCTTCTCACTCATAGGATTACTGAGACAAGTACCCCCATCTTCTAACTGTGTATTTTGTTTCTTTTCCTAGGTAAATAACTTTGCACCAATCCCTATTAAATTCCATTCTGTTGTTTTCAGTCCAGTGCTTGAACATATCAAGATATTTTTGAATGTTGTTTCTGTCTTCCAGAGTATTAGCTATTCTGTCCAATTCTGTGTCATCTATAAATCTGATAATCATTCTCAACCCCTGCAACCAAGTCATTCAAAAAATGTTGAAGAGCACCAGGCCAAGGATTACCCCACTTCTTACCTGCTCCCATACTGAGAAAGAACCATTGATAATCACTCTTTGTAACTATCTGTGTATCCACCTGATAGTTGTTCTGTTCAGCCCAAATCTAGTTAGCTTGCTAATCAGAATGTCATGGGATGCTTTGTCGAAACCTTTCCTGAAGTCAAGATGTACCGGTATTATGTCTACAGCATTCACACTGTCTACCAGGGAGGTTAATCAGTTAAAAATGAGATAAGATTCATCTGGCAGGATCTGTTCTTGACAAATGCATGTTGTCTTTTAGTTATTACTGCATTGTTTTCAAGGTGTTTGCAGAATGACCACTTTATAATCTGCTCTAAAATTTTCCTGGGAATTGATGTTGGACTGACTGATCTGTGGTTCCCTAGTTCCTCCATTTTGCCCATTTAGAAAATAGGAACATTAGCCTTCCTCCAATCATCTGGCACTTCACCCATCCTCCATGATTTCAACAAAATAATGGACAATTATTCTGAGTTCTCCAACCAGTTCCTTCAGAACTCTAAGATGCAGTTAATTGGAGCCTGGATATTTGAGTTGTTCAAAGTAATAAAGAGTTCTGACTCCTGTCCTCTGAAGATGCCGGCCACAGAGACTGGTGAAACGTTAGGAAGAAAAACCTTCAGAATGCGGCCAAACAGCCTGAGAAACCCACAACAACCAGGTATTAAGGTATTCTTTCAGTATTTGTTTATCAGTTTCAAGTTGCAATCCCCTCCACTTGTACTTCACATTTGCCTGGAAGGTCAGAGAGCGCCTTTTGGGAAAATACTAAACTAAAGTGAGAATTGAGCATTTCTGACTTTTATTTTTTTTTTTGTCTGCTACCATGTTTCCATCCCCACTGAGTAGTTGAGCTGTTATTTCTTCTCTGTATTTGCTACACATGTACCTGAAGAACGTTTTTCTTTTCTTTTCGTGTCTCCTGCTAACTTCAGCTTATTCTCAGCTTTTGTCTTTCTAATGCCATGCCTGCAATTCCTTGCTGCCTGTTTGTACTTTTCCTTTGTGGCTTTTCCTGGCCATAATTCCTGTTACTATATGTGTCCCTTTTATTTTCAAATGCTTTCTGAGCTTTTTGTGAAGCCACATTGATCTTTTTTGCAGTTTTCTATATTTCTTTCTTGTTGGGATTATTGGTAGTTCTGCCTTTAGAATATCATTAGAAAAAAACACTCTGACCAACCTTGGACTCTTTCCACTGGATCTTACTTATCATTCTCCTGAGTTCATTAAAAATTGCATTCCTAAAATTCAGCATTTACTGTATTTTATTTATTTATTTATTTTATTTATATCCCGCGTATCTGGTCTTGTCAGGACCACTCCATACAAATACTGCTACACTATGCTTTTGCTTCCTTTGAAATAAATAACTCCTATATAACATGTTCACTACTCCCAGAGTCCCCCTTTCTTCCACTTTATCCATGAAGTCATATCTATTGTTAGAATCAAATCCAGGATAGTTACTCCTTTAGTTTGTTCCTACATTTTTTGGAGGATAAAATAATCAGCCACACAAGTCAGGAATTTCATGGAAGGGCCATATATGGCAGAATTTGCCTCCCAACAGATATCAGGATAATTGAAATCTCCCATTACTACTACATTATGTCTCTTTGAAATTCTTGCAAATTGGTTTTCGAAGGTTACATCCTCATCTTCACCTCAATGTAGTGGTCAGTAGTAGACCCCAACTACCACATTCTTTTTTATTTTTCACCCCAGTTATATTAATCCATATGTTCTTGATGGGGCAACCAAGATCATCCTCCTGTATTGCTGTGTAAGAATATGCATTTTTGACATGTAGTGTAACTCCATCACCATTTCTGCTCTTTCTAAAGGCAACCCTTCTATCAGGTCCTGATCACACCAGCCTGCGACAAAAAAGAACAGCCCTGCTGCTGAAACCAAAGGTCCAATCCAAACATGGAGCAAAGTTAGGATTGTTCATGATCTGTAACATGTTGTCTGGTTATTGACAAATGGTGCAAACCAGAGTGTTCTGTTCATGCTTCAAAATACAATCTAAATAATCATCTGATCACACTTTCATACTCTGTAACAGAATGTTGACATGACATTTAAAACTGACAATATTGTGCAAAAATATATTGAGGAATCAGGTAACAGATTTCTTTAACTTACCATCATAGTTGAAATTATTACTAGGAGGTGTTATTAACTGGTTACTAAATGGTTTATGGAACAATAATCACTGACTGGCAAGATTATAATTAGATATGCAGCTAAAAAGTGACAAAATAAGAAAAGGAAATTATGTGTGTTATTGACAATGTTGCTATTGCAAATACTAAAATATTAGAATTTTCAGTTTAAAACCATCAGCTTTTTAAATCCAGCTGATTTCACAGAAAGAATTTTTTTTGTAAATAATTTCTCTTTTCCCTCATACCTAAATATGGATTTAAAATGCTAAATGCATTGCATAGAATAATCTCATCTAAAGCCCAGTTTCTTTTCTATACACTTCTAGGGATGCATCTAAAGAGGCAGTTTAACAGAGTGTTTTTACTATCAGTGGGCAGGATATCTCTGTGCACTTGAACTCGAAATGAATCAAAATGCTGACTCAGAAATCTTGTTTTCCGAGTTACGCTAACATAACTCTAAATAAATCTACACACATGGAAATCATGTCATGGAAAATGAAACCTGACTCAAACAGACCATTTTCCAGAACAGATCTAAAGATGTAAGGGGTGGGGAGGCGAAACAAAGCACCTTTTCAGCTCAGGTACATGACCTATACTGTACATAGAATTGGCTACAGGCCAAGCCATTGTAACTGGTTTACAATTTGTTTGGATTACTTGAAACTCCCTATACCAAAACTCTGGTTTTTGTAATCACAAATTCTGGTTATTTCCTAGAAGAATATTTAACAGAAAGTTATGGTTGAGCAGTACTATTGATGCTATTCAGAAGAATTTATGTGGCTTTGGTGCTTTGATCACATTGGCTCAGTCAAAAGATCAAACAGCTACTCAGAATAGGGTTTTTTAAATCTCCTGGCAGGTAAGCCTGATAAAAATACTCTCAGGCTAAATATACAGTAAAAGCATAAAAACAATTTATTGCATATTAACTGTGCAGCTTTCACAGGACTTCCCTTTCTTTCAAACTTGAAAATACTAATGTAGTTAGTAGATATTAGCAGTAGTTAACCACCTTGGTGTTCCCTAGGCGTTCTTGGACGGGAATTCCAAGAAACCCCAGCCAGCACAGCTGGTGGGGAAGGCTTCTTTAGTTGTTGTTAGGTAATGAAAGGGCATGGAAACAGCTCTTCCTTACACATCTTGCAAGGCCAGGCTTGTATCAAGAGAAGCTTCAGAGGTAGGTATTAGGTTCTGTTAACATATTCTTCATGATAGGTTCCCTAGGCACTCAGCATAAGTCCCAAGGACAAATGTGCTCCTTTTTCATTTTGGTGTAAACCAAAGGATGCTTTGGATTAAATGATGGCGATACAGGAGGAGAAAATGGGGGACAATTTCACACACATAAACATAAACTGTAACATTATATCAGATTTGTTGTTGTTTAGTCCTTAAGTCAAGTCCAACTCTTCATGACCCCATGGACCAGAGCACAGCAGGCCTTCCTGTCTTCCACTGCCTCCCGGAGTTGGGTCAAATTTATGTTGGTAGCTTTGATGACACTGTCCAACCATCTCATCCTCTGTCATCCCCTTCTCCTCTTGCATTCACACTTTCTCAACATAAGGGTCTTTTCCAGGGAATCTTCTCTTCTCATCAGATGGCCAAAGTATTGGAGGCTCGGCTTCAGGATCTGTCCTTCCAGTGAGCACTCAGGGTTGATTTCCTTCAGAACAGATAGGTTTGTTCTCCTTGCAGTCCAGGGGACTCTCAAGAGCCTCCTCCAGCACCACAATTCAAAGGCATCAATTCTTCAGTTGTCTGCTTTCTTTATGGTCCAGCTCTCACATCCATACATCACAACAGGAAAAACCATAGCTTTGACTATTTGGACTTTTGTTGGCAAGGTGATGTCTCTGCTTTTTAAGATGCTGTCAAGGTTTGTCATCACTTTCCTCCCCAGAAGCAGGCGTCTTTTAATTTCGTGGCTGCTGTCTCCATCTGCAGTGATCATGGAGCCCAAGAAAGTAAAATCTGTCACTGCCTCCATATCTTCCCCTTCTATTTGCCAGGAGGTGATGGGACCAGCGGCCATGATCTTAGTTTTTTTGATGTTGAGCTTCAGACCTTTTTTGTGCTCTCCTCTTTCACCCTCATTAAGAAGTTCTTCAATTTCTCCTCACTTTCTGCCATCAGAGTGGTATCATCTGCATATCTGAGGTTGTTAATATTTCTTCCAGCAATCTTAATTCAGGGTTGATTATATCAGATAAAGACCACTATATCTGAGAGTTGGGAGACTGTAAAAGAGAGTGGGGGGGGGGGGAAATGGAGGCAGCACCTGTCACTCCAGAGGAAAATTCTTGATCATGATGTCTGTAGTAGGAAGGGAAAGAAAACAAGTGGGATATGTGTGTGCGTTGAGGGGGCTGTTTCATATGGAGGGAAGCATTCACTTCTGGGAGCCCCAGCCTGCACTCTGCAACACAGACAACAGCTTTACCATCACACTGAGACCTAAAGAGAACATAATGGCAGAGAGTTTGGGGAAGTTGTTCCTTCCTAAAGTGGATCAATCTCCTCCCACAGCCATATTGTTTTGCACAATAGTGATTTTCCTCCTAGAAGAGGTAGTGGAATGTGGTTCTCGTGATGCTTTATGACTTGTTGCATCAATCCCCTCTAGTCTGATAGGATGGATGGACTTCATTGAGCTGTCCTATTTGGAAGTCACCATTCTGGGCTGTCCCATTAAGTTGCTGTTCTACCCAGAAAGGGTACTGGAATGCTGTTCACGTGGATGTTTTGTGTCTTGCTGCATCAGTCTTATCTAGTTATCTACGTTGTGAATTTATTTGGTTTATTCTACCTGGAAGTCGGCATTCTGGTCTGTAAGGGCACTGTTTTCAGATATTAACAGATTAATGAAAAAGTAATATTTATTGGGTTTGATGTCTAGAATGTCGTTCTGTTGTGTATCCATCACATCATGCTAATTCTGGCATCCGTTTTTGTTAACAAGTGCCAGCTCCAGCCAGTTGCACTCCATTCTGTTTTTACCTAGTTCCCAAGGGAACACTACAATATCTTTCTCAAAATATCTGAGAGGCTGTTATGTTTTCTTGGAGGAATGTGCAGCTGCAAGTGGATGGATATAATGAAATATAAAATAGTAAACAAGAGTACCGATACCGGGAAGTTGAAAAGTTACTGTTTTGATCTACTTGAAGGAAAGGGTGGATGAGACCTTCATTAGACCATTAAAAATCACAAACTTAAGCTAGCTTTCAACCCCATACATGTCTTCATTATCCAGGTCACTGCAGATCTGTGGGTGGTGGAGAAGAAACATAAACGTTCCATCAACCATGGCTAGATGTCTGTGCCAGGTTTTATTTGATTAAAAACAGGGTGGAATAAAACAGGGAAATAGTTTGCATTTTGGATCAGTTGTGACACAGTATGGTGTAAGCTGCTTCCCAGTGCTTACATGATGTACAGGAGATTGTGTCCCAGCCCAACTCTAATCTGTGCCCAAGCTGGACCTTTTTGGTCCAATTACAGTGTTACTCTTTTTGGGGACTGGGCTGGAGCAACTCCTGCAAAAACCAAAGGGTCACTTTTAGGAAAATTCCTCCTAGTAAAGTCTCCCTCTCCAATGTGATCAGTCACAAACTTTTCTTACCGTCTAATTGTCCTCTAAGTTCCAAAATCAGAGCTATAGTCTCAAGTTAGAGGTGCATGTTTCTGATTCCACCTCTGGTGATATTGATTGGAATGCCTCTCCCAGTCTTGTTAGACAAAGGGTAGGCAGCTGTTCAACATCCCTCCCCCAGATTGCTGATTTTGAAACACATTTTTTTTTATTTTGGATGGAGATACAGGCAGAAAAGTTGGGAAAAGATTTAGTTTACACACTAGGTGAGCCAATTGCAGCCAAAGTATCAGTATTATCTACTGGCTGGAGGAAGATGTTGCCTTCATTTCTTTTTTGGAGCAAGAGACACTGCTGTGAAAACACTAATGTAGTGTCTATGTTCTGGGATGATTACCTCGGGTGGCAGAAACATGTTGCAGGCTAATTGCTGCTTAAGACAAGTAGATAAGCACTGCTCCTACCTAGGGTCCGTTTATTACAGAAGGTGTTTGGTGTCTTTGTCCATGCTGCTTTTGATTGATGAAAGTACTGTATTTCTTTGAGTTATGTCAGAATGATGACAACTCCATTGGGTTCAGGAAAATTGCCTGGATAATCCACCAGAGCCAAGTTTAGATTCTAGGATGCAACATACACCAAAGAACAATGTCCTAAAAGCTATTATTTTGTATTGATTTTTCCTCCCTCTGCCTCTTTCCTGTCCTCAAGAGGGAAAAAGATATAGATAGAAACAGATCTCCTTTTTTTTTTTTACTTTTTGACGTTCATTCAGCTTAACAGCCCCACTTCAAGTTGGTGTGAAGACAATAATACGAGCATCACATATCATATATGAGGCTTATATTAGTCTCCTCTACTTTAGGATACACCACTCAAGATTTATCAAGAGAGATGTTCATAAAAGCAGCATTATCTGCTGCTTGCTCCCTAGTCAATACATTTGTGCTTTCCTAATACGTCATCCAGAGTAATGTGAATGTTAATCCACCTTAATTATATTACACTTTTAATGTCTCAAATGCTTTGTTGAAGAACTGTAAGCAGTGATAACTGGCATTGTTGTTTTTTTTCCAGATAGTAAGTGCACTGAACGCGCTTGTAACAAGACAAAGGAGAAGGGGCAAGAGAAAGTAGTGAAATAAGCAAAAAAAAATTCAGTAATTAAAGATTTCAGTTTTTGCTGTTTTAAGATATCCATACCTTAAGGTATGGATATCTTAATATCCCTATTCAATCCTTCAGGTTCTTAATATGATACTGAGCATTCACGGCAAAAAAAATTATCTAGCCTTTTAATGATTATAAAATTGTTCATCTTGTGATAAAGGAGTGTACAGCAACACCTGATTCTTATCACTTGCAGACAGAGCTCATAACCAAAAAAAGGAACAGAGTGAACTAGGAACGACCCAAAGCACACAGCAAGAATGTGTAGCTGAAGTATTCTGGAATTCCTTGTAGTTGCAGACAAGCATGTTTCTTCTCTTATGTACAAGGCTGGAGCATTTATCAAAGACAGAAAAATGGAGGACCTGCCTTCCCTCCACATCTCACGAAAGCAGAGCTTGTAATATATGTAGATGAAACCCTTTATTTAGGATTCATCCATTTCACATGACACAAGCTCTGCTGCAGATTTTAAAAGTGAACATTGGCCCAATTTTAAAACCACATCAGGGCTTCTAGCCAGCCAGTGCTGGGAGGCATTCCAGGTACTGATAGTATCAGGTCGGGGCCAGTGTCCCTTGGAACTGGCTGACTGGTGATGTTGCTTTTGCTGCTGCTGGCGGCAGCAGCTCCAGCGATTGCCTTTGCCCTGCATGGCAAGGGGTGAGGCTGTCTTAACTCTGGTACTGCCAGTATTGGTGGGAAGACTCCCAGTGCTAGCCAGTCTGTGGGCCAGGGACTGCTGTACATCCTGCTTTAATGCAATGACTCAAATTAAAGCGAACTCCAGGAGACAGTGGAAGACAAGAGGGCCTGGCGTGCTCTGGTCCATGGGGTCACGAAGAGTCGGACACGACTTAATGACTAAACAACAACAACAAAGCAGGATGTATGAAACAGTTTCATGCCAGTTTCCCTATAACCCCTGTCATCTTCTGCAGCAGATGCAGTCTAGGTACCTGAATGCTGACTGGCATCGGTTCTGGAATGGACTAAGGCTAATAGGCTAAAGCTGAACATGGATAAGAAGGAGATCCTCCTTCTGGTGATTAGGGGATTGTCTCTCCAAGTGAGGTTGACTCGGAAACTGCAGCAGGTGCAGAATGCAGCTGCCAGGCTGGTGTCAAGTGTGAGCAAGTTTGATCACATCTCCCCAGTCCTGGCCTGCCTGCATTGGCTACCTGTTTTGTTCTGGGCCAGGTTCAAGGTTTGGGTTTTTGCCTATAAAGCCTTTAGTGGTTTGGGACCGCATTATTAATCGGAGTGTCTTTCCCTAAGAACATCAGTACATGCCACCTGATCCTCGCAAGCCAGGCTCTTATGAGTTGCACACCAAAATCAATAAGGAGAAAGCAAACAGAGTTCGAATCCGCTTTGATACAAATCACATAGGTTACAGTATCTGGATTGGCCCTACATATGGCCCATCCACCACTGATTTCAGCACCGCCCACAACTACTATGAAACTTCTGACATACGTACTTTTGTAAGAATGGGACTCGACATTAAAAAAAGTTGCCCATACCTGCTTTATATATTGGCATAGCAATAAACCCTATTTATACTGTATCTTTTAATGTGGGAATGAACAGGGACTTCTGAATAAACACACCTAGACTTACACAGTGTATTTTATAGCGTTCACTAACTCTAACAGAGATATTTGGATGACTATCATAAGTCACAGCAACACTGTAGTTTGATAAACTAAGAGCTGAGTCCTGTAAGTTATTTATTGGGATTTAAAATTCAGCCTAATGTCAAATCACTCAGATGATTCACATCTCATTTGACTCAATGACAAAATTCTTGCTTATTATTATAGAAGTGTGTATATCAACATCAACTATGTTGATTATTTATTTATTTATTTATTTATTTATTTATTTATTTATTTATTTATTTATTTATTTATTTCCTTCCTTCCTTCCTTCCTCCCTCCCTCCCTCCCTCCCTCCCTCCCTCCCTCCCTCTCTCTTGTAAACCACCAATCTGGCTTCCAAGGCCACTCTGGGTGATTCACAACAAAAGAAATAACAATAACACATTAAATAATAACCCCAAAATAATAACAGTGTAGAAAATCAAATAAACATATCAGTCAATTAAATTAAGAAAGACAATATAAAAACAATTAATTAAAACAAGATGGCAGAATTTATAACTTGAGAGCTGAAGGAACCTCTGTGCTCTTTTGGTGTAATATCTTGAAATGCCTCTCTAAATAGTCATGTTTTCAGCTATCTCTTGAAGATCCCCAGTGAAAGGGCCAGGAGAGCTTGTTCTAGAGATAGGGGGCAACCACAGAGAAGGCCCAGTTCCTGGTCTTCTCTTTCCAGACCTCTCTCAGGGTCAATGACTTCAACCATCCAGCCTAGGATGATTGCGTATGTAAGGCAAATTTCACTGGATGAAGGCATTCTGCCAGGTATTGAGGTCCCAAACTATTTATGACCTTACATGTCAATGTCGTCAGCTTAAAGCTGGCACCGAAATGGACAGATACCCAATGCAAGGTGGCCAGAATGGGGGAGATATGATGTTATTTATTTGTTCCACACAGGAATCTGGCTTTCATATTCTGGACCTGTTGAAATTTCAGTAGCGGCCTTATGGGCAGCCACACATAAAGATCATTACAGTAGTCTCAAGACTACCAATGCGTGGACCAGCATGCTGCGGGACCTGGTATCATGACAGGGATGCAGCTGGGTGATTTTACTAGCTGACTATTGAAGGCATATCGTTCTTTAACAGGAGAACATTTGGAACATACTAACAATGCAATGTGTTTGATTTTTGAAGATTCATATGCTGCCTTTTAATGAAACAGATTCTCAAGATGGCTTACAAGCAATAGGCTGTTATAATACATCCCTCTGTCTCTCATTCACACTCAATATGACATGAGGCAGTTGGTGCCTCATCGTCTGGCTGAAGGATGAGGCCAGAGGGTGCTTCCCTTTGCTTCTGTGGTCCCAGAGCAACTGAGAACTAGAGCCAAGTGTTATTTCTGGCATTGAGTGGGGGAAGCGAGATTCTTACAGCTGAATGTTTGCTGGCCAAGGGCTGAGCCAGAGTGGCTTCCTTCTTCTGATGATCTCCTTCCTGGGAAGCAGGAGGAACATTATTTCCAGCGATCCCTGTTCTCCTAGCTGGTGGCAGAGGCCAGAGTGTGCCTCTGTTCAGCTCTGCAGTTCCAGGGCAATATTTAGCCAATTCCCCATCACCTACTTGCCCTTTGTATAAATTAATAGACTAACATCCGGAAGATTTATTTGTTTACTTAGCTAAGGCCAAAGGACATTTCTATAAATATATTTTACAGGCCTGAAAGATGTTTTTGGCTCCACATGTCTTAAAGAGGAAAATCTGTAGTACTGTATTGGCTATTGTAAGAATAGTATACTAGAAGGGATAACTGTTAAGAGAGTTGAATTCTTTTTTAATGGATTGTCATGACTTTGGATGTGTTTTTAGTGTTGGTTTTGTTTACAAGTCTTAGAACAGTATTTGTTTGATTCTTTTTAGTATTGGTATACTTATTGTTTTTAACTTTAAATATTGTCTTTAATGATGTCAGCTGCCTTTGTATTTTAATGTTTTAAGCCTCCTTGGGTCCTTTATAAGGCAAAAGGCAAGGTAAAAGTATTTTAAATAAACAAATAGGCTAAGATTAGCCTGGCAGTTTCCTTGCTGTTATGGTTATTAGCTTCATGTTGGGAGTCATCACTAGGGGGACGATTTCTATGACGTCAGATTTTTCAGCAACCTATGTTTGAGTTTATGGATGGGTTCGAACATGTTTATAAAGGCCAAATTACTCATAAGCATTTTTGAACTTGTTTATGGCTTCAGTGGTTGGACAGTGTTATCGAAGCAACCAACATGAATTTGACCCAACTCCGGGAGTCAGTGGAAGACAGGAGGGCCTGGCGTGCTCTGGTCCATAGGGTCATGAAGAGTCGGACATGACTAAATGACAACGGCTTCAAATGTAGGTTGCAGAGAAAAGGTGACATGTCATAGAAATCTTCCCACTAGTCACCACACTAGGTGAACACTACACAAAGCTTGCTTCACACTCTCACCAATGTGTTTATGCCAAAGTGAGAACAGTAAAAGCAAGGCAGGTCTATTATTTTGGAAGTCCATAATGGAATTAGTAGATGCTGGGTGAATAGGTCACTGCTCCACTTTCGGCTCAGTGTTTAAGTAGGTCATGAGCAACCTGGGTTCAACTCCACAGTTTGCTATGGAGTGGGGGATGGCAGTGGCATACCACTCCTTCAACACTTCACATACCTCGAAAACTGTCAAGTCAGAAGCGACTTGGCACATGACAATACTAAATACGGAACTCTGCTTTCTGCTTATAGGACTCCAAACATGGGACCTTCCGTTAGTGTTCCTCCCACCTTGAAGGTTGAGGAGGCTTTGTCTGAGCGAAGGCGGCTTACAATAGCCTCGCAATATAGCCTGTTCACTTAGGCTGGAGGTGGTGCTGAGACGGAAGGAATGGCGGACAACCCTGCAGTGTAGCTATGGGTTATTATCTTGGTGACCTGAGAAGCGAGTTAGGGTTATGAAACGTTCTTTTCTGCTGAAGCCTGTTGCCGCGATTAATCCTTCCCCACATGTTTTATCGCCCATAGGTGACATGAGAGGGGGCTCTCTTCGATGGAAGAAGTGGGCCAACAGCTCTCTGATCGATAACCAGCCATTATTAAGCTACGGCCATTACAGAGGCAACATTAATAATCACCCTCTTCCTCAAGCTTCGCTTCTGCGAGCAGCTTTGTACCTAATCAACATTTCCTTCCAAAAAAAGGGGTGGTGGTGAAATACTAATTGATCCTTATTGATGATAAGCACTGCATCATATTATTGCAACGAACGTTTCGCCTATGCCCACACTGGTCACTTTTTATGACTGGCCTTCCACCCAGCGCCCAGCCTTCTTAATCTGTATCCTGCCAATTTCACCCGAAAACCGGGGGCACCACATGCCACTGAGTTGAGGGGAAAGACAGTACGTATCAAACATGCTCGATTCATGAGTCTATGGTCTTCATTTCCAACGCTGATTAAAAAAAAAAAACATCCCCGTGGGGCTTCCGCGCTTCCCATTGGCTAGCATCCGCCTATTGCCCGCCTCCTTCTTCCGGCTGCGGCCCGTTTGCATTGGCCGGAAGGATCCAGCCCCGCTCCGTGATTGGCAGGATGTTTCCGAGGGAAAGGCCGGGTGGAGCTCACCGGTGTTTGCGGCGGAGGCGGCGCCGGTTTCCGGGTTCGTAGTAAAGAAGCGGAGGTGGGGGGGTGCTTGCATGTAAATACCGGACAATGGGGTAAGTGGGGAGCGGCGGAGGGGCTTTATGTCTGGAGGGGGCGGCGGTATGGTACGCGCCGTGAGGGCGGAGGAGGGCAGGACGAGTAGGGGGGGGTCTCCAGGCCTCACCTGTCAGAGGAAGTCTTGCTTAGAGTAAGAGGGTGGTTCCTCCGAAACGGGCGGCCGGGGCTCTCTTGTTGCCTGAGCAGAAGAGGGAAGGAGGGAGGGGCCACTGGTTCTCTTGTGCTGCCTTACGTTTAAAAGTGACCCTATCCATTGTTCAATAGCCATTTTAAAAAAAGCGACTTGGAAAGGGTTAACATCCATTCCTAGGGCTGTGTGAAAACAGCCTGGCAGGTGGGAGGTCTCTCTTTGGCTTTTTTGCTTTCAGCCCCTCCTGAATAAATAAAGGCTTTTGGGGAGATGCTACACCCTCCCCCCTCCTCAGGTGTGCACCCAAGCATCTTTAGTTGGGACTCAGAGATTCATTTTAAAAAAACCCCAAGTGACACTTCGAGAAAACGAATGGAATTCCCTCCCAGTGTCCCCTCTTCACCTCTAGGGTCTTCTTGAGCCTAGGAGTCTCTGCTGTGCCAGGACTGATGGGGAAGAAGGGCCGGTTTTGTAGTGACACAGTTATAGTGACATCTCGCACACCCACACTGGTTGGCGTCCTCCTTCTCTGTGTTCATTCTGAGCGTAGCCGAGGGGTCGGTTGGTGGGATGGATGTAGGCCTCAATGTATTGAATGGGGTGGCCTCTCTTGTAAATGGGTTTTTAGAATCATAACCAAACCGTGCAGTCCTGGTCTGCTCAATAGGATTTTCCCCTCATTGCAGCCTTTGAATGCTATAGCCTGTGACTTCATGCAGTCAGAGCATTAATACAGATTAGAATCTCTGTTTAGGACTTTAAAAAATGTTTTTCATACCCACTTTTAACTTCACTGACAACCAATAGAGCAGAGTATTCAAATTAAATATTAAAAAAGTATTTAATATGACCTATGATAATAATTGTGCACGCGGGCTGTGACATGTCAGTGTGTTATCAGTTAGCGCTGTTAAGTGTGGAGCACTATGGGTAATAAGTTTTCTATTTTCAAAGATCAGCAGTTTGTTTACAATAGAATGAATACCAGTGTATAAATGAAAGCAAAAGTATTTTTTAATAATCTTAGAACCTTTGACTCACAGTGTTGTTGCACCATGACATAGTTTCAGATGGCTACGTTAGTTTTTCTACTTCTTTATCCTGCCAGTTTAAATGCTTATAGTTAGTTATATACCTAGTAATATGTTTGAGTTGGGGTATTCTGTTTTTAGGTTACACTGTGCATAAATGGATAGGTTCATCTTCATCGTCCTTAGTCTAGTTGAAGAATACGCTGTAAGTAAAAAATGGCTTTGAATAAATCATCAAAGTGCTTTCATATCTTACAATAGTATTCCTTAAATAATACTTGGGGCACAGGGTTTTTGTCACTATAAAATAACCTGTAATTTAAGTAACCATCAGAGGCATAGACTTTAAAGAAGCAAAGTTGCTGAGCAAATGTTTTATTTTAAGGATGTTGATATTTTATAATTATTGTTGTTATCAGTGCATTAGTATCAGTTGGTAGAAACTGGTTGTAAACATTAGCTTCAATTTCTTTTGTCATGTTTAATCTGTCTGGGAATTTTTAAGCTTCAGTAACTTTGTACATATTATTGGCCGGAATCCTGTTGCACAGCACTGTGTGTGCAACAAAGATGAAATCATTAGTGGAAAATCACTATTAACTAAAGGTGATTTGGGGATGTATGGGTTGTTTATAATCCAACAAAATTGCAAACATGTCAAAATCTTCAAAGGAAGCCTTTCATTAATGGCCAACATCATAATAACAACATCATAATATGCACACTGGTACCTATATGAACGGGATTTCAGCCATTATATTTGTATGTTTTACTGCAACAGGCTATGAGAGCTAACTGCCTGGAAGTTATGTTGTATAACCTTTTTTTGCAAGTGGTGTATTGGGAGCAGGTGAAAAAAAGTGAATGCCTTGTGGCTGTGACAGATTTTTTTAATGCAAAGAATATACCTGTGGTTTTGGAACTCTTTCAGGAAAAATACACTATAATGATTTTGAAAACTAAAAAAAAAGGGGGCGGGGAAGGAAAAAGGTTCCTCTGTAGTAAGAGCTGCTGTTTTTGCTTGTTCTTCTGTTGGTATCAACAATTAAACTTCTCTAACCAAAGCAAACAATGAAAAGTTCCTGTTTGATCAGGGATCTTGTTTGATTGTTTTTAATCTAGCCAGGGTTGCCACTTCTAAAATAATCTTCCTTTTATGGGCTTTATTCCAGCCATAAACATACCAGACCAAGTGGTTAGAGAATGAAAAAAAATTGATATGTTCTTTATTACAAAGTACCAACTGATAAGGAAAACAGAGTTCAGCTTAAGCTTCTCTTGTGTTACAGCCCATCTGTCAAAATACACAACTTCCCTCCTCGTTTACAAACTAATTATAATCTTTCCAGCTCTTCTAGCCCCTCCTTTCGGGCTCTCCTGGATAGGCTCACTTCTGACATTTCCCCAGCAAAAATTGGCTAGGGTTCCATAAAAGTATTGATTAGTTTCCTTCATGTTTTCTAATCTCAGCTTTTCTAAATCCTTCAATAATAAGATAGTCTCATTGATATTACCATGGAAGCCCAAGACTCTCTTACCTGTGGGGGACCGGTTCCATGCTCCACAATAGATACCTGAAATGCAGATATTGGAATCCTATATATACACAAAACATAAAAGGTGAAACTGAGGCCACAAGGGGGTTGTTGTATGTTGTATATAGCAGGGGTCCCCAACCCCTGGTGCTGGTCCATGGCCTGGGCCGGACCTGGCTTCAGAGACAGGTCTCCCACCCCGCATGCATTCCCCACCCCACTCTTTCACACATGTATGTGAATGCTCCCGAGCACCCCAGCCTTCGTGCCAGTGTACTCACACACGTGTGAGCGCCCCCGATCGTTTGCGTGTGTGAGCGCCTGCATGAGCAAGTCTCTGCCCCATCGCACATGTGCGTGAGCATGGGGGTGCCCCACCTTCCCCAACTGATCCATGGTGTTAAAAAGGCTGAGGACCACTGCATTACACCACACTAGATCTGACGTACTGGTTCACAGTTCAGCATTTGTATCCAGAAGTCTGCCCTCTGAGTGAAACTAGAAATAGGATGCTAGCGTCGAAAGACAAGCCATGGCACCAAATTGTGGGGAGCAGTGAAGGAGATAAGGAGGGGTGGAGAGAAACGCTCTGTGCACATGGTTAGAGGCTAAGGTTATTGCTGTTTAGTGTCATTTGTGAGTGAGCCTAGACTGGTGGTTCCCAACCTTGGGTACCCAGGTGTTCTTGGATTAAAACCCCTAGAAGTCTTCACTCCTAGCTGTGCTGACCAGGATTTCTGGGAGTTGTAGTTCAAAAACACCTGGAAATTCATGATTGAGAATCACTGGCCTAGAGCAACCAAAACTGAGTCTATGATGTGTAGACTGGAATTGGAATTTGGAAAGTTACTTTCTTAGGGCTGCAATTGGCAGCCCAGCCTGCCTTGGAAGGTGTAGTCACTCCAAGGGATTTTGCCAGAGCTATGCTTCCTGTTGATATGTCAGAGGCTGTGGCACTAGTGATGGGTATGAAGTGCCAGTTCAGTGGTTTGTCCCAGTTTGTTTACTGCCAAAACAGGTGCTTGGCAGTTTGGCGTCCTGCCCCCTCCAGCGGGCACCCACTCAGAAGCAGTGTCCTGGATTTCCTGTTCTGCTTCCTCTGGGTCAGCCCTGGGCAAAGTGCGGCCTGAGGGCCACATACGGCCTGCGAGCCGCTCCTGTCCGGCCCGCCAGTCATCGCTCCAGTCTGGTGTTCAAGCACTTGTTCAAGCCCAAGACAGACTCACTGAACAAGTTGAACATCAAACCATTTATAGCTTGTTGTCTAAAGTTGATCAGTTGCTTATCTTTTATTTTTAAGTAAAGTTGGTTTGGCCCCCAAACACAGTTCAGATTTTTCATGTGGCCCCCTATAGAAATTAATTGCCCACCCCTGCTCTAGGTGCTGCTTCTGGTAAATGAACTGGGATGAACTACCAGTTCATGCCTATCTCTAGTCAGCTCTGGTCAGGGCAGGTAAAGGACAGGTCAGAAAAGATGAAGATTGCTCTTTCTACTTTTTTCCATTCAAAGACATAAGTTTTCTTGTTCAGATGAAAAAATTATTTGCCACATGACTTTTTCCCCATCATATTTAATTGACACCTGCTACATGAAACCTTTGAACATGTTGAGTTCTCTGCTTTTAGTTATGTATAAATGAAAGGATAAATTATAGGATAGTCAGATTTTTCAAAAAGAGGATTACCAAAATAATTGCAAAATTAGACGAACAGTTACCCAAATAGAAAATGAGATACAGATAAATAAAACGTGTTTGGTAGAGTAACTCCTTATAATACTGACCTAACAAAATTTGAACTATCTGCTTGTTATCTCTTTTGGTACTTTATGTTTGAGTTCTCATAGAAGTTAAATGGGTTAAGATGAAACAAATCCAGAATGAGATACTGCTCAATAAAGTGGAAATGTATTTAGCAGTAAACATGCTTAGGGCAGTGCTTTATATAATGTGAATCTGGACTATTTTATGTGTAATTCTTACTGTTTCCTGTCTATTTTGGAAGTCTGTGGGACAACTGTCTTTATTTTTTTATTGGTAGGAACACCATGTTATGTGGTTTGAGTTTTTTATCTGCTTATGCTTATCTCATGAGCTCTACCATCTGTATATTTCTGTTTGGTCCGTTTGGAATCTGTATAGGGGTTTTATTTAGTGAAGAGTTAACATGATGGAGTTTGGGATTTCTTTCTTTAAAACATATTCTTTTGACTGAATTGTTAAATGTAAGGCCATGGATGATGAAGGAGAGTCTTCATTTATTTCATGTGTACATAGCCTTTTTGCAATGTATGCAATGTGCTTTATGATTTAAGAACAAAAATAAAGATATAAAACAGAAGGAGCAGATGGCATCAATTCTCTCTTGGTTTTGAGTTTTCTTGATTTCTAGACTGGATGGACATGGAGAAACTTGGACTTTTTGGGTAATAGTGGGCAGATTTTAAAAGGAATGTACAATACTTTGAATGCGTAATGTTTTGAAAGCTGTTTATACCAGATCGTATTTCATACTGTTCTCCCAAACACTAAAAAGCAGAAAGTAAAGTGGATACATGTTTTTGTTGGGAATGACAGATTAAAATGTCCCAGAAGGAATATGGTAGTAGAAATACTAATATAATTAATTTTAATATTTAATAATGTAGGAGTGTGTTGCTGTCATTATTGGATCCAATATGACTAGCACTGAGAATTGTAGCAAAGTTTGAAAAATTGAGACTACATGTTTGTTCTAAGTGCAAATTTCCTCCCCCCCCCCCCCCCCCGAACTGTACTTTGGACAATGTAAAGCAGCATCAACATCTGAAAAGTAAAGGAGGCTGTTTATGATCTCTTTAAGAGCTAGCAATATCATCTTCCTTGATTGGCCTTTTTATTTTCTGTCTCCAGGTACATTTGTTGAAGGATGAAGTTTTAGAAGTTTTTTCTAGGTTTTCTCATTGAAAGCACCATGCTCCAAAATAGGAAAGTCTATGACTGTATGTTTTTAAACAGCATCTGATAACTATGGGTCATGTGCCATTTCAGTTTGGTACCTTTATGGGAACTGATGCTATTGAAATACTGTAATTCATAAATGATCTGGATGGAGGGGAGGAGCAGTCAGATAGTTGGGTTTATGGATTGAATAGTGAAATTCTAGATATGCCGATTATATAAAAAAAAGATTATTTCCAAATAGAGTAACATTTGAGATAACAAACTTGATAGATTAGAGCAGCCATTCTCAATGGGGGCCATAGCACATTTGAAAGGGGCCACATACTGGAAACAGTTCTGCATACACCACCTTGGAAGGTTCATTATGCATTTTATACAATCCTGATTTGGCCTATATTTCTTTTATATTGTGTTCATGGCTGTGGCTAAAAAAGATTGAGAATGGCTGGGTTAGAGTCCCCCTACTCTTTTGATTGGCACATGAATGAAAAAGATTACTGCACGTTTTGAAATTATAATGAGTACTGTATGTTGATTTGATATGTATTTTCAATTGTTGGTCTACACATCCATTACATATGCTGAATTTTTATATTAGATATGAATAAACAGGATCAAATGAAATCTGTCTGTATATTCCTTATACTTTGTGCAAGTACTTCTCAAAGCATAGAATGAGGTGTATATTTTTTGTGTCTATTTTTGTTTTGATACCATAACTGCAGCTAACAAGACAAATTTATTTTAAATAATACAACTATTTAACATGGCAACAAATATTTTTTTTCTATTTTAAAATGTCCTACCTCTTGGCTTATGAATCAGGTTTCTTGCCAAGATAAACTAACACTGTTTCCTCTACTGTCCCTTCTACAGCTAAACAAACAACCATTTTCTCTTATACCTAAGCTCTGTTGGTATTTTCTTGACAGAAAAAGGAAGCAAACAAAAACATGGAAATGTCAGCTTCTGTGAAGACTCTTGAAATGTATTGTATGAGAGAATAACATTTGCAATGAAGAGATTACAAAGAACAGAAAATGTAAACATAGTTCTTATGAAAAGTATGAAACTAAAATTTGAAAAATTGAAAATATCTTTTTGAAATTTAAATAATCTTGGAGCATTGGAGCATCTTAAAAGGCACATTGGTATATGGATCTATAAATAATACAATAGGATCTAAAACAGTGGTCAGGGAACAGGAGTAAAGTACCCTAAATGGGGTGAAAATGAAAATCCTGGGGGTGATGAGAATGTGACCCTAACCCCCTTCCCTCCTCCTCCTCCTCCTCTACCCAAAGGGGGTCCCCGGCTGCCCGATCGCCCCCTTCCTGCCCCCTTCTCTGGCCCAGCTGCAACCGAGCCATGGCGGCCAGCGATGGGCATCAGTCAGTGGCATATGGCAGCCAACGTGGTGACAGCGGGGCCGGCCATGGCAGAAGGTGAGGCCAGGGCGAGTGGTCAGAGCGCCCCGGCCAGGAGGAGCCTCTCCTACCAGTGCTTGGAGAGGTGGATCATGGCAGAGGGGCCAGGTGCGGCCATGACAGTGGCCTGGGCCGGGCTCAGCCTCCCAGCACCAGGACGCTGTTGCCTCCTCACACCCTGTCCCCATTCCCGGAGGAGCCCATCGGGCAGCAGCGGCGCTCGCCTGGCTGCATAGCTTCCTTTGGCGGCACTTCCATGTTGGCTGAGAGGGCCTGGCGGAGCCTCTCACCCTCCGTGCAGCAGCTGTCGAGGCGCTTGGATGGCAAGGCTCGCAGGAGCCCTGATGCCGAAGCCTGATGCGACTGCCCCAGCGAGCAGCCATGCTGGTGCCGGAGCAGGAGGCAGCATCGGGCGCCCCCGGCAGGCAAGCCACCTGCTGCTCTTTGACGGTCGCCCAGGAGCTGCCTGCCAGCAGAGAAAGAGAGCTGCCCCCCGTGTGGCCAAGGACTGAGCACGTTCCCGCCAGGTGGTGGAGGAGGTGGTGATGGTGACCCAGGTGGCAAGGCTGCAGCGGGGGCGCTCGACTGGCCGCGTGTGACCAAGACACGTGTGACTGACATCCTTTCAAATCAAGAGGGTAATGTTGGCGTACTGTATACTGTATAAATTTTTTTAGGGGGTAAAAGATTAAAAAGTTCCCTGGCCCCTGATCTAAAATGTAGCTGTTTCCTATGTTCATGAGAGCGGAGTCTAATCTCTTCAAGCCAAACTACAAGTCAGTGACTGTACTTTATGAGAACCAGAATTCTGTTAGTATGTTAGATAAGCGATTCTGGCAGACCTGGTTACAAAATAAAGGAAAGCTTCTGGTTTTCTGCTGGTCACCAGACACAAAATAAAGCAAGCCGATTTACCAGTTGCCAGGAGTTGCAAATATCCTTCTCTGACAATTAGACATTTTTAGTTTTCAGGAATTCCTTCCTCTTCTGACACGCTATCTAAAATTTATAGGTTGGCCCTCAACTTCTTCACAACTGGTGAGATTTAAAAAAAAGATTTTAATGTCTGTCCAATGGTCATTGTTGGTCTGATTTAAAGGATGTTATTGAAGATTGTCTAGATAGCTTAGAAACAGAAGAATTTCCAGTTAATTTAGGTAACAAGTCTTTCTAGTGCATATTCTGTTTTCAGCATGTGGGCAGTACAGTACTTCTAGGAATGCCACAAGATAGCACTAACCACTAAATTGTATCCTAGGTTTGGAAAGGATCTTGCAGGTAATCAAGTCTAAACGCCTGCTTAAATTCCATTTAGTTGTTGCGTCTGTCAGCTTAAATATTAGTAGACCTTTTTGAAATTTAAATAACATTGAAACTTTATCGCATTGTTAAAGGGATGGTGTCATACATATTTACAAATACTGTAATATCCTAGAAACTAAAGTGTGGTCGTTTGCAGTCTTCATCAGTTTAATATCTTTGGGCCAAACTGTATGTCACTGATAGAGATGGGGTATTTGTATACGAATATCCCCACACAGCTGGAGCTAACAAGGGGCCCACCCCTAGTGCCAGACCATCAACTCACATGTCCAGTGGTGGCAGTGACCTCACTCACCCTTCTAATCACTCCCGGAGTGCTGCTGTCTTCCTGCTTGGCTGGCCACTCAGTAGCCATGCAGGGAGACTCGTCCTCCCTCCTTTGCCTGTAGTGGCTAGCTGAGCAGGAAGAGAGTGGCACTCCAGGAGTGACTGGAAGGATGAGTGAGGTTGGTGCCACCATCAGAAGCGTCAATCGATGGTCCGGCCCTAGGGGCCAGACCCTTGTTAACTCCAGCTGTGTGGGGATATTCATATACAAATACTCCCAGCTTTAGTTACTGATCATCACTTGAAGCTGAAATCTATTAATAAGTCATCATGAATGATTCTGGCAGATGTTTGTGATTGACCAGTAATATTTTTTTTAAAAAGCCAATGTTTTTGTTGTTGTTGCTGGTCACCAAGCATAGGATAAAACAAAACTCCTCCATGGATTTGTCTTATCTCCTTTAAAAGCCATCTAGGGTAGCAGTGAGCACTACACTGTGGTAGCAAGTTATGTAAAAAGATAGTTAATTGTGTGAAGAAATACTTTTTCTCTCTTGGACCTAATACAGTGGTGCCTTGACTTACGACCATAATCAGTTCCAGAAGATGGATGTACTGTAACTCAAAATGGTTGTAATCCGAAGCACCATTTCCCATTGAAATGCATTGGAACGCAATTAATCCGTTCCAGAAGAACTACCCACAAATATAATAAAACACTGCAAGCCCCATAGGAACATGCTGGGGCTTTAAAAAAGAACAAACCAAAAAATAAACAACGGAGCAAGCCCCGAAGGCGCTGGGGCTTTTAAAAAAACACCCAAAAATAAACAACGGAGCAAGCCCCAAAGGTGCTGGGGCTTAAAAACAAAACAAAACAAAAGATAAGCAACAGAGCAAGCCCCATTGGAAGGCGCCGGGTCTGCCAAACCCCCCCACAAAAAACAAAAAATAAACAGAGCAAGCCCCGAAGGTGCTGGGGCTTAAACAACAACAACAACAACACAGAAACATAACCCCCTCAGCCCAAATCCACCCTGCAAAACCCACTCAGAACACTTTTTATAAAGCAGAAAGCAGCACCTTAGCATACCAGGCAGTCTGAAGCCTCCTCCGATGCACTCACTCTAACCATTGGGGCGAAAGAGGTGCAAAGAAGCAGCCTCTTTGCCTACCAATGGTTAGCAAATTTGAATTCCCCACCAAGAAGTCCCTGCAAGGGAAGCATGCAAGACCCATTAGAAATGGGGGAAAAACCCAAAAAGCAACCAAACCCCCCAAGACCCATCGGAAATGGGGGGAAAAACCAAAAAAGCAACCAAACCCCCCAAAACCCATCGGAAATGGGGAAAAAAACACCAAAAAACAGTCCCCCCAAGACCCATCACAGCACAGAAACATAACCCCCCCAGCCCAAAACCACGCTGCAAAAACACCCAGAACAGTTTTTAAAAAGCGGAAAGCAGCACCTTAGCTTACCAGGCAGCCTCCTCCGATCGCACTCTCTAACTGCTGGGGCAAAAAAGCTACAAAGAAGCAACCTCTTTGCCACCAACAGTTAGCAATTTGAATTTCCCACCTTTTCCCCCTGCCTTTTTGTGTTCGTAACTGGAAGCTCCGGCTGCAAGTCGAAGCAAACTTTTGAAGCCAGAGGTGGTCGTAACTCGAAATGGTTGTATGTCGGGACGTTCGTAAGTCGAGGCACCACCATATTGATTATCTCTGTGGTGTGATTCTTGAATTCTTGTATTATGAAAACATGCAAAATATTTATTTCCATGCAACTTTTTTTGCATTTGTCATTTTATAAATCCAGTGAAGTGAGTTTTAGCCCATGAAACACAACAAATCAGTTAATCTTTAAGGTCAGAGTGTTTTTAATGTGTTTTGTTGCAACAGACTGGTAAGCCTCTTTGAAGTTGTGGTCACTAATTTTAAAGCACAATATCTCTGTATTATTTAGGCTGGTGTGGAGATAACAGTGGTGCAGATGCCCTCGTCAGCAGGCCATCATTTTCCCACCCATGGCCCAAAGAGCGGATCGACCTACCACCAGATATACGTAGCAGAGGGCTTGGTTGACTCTGGAGCCTGACCTGTCAGTGGGGGCAGAGGAAGGGAGTCCCAAGCAAAGAACTCTGGGGCCCACACTGATTTCCTGCCCTGTTTGTGGCTCTGGAAATCCTGGGGGCAGGAGGCAGGCGACCTCTAGGGGAAAGGAAACCTGAGTGTATCCTTGGCAGATGGGGGATATAAAAGAGGCCATGCCACAAGACAGGAGAAACGCACCACAAGAGAGAACCTGCAAGAGGCTTGCCAAATGGAGGAGATCTAGGAGCCGCTTTCTAACTCTGACGGGGGCAGAAGGAGAAGCCCTGGAGGAAGAGGGGTGGGAAAACTCCATAGAGAGTTTCTCAGGGAACTGGGCAGAAGACAGCTAAAATATTGTATCTTATTTCTCTACTGTCTTAATAAACCCTGTTTTGTTGCAATCCTTGCACCCAGAGTTTGTAAAACACAAGATGGAAAAAAGGAACCTAGCCGAGCCAGGTGGGCCTGGTGAGGCTCACAGCTGGTTATTTCAAATGATTTCACTACTTTTTGTCTTCTAAGATATGTCGCTCTTTGTGTGGCAAATCAAAGAATACTAAACATGCCCACAACTTTGCAGATAGTTTTGTTATTCTGATCTCTGCCAGAGCTGGAATTTCAGCCCATGTACCAAAATGTTTAACTGTACTAGTTTCTGCTAATCATACCTAATTATGAGGAGAAATATTTGACGATTTAGAATGCCTTCAGTGTGTACAGTGTGCACAAAGGCGCTTTTGAGAAGCATGGCTTGTTAGGAAACATTCTTACCTTCAAGAGGAAAAACAAAATCTATAAACACAAGTGGGAAGAAAGATCTTTGTAGCCTGGGAATGGGAAAAGAACTCCAAGTGAAAGGACAGCCCCATGCAGAGAGCCTGACCATAGAGCTCTCCAAAAGGGCGGTAGTGCAAGCCCTTTTGACATGCAACTTCCTGTTTTTCTTGACAGCTGTTCAGATCTTAGAACTTGTCAGTTTTATCTGTCTTTATTTTTAAGCATCCACTGATTTTCAGTCTCCTAATCATGAACCTGATCTGATATTTTGGTTTGAAAGTGTAAACGATATTAAGTCATGTCAGGTGGCTACATGCACCACAGTCTTTAAGTTGCAAAAGCTCTCTTAAATGGCTCCTTTTTTGCTTTCATGCCAAATTCAAAATATTACTTTTAATCTGTAAGGACCTAAATTGTTTGGGGCCTCAGTACTTGTTGGAGCGTCTCTCGCTAAGATCTTCTACTGAGACTGTTCATTCACTCTACCCTGAAGGAGGCCTGGAAAATGACCAACATGAACTGGGCCTTCTTGGTGATGCCCACAATGTTGTGGAATTCATTGCCTGTTGATGTTCTCCAAGTTCCCTCCCATTTGGCCTTCAGGAACCTGCTTAAAACGAAGCTATATAAATTGGTGTTCAAGATCATCCTCCCCCTTTGAGAGTCTCCCCAATCCATTTTATGTAACTTTTTTGATTTAGTTGTCACCATCAGGAAGATTACCGTATTTTTCCATGTATAAGGCTATACTTTTGTCTAAAACCTTTAGACTAAAAATTGAGGGTAGTCTTATACATGGAAGTAAGATGAGGAGAGAAAAAATAAGTGGAGGGGGAAGAAGGGATCAAAGTGATCCTGCAGGGCTTTGATCCCTGCTTTCCCCTCCACTTGCTAAGCCTTAGCAAAAGGAAAGCAGGGTTCAAAGTGCTGCAGGATGGCTTTGATCCTTGCTTTTCCCTCTGCTTACTAAGTCCTGTGGGGCTTAGCAAGTGTAGGGGGAAAGGATCAAAGCAATCCCATGGCTGTATAAGGGACAAAGAGATCAAAACAATCATGCAGTTGTGGGATTGCTTTGATCTCTTTCCCCCTCCTTTTGCTAAGCCCCACGGGAAGCAGGGATCAAAGCGATCCTGCAGTGCTTTGATCCCTTTCCCCCTACACTTGCTAAGCCCCACTTAGATTTCTTAATTTTTGGTTAGAAAAGTGGGGGTGTCTTATACATTGGGGGTGTCTTATACACAGAAAATATGGTATATTATGCTACATGCATTTCATTTTTAAATTTTACTATTACATTTATTTGATGTTGTTTATGTGTTCAGTTTTTGTAAACTGCCCAGAGTAGTGGCTTCCCACTAGATGGGTGATATATAAATATAATAAACAAACAAAATAAATTTTAAGTAGTTATAGAATATGCCCAGAACACAGTTCTACAAAAATACACATTCTTGTCAAGTAAGCTGGCAAATGCATTCTTTTTTCTCCAGGTATTCTTCAAGTTTTCTCATATTTAAAAAGCACAGATGGAAGTGGTTTACCATTCCCTTTTTCCCAGAGCACCCTGGGGCTGTACAGCTTGCCCATGACTACACATAGGCTGGTTCTTCTTGCAGGAGACACAGTGGAGAATCAAACTCTCAACCTCTGGCTCCACAATCAGTGAACTATCCAGCCAGCATTTCATTATGTTTAGGAAATATAATATTTATTTTGTTTAGGAAAAACAACAGACTCCCAACTAACAAATTATCATTATGGTATAAACTTGTGGACCTGAAAGCTTATGTCATAATAATACATTTGTTAGTCTTTAAGGTACCACAGAACTGTATTTGTGCAACAGACTTGCATATTTCTTATGGTGTATTTTTAGGAATTGATGTAGCTTGTCACCAAATCTGAAGTATTAGACTAAAAGTGTTTTACAGACATTTATATCTGGGAATTTTTTTTAAATGGAGATTGCCAGTAATAGCTTCAATCCTAGGGAAAATAGCTTCTGTCAAGAGATGATTGCAGAAGATTAGGGATGGGCACTCCCCCTATAAATGCTGTAGACCCAATCTTGATCAGGAGCTTTACAGCTGGTATTTAAAGCAACTACACTCAAGATATGTTAAACATGATCACACAGTTATTAAAGCATGTAATTTGACCCAATCAGTAAAGTCATTTATGTTTTATGATTAGTATCTTTGTTATGCAAGGTATAAGTGATTCCACATTTTCCGTATGCTGTTGTGAGGGAATTCTTGCATAGGTATAAAACCTCTAACAGTGCGTTGCTGCTGGGTACACACATAAGCCCCACTGTGTTATTCCTGAAATCCTACATACATTTATCTGACAGTAAATGACACTGAACACTGTGGGACGTAGGTACTAAGGAAATGTAGAACTTCTTATACACCAACACAAACTGTTTTCTCCTTCAGTATTTCTAACAGAAAAGCACATCATGTACCGTATTTTTCGCACCATAAGACACACTTTTTTTCCAAAAAAGTGTACGTGTCTTATGGAGTGAAATTCCCAGATTATTTTTTCTTGTTTTCTTCGCCTAAAAAATTGGTGCGTCTTATGGAGAGGTGCGTCTTATGGAGCGAAAAATACGGTATGTTTTGTGATAGGGAACGAAATACACTGGCTTTTGTGATAGAGAATGAAATACACTGGCATTATGGCTTACAGTGACACTTTATTTATTTATTTATTTATTTTTCTTTTCAGTCATCTGGATCCTGCTGAAATATTCTAGCAATGGAGAGAAATGAGAGTATTGTTCCTAGTATCACTCAGCTGGAAAATTTCCTTACTGAACATGACTCAAATGTTGTTTGGCTCCTAGTTGGTATGTCGTGTTTGTTCTATTTAATATTTCATATGCTTTTCAGTGTTGTAAAAGATCACTTTCTGCGATCTACAATAGAGATGTTGAGTAGTAATTGTGTATTACAATGCTCTGTGTTTGTGATAGTTGTTTAGAAATGTTTTTTTAACTAAAAACAATGCACCCAAACTGAGTTTTAGCATTGTTCCCACCCTTGAATAAAAAACAAGTTATCCCTTTAATATTTAGCATAATGATAAGGAAAAGGAACAAAAATATGGAAAGGAAGTAGCCAGGATGCTGTTTTATTAAACTGCTCACACAGCGAATGTAGTGTGAGTGGTTTGATTTTTCCGGAGCTCCTGCCAAAATGTTCGGTGCCTGCTTGTACGCGTGTTTTACTGTGTAAAATGCAAATGTTTTGAACAACTTTGCCTTGTTTCAGCATGTGTAACTCAAGTAAAACCAAAAGGTTTTTGGTAACTTAAAGGCTGTCACATTTATTTCATTGTGAGTTTAGTGGACTACAATTACTATAGAATGTAATTTCAAGGTCAAAGGTTTATATACACAGAGTTCATAGTACAGAAGTGGGGGAGATGATAAAAAGAGGATGACACATTAGTAGTGGGCTTTTCAGATGACAGTGATAACTGTCAGTGATGACTAATAACCATCAAAGTGTGGATTACTTGGGCATCCTGATGTCAACAATTAAGTGACTGTGCAGAGGTGAAATTGTTTGTTTGTTTTATTCACTTTATATACCATACCTCTTGACAATGGCCACTCTGGGTGGTTCACAGCATAAACAACAATAAACCAACAAAACATAAAATCATCATAATAATTCAACTATAAAAAGGAAAAACATTAGAACAGTGTTCAAGCATTTTAAAATACATTCTAAAATAACGGAGTTATTTCAAGGAGGAGAATTAGACTGGATACTTTCAAAGTATTGAGATATATATTGGCCAAAATCCTGTAGCACAGTAAATTACACTAGAGTAGTCCCATTGAATCACTTGGGATTTGATAAGTCAGCTCCATAGGTTGCATTGATTCCATTGGGCCTGTCCTAACTGTAGCTAACTATACTAAAGTAAGCCACAGAATAGGCCCATTTGAATCAATTATACCTATGGAGACGTTGATTCGTCAAATCCCAATTGATTCAGTAGGCCTACTCTTGTGCAGTTTAATTAGCTAAGGAACAGAAGCTCAGCCTGTGTGTTCCAGAAAACCTTATTTCTCATTTAATTTCTCTGAAGTAGTTTGGGATTGATGAATATTGCCCGTTAAAGCTGTATCTCTTTCAAATTTTCCTTTGTCCTCAACAGTTACTTTGACATCTGTAGCAGCGTGTTTTGGGAGTTTAGAGTGTTTTTTTCTTCATAATGTGGTGTTTTATATCCATTGTGTGGCTTGATAGTGTTATCCAGAAAGTGTACCTGTTGTGTAGGCTTGTCTAGGTTCAGATTTAATGGTGCACTGAGAATGACTGAAGTTCTAGTTGAATTTTCAGCTCTCATCTGACATCACTGGAAGGTATCATTGTGTGTCTGAAGAAGCTGATTGTAATCCATGAAGGCTCACACTGAAATAAATCTTTACATCTTCAAAGTTAATCAATTCTTTTACTTTTACTTTTGCTCTAAATGCAAAAGTGATATCAGTCTACTACTACTGTCATTATTATTTTACACCCCTTTTAATTTACATGGCAAAAATTGGAAAATTACAGTACATGGGGACTCATCATCTGGCCTGTGGTCTCCTTGTCTTCAGCCTTGAGCTTTCACAGCTTTCACACTTTGGAAAAGAGTTCAGTTAATGATGCAGACTTTATTTAAAGTGTAAATTCTGTACCTCTGAGGGATGGTTTATGGGGAGAGGTGAAGAAAGGCTATATTATTCTGCTCTTAATACAATCAAAACACTTTCATAAGAATGAGGTTTTACTGTTCTAAAATGCATTATAATTTCTTTTGCAGCTACAATTTTATCCTGTGGCTGGATTATTTATCTGACTTATTACAATTCCCGGAACATTGGACTTATTTTAACATTAGTTCTTAACAGATTACATAAAAATGGCTACATCCACATTGGTAAGTTTTCTGGTCTTTACTGTAAAATATATCTCAGAATACAGTGGTTCTTAACCTGTTTGAAAGAAACGCCCCCTTGAGCCATTGAGGAAATTATAATCGCCCCCCTCCCCGCGGCGATGATATTTATTTATTTATTTATTTATTTATTTATGAATGAATGAATGAATGAATGAATGACACTTAAATCCAATGACCCCTGAAAACAAAATTCAATTCCAAGAAAATGAAATGCCCCCAAAAAGTAACATTTAATGATTTAGTTGCAAGCGAATTTTAAGACGCAAAAAGAAATATAAAAAGGGCATAAAAACAAACCACAATACAGGAACTAAAAATTTCAAGACAAAAACTCTGAAACTAAATTAAGATTGAAGGCAAATATATATTCATGCACACTGTAAAAAGGCTGCAGCTATCTTCGCAGGTTTGGCCTGCTCCAGTGCTCCCCTACCGCCCCCTTCTGCTCCAGCGCCCCCATGCCGCCCCTTTTTGTTCTACCGCCCCCCTGAAAAATGAAATCGCCCCCTGGGGGGCATTATCGCCCACGTTAAGAACCACTGTTCTAAAGTGTAAAGCTAACAACAGGGAGAGCACATTCTAGCCAGTTACTGTATACTGATTTCAGTAAGAGGGAGAGCGAAGGGCATGTTCAGCTGTCCCATTGGCATCTGTGCAACAGACAGAGACCCTCTTTTGGTAGAAAGGTAAGATTTAAACAAAATGAATTCTACTTTGTGACCTGAAACATACTCCACACAAAGCCAGAGAGAGAGAGAGAGAGAGAGAGAGAGAGAGGCAGGCACATGCCATGTACATGGTCATGAGAGTTCTGGTGCTCTTGTGTGTGGTTGTGATGGTGTGCTGTGATGGAATCTTGAGTTACAGTATATCTTGTGCTCTGTTGTGGTGTCATGTGGAGGCTAGTCTTCACTGTGGGAACTGCTGTTTTCCTTTTATTTTTCCTGTCACAGAAGACAGGAGAATTTCTCACATCAGAACTGGGCATCATATAAAGTTGCTCAGTCCATGGATATCTACTAAGTTTGTTTCTTCCATGTGCTGCTGAAAATACTGCTCAGAGGCAGTAACTCTGCTGGTATAACTGTGGAATACTGACAGTATGTGTTTTGTGTTAACATTATGTTTTGGGTTCTGATGATGTTGCAGGACTTCTACAAAATCCTAAGGCCACAAAGCTGGTAGACCTCAAGTGCAGAATTTCAACCTTAAATTAGCCCAATTTGTTCATGCTGGTGCAGCTGACTTATCCGAAATCTTTTAATTATAGGTTCCTTTTCATTCTCTGTCCTGTCTGGGAAAGTCATGGTCCGTGAAATCTATTACATCACAGAAGACATGTCTATCAGGTACTTGTTTACAGTTTGTCTAAAAAAATAGTAGCAGTTCTAGCAGGCTTATTCCTAACATTCAATATTGCTGTCATATAATGATGTGTTCTAGTAGAGTTTAGAACTGAGATGGATAACACAATATGGGCAACAGCTCACATTGTTTCTCACAATAGCTTATGGTGATTAGAGCTGATGGAGTTGTGTCAGCAACAACATCAGAAGATTACATCTTTCAACCATTTATACTATTAAAATAAAGACAGACAAAAATATGGTGGAACTAGACACTTCTGTACAAATATGAAAAGGTTTTTAAAAGGGAGGTTACATCTAAATTTAATTCAGTAAACACCTATATGTATATAATCCTGGTCTTAGGGCATAATGGATCAGATTTATTTATTTAATTAGGAATGTGTTAATAAGAATATCAAAACTAATTTATTAAAAACCAAGGTAACAGATAGTGTTAACAATTAGCAAAATAATTAGGAAAATGAGTAGGTAAACAAGTGGGTTTTTGCTAGTGGTTAAAATATCCAAGATTGGGAGGCTATTTAAACTCATTGGGGATACTATTATACAGGATGGCCTTTACTGCAGAAAATACCTCCTCCACACTTTGATCAAATTTGCTTCACAAGGCTATGGTACAGTTAGCAGAACCCTCCTGCAAATATGAAAAGGAGGGTGGTCTGTATAAAAGGAGGCAGTCTTCCATATGACCTGCTCCCAAGCTATAGTAGAGTCCTGCAAGATAGACATAATATATTTCCAAAAAGTATGGTATTTAATTGGCAAAAAATGGAAATCTTGCATTTCAAAAATTACATGTGCTTGATAGGACACCTCACTAGGCAGCCTGGCTTCTGCATTCTGCCTTAATTGCATTCTGAAAATTAAACCCAAGGGTATCTCCTTGTACAGTGTTTTATTGCAATCAAGTGTTGAGTTTACTGGTGCTTGAACCACTCTGTTCAAGATATCCCTGTCCAGAAATGGTTGTAGCTACCATGCCAGCTGAAGCTGATAGTTAATGCTCTGCCACTCTGACCACTTGGGCTCTTAGTGACAGTACTGCAAATGGTGATGAGTGTCAGTGAGTTAGATGGTCTATGGCAGCAGTCCCCAACCTTTTTAACCCTGCGGCCTGGTTGGGGAAGGCAGAGCACCCCCATGCTCGTGCACATGCGTGAAGGAGTGGGTGTGCTCTCGCGCAGGCATGCATGCTCTTGCACGAAGGAGTAGGGGCTTGCTTGCTTTTGCGAATGCACAAAGGTGTGGGAGGGTGGTCGTGCGGGCATGCGCTCGCTTGTGTGCATGCGCAAAGGGTGGTGCAGCGCTCAGGGGCACTCGTGCACATGCATGAAAGGGTGGGGGAGCGCTCACATGGGTGCCTGCGTATGTGCAAAGGGGCTGTGCAGAGGGGAGTCTGTGAGGGTGGGTGGGTGGCGGAGGTCTTCCTCCACAGCTCAGTCCAGCTAAGGCCTGAGGTTGGGGATCTCTCGTCTATGGTATCAAGTAAGACTCTGAAAAGGAATCACAGATATATTTTTAAAACCTAAACTTCAGTTGCTAAATTTTATGTTTTTTGAAGTGATAGTTAATTATATATAATAAGTGCATTAATAAATGTTGAAGTATTTCTAATTCTTTAAACATATTTTTAGAATCCAGGATGGATTTATTATATTTCGTTGGTGGAAGATGTACAACCCAAAGCAGAAGCAACATGGTAAGTTGCCTTGTATTTTAATCATTTTTGGTTGCTAAATTCATACTCTATTTATTATCTATGTTTGCATGAAGTTACATTATAATTATATTAACTCTGTTCTTTAAAACTGTTTCAGTTAGTTCTGAAGTCCAACGTGGTCTTCTAATTGGTTTTAAGCAAATATAATCATATGTCAAAGTAAGAAAGTAACATAAATAAAAGGAGGAGGAGAGCTCCACTGATCAGATCTGTCTGGTCTAGAGTTCTGTTTGTAACAATAGTTAGCTATTTCTGGGATCCTGGGTAATGAAGGCAGCAACCTCTCCCCCGCCCCTTCTCCTTGTTTTGAGCTTCTAGTGTCTAGAATTATTCTTCTTTTGGACTTGGAGGTTGCACATATAATCCAATATCTGTTTAGAACTTATTTGTAGAAGAAGATGCTGTTACTGTGAGTTGTCAGCTGAGAATTACATATGTATAGCATTTCTATTTAATATCGCTTGAGCCAGGCTCTGGTGTTTGATTCACCACTGTGCTTTCTAGAAGTAGCCGCCAGCCTGTGTGGTGTTTGGGCAACCTGTACCGCTCCAAAATGCCCTCAGAAGAAGGGAATGGTATTCTATACCCAGAAACTCGTGGAATGGTTTGCCATAAGGAGGAGTTGGCTTGACAGTACATTATTATATTAATTACTTTCAATTGAAATTTGGGAATAGGTTGCATAGGAAAGTGTGAGCTCCAGGTCACAATGCCAGGGTGATCTTGCATTCAAATAAATGCAGAGTCTCTCTTTGTCACAGTTATCTTCTGTGTACACCAAAGGGAAGTTAAATTAATCAACCAACTTTGTGAAGATAAAAATATAACTGTTCTTATTCCCTCAAGGTAGATATAAATGAAGTCTGAATTAACTCTAATGTAAATTTAACTCAGTTTGTGGGTTTTATTAATTGGTAAGGCTAATAGTATCTAATTAGATTTGGAAGGAGAGTGCAGAATAGGGTTGAGATGCCATAGTTAGGTAATACTTAGTTACACATGAGCTTTTAAGAAATGTATAATAATAATAATAATAATAATAATAATAATAATATAATTTATTGTCATTGTAAGTATATACACAGTATACCATACAACGAAATTCACAGACACCCAGAGACCAGACACATGCACACACATAACATTCCCCAAACACTCCCCACCCACTAGAAGTCCCCCACTAAAAATACAAACATGTATACCTCAGGCCAAGTAACACAACAATGTACTTGAATTGATAAATTTTAGAGATAAGGGCAAGCTGTTGTGTCTTTTCATTTTCTTAATTCTTTATCATTTTGGAATTGTGGATTGCTATATTGAAGTTAAAACTGTTTCTAGTAAAGTGGTACCCTTTCCCTCACTTACTGACATGCTTTAATGATTAATAGTTTTTAAATTTTCTTCTCGAAATAAATTTTAAAAGGAATACATTTTTCTTCGGTATTTATATTAAGGCAACAATGAATAGTCTGTGGGCTTTTGCAGGAGCAAAGTAGATTTTTTACTTTCTATGTTGGCCAGAATCTAGTTCATTGTGAGCATACCTAAGATTCTATGTGCAGAACTCCAGCAGTCTTTTGCTTGCCACCATGCAAGTCAGAACTGTTCTCTGTTGCAGTGCACAGTGCTTAAGCATGTTTATCAGGTGCTCGATACTTGAAAAACCTTCTCTCATGCAACAGGGCATTGTGTGAGTGGAGCCGCGGAAGAGAATTATGGACATTAAGTGCAGAGAAAACTGATTGACAATTTAATAGTCTACTTTAAGAGACCCAGTTTATTGAAATACCAAAGGAGTTCATGTCTCTTGAGTAAATTAGTAATAGGGTTGTCTTTAAAGAAAAAAAGGTAGTTAATTATAACAAAAATGTTCTTAATTGGGTCATACTATTTGAAATTTAAGATGTGCTGTATGACTGATTCTGTAACATTGTATATAGCTTTGAATATAACCACTTAACATTAGTATATTCACATTTGATCACGTTTAAACTGCCTTTTAGTGTACTGTTTAGAACAATCTTTTGTCCTTATTGCTGTTGGCTATGATGTAAGCTATAAACATAACATGAATTTTCTCACTTGAATCCTCCCAGGATGCTGTACTGACAAAAGTTAGTGCCATCGCCACATTTTAGGGGGAAACACAAAAGCTAACTTAATAAAATAAATAAAATAAAAAAATAAAATAGCAGGAAACTTGCCACCAAAATCTAGTAGTGTATTTTTCCACTGGATTTTGGTTATGTACTTGAGAAGGCAGAGGACACAGAGGCAACCCAAAATCTGAATTCAGTGCATAAGCCACATATTGCCCGTCTCCGAGCTACAGCCTCATTGCATATAAGCACATGGCTTACATTAATCATTGAAAAGTAGCCACATAGAAAACGAAATGTGAAAGCTTGATGGGGATTAGAGACAAAATGGATATTGCTGATACTGCTGTCTCCTTGTCTTTTCTCTTCTTCTCTAGTTAATAGTCCCTATTTCACTGAATCTTTTAAACCCTAGAGGCAATTAGCCATTGAGAAAGCAATAAAGTTAACAGAGATGAAGAAGTGACATACTAGCTCTTGGTATCCTATGTAATAACTTCTAGAGGGTAACATTTCATATACTTGATGAAATGGATTGTAGTCAGTGAAAAATTGTGCCATAATAAATCTGTTTATGCTTTGCTTTTGATCCTCTCCAGCTTCCTCTGCTTATATGGAGCAAATTTCAATTGTAGTCATAACCTGGCTTTGCATTTGTACCATTGAGTGGGATGGATTGTGTGCCTACTTATATAGACATGCTTGAATTAGATATATTACTATACTATATTGGTTGAGAATTGTCTTAAGAAACAGTGGAAGGTCTATACTTTTTAAAATCTTAGTTACGTCCTTATGTGTGAGAATGTTCTAACTTCTTATATTTCTAATATGCCACCCCCATCTGGTGTTCCTTTTGGTTTGCTCTCTGTAACATCACTTAATAGAATTTTAATTTTTGCAGATCCAAAGGCAGAAACAAGACTGTATATCATGGTGAATGATTTTGAATTCCATGTCTACAACCGCTCTGAACTTTATGGGCAGCTTCAGGAATTATTTGGTTTGGATCCAACCATAATTCCTCCGAAGAAAGAGGATGAAAAAGCACGAGAAAATGGGAGAGAGCGAACACATACAAATCTTGATAGGTACAGATAATTATTTACTTACTTGAGTATCTTTGAATATTGTATCCAATATAATAGTTTCACTTTGATTAGTGATTATCTTCTTGTTTGAACATTTTAATGTAACATTTTGTTGTTTAAATAATGTTACAGCATAAACATCTCTTTGTGTAGGGACTTGGGCCACTTAAGTTTTGGGGCCTTTTAAAGTTACAGTTTACAGTACTGTTGAAACAACTTGTAAAATATGAAATACCACAATAGGATATTATGTATTTAACACAGTTTGACCTCAAACATTCATTATGTACCTATTTCCTTAGTAGCATGGAAGAGAACAATTTTTGAGCAGGAATAACAGTGTTTGCTAGCATGCTATATACAACAGAGCTATTTCTGAAATATGATATTCTGCCTTAAAAACTGGAGGTTTTTTTTTTCCAAAATAAATCTCATTTTTGAAGTGTAAAATAACATTCTCTTTAACATTGGGGGAAAGCAACTGCCCACACACTGGAATTCTAGAGGCATGCTTTTATCTTTGCCAATTGGGATGCAGGAGGTGGGCATGTGTGTGCTTTCTTTTCAGAATAGCCATGCTGTGGAATTAAAAGACTTGGTTATTTTTGGTGTCCCTACGTTGGCTAACATCATGCTGAGAAAAAAAAAGTGCAGAAAAAATGGTGAACAATGCCCACACAAACTTTGGGGCAGGGGCTTGCTAAAGGTGCTATGTAATCTGTTATTTTTCTGGCTCCCTATTCAAACCTGTTTCAGGCCTGAAATAGCCTGTTTTGAAGAAACTTAAAGTTTCTTTTGAAAACTATAGCCTTTAAGTAGAATATTATGTTTACCCAAAGCTGTTGCTATTTTTGGGTACCAGAAAGGAAGATGCAAAAGGTGAGAGAAGCTTGTCGTTCTGTTTGTCTCCACTCCCTGGCATGCAACCCCCTTTCTGTGGTTGTGCCTTTTAGGTAGTGTTGCCAAACAGTGCTTCACACACTCAGACTATACCCTGGTAGTCCACTGAAGTCAAGACACTAGAAGTTAATATCTAAATTTCCTATGCACACAAAATCCAGCCAGCTCCTGGGTATAATTTTATTATTAAAAAGAAAAAAAGGATAAAATGGTTACAAAAAGCAAAAAGGTAGAAGTTACTCAAAACATCCTTGGAAAAATAGAATAAGGCTACAAGAAGCTGCAAGACTAATATTGGATTATCTCAAAGAAGGTACACACTTAGAAAAATAAGAAAGTTTTAGCTACCGTAGCCCTTTTCCTTCTTCCTAATATGTACAGTCACTTGAATGAGGTCTACGCAAGTGTAAGCAGAGCTGTTCCTGAGGGTGTAAGTTTGCCCTAATGTGAAGATTCTACTGTCTGTCTCAGTCTTCTTTATACAGAACAAAGCTTCTTGCTACAGATGCCTTGATTACAGTAACCCTTTAAAATGTCCTCGGACTGCTTCCTTAATAGGGCTTTATCGCCTCATACTAATCATTATCCCCTCTGCCAGGAAGGACTTTTCCAGCAAAGTCTGTTTTGTATTTGAAATGCTTCCTGACAAGCTTCTAGCCAGTGCTTCCTGGCCATTACAGTGAAAGAGGGCATTTCACATGTTTGATTTCTTCTATCTAGTTTTCCGAGCACACATTATGATTTAAGATTTCCAAATTCTGTCACACACTCCATCACACATTGGACAGTCAGGGTTCTCAAGAGTTCGAGGGAGAGCAAAAATGGCCTATAGATTCTTAGAAATTGGCCATCCTTAGTTTACTACAGTATTTCCTTTTTAAAATCTTTATTCTCTGGCTCATGCTTCTGTACTGTCTTTATACTGGTTTGCAAGTGCTTTTCATGTTTCAAATTGTATATATGTATATTGTCTTATGGTATTATGGTATCTTATGGTATTATTTTTTAATGCCCAGGGGGCCCATTAAATACAGGTGCCAGAGAAAGGAGGTGCACTAACGGTGAATTACTTCCCACCCTGATCATCCTTCAGGCCATGGAAATGTCTTTTTCAGGGGCCTATAGTAGTGAAGACAGAGTGGATAGTCTGTCAGCTTGTGCTCCCCTTTTTGTGGATCAAAGCCAAGATGAATGTAGCATGGTAGTGATTTATGTAATCTGGTTTGTGTCCGTAGCATTAATTTGTTGCTAGATGTTTTATATATTCCCTTTTATTTTTAACAAAGTAGCTACCTTCATCTCTTATTTTCCTCTGGAATAATTGTAATTAAGTTCAGCGGAAAGGCTTTTCAAGGGATTATTGGCTTAAGAGCTCTCTACAGAGAATTATCCAGTTAGTTGCTGTTGCACAATGCAGTACTGTTTGGAGATCATTTTTGCTTAAGTTAACATATAAAAAAAGAATTCTAATATCTGAAATCACAGTGAATCCAGTGAAAGACGTTACATATTATTTTAGTTTCCTTGATAGTGCTGATTATAGGGGAGTAGGGATTCCCAGTTCAATTGGAATCTTATGATATAAGCTCTTCCAAGAATGTCTTCACATTATACAGATACTCCTCACTTAACAACCTACCTATTTAATGATTATTGGGATTTACGACCCCTCTAAATCCGTGCTTGCGTCTTCACCACACCCCTTCTCAATGGCACATGCTTTATTACTCCTTTATATATTAATATTGCTCTTCTCTTATTAACTAGTTTGCTTAACGACCTAGTTATAAGAACGGAACTTGGTTGTTAAGTGAGGAGTGCCTGTAATGGTTTTGCTAAATTTCATTGAGTCAGTTTATTAGGACCAGCATATTTCATGGTTGCATATTGTTCACCTGTAAGTTTTTGTCATTCTGTTGTGGGATCAGCCTATGGTTTTATAGAAAAATCTTCTCAAGAATTCACATTAAAATACATTTTAATATATATTTGATCCCCCCTCCTAAAATTTGCATTTCTAAATGGCCTTGCTCTAAAAATGCTCATTTTCAAGTAGTTTTTGATCCTTTTTCTTGAGCTTTTGTAGGAACATATAGGAAGTGCAGGTTCTTGTGAATGATAGTGTTCCAGTAAGAAAATTGATCTGGAAAATGCAAACAGATCAGTTTCTACATAAATTCATAGAGATCAAATTTCTCAAGCATCAAAGTGGGAACAGAATTGCATATATGCATTGTATTGTGCATATTTATGTGTTTATGCTGATTCAGCAGTATTAAAGTATTAATGTTTTGTTTCTCAGTGTTAAAACAAAAAGTGAATCTCAAGACCGTTCATCATCATGGAGATCTCTTATTCCTGTAATCAAAGTAAATGTTAGCACAGTAAGTAAAATATATCCTATTTTAATTTTGCCTTATTTTTCCTTTGCAATTTGAAGACCACTTCAAATGGCATCTATCAGGCTTCATTTCGAGCTAAGAAAAATGCATTAAAATAGCATGTAACAGGTTGATCCACGTGACAGAAAACATGTCACTTTCTTAAGTTCTGAATAAGCATTTTGCAATTGGATTTCTTCATACTAGATTATATAGGCTGAAACTAAATGCTGTGGTAAACTAGAGGGTGATGTTCTGTGTTCCACCACTTTGGTTTTTGCTTTGCAATGTTGGCTGCTGCCTACAAGAGTAAGGAAACTCTTTTTATCTGTATACCTTAGAGCAGAATACTACAGTGGGGTCTTGACTTGAGAACTTAATCCGTATTGGAAGGCGGTTCTCAAGTCAAAAAGTTCTCAGGTCAAATCTGCATTTCCCATAGGAATGCATTGAAAACCATTTGATCCGTATCTGCTCTTTTCCGTCCATAGAAACTAATGGGAAGCTGCTATTCCGCCTTTGACCACTAGAGGGGGATATTTTGTTTCTTTTTTTCTTAGGTCAAGAAAGGTTCAGGGAAGACAGGGAAAATACAGTCCAGGCAGTACAGTACCAGGCAGTCTGAAGACTGTCTCCCAATCCACTCTCTAAACGCTGGGAGGAGTGAGGAAGCAGACAGGCACCCTTTTCACTGGCCAACAGTTAACTGAAAGTTCACATTTTGCACTTTCCCTGCCTCCCACGTGGGTTTTTTTTCAGTTCCTAACTCAAATCTAAGTACTTAAGTCAAGTCAATATTTTCCTATGAGAGCAGTTCTTAAGTCAAAATGTTCTTAACTCGAGCCGTTCTTAAGTCAAGACCCCACTGTATTGCTTTCAGTGGAGCTTCATGTTTACCACAGTATTTAGCAAAGTTTTTAACTGAATAGATTTTAATCGCTGGGTAATAAATTTAGGGGGCTTCTGAGCAGAATTTTGAAGTAATTTATGAAGTAAAATGTTGGTGACTGCATAGCTGCTATAGGTAACTTTCAAAATAAATTATTGAAAATAATCTTGGTTTTATTCACAGTGAATATGATGAAAACACATTAATTCTATGCCTAGTAGAGCACACTTAAAAGACTATGGTGAAATATAGTGCCCATATATTAATTCAAAAATAAATTGGGAGATGATCAGGTACTAAGATTGACAAAACTGATTGAGTATTCAGGCTGTTTCTTGTTGTGCTGAAGTGCTAAATGACACACGTATGCAGGACTTGTGGGTTGTTGAAGGCACTTGTTATTTGAAGGCATTTAGAGCTCTAAAGTTTTAGACAATGTTTACGTTGTCTTTATTAGAGGTGCAGGGGAGCGGACCTTTGATATTACATGACCAGTCAAAACAACATTCTGTAAGCCATTTCTGATACTAGGGGCAGTCCAAATAGACAGTTATAACTTTTGAATTAGGACCATGTTTGGCAAAGTGACTGTAGATGGTGTGGGTTTGTTCTCTGGCAAATTGGAAAACGCCAGACAAGTAACTTTAAAGCTCTAACAGCCAAAATCCTGTTCTTTAAAGCTCTAACAGCCAAAATCACAGTAAAGTAAGCCATAGAATGTGAAATTTACAGTTGAATCACCAAATTTCCATTGATTCAGAGGCCCTACTCTAGTGCAATTTACTACACTAAGCGATTATACTCATTGAAGTATTCCAAAGCCACTGCTCATTTGTCTTGCCAGTATTTCAGAAAACTATAATGGGTCTCATTGAGGTGTATGGAGATTACGTCTAAGGAAGGTGGCAGATTGAGACTTCATCCCTCTCAGTCTTGGAAAAAATAACATACACAGAGGTGCCATAGGGTAGGGAGAGCAAGAGAGAGAGAATTTAGAGAGAGACAGAGAGACTGGTGTTGAAAGGGACAGAAATGGAGAAGACAGAGGAAGAGAAAATAAAAAAGAGAAGCCATAGAGAGGGAAAAAGAGAGAGGTGCCACAAGGAAAAAGAGGACGAGAGAAGCCTGGGGATAGGGAAAAGAATCAGAGATATGTGTGGGGAGAAGCAATTTTATTGATTGATTGATTGATTGATTGATTGATTGATTGATTGATTGATTGATTGATTGATTGATTGATTGATTGATTGATTGATTGATTGATTGATTGATTGAGCTTATATGCCACCCATTTAGACATAGTCTACTCTGGGCGGCTCACAAAGCACAGAATAAAAACAATTAATATGAAATAATAATTTCCAACAATTTCCAACATTTACACAAACATTAATTTCAAAGGTAGTCCCACGTAGAGTGCATTGCAGTGGTTTAATCTTGAGATTAGGAGCGCAAATAGAGAGAGGAGAGAAGGCACAGAGAGGGAGTAGGGGATGAGCCATAAAAAAAGAAAGAGAGGAGATGTAGAAAAGGGGAAAGAGAGAGACAATTGAGAGACAGAACCCAGGGGAAGGGGATGGGAGGAGGAAAAAATAGAGAGAGAGATGAATCACAGAGAAAAGGAGAGAGGGAGAGAGAAAGTGGTGCGGATGGATGGGAGAGAAACTGACTCCCTTTTGGCTCTGCTAACCACTTCTGCCTGCACACAAATCAATTGTCACTGGCTGTTTTTTTTTAACAGGTTTTTTAAAGCTATTTATTCCTTGGGGCACAAAGCAAATCAAGAGGAGTATATTTTCTGGACTTATTAGATAACTTGTGATAAATGACTTGTAGAGCATGTACTTCTCATAGGGAAACATATATGAATATATTCTAAATTGAAAGGGCTGTGTTGCCTGTGCCTTTTTTGTATTTTACATCTTATGCTCAAAAAATATGTAAACCTGAGATAGGAAGCATACAGCCTTCAGGTAGTATGTGACAGTAGTTTCTACCCTATTTTAATTAAGACTAATGTGGGTTGTAGCCCAGCAACATTTGGAAGGCCATGTGTCCCCTCCATATAAACTGTAAAAGTGGTGAATTAAATTCATTTGTAAACCATACGAGCCAATTTGTAGAACATAATGTTGTTCTGTACAGTATCTGGTGTTTTAAGTACACCTTGGTGTTTGATTAAATAATGCATGTTGATATGGTATTGGATGTTGTAATAGGTTTTTGTGAGTTAGACAATTATACTTCTTTTATGTCTTGTATTTTAATGAGCTTTTCAGGAACTGGTCATAGCCCTTACTGGCAGAGGAAGAGTCCCAGCTATTTCTTTATAGAGCACAATTTCTGTGACAAAGAGTTCAATGCTAATATGCTATTCTCTTTCTCTTAAATTAGGGTCGTTTAGCCTTTGGGAACCATTATCAGCCTCAGACTCTATGTATCAATTTTGATGATGCCTTCTTAACATACACTACAAAACCACCTTCAAGCCATCTCGATCAGTTTATGCACATTGTAAAAGGAAAATTGGAAAATGTGAGGGTTATGCTTGTCCCAAGTCCAAGATATGTTGGACTTCAAAATGACGAGTAAGTAATGATAAATTAAAATATTTTTATTGTAGAATATTCTGATGTATTGAAATATCTGTTTTATCTCCAACTCTTTTAAACAAACAAACAAAAAGCAACAAAATTGCAGAATATTTCTAGCAGTAGATCATATTAGGGTAATGTTCTTTCAGTGCTGCTGTAATGGAGCACAATGGGTCTTTTTGCCACCCAGCTCTTGACAGAAAGTATTGTTGTGGTCCCTAGAATGGGACTACAAAATGCAGACAAGGCCCATCTAAAGTGGCCAAAAATAGCCAGTTGCGCCCCTTGGAGATGTCTAATGGCATGATTGGCTATTCCCTTTCCACACTGAGAGGTGAGAAGAGTGGGGAGTGGTAGTGGGAAAATGATGGTTACAGGGCTAGTGCATCCTCTGCCCCCAGAAGTGACCAATCTGTGGTCTAAAATATCTTGCAGATTATTCTCTATCTTTAAGTCATAATTTTATTGGTGAGATAATATCGAAAACTGAAATGGCAGGGAGTTTAATACAGAGGTGCACAATCTGACCATTTTCAATGTTACTGAACTGAAATCCTCATCAATCCTAACAAGCATCGCCAGTGTTGAGGGATAGCAGGAGTTGCAGTCCAACAACCTTTGGAAAGCTAAGAGTTGCCCTCACTTGTTTTAGTGATTCTTAGTTCACTTCTGGGCTTTTGCAACAATCTCTTTGCTTAGAAAATATGTTTGAATGCATTAGAATTGGTTGCACTGTTTCTTGGCAGCAGAGAAATAACATGACTTGATAATTTGATAAATAGGAAGTAAAAATTAGATTCCTGATATTATATATAGTTAGTAAATGCTACTTGTAAGCCCCATCCTGCTCTTTTATTGATATTTGATAAAATGATGTGGTAATTGTAAACAATATTGAATTAATGAGAGGGTATTTGGTATCTTTCAAGTATTCTTGTTTAATGTTTGAAAGCACCCTGCCATATAAACTACATTCAATACTCCACATGTTAAATGTTCCAAGAGACAGTTCAGTGAGATTGCTTATTCTAAAACTCTCAATATTGCTATAGTGAAGTCATATTGCAGGAGGAAAATTATCATACATAGGTTAAAATAATTATATATTATTGAAACTCTAAAGCAGTGGTTCTTAACCTTGGGTTACTCAGGTGTTTTTGAACTGCAACTCCCAGAAACCCCAGCCAGCACAGCTGGTGGTGAAGGCTTCTGGGAGTTGCAGACCAAAAACACTTGAGTAACCCAGGGTTAAGAACCACTGCTCTAAAGCACCATTTAACTGAATATTTCCCTCTGCCAAAGAACCCAAAAAACCCACAACAACCATGAATATTTCCCTGTTAGCTATATCATACAGATATTCTCAAGTTAAAACTGTCTCATTCATTGTGTATGTGTTTGTTACACTGTTGGTCTAATTATTGAAGATAGTCTATCCCTATGAGGCTCAGATTCTATTTTAGCAGAAAACCATTAACACGTTGAGAATGAAATATAGGGCAAGGATAAAGCAACTTTTTTAAAAAGAAGAAGCCAACCTGAAGTTTTCAACTAAAAAAGAGGTTTGTGGCTGAGTTGGGTTAAAATGACAGTTTTGGTCTAAATAGATATTTTAAGTGTACATCAGCTGCTAAAATGAAAACAAACAAACAAATGAGTGTGATGGGATGTGATAGTTGGTCCACTGGAATGAGAAGTTGTGGGAAAAAAGAAACAAACAAGCAGCCCTTCTTAGGGGACCCAGTATGCAGGTGCTTTTGTACAAATGCCCGAAGTGTCCAAGCAAAGATGGGAGAGCTGGAACATTTGGTGACTAGGGATAACACTGATATAGTGACCATAGTAGAAAATTGGTGGAATTCGGAGAACCAGTGGGATACCTCAATCCCAGGCTATAAACTCTATAGGAGAAATAGGGAGGGGTGTGTTGGAGGTGGGGTGGCCATCTATGTCAAAGAAGGGGTGGAATCCAGCAGAATGGAGATGGACAGCAGATCTGATTCCATCATAGAATCACTGTGGGTTAAATTACCAGGTCCAAGGAGCGATGCGATAGTAGGTGTGTCTGTGTGCTATCGTCCTCCACATCAAAAACTTGAGGGGGACCTTGAAATGAGGAGAAAAATCAGGGAAGTGTCCAAGAGGGCAGGATTGTAATCACAGGGGACTTCAATTATCCTCACATTGACTGGGTCAGTGCATGCTTGGGTCAAGAAAGAGAGACCGGGTTTTTGGACATGTTAAATTACTGTGCTTTGGAGCAACTTGTCATGGAGCCCACCAGAGGACAGGTAACTCTGGATTTAATATTTAATATTGTACTCAGGACCTGGTTCGGGACATGAATGTCACTGAGCCTCTAGGGAATATGACCATGCTCCAATCTCTTTTTCCATGCATGTTGGGGGGAGAGTGTCAAGCAAATTTGACACAAAAAGCATTGATTTCTGAAGGGCAGACTTCCCTCAGATGAGGACACTCTAACTAGTTGAAAGAGAAGGTAAAAAGAATCCAGTCTCTCCAGAATGCATAGAGCAGGGGTCTCAAACTCAATTTACCTGGGGGCTGCTGGAGGCAGAGGCTGGGTGAGGCTGGGCTGCATCAGATTTTCCGCCAAGAGGAGCAAGAGCCCGAGGAAGCCGCCCAGGAGTTTCCTTAGCCCGGCTGGGGCTCCGAGGAGGAGGAGGAGGAGGGGCGTGTGTGCCCTCGGCCCTTGCCACAACCCCCTCCGCCTCCTTCTTCACTACCACTACCACCACCACCACCACCACCAGCAGGACAAAAGCGGAGAAGGGAGGGAGCGCCAGAATCTCATCCCCCACACAGAATCACCTTGCCAAAGGAGGAGAGCCCCCATCGGTACCCGCTAAATTAAACAGAATGGGGCGGGGGGCCCCACAGGTGCGTGCACGGTCACACAAAAACACACACACACGGAGGTCCGGCAGCCTTCCTCTGAGGGCCCCCCTCAAAAAAAAGGTGCACTCAGCAGCAGCAGCTACCCCCACCATGACAGAGGAACAAACTTTGCAAGGCAAGCCCAGGCAGCCTCCAGAGCTGAGGCAGCTGAAGCAGGATGAAGAGGAGGAGGAGGAAGCACCGATGGGTGCTGAGGTGGCCGCTGGCCGGGCTGGTGCTGGGGGTGCTGAGAGAGAAAGAGAGCCAGAGAGCCGCTTCCCTGGAAGAGGTGGCAGCTGCTGTTGATGGTTTAGAGGTGTTCTTCGAGGACGGGCCGGGAGCAAGCTCTGCTCTCAGGCATTGCTTGGCGGCGATTCGGGTGCTTGGGGGAAAAGGCCGGCAGTGCACCTCGCTCGCCGGCTCTCCCCCAAGACAGCGCCTCTTGCACCCTCCAGGCAGAACTGCAGCCTGCCAGCCAGAAGACAGGCGGGCTGGCGGCTGCAAGAGGCGCTGTCTTGGGAGAGAGCTGGCGAGCAAGGCGAGGCTTTTTTAGACTCTTGACAGCAGAAGACGCGTGGGTGCTTCAGGGGGGCCAGGCAAGGCGGGGGCCACAAACTATCACCCAGCAGGCCGCAAATGGCCCTCGGGCCGCATGTTTGAGACCCCTGCCATAGTCTCTCGAGACTGAAAGATGCCTAATCTAATCTAATCTAATCTAATTTTGTCTGTAAGTCTTGGAGCTTCAGGTGCATTTCAGGAGATACTGAGGAGGTACTATTAAGAGCAGCCTCCTGCTGAGTTGTTCTTCAAGCTCTAGAGTAGATAATCTCTAAAGAACGACAGTAGGTGATACCCAGTGTTGCCCACATATTGAGTGAGAAAGCAGGTATTCAATATTTTACTCGTTTATGGTTGCAATCATGAAAGTCCTGAAGTGCAGAGATAATTGACTAGCCAATAATGCATAAGCTACCTTTTTGTTAGTACTTGCCATGTTTATATAGTTTACTTACACACATTCTGTTTTGTTTTTCTTTTGTAACAGACCACCAAGATTAATGGGAGAAGGCTTTGTTGTGATGCAGTCAAATGATGTTGATATCTACTATTACATGGATGAACCAGGTAAATTTTAAGCTCCTGGTTTAATGCTTATAACCAGTTGGTGGTGCTTCATCCTTGCATGGCAAATAGTTGTTTCAGGAACATTTTTAGATGAATACATACAGCATGGAGGACTTGAAGGATTAACACAGCTGGTAATGGCATCCCACAGCAAACCTACTTACTCTCCAAAGCTGCCTTTAACTTAAAAAAAAGTTAAAAAAAATCATTTTTTCCCAGAGGTCCAGAAAAGTAACTTCCAAGAACTGGTGGAGATAATGCAGAACTGAAAGGCATGATTCAGAGTCTTTGGATAGTTACGAGCATCCTAGGGTGAAACCTGGTTATATCCGCGAAATTGGAGATTAAATTTAGTTTGCATATGAGGTGAAAGCACAGTCACTTTGGGGCAAATTAAGAGAGCATTACTTAACAGCAAGAAGAAAATGTAATTCTTGGTGTATTTTTTTTTCAGCAACAGCAGATCTCCTTGCTCTAGTTGTAGATATTGCTTAGGGCAGCTATTTATCTTCCATAGTCCAGAAAAAAAAGACAACATCCAAAACCAAGAGTAGGCAGGATAACTCAGGATAACTGTGTTCAAATGTCTGTTTAGCCATGGAAACTCACTGAGAATGGTAGTGGGAAACTGTCATTGAACATCTCATATATATTGGAAAACATATTACTGCCATCGTAAATCAGAAATCACTTAACAGCACGTAACATAGCAGAAATTTGAGCAGATATTTCATAAAAACATAAAATAGTGTTGGAAGGGCCCCCTCGGGCCATCTAGTTCAACCCCCTGCTTGATGCTGGAATACAAATCAAAGGATATCTGCCAGGTGGTTGTCTGAGTTTCTCTTGAATGCCTCCAGTGTTGGAGCACTCACCACCTCTCAGGGTAATTGGTTCCACTGTCGTACTGCTCTAACAGTTAAGACATTTTTTCTGTTACTCAACCGAAATCTTGCTTCCTGTAACTTGAGCCCATTGTTGCATGGCCTCCACTCTGGGATGATCAAGAACAGATCCTGCCCCTCCTCTGTATGACAGCCTTTCAAGTATTTGAAAATTGTTATCATATCACCCCTCTGGCTTCTTTTCTTAAGGCTAAACATGCAGAATTCTTTCAGTCTTTCCTCATAGAGCTTAGTTTCCAGCCCGCTTGTTGCTCTCCTCTGAACTTGTTCCATTTTGCCAGCATCCTTCTTGAACTGTGGTGTCCAGAACTGGACACAACACTCAAGGTGAAGCCTAAGCACTGCTGAATAGAGAGGAACTAGCACCTCGCGGGATTTGGAAACCATACTTCTGTTTCATGAACTGTACTTATCTAAGGTCCATTCAATAATATTTTTCCAAAAATTATTTTGAAGCTCTTGCTATCAATTGCATATTTCTTATTTTAATCCAGGAGAAAAATAGCCTGCAAGAGCTATCTTTTAATTGCTTGATGTTATATATGTGGTTTTATACTAAATAGGATTAACCTGCAGATTATGTGTTATTTAGAGTATTTATATTTTTAAAACTCTTTCTCTCTTTTTTAAAATATAGGTCTTGTCCCTGAAGAAACTGAAGAAAGTAATGAAGGAGAAACAAGTAACGAAGACAGCAAATTACAAGATCTCCCCCCTTGCTGGGGACTAGATATAGTTTGTGGCAAAGGGACAGATTTCAACTATGGTCCTTGGGCTGACAGACAAAGGTATGATAGCATTTGTTCCCCTATCTTTTTTAAAATTTTTTTTACTCTGCGACAGAAGTGGAAGGCTGATTAAAATCAGTGGACTTTTAAAAACAATAAATACAGTGGTGCCCCGCATAACGAGCGCTTAGTTTAACGACGAATCCGCATAGCGATGATCGGTAAGGATTTCGCTTACCGATTTTCGCATAGCGATGTTTTTCTAACAACTGATTGGCAGTTCCAAAATGGCCGCCGGGTAAAAAAATGGCCGCCTGCTGTGTTTTCGCCTGGATTCCTCGCTTACCGGGCAGCGAAAATGGCGCCCGCATGGAAGATTTTCGCATAACGGTTAGTTTTTTGCCCATAGGAACGCATTAAACGTGTTTTAATGCATTCCTATGGGCTTCTTTGTTCCACATAGCTACGAATCCGTATAGCGACGATTTTTCCAGAACGGATTATCATTGCTATGCGGGGCACCACTGTATAATATTCTTCATTGTGGCCTCTGTGAATGCACACATATGGGTCTTGTCTGCGCCTGCGCTGACGATCTCAGAAGATTCTAGAACTAAAAGTAACAATTTTATGGTGTGATCTCCCATGAGGCACATGCTTCTCCCACCTATTATTCCTCCCAGTTCCGTTTTTCTGCCGTGCTGAAAGGTTCTATGGAAGAGAGAGCGAGCGATATTTTGGCCTTTGTTCTGCTAATAATCAATTACCTATTTCAATTACCTCATCTACGGACTTTTTCTTGTTCTGATCTCCCGTGAGTGTTTATTCCTTCGATCATCCTTCCACTTCTCAGGATTTCTCTCCCTCCTCCTGCCACTGGAAACAGTTGAAGCTAAATATCATTACAGATGTGCTAACTAAACCTATACTTAGTTTCTCAAAGATGAATTAATATATAGTATCTCATGCACACTGAGTTACCTCCAGTCAAACATGAGCATTCATTTAAGTTTTTTTTTAATCATGAAAATGACTCTGGTCTATCCAGGACAGCAGAGATTACCAATTCTTTGATCAGATTCTGGGCTTTCAGCTTATCCTCCTCAGTAGATTAATGTTAACATAGTGTACAAACAGAAGAGTTAGCTGCATTGATTATAAGACAAATTCCATTATTCATGTAACACTATATGAGGCCAACTAAGAAGGTACATCATTCTCTGTGTAGATGTCTGATATAGCGTCTCTTGAGGCATGATGTTTCAGACAAGCGGGAAAAGGGGGGAAGCCTTGATGTCAAAGCTGTATAGTCTGCATACTGTTTTAAGATGAAAGTGGGAGAAGTTCCATACTCTCAGATAGAGTTTACCTTGTGTTAGATTTCACCCTGAATACCTCCAAGGTTTTCTAGGAACAAACAAGCCAAGAAAAAACAATAAATCTCAAATCTCTACTTTGAAAATACAAACTGCCCCTCAAAATTGTTTCTTCAAGTATGATGTTGCACAAATGTCAACATTGTGGTTTTTTTTTTTTTTTGAAGTCTCACTAGTGGTGTGGTGTAGTGGAAAGAGTGACAGGTTATCTGTGTTGGTATCTTTTCTTGACCATGGATACTCATGGGAAGAGGTGGTATTTGTAAAACCATTTCTTAAATATTCATCTTGAAAGCCCTGTTAAGGTTGCTGTACGTCAGTTATGATTTGATGACACACAAGACGCCTTAGTCAGTTTCACAAAGTCATTTGTCTGAATCCTTAGGTTTTAAAAACTGCTTGGTAAGTAGTGTTTGGACTAGGACTTAGGGGACCTGGTTTCAAAGCCCCACTTGCCCATGGAATTCAGGAGATGTACTAATCATACTGTCTTTCTCTGACCTATTTCACAGCCTTGTTTTGAGGATAAAATGGGGAGGGATGTATACTGCCTTAAACTCATTGAACAAAAGACAGGATGTGAAGTGTAGCAAATAAATGATAACAAAATGTCTGGAGTAATTCAGTCTAGAATGCATTAAGATAAATCTGGAATGTAACTTTATTGATCATCCTTTGGAAGAGATTCTCAGCAGTGTAGCAGTTAGATAGATTAACTCCCTATAATGTCCCCACACCTATTTCTTGTGTGTTCTGTAAAATGTGAAGAAAACATTTGAATAACTCAGTTCCCCCCCCCCAAATATAAATAATTCCATACTTTCCTCCTCTTCTTCTTTTTAGGGACTGTTTGTGGAAATTCTTTTTCCCGCCAGATTATCAAGTCATGAAAGTATCAGAAATCCCACAGCCAGGGAAGCCAAGGCAAATTCTTGCTTTTGAGCTACGTATGAATATCATTGCAGATGCCACTATTGATTTGCTCTTCACAAAAAATAGGGTAAGTAGTAAAGACATGATATGAGTATTAGGAGAATATGATAGTTCTTTATAAGTATTTTCTTTTGTGATGTATTTTCATACATCACGTGAGTAGATTAAGATACGTCTTTTTGCCTAAATCCATCTTTATTGCTTATTCTGTGTAAGCAGTATATGTAAATATTTTGAATCAGCTGTTTTTTACACAATGTCTGAAATTCAGCAGTAAGTAATATATAGATTAGACCCACTGAATCAGTGGGGATTTGGTGACAACTCTTCCATAAATACCATTGACTCAATGGGCCTACTTTTGTTGTGACTTATTATTGAGTTTTAGCCTTTATTTTTTGGCTGTTACCACATGAAACCAACTTACTATTCATTGGTTTTAAACTATCCTGCTCTAGTAGCTCCATTTGCTAGGTTCCTACTAAGTCTATCCATATTTAGTGATTAATGTTTTTCATGAATTCATGACAATTGTAAAAGAGTCATAACTACTATATACAATACAGTATAATAGTAGAATAATCACTATATAAGTGATTATTCGCTTACATAGTTATTATAATTTTTTCTGCTGAGGGTTCAAATGAATAGTTTTATTTGTTTATTTACAAATAAATAAATAAATTTATGTATTTAGTTAACATGCCTTGAATATTAAGTGACATTTTTTCAATACTTTTACATTTCTTAGTTTTCTAATCTTGATTATGCTTTTAATGAGCTAGCTCTGCTATTTAACTTTCATAATTGCAGACACTTTAATCTTGATGATGATAACTTGGCACAGATACAACATAGTCTTAGTGGAAATAATGGAAATAATGTCTGTTTTTTATTGGTAGGAAACTAATGCTGTACATGTGAATGTTGGAGCAGGCTCTTATTTGGAAATTAATATCCCCATGACTGTAGCTGAAAAAGGTAAGTTGAAAGTAAAAGTGCTTTTTGTTTCCCAAGAAAAAACTCAGGGAAGAAAAGCTCCCCCATACTTACATCCAGAACATGGTTCAGTAAGTTGTGTGTTGAGACTGGGTCAAGCCATGCAACTCTCAGCATTCAAGGCATTTCCTCAGTACAGTAGGATGCCCATATCCACATGGTTGGTATCTGGAGTCTTAAAATATTAAAAATATCAAATTAAGAAAACCAGAAGTACACAACGTACTTTATCAGAGCTGGCCACTATACAGTAGGTAGACTAAGATTATGCTATACAGTGGTGCCTCGCTTAACGATTGCCTCGCTTAATGAGGAAATTGCTCGACGATTAGGTTTTTGCGATCCCAAAAGCAATCGCAAAATGATGGTTTAAATGGGAAAAATCTGCTTCATGATGATCAGTTCCCTGCCTCGGGAACCGATTTTCGCATTACGACGATCTAAAAACAGCTGATCGTCAGGTTTCAAAATGGCCACCGGGTGTACAAAATGCCCCCCACTGCTTTCTAGGACTGCTTTCACTTTACAGGCAGTGAAAATGGCCGCCCCTATGGAGGATCTTCGCTGGACGGTGAGTTTTCAGCTCACTGGAACACATTGAAGGGTTTTCAGTGTGTTTCAGTTGGCTTTTTTATTTTGCTTAACGAGGATTTCATTCTACAGCGATTTTGCTGGAACGGATTATCCTTGTTAAGCAAGGCAGCACTGTATAGATAACTCACTGCCATTTCACATAGTCTCCTGTTAGCTTAAGGTAATTTCCTATACCTTCCAAGCATTGTCATTTCCTGCTGCCCTTGGTTAATAAGTACAGGGAGAGTCTTGGGTCCAAGATTTGTTCAAATGAGAATAGGTCTCACTATTATCTGCAATTTTTAATATCCGGTGTGGCAGTGGCTTCGAACTGATTTCCCATGAATACAGGGTTCCTACTGTATGTGCATTGCTAATGTAAAGGGCTTATATTCAGAGTTTCAGATGATGCTGTTTCAGATGATATTGCCTTCTTTGCATCCTTTTAGGGTTTATAGTATTGGAAGTAATTCAAGATCAGTCTACTCAATTTGACTGAAAACCTTTACCTTTTAAAAATGTATTTGAACAAACTCTGTGTTTGAATGCTCTCCTGTTGAAAATCCAAAAATTATAAATCATGGAAGTATGTACCGTGTATTCATAAAAATGTTTTTACATTGTACAACACCATCACTTTCCTTGATAAAATAGATGTCTCATTTGAAATTTATACTTCTAAATTGGTTCAGATTAGAGATGGGAAAGATTTTTTTTTTTTTTAACTACAGCTCCCAGAATATCCCAACGAGCAACCATGGCCAAAGAAGTAACTTTCCCAATTCTTGTTCATATTCTGCTGTTTGCTTACTGCTGATGGATAAGATGTGCTAGAACCTTATTTTACAGAAGTAATTGTATTATGCTTGAAGAGATACATAATAAATCCAATATATTGATTCCTTTTATGCACTTTGCTAGGTTACTCTCCCAGTATCAAAGGGCAGCTTTTGCACATCGATGCTACCAGCAGTATGCAGTACCGGACTCTTTTAGAAGCAGAAATGCTAGCTGTAAGTATTACATGTGAGCACCAGAGGCAATTCAAATGAATTTTGCTTTAAAACAGGGATGAGCAAAATGTGGACCCAGAACAGTTTTTTTGACTTCTGGATGTCCTCCAGTAGAAAATTTATTCTGCAAAATAAAATAATTATTAGCAGTGGTGACTTTGCAATAAAATCAGGTGCAGGCTCCTATTCCTGAATCCTTAGAGATTAAACCAGAGGTTTAATCAAATTTTGTATGATTGTTGACCACTTGGGAAACTGGTACACCCCCCAGTGAATGATCTGGGCAGAAAATTGGCCCTGAGACCCTCCAAAGTTTTCCACCCTTGCAGAGAAACTGTTTAAATGTAAGGAGTAATCTCTCTAGTGATATTAGCAGATGTATGGGAGCTACATTAAATTGAAATCCTTGAGTTTAGATGGCTGTGGAGGTACATAACACTGGCTTCTATAGAAAGACTTGGAAAAGCTATGAAAGCAAACAGTAAACATGCAATCTGATTTCATTTCTTGAGATTTTTAAATAAGTCATATAAGAATTAATCTTTTCATTTGAAAGTTAGTACCGTATTTTTCCATGTATAAGTCACTACTTTTCCCTAAAATCATTACACTAAAAATTGAGGGACATCTTTTACACAGAAGTAAGCTGAGATAGCTGAGAGAACAAGACAGCACATACCTTGCCTATGCAAACATGCTTCCTTCAGTCACGAGGCTTAGCTTCCTATACTCAGGAGTCTTAGCTTCCTCCAGTCACGAGCCTTATGGAACTGATGTCAGCTGGTGCTGAACAAACCATTTGGAACACACCTTGTTGGAGGTGAAGCCTGTAGGCTCAGATTGCACAGGAACTCAAAATGTCCTACCATTCTGAGCCCAATGGCTGAATCCTCAAAGCTAGGTTTTCTTAATTTTTGGGTTAGAAATGTGGGGGGAGGGATCTTATAAGTGGAGGTGTGTTATAAGCGGAAAAATACGGTAAGTTAATCATATGTTCACTGGACTACCCAATCATATGTTCACTGTATCAAGAAAGTCTTTTAAATGACTCGCCAATTACATGATTGCAGTTTAATTTTTGCCAGTAATCATAACATGAGTGAATAATGATGCCTGTACATATATTTTCAGTTTCATATTAATGCTTCTTATCCCCGGATATGGAACATGCCACAAACATGGCAATGTGAAGTTGAAGTTTACAAGGCAACCTATCATTTCATCTTTGCTCAAAAGAGCTTCTTTACAGGTAACTGTGCTATACATAATTTACACATTTTTCAAATTGTGTTGGTGTTAGCGTAGGCATTTTAAAAGATATACTAGTTCAGCAGTGTTACAAAACTATGTTTTTCCTTTTCACATTCTTTTAGACATCAGTGAAGAACTGTTTTCAGTTACAAAGGCAGAAAAATATGTGCCTGCATAGCAGTTTAATAAGGAAGTTCCAGCCTTCCAGTGTATTAGTCATCTAAATGATTCATGTCTCAGAAGTTAAACAATTTTTTGTCTTGATATGTGATGTTCATGTTAAATGAATTATACCTGCTCCCTTCATCCCCTCTTCCCTTTTTTCTAGTCTGTGTGAGCTCTAGTTCAGATTGCTGCTATTTGATTTCTGATTAGCTAGCAAGTACAAAGATTCTAAGTTAAAGTACAGGAAAAATAATAATAAATGTTTTCATATCAAGTGTTTATTTCTTGATTTTAAGTGTCACAATGTTAAAAATAGTTGAACTGTGGCAGGTTAATACTGTATACCGTGTTTCCCCGAAAATAAGACAGGGTCTTATATTAATTTTTGCTCCAAAAATGCAGTAGGGCTTCTTTTCATGGGGTGTTTTATTTTTTCCATGTACAACAATCTACATTTATTCAAATACAGTCATGTCTTCTTCTAGTGGCCGCACAATGGTGGGGGGCAGGGTTTCACTTAACTAGGGCTTATTTTTGGGGTAGGTTTTATTTTCGGTGAAACAAGGTAGTATGTGTAATAATTACTATGTGAGTCCAAATGACTGCTTAGAAAAGTTTTACTTATGCTGGAGTAAAGGGACCAGGAAGCAGTCTTTATGATTTGTCCTTTACCTTTAGTCTTCTTTTGCTAAAAAAAACTATTCTGGAGGAAAATCTGCATTAGAGGATTAACATATGACATAGGACAGACATACCGTATTTTCAAGTGTATGAAGCAACACTTTTTCCTAAAATAATTAGAGGATAATTTGAGGGTAGTTTTATACATGGAAGGAGGAAGTTGCACGCGCACTCGGGTGCCTCTCGCTGCCGCTGCCACTGCTACCCAGTTGCCTCTTCCAGAGCTCATGCCTTGTTCCCTCTGGTGGCTGAGGTGGCAGCAGCAGGAGGCGGAGACGGAGGTGAAGGAGCATTCACACGCGCTCGGGTGCCTCTTGTTGCTGCCTCCCCCGCTCGTCTGATCACCACCTCCAATGGGACATCGGCTTAGCTCACGTTGCCACCTTGTCCCCTCCAGTGGCGGAGGAGGGAGAGACAAACAAGCACTCGGACACACACTTCCTGCTGCTGCCGCCGGATCACCTGCTCCAGCGATCTCATATCCTTAGGACAAGGGACAAGGTGGCAACGTGAGCTGGAAGTGAGCCCCAGCAGTCACACTGGAGGAGGTGATTGGGCGGGCAGCGGAGACAGCAGCAGCAGGAGAGACGGAGGTGGAGGAGCAGTTGTCTATTAGCTGCGCCTCCGCCTCCATCAAGGGTCAAAATTAGGGGGTTGTTTTATACATGGGGGGTCGTATACACAGAAAAATATAGTAGTCTTCTGTAATTTCAGACAAGCTATGCAGGGTTAGTACATGTATGGAAGCCATGATAGAATCCAGGGATTTCCATAAAGGGTTGAGGAAGAATCCTGCTTGTAGTCTTAGATGTCCGTGCCAGTCAGTGTTGGCAGTGTTGGCATACCAGTGGATTACATATACATTAGGTACTGTAGTCTTACATTTTCATATGACTTGCTGGAATGGCGAGAGAGGCAACTACCTCTGCACTAGTTTTCTTCAGTTGGAATGTTCCACTGGATCATGATGCTATCTATGAACAGAAGAAGCTGTCTTCATAGAAGTTCCCAGTAATTTTCCAGTTTTTACAGAGTTTTCAGTATTTGGCAGTATCATAAATGCTTGTGGTTTTGCTTTAGCAAATACATTTTAACAAGTTATTTAAGCAGATTGGAGTGAGCCAGTGTGGTGTAGTAATTGGATTGTTGGCCTAGTTTAGTAGTAATGCTGATAGTGGTGTTGGTTGTTAGTGATCCAGATTTTAGTCTCCATTGAGTTAAGAAATTCTCTGGGTGATTTTAGGCCAGTTAATCTTTTTCATTCTGACTGAGCTTCCAAGACTGTTATGAGGATAAATAACATGGAGAGGAAGAAAACTGTGTTCCACTTTTTGATCATTGGAGAAAAAAGAGGATAGAGATATAATAATTTCTTCTATTCTGAATTTAGTTTGTTAACCTGCAGTCAAATTAATCTTATGCTGAAGTTGACATTTTGTCATCAGTATTACTGGACTGGTACTGAAATAAATTTGAGAATGGCAGCTAAACTATTTTGAGGATTGAACTATAATGTGCTAGGAATGGTAATCTCAGTATGACTTTATATTTTTCTTTACTATATTTTTCTAAAATGCTCCATTTCTTGCACAATTCTTTAAAGAAAATGTGCAGTTTTTAATTTTAAGCATTTTCATCACATTAAATGTTAGAGTGTGTAATGTTATAACAGTTTAATCCTTTGCATATGTAACAAAGTAAGACTCATTCAACACAGCTGGATTTGTTTCTGTGTAAAAATGCTCAACTTCTGTTATTTGAAATGTAACATATAATATTTTTAATGTAAAAGAGACTGTGGCCTGAGCAAGTAAACTTAGAAGGGGTATGTTTTCCCATTTTTAGATATATTGTATAATTGATTGATTTTGTGACTGAATTACTGAGAAGCACTGGGTGTTTTTAATGTAAAAAGTTACCTAACTCTAGATTGCAGGTAGAATTTTATTTCTCAAAAGAAATGTTAATGTCAGTTTTTAAAATACAAAACAATGCAATGATAAATTGCCCTGTTTCCTCTTCAGAGTCCTTCAAAAACATGTCCTTTTTATTTTTAGATTTAATTCAGGATTGGTCCAGTGACAGTGCTCCTGATATTTTCTCATTTGTTCCTTATTCATGGAATTTTAAAATAATGTTTCATCAGTTTGAAATGATTTGGGCAGCAAATCAGCACAATTGGATTGATTGCTCCACAAAGCAACAAGAAAATGGTGAGAACCGTATATTTTAAAGCAGTCATATTGCATTCTTTCCTATTATCCAGCAGTATTGCATTTTTAAAAATGTTTTTGCTAAAAAAAACCCTTGTTGCCCTCAGTGAGTGTAGGGGAATCTTGCCGTTGTTTGAAAGGCCTTCAACATTCCCGGGCCCACTATGTGCCCCCATTTTAATTTTTCAAATATATGTTTTTGGCCACTAGGGGTCAGGGATGGGCTTTTTCAGTGTGAAAAATTTGTTATTTGTAAGCCCATTTTTTTCACTGAAAGAAAAATGGAAAAGTCTATTTTGCTATCCAGTGAAATTATTTTTTTAACTTGTAATATATTTGATTTTCAATACTGTATTGTGGTTTATTATATTTTAACCATTTTACTATTTTCTTGGAAATATTTTTAAAGCCATTTTGGGTTCCTTTATTGGAAGAGAGATGAAGCATAACTGAAACTAAGGAATGTATAAGTGAATGCTCAATTGAAATATTAGAAGTGGTCTTTATAAATAGGTGTTTAAAAGATAGCTCATATTTCATTTTCTATCTTTTTCTTTGCAGTCTATGTAGCAGCCTGTGGGGAAACATTAAACATAGTTTTTTCTTTGCCTTTTACTGACTTTGTTCCAAGCACATGCAGTACAAGATTCTCTTTAAGGGTAAGTGGCTTTATCTTATTTCTTTTTATAGTTATAGTAATATGGCACAGTATCATCCTGTTGATGCAGAAGGAACCCTCTAACTTCAAATAAGAGATCAGATATTATTGTTCCTTATAAATATTTTTCAGATCCTGTTTTTCATTCTTTAGTGTATACTTTCAAAATTATTTTTCTTTTTCTTTCCTTATGCAGTCAGTAATATCTTTCCCTCTTTCTGACTGGAAATGCTGCCGTAATTCATGTTGGCCTCCTAGGAATTGTTTTATGTACCATTTTTTTAAAGGACTGTCTTCACTGTGTACATTCGGCTTTTTTATTGCTACACTTTTTTTTCAGATATGTAGAACTGTTGGGTAGCTCAGTGGTTTAGGTCACTGGTTCTTAACCTTGGGTTACACAGGAGTTTTGGACTGCAACTCCCAGAAGCCTTCACCACCAACTGTGCTGGCTGGGGTTTCTGGGAGTTGCAGTTCAAAAGCATCCGAGTAACAAAGGTTAAGAACCACTGGTTTAGGTAACTGGCTGTGGAGCCACAGGTTGGGAATTTGATTTCCCACTGTGTCTCCTTGACAGGCGATGGACTTGATGATCCATAGGGTCCCTTCCAGCTCTGCAGTTCTAAGATTATATTATATAAAGACCACCAGTTTATAATTTCATATAATGTAATGTGCTGTAATGGCAATGTATTTCATATAGCAGTACCTGCAACAGAAAACTATATTGGTATTTCCTTTATAGTATTTTCCTTTACTGCTATTGTTGAATTGATCATGAGTTTTTTTAACTATTAATCTTTATATATAAGATTAAAAGTAGAAAATAATGATAATAATTTAGCACAAATATTATGGTGCATAATTAGAATGACTCCTACCCACAGTCACCAAACCTATTCCTAAGAATAGTTGTTTTCCTTTGCACCCAACTCATAACCTAAGAAGCAAGTAATAGAATAATGGAGTTGGAAGGGGCATATAAAGTTATTGAGTCCAACCCCCTGCTCAGATAATTAATGGAACTGATTATTATCCTCCAAACAACATGCTCTCTAATTTTCAGGAGCACTATGCAGAGGTTCCACCCTCTGCGGGTGGTATTCCGGCTGCAAGCAAAAGCAAATGGGTGAAAACTCAGGCTTGTCTGCTTGTGCACCTTAGAAAGAACATTGCCTCCAAATGATTGCATACAAAACAATGTATGAAATGATTATATTGATAGCATTGGGAATTAAGAAAAATATTTTCCATAATGATTTAAAGGTCTTGTGTGCATGTTGTGTAATTCTTGATATTTATGCTGTATTTCAGGGAGAAGGTCTTGATCTTCGCTTACTTCTACCTGACTGTCACCCTAGTAAATACTCTCTTTTTATGCTGGTGAGGGATTGCCATCATAACAAATTAAATCCTGAGACTTGTGGTTCTGCTGATAGTCAAGCTGGACAAAAACATAGCAAATCAAGATGGCGAAACATGACTCAGGAAGAGTGAGTTCTGTTCCCACACTAAATACAAAACATGCAAATTTTGAAGCAATCAACTGTTACAAAACTCATTCTTTTTTGAAAGGGCTGGCTGGGTCGAATGCTGGACTGTCCCAAGCGTTATGCTGACGATTGACTACATGTGGCATCCCATATATCCCCAGAAAGCTGATGAACAATTAAAGCAATCTTGTGAGTCTCACTTTGATCCTTTTACGTTGAAATTTGTTGAAATTGAGAAGAGTTCTTTAAATATTTCAAAAGAGTAGACTGGAGACTAAGCACAAGAAGTGGAAAACCAAGAGAATCTTTGGATAAGAAACCATGCTGTTCTCTTCTGTAGTCTTTTCCTACGCCCAGAGTGTATTAGGCATAGACCTGTGGCTGAACTTTTGTTAGTTTGAATATGAGTCATAACTACCTGCCTGAGTTCGAGCTGAAACAGTTTGATTTCAGTGCAAAATATATGGAACATATATTTGAAACGAAATTGCATTTTGTGGTGAGAAGGTTCCAAGTAGTTTCTAGTTTGGAGATATTAGTGTTTTTTATGAATTTGAGATTGCACCCCTGCCTTCCCTTGTGCTATCTGCCGTGTATATGTATCAGTATGTTTTCTAGTGTTCTTTTTAAAAATAAAATGTATTGTTCTTTGTTTTGAAAAGATTGTGTCATTTTAAAAATATTCTGCAGCTATCCTAGAGACAGTAAAATAAAATCTAAATGTGAAGTAAAATAGACAGCTGTAAAACTATCATGACAAACATTTTTTAAAAATCCTTGACATATAAAAATGTAAGATGATTTTTCTTTTACTTCTCTCTCTGCTTTTGTGCCAGTGTACTAAGATAAGTTTGTCCTTTCTTTGATGGCCCTAGTCACTGCACCAGATATGGCAGGGAATAAGTTGCTGATCTAGGAATCACTGATATAGAACCATCAGAATATTTTTCATGTACTCTTTAATGTCTGTTATAACCTAATAAATATTTCATTTTCTTACTGATTTGGACTGCAGTTATCTAAAGAATAAAAGGGACGTGGTGGCGCTGTGGGTTAAACTGCAGAAGGCTCTGTGCTGCAAGGTCGGAAGACCAGCAGTCATAAGATCAAATCCACGTGATGGAGTGAGCTCACGTTACTTGTCCCAGCTCCTGCCAACCTAGCTGTTTGAAAGCATGCGAATGCGAGTAGATAATAGGGACCACCATGGTGGGAAGGTAACGGCATTCCGTGTCTAGTCGCACTGGCCACGTGACCACGGAAACTGTCTTCGGACAAACGCTGGCTCTATGGCTTGGAAACGGGGATGAGCACCGCCCCCTAGAGTCAGACATGACTGGACAGTTTGTCAAGGGGAATCTTTACCTTCACCTTTATCTAAAGAATATAAGGTGGAATTATTAATAGTTTTATGCACAAATGAGAATGAAGTATAGAAAGCTCTTGATTTAGAAGTATACAGAGTATATTTTAATCAATACACATTTTAATTGAAATTGCCCACCTTCTCTGTCTCCTTGTCTTTTCTTTAATTTTGTGCCATTTGAAGAGCCTCATGGTGCAGTGGTTAAACTGCTGCACTGAAGCCAAAACTGTGCTTGCAACCTGTGCTTCAGTCCCAAGTAGCTGGCTCAAGGTTGGCTCAGCCTTCTTCCGAGATTGGTAAAATGAGTACCCAACTTACTGGGTGTGTATGGAATGTGTAGCCTGCATAATTAACTTGTAAACCATCTAGAGAGTGCTTAAAGTGCTATGGGGTCATATACAAGCAACACACTTTGCTTTTTTTGCCATATATAATTTCTTCAGTGAATATGTTAATTATTTGAATGTTAAAGACTTTTTTAAATTTGGTTAGTTCTTTTTGCTGAGCTATACATCAGTGACATGCTTAATAAACTCCTTCATTTATTCTCTAGTATCAGAAATGGAAGAAACAATTTTATCTGCATTGAGGCCATCACAGAAAATGGCAGACAGGGTCATATCACCTTCAGGTTCTTCCCGGATCCCTGTTGACCCCTCAGAACTTCCACCTGACAGGCTCCATGTTGAACTAGAGCTTTCTCCAGATTCCCAGATAACTTTGTATGGACCTCTTTTGAAAGCCTTCCTGTCTATAAAGGTATACAGAATTTTATGGATTGAAAGGTAGACAAAGAGCTCCTAGTATTATTAGGACATGTAAAATGATGTTTTCATCTGTTTATGTGTCATTTTTCCATGTGAAGGGAAAAAGTCTAGATTGTTCTGATTTGGAATCTGATGTTTTAGAAGAGACATGGATCAGTTTGTATTGACTCTGTGTGTGGTGGTAGCATTAATGTGAGCTATGTTGGCTACCAGTTGGTTTGCCATTTACTCCATTTTGCTATTATGCCCTAATACTGGGTCTTTCATAAACAAAATTATTATTTGCTTATTTATTTAACACCCCCCGATTTCCAAATTACTTATAATGTGTGATAGTGGGAGGACATAAGTCTTGGAAATATCTGATAAAGATATTTCACTCTGATTAATCCCGTATTATTAAAAAAGATGTGTATTCAACTGGATTCCAGACCAGAACTTTATTGGGATGTGAAGGTTTGTCTTATCCTCTCTTCTAATAAATGTTGGTAATTCCTGCCAGGAAAATTATTTTGGTGAAGATGATATGTACACTGACTATGAGGAAGTGATTTCAAGCCCTGTGTTGTCCTTGTCAACATCTTCAAGCTCTGGATGGACTGCAGTAGGAGTTGATGCTGATAAAAGGGAGAATGATACATCAGCCAGACAAGCACACCCTCTTACTATGCGGCCTTGGGATATTACTGTGCTTGTCAATGTGTACAAAGTGCATGGGCGACTTCCAGTTGTAAGTGAGAATGTTCTCAAGCATTATGTTTGTTTTATTGAAATGTGGATGAATGTACAGTGGTGCCTCGCACAACGGGTGCCTCACACAACGATGAATTCACACAACGATGCCTTTTTCTGTTAAATTTGCCGCCTCACACAGCGATGTTTCCTATGGGGGATTTTCACACAACGATGTCTCTTTTTCGTTCCTGTAAAAGTGTCTTACAATGTTTGGAAGCCGTTTTAAATGGTTGCAATGGTTAGCCCACCTCCTGAAACCTATGCAAACTGATTTTGGTGTTGTTCTGACACTTCGTTAATTTATGATGATTTTTTGAATTTTCTCCATTGGAAACCATTGGATGGTCTGTCTAATGGTTTCCAATGGAGAAAACAAAAAATCATCATAAATTAACGAAGTGTCAGAACAACACCAAAATCAGTTTGCATAGGTTTCAGGAGGTGGGCTAACCATTGCAATCATTTAAAACAGCTTCCAAACATTGTAAGACACTTTTACAGGAGCGAAAAAGGACTTCGCAAAGACATTGAAATGTATTGAGTCAGCTTCAATACATTCCAATGAAGGAAACATTGTTTCACACAGCGATGTCTCCTATGGGGATTTTCACTCAGCGATGGCAATCCGTTCCAATTGGAACGGATTAACCGGTTTTCAATTCATTCCTATGGGAAATGGTGTTTCACAGAACGATGTTTCACACAACGTTGATTTTTTTGGAACCAATTAACATCGTTGTGTGAGGCACCACTGTATAATAATAAAGTTCCTGGCTTTAGTTGGTTGCCTCTTCTTGACTATTGGTGTGTCCTTTAGGGAGGTGAGAGTATCCTGGAAAAAAGATGGAGAAAGAGCACTTACAAAGCACTGCATGTCCACTTCAATAATACCATTTCACTGTAGTAAATTCTGGCTTTTAATGTCTATTTTAAAACTATTTCTAGCTCATAAATAATTGGAGTGTAAAGCAGGGAGTTCTAGCTTTTATAATACAGAACCCCTTTGATCTCAATTTGTGAAGGAAATCTTTATTACAATCAACAGATCAAGTAAGATTTCAGCTTGTAATTTTTAGTTAGTCAACAAACAAACTGGTTTTAAATATATGTACATATAACAAATTACTCTCTCCAAGTTGGTATTGGGTCTCTCTCTCTCTCTCTCTCTCTCTCTCTCTCTCTGGACAATATTTTTAGGTTTTATTTTTTTATGGTTGAGGTGTTTTGTTTATTGTTTTAGTTTTGATTATTGCAGGGTAGCTGGAAAAGGGTAGCTGGAAAAGGATCATTGTTAACATTTTCCAACTTGCTAGAAAAAAATATTTTATGAACTCTGACTCCACCGAGTCAGAGTTTTACACTGGCAAAATGTGAAAGGATTAAATGAATTTAATAGCAAAGTATGATATTTAATAGTAGCCTGCAGTATTGTCTCTGCTTTTTCTTTAACTAATTAGTGTCATTAAGTTGTTGATGGGGAGTCACATGCTTATGGTGTGGCCTCTGAGGAGATTTATTCCTTCCCTCCCCAGCAGTGTTTGCCAACTGTCTTTTTGACTCAACATATTTAGGAACATTAAAAACAAATCTCCCTTTTGTGTATTAGTAATACTAAGTAATAATATACTATTTTTTTAGAATGCTAAAATACAGATATTGAGCAAGTAATTTCTGTTAAATTGTGTTTACAGAAATCTGTTAATTTTCTGTGTAGCATATTCTTCTTGAATAGTATTGTATGTATTTTCCATAATCTGAAAATCAGAACATATTGGATATTCCAGTTAATGTTGATGACACTTCTGTTCTCTTCCTCAGCATTGTAGCAATGATGGCCCTGATTGTCCCACAGGCTTTTTGGAAAGGTTATGTTTTGAGATGAAAAAAGGATATAAAGAAACAATGTTACAGCTTGTATTATCCCCAATGAATTTATTCCTGAATGATAACTACCAGGTAACAAAAGCATGAGCTTCTGTGGACTGTGGTCACTTCATCAGATGCACAAAATGTTGCTTTAGTTAGCAGATTTTTATACACATGCTTTGGGTGTCCAAAGGAATGGGAGTTACATAATCTGTGAAGCAAGAAAAAAATGAAATGCAAAAAAGTACAAACACTGATGATTTACTTTGAGTGGCCATTAATAAATAACAGTCGGTGACAGAGACATCATAACATAAATGAGCTGTTTTACGTGAGTTTTGGTGAAATGCCTTGTTCCTATACAAGAAAGAGAAAGAAAAGTTTGAACTTCTTGATGGATTCTTGGAGTGGGTGACTGCTTTGTTCTCTTTGGAAGTCCAAGGTTCCCTACCTCTGCTTTAAATATTTATTGGAACAGCTAGTTGCTTGTGTCAGATACATTTTTAACATTACTATATTCCTTTTTTGTTGTTTTTTACACTTATACTAGTGTAACAATGTTATACATTGTCACTGTGTTTACATTTCTTAAGATATTTCAGTGGTGGTTTTATAGCTGCTGCCGTGTTGGTTTTTCACAAACACTTGTGTCATTTCGAAAAGCTTGCTTTGCCTTAATGGTATGTGATATTTTAAAGATGCATTTCAGTATCAGATGATGTGCAAATGTGCATAGCGCTATAGGGCAGGCTGCATTCTGAATGACTGATTAAAAAACAAACAAAAACCAAATGTAACACAAATTGGTGAAATTAAGTTTTTTTGTTTTACAACACTGTAACTGAGGCAAAAATGCATGTTAAGTATGAGATTTTTTTAAAAAAATCCACAGTCAGCTTTCTGTTAGCTCCTATGTGGATTTCAGGAATGTGTCATTTGATGACTGAGTTCTTCATTGAGAATTAAAAACATAAATGTCCTAATTTGCATGTAGCACTGCTTTTCTGTTTGAGTGCCAAAGCTAGATGGACCAGAATCCTACTGGTTGGTAATGCTGGCATAAGAACAGTAGAATGAACTGCTGTTGCAAATGGCTGCTAATTAATGAGTTGCCACTTGTATCCCTCATTGTGCACCAGCTCATGTGAGCAGCATGCAACAGAGGTGCAAGTAATTTGTTAACTACAGTAGTGGCAGTTCACTGCTACAGGTTACATTATTGCACTAACAACCCTCTAATTAACTAGTAGGACTCTTGCCACTTTAATGCATGTAATACAGCCTTAGTGTATACTTCTTATTTCATAGAAACAAACATTAACATGTGATAGTCACAACATAACTAGTACATATGTTTGCTGTAGCTTTTCCTTACTGCCTCCCCCAAACTAGTATTTTTTTTTCTTTAACAGAGACCCACTGTGGATGAAGTACTTCGAGAAGGTCATATAAGTCTTTCAGGTTTACAACTACGGGCTCATGCTATGTTCTCAGCAGAAGGTTTGCCTTTGGGAACAGACTCTTTAGAATATGCATGGCTGATTGATATTCAGGCTGGAAGCCTGACAGCCAAAGTTACAGTTCCACAGGCAAGTAACTTGTGTGTACATTGATTTTAACTTGGAATGTATTTATTTTTAATTTTTATTTACTTCCATTTATATATAGCATCATTTATATTGCCACTCTTTAGGTGGTTCACAACATACAATAATGTTACAGACTAAAATACTGTACTATTTAAAATACTATATAAACAATACAAAGGTAAAATAAGATGCAACAAATTCTGCCACTAGTTAAAAACTTCTTTTAAATAAACATACACAAATTGAAACCTATTTGAACATCTCAGGACAATTTACACTAACGGAAAACAGCTTTATATAATTCGGTCTTAATTAGCTTCCTAAAAACAGACAGGGATGGTGCTTGACAAACCTCTGTAGGAAGCTTTTTCTAGAGCAAATCAGTTGCAACTGAGAAAGCTTGGTTTCTCAGATTGGCTTTTTGGCCTCCTCAAGTGTTACAGTTCTTTACATGAGGAACTACAAGAAGTAGCTATTTTGTGGGAGAGATTATCTGCTTGTTATCGAGGTCCTAAACCATTAAGGGTTATGGATAGCACCTTAAATTGTGCCTGGAATCTAACAGGGACCCAGTGAAGGCATGCAAGGACTGTGGGTATGTGTTTATATCTGCTAGTATCTGTAATCAGACCGGTTGCCACATTTTGAAGTTTCCATACTGAAGTTTCCATACTGACTTTAAGGGCAGCCCTACATAGTATGTGTTACGGTAGTCTATTTTAGAGATTGCCAGCAAATGAGCCACTGTTGTTAGGCATCTCAGATCCAGGTAGGGGCATAGCTGGGCAATCAACCAAAGCTGAGAAAAGGTACTCTTTGCCACAGCAGATATTTGCATCTCCATAGAGAGAGATAGGTCCAGGCTGCAAACCCAGTCCTTCATAGAGAGTGTAACCCCATTGAGACCAGGTAAATATCTCTGTAAATGGTGTGATGATCCTTGCAACCATAGATTCTCTAGATTCTCTGTCCTATCGAAAGTTAGTTTCAGTTTGTTGGCCCTCATCCAGTCCACTATCGACTCCAGGCAGCATTCAAGGACTCACACAGCATATCCTGTATATGAAGAGAAGGAGAGAGAGCTGTGTGTTATCCACATATTGATGACAACAGGCTTCACATCTCTTTATGATGTCTCCCAATGGCTTCATACTAAAAAGCATTGAGAAGATGGCTGGTCCATCTTCTTTATACAAGCTTTAGTCAGCTTGTTACAAGTCATTTGGACTGTGTGGGTGAAAAACCACATATTTTCCTGGAAACAAATTTATATATGTTTGACTAAATTAGTAAGACTTGATGCAGTTGGATAAATCATAGCCATCTTATATTTTTCAGGAGTCTAAATATATACATTCAAGATTTCAGATGTTTCCTCTAGCCTAGGTTCTGACTACATAGCAGGTTATATATTTAATTGGGCTCACAGGAAAACAATGTGGTAAAAGAAGTATATATAAGTTGCTTGTGCAGTGCTTTCCCTTGGCTTCTGTAACCATTAGTACTTGGATTTCTGAAATTAAGGTTAGGATCCAGGGATATGCTTGTGCTGACTTCTGATCATTCCACTAGAATATATGAGACTCTCTGCTTCCTGCAGCCCTCTGTGCACCCTAAAAACTAGCTTGGGAGGTCTAGAAAAGCCTCTGAGGAAGATTTTTTGACACCATGCAGGGCTGTAGCAGGAAGGAGAGATGGAACCTCCTATTCTACTGGCATCGGATACCAAAGTGCACTCTTGGATCTTGACCACAGTCATAATTATTTTCTGTTGCTTGAGAAACAATTCTGTTTAGCACTTCAGTTTTATAAAATAATTTTCCCTGAGAGCAGCATAAATGTGTGCAACAATATGCTTACTAAAGAAAGGTTTCCCAACAAAATCCTCCTCTATGCTCTCCGGGGGGAAAGAAGCATGCCATAATTGAATACATTGCAGGGAGGTAGAGTGAAATATCCTTATGCTTCTTTTTAGTTTGAAATTTCTTTTTAAAATTGAAGCTGCCATTCTCTTTTAATGGAAAGCTGTTTCCGAAATTATCGATTGAACAATTGCATTGGTCATTTTGCAGCTTTTATCTGAGCAAGGTGTATGTTTTCTGTGGAGATATGCTAATGTTCCACAGCTAATATTCTCCTCTGTATGTAGTGTTGTTTGAACGGATAATTGAAGTGTGGGAAGTTGTACCTTGAAGAACAAAAAAACCCTCACAAGTTTAAGATCAATTGAAATTTTTGGATTTAACAAGTTGAATGTATTAATTTTACTTTCACCTTTTGTTTGTCATTACAGATTCATTTTGTAATTATTATTTAATGATCTTGTAATAACAGTGAAACAACTCCTCTTTATATGACCTTTTCTTTTGGTTTAATCCCCTCTTTTTTCTTACTGTTAAATTCCTGTTTACAGTTCAAATTAAGCACTGAGTGCACAGTGGTTTCACTTTAAAAAGTTTCCTTCGGATTTTCTCAGTTCTAATAATTTTGCCCCTTCTAATCTTGTAATTGTTATTATAAAGTGCAAGATTCTGGGGTGATGTGTTTCTTTATGTTTTGCTTTTTGATAGATTTAATTTGCAGGAACGTGAAGCCATGAATGTGGAAATGAAGTGCCTTTTGAAATCATTTCAAAATTCCTTGAAGATTAATCTGAGAGTTTCCTTATAGTCAAAATGTTCTTATCTCTTGCAGCTTGCGTGCTTGCTTGAGTGGGGACAAACATTTGTATTTCATGTGGAATGCCGTGAGTTTGAGTTGGAAAGACCAAAATCAGTAGTCATGTGTCAGCATGGAATTGATCGTCGCTTCTGTGAAGCTAAGGTAACATGTGATAAATTCAATCTGTTATCCTCCACAATTCAGAAGAACTTCATATAAGTAACATCAGATAGACATGTTCTTCATAGCTGGACTTAGATTCAGTGAGATGGCCACTTCAGATAGTGGAATTTCAGAAATTGTGAGTTCTGTGCTACTCTGCCTTGGGAAGGTATGTTTGAAATCTGGACATCTGCTGCTGCTTTGTGCAACTCTCCAAAGATGGTTGTTTCCAGTATTCCTATCTCCACAGAGTGAGATGTTGATGGCATGGTGATGTAAAAAAATTGCCTCTGCTGTCTAATCCACACAGCCAGGCATTAGGGAAGTAGCCAGCTGCAAGTGTGGTAGCTACTTTTTGTGGCTAGTGCTAGTCTGACAGAGCCCTCTTAGCCAGTAGTGATGTGGGGGGCAGGAATAACACAATGGAATAGTGCTTTGGTCTTATTTACTCCTATTGCATGATGTTATTGGCTTTCAAATCTTGAATTAAACCAGTGTTCTTTGCCATGCAAGAACCAGGGACTTGATGCTGGTTAATATCAAACCCCGATTTATTATCCTAGAGTGTCACTGACATTGTATATAGGATTGACACTGTGTATATTGCGAAACTCTTATTTAATGATAGCAGATTGAAGCTGATATGTTGGGAAAAATAATGACTGAATTATGACTGTATGAACTCAGCTGGACTACATAAAATAAGGCAGAGGCACAGTGTAAGATAAGAGATTTTTTTAATAGTCTCCATAGACTTGCTGAAAAATCAGAAAAATTGGAGGATGATAGAGGTGATGAAACAGAGAGTGTCCCTGTAAAATCAGGAAAGTATTACACAATCATAGTAGAATAATAGAGTTGGAAGGAGCCTGTAAGACCAAGTCTGATCCTGCTCAATGCAGCAATATGAATCAAAGTATATCAGATGGCTGTCCAATTTTCTCTTAAATGCATCTAGCATTGGAGTTCTCGCTACCTCCCAAGGTAATTAGTTTCATTGTTGTAAAGCCCTATGAGTTGCGAAGCTTTTCCTGAAATTCAACCAAAATCTGGCTTCCCTTAATGTCAGCCATTGTTATATGTCCTGCACTCAGGAATGATTAAGAACGGCTCCTCCTCCTCTATATGACAGTCTTTTGCATATTTGAAAACTATCATATCTCCCCTCAGTTTTCTTTTCTCAAGGCTAAACATGCCCATTTCTTTCAGTCTTTCCTCGTAGGGCTTGGTTTCTAGTCCCCTGATCATCCTTGTTGCCCTCCTCTGAATTTGTTCTGGTTTGTCAGTATTCTTCTTTAAGTGCAGTGTCCAGAACCAGACACAGTATTCCAGATGAGACTTAATCAGTGCTGAATAGAGGGGAACTAGTACTTTATGGGATTTGGAGAATGTACTTCTGGTAATGCAGCCTGAAGTCACATTTGTCTTTTTTTTGCAGTCAGATTGCCCTGTTGGCTCATATTCATCTTGTAATCTACAATAATTCCAAGATTCTTCTCACTTGTAGTATTGCTGAGCCAAGTTTACCCCATCTTATAACTGTGCATTTGGTTCCCCCCCTCCAGGTATAAAAGATAGGGTTAGGCATTCATCCCTCCCTGTTAAACTCCATTCAATTTGAACCTATCAAGATCTTTTAAAAATTTGTTTCTGTCTTCCAGGGTATTAGCTATTCTACCCAATTTTATGTAATGGGCAAATTTGATAAAAGATTCCCTCCATTCCCTTACCAATTAATTAAAAAGTTGAGGAGCACTGAGCCAAAGACCCAACCTTTCTGGTATTTCACTTCTCACCCCTTCTAGTTAGAGAAGGAGCCATTGATAATTACTCTTGAAGAACGATTCTGTAGCCAACTGTGTATGCAACTCGACAGTTATTCTAACTAGCCCACACATAGCTTGCTAATCAGAATATCATGGGCATCTTGTCAAAGGCTTTGTTGAAGTCAAGATATATTAGGTCTACAGCATTCCCACTATCTACCAGAGAGATTACTCAATCAAAAAATGAGATAAAATTTGTCTGGCAGGATTTGCTCTTGACAAATATGTGTTGATTTCTAGTTATTATTGCATTGTTTGCATGGCACTTTCAGAATCACTGCTTTATAACTTACTCCAGAATTTTACCTGGGATTAATGCCAGGCTGACTGGTCTGTAGTGCCCAGGTTCTTCCTTTTTGCCCTTTTTTTGAAGATAACGACAACATTAGCCATTCATTTGGCACTTCATCCATCCTCCATGATTTCAATTAAAAATAGACAGTGGTTCTGAAAGTTCTTCAGCCTACATCTGGGTAAGAAGCTAGAAAGATGTCCAAGGCATTTGCCTGGTGTTTTTATTTTCCTGGTCTGCTAACAATGTAGCTGTTTGTCCTTTTTCATTGTGCCATCATTTTTCACTGAGATAGACCGTGGAGTTCACAAAATAGATTAATGTTTCTAAGGGAAGTAGATGGGGACATATTTATACCTCCCTTTCTTGTTTGACCAGCATGAGGTGTTCATGGTGAATAGAGAACAGAGCTTCATAGTTTATACTGTAAAGGAGAAAGAAAGATTTTTTTTCAAGTTGAAGGTGTCTCCTCAGAAACAGGATCCTGACAACATGCCCTTTTCACTCTTTAGAAAGTGTGAATCTTGTTCTGTATACTAGTTTGCAGAAGTTTAATCACAAGAGAAAGTTTGTCTTAAAAAGAATTAACTCATTTCAAGAATGATGTGAAATTATGCCTTCAATTTCAATTCTTCTTTAGATAAGTTGCATCTCTGGTCCATGTCCAACATCTGATGAATTAAAGTACACAATGACACGGCTAGCAGTAGATGGGGCAGATGTATACATTGTAGAGCATGGTTGTGCTACAAATATAAAGGTAGGAATACTTTCTCTACTTCACATTGTCTTAAATTGTGGTCACTGTGAATTATTGCTTCACTTTTTATATAATATGTTTTTTTAATGGAGTACATAATTATCTTTTTCAGATGTTGATCTTCAGTAGTATAGCTACTCGAATGCAGGAAAAGTGTTCCACACATAGATGTGATTTGTATAGAAAGTAGAAGCTAAGACACATGGCTAAATCCAATTATTAGTAAAACAGGCAATGGAAGGGCAACAATGAAGGAACTAGAAAAGATAATCAAATATAAGAATGTTTCACTGGAGACCAAAACCATCCACACTCTTGTATTCCCAATCACCATGTATGGGTGTGAAAGCTGGACAGTTAAGAAAGCTAACAGGAACAAAAAATGACTCATTTGAAATGTGGTGCTGGAGGAGAGGTTTTTGGATACTCTGGACCACCAGAAAAATGAACAAATGGTTTCCAGATCAAATCTAGCCTGAACTATCTCTGGAGGCAAAAATGTTGAAACTGAGACACATCTTGAGCAGATAAGATTCTCACCTCTGACCTTTGGCAACTCTATGATCTCCAGAATATCCCATCCTCAATTGCCCTGCTCAGATCTTGCAAACTCAAGCCCATGATTTCCTTTAAGGAGTCAATCCATCTCATGTTTGGTCTTCCTCTTTTCTTGCTGCCTTCAACCTTTCCTAGCATTATTGTCTTCCAGAGAATCCTGCCTCCTCATGATTTGCCCAAAGTAGGACAGCCCGTATGTATGTCCCATTAACTGAGTACATCAGTCTAGTTCAGACTAGCAATTAGATTTAGCCCATAGAATTTAAAGAGAGAAATGCTTCTAGTGTTAGGTTGCACATTGTATATGACATTTTTGTGGATGAGATGGAAGAACATCTCATGTTTTACTGAAATTTCAGAAACATGATGTGTCTGTACATGTACCTTGATTACTTAACTGGCTGTGATAATAGTCATTTCCAAGTCTTTTCAAACGTCCTGTTCCTCTCATGTGTTCAAATTACTTAAACACTTTGTTTTATGTACCTGCACTTAACACAGGAATTTAGAACCTATCATATTTTTTTTATTTAGGGGAGGAAAGCACCCTGTGATGTGCGGTTCCTTCTGTTCACCTATGGAAATGGGATTTCTAGAGTCATGAGAAATCTGCACTACAGGCACGCTTTCTTTCCTGGCTCATTGAACAAGCATTCCTTTTGGTGCTCTCTGTTGATACTTTCTTTGATTTGCATTTTAGATGGGTGTGGTGCGCATTGCCAATTGCAACCTCCATAATCAGTCTGTTGGTGAAGGTATAAGTGCTGCTATTCAAGACTTCCAGTTACGACAATATATTGAGCAAGTGAACAATTGCCGAATTGGCCTTCAGCCAGCAGTGCTGCGCAGGGCATATTGGCTGGAGGCAGGGTCAATCAACCTGGGCCTTATTACTGCTGATATTGCTTTAGCAGCAGATAATCATTCTAAACATGAAGCACAAAGACATTTTTTGGAAACTCATGATAGCAGAACGAAAAGGTAAGAGAGAAGTCTTGCAAAAGAGTCTTGCAAAAAAAAAATCCACAAATATGAACCTTAACAGACTGCTGCTAATGTAAAACAAACATTTCTGATATTTAGAAGAATATAAAGTTATGTGCGAGTGTAGACAAATGTGCTTTTTAAAAATCTTTAAAGCATACTTTTAAGAATAAATTTGTTTAAAAATACTGTTACTGTAATTTAACTTGGTGTTTAGCAGTTGAAAATGGATGTGCTCAAAATCATTGTAGATTTGGTGGGGGGCCTGAGCCTAAATAAGTATTGCAGAAATGCATTTTTTTAAAAAAATAATAAATATAAACACAACGGGTTAAATCTGATTGTTAGGTCCAAAATTCTACAAGGTCCACTGAATGAATGAAAAACTTGTCATGGCAAAAAACTCTGTTAGCCGTATTAATTCATTTTTGGCCATTGCTTGTTTCTGTTATGTGATCAGATTTTTAAAATGTATTTTTGGGAGAAATATACATTAATTTTCTAAAATCTTGATTGTTTTCTTTCACAATTTACCTTCCAATTAATGTCATCACCATTTCAAATCCTGGCTGTTCTCAAAACTCTTGAGACATGTGATTTAAGGCTGGTTATTTTAGGAATCTGTGAAGTGCTAGAGCCAAACTCTTAATTAGTTTTAAGAAATGTTTCTGTTAAAATATCCTTCATTATCATAATTTACAAATTTATTGTTGGTTATCAGGATTTCTTTGGAAATGTTTAGGTCAATAATAATTAAAATCTGACAGTTTCACTGAATAAGTGGTTGCTTTCCTTTCCAGGTTATGGTTTTTATGGCCAGATGATAATACAAAAAATAAGAGAAGCAAGAACAAATGTGGCTGTCTTGGTGGCTGTAGGTTTTTTGGTGGCACAGTTTCAGGATTAGACTTCTTCAAGCTTGAGGAGTTGACACCATCAAGTAGTTCTGCTTTCTCCAATACAAGTGCAGAATCAGATATGTTTTATGGACAGTCTCTACTGCAGCCAGGAGAATGGATTATTACCAAAGAGCTTCCAAAAATTATAGACGGTAATGTGTGTTTGTGTTTTTGCGTGCGTGTGTGTGTTGGCATGTGCTTGCAAGCATACATACAAATATGTATTTGTTATCAAGTATTTCTTAACCAAATACCAACGTATTTTGCATTATATTTAGGTTCTTGTTTAAATATATGCTATATACACAACACTGGCTAACTGACAACACAAGACAAGGCGAATTTGAAAAAGAAATGACATTGAAATTTTATGGGTGGGAAATGTTACCCGTATTTACATGTATGCATTTTAATTCATTCACATAGTTACACATGGAGCGGGCAGTAGTACAGTGTACTATACTAAAAAAATTGAAAGGGGATTCCAGACTGATTTACTTGATTGCTACTTACTTTTTTTGTTAGCAAGTGTTCTTTTTTTGATAAATTTGGAAGAGTAATAAATATTCTCTGTAGATACAGTATTCTTCTCTTTCAAAATATTCTGCAGTATGAGGGGAAAGGGAAAATGTTGGTCCCTTTGGTATATGCTGTTTTCTATAAAATATTTAGCTGGCTGGACAGATCAATGAGTCAGAGCACCTGGCTGCAGAGTTAGGCGTTGGGAGTTCAATTCACCACTGTCTTTTAGAAGAACTAAACCAGAAGGGAATGGTGAACCACTTCTGAGTATTTTATGACTGAAATCCTGTTGCTTAAGATAATGTCACAACCAGAGTAGATCCATTGAATCAGTGGGGATTTGATGAATCCTCTGTAAATTCCATTGATTGTATGACCCTCAGTTCTGACTAACTACACAGAACCACAAGATTTTAGCCTATGTCTAAGAAACTGTGGCCATAGATCCAAATAGACTTGATGATGTGTAGTTAGTATTATTAATATAAAAAATTAATCCTGCTTTCTTCTTAGGTAAGGCAAATGGTGTTAAAAGAAAAGAATGGGAGTGCCGATCCGTAGGAGCAGAATCAGAAAAGAAATCCCAGCAGCTGAACTTACAAGTACCACTGCGATCTCATAGTTCTTCTTCCTCTTCAGAGGAAAATAGTAGTTCTAGTGCTGCTCTCCCTTTGCTCGGTGGTGACAGGGAGAGCCCTTCTTCTGTTGTTGAAGACCACTTAGGACAAAAGGAATTATTTCCAGGTTCAAAGAAAGAAGATGCCCATGGAAAGTGAGTACTCCCATTTCATATTTACTAAGAATTAGTCATGGAAAGGACTTTCTTCACTTGCAGTTGGATGGGGAAAATAGTAGTTTTCTTTCTAGGAAGCAAGGCCACCACTCTCCCCACTGTTGCTCCTTTCATCTCAGACTCATGTTGCCCTTAGCTGTGTAAATCCTGGGAAGCTGCACTGTTGTCCCAGCCTTCCTGCAATGCATGTATGCCCAGGTAAAGTCTGTGCCATCCTATATAAGTAGATAGGTCTTCAGAGCATACTCAACATGCACAGAATTTACAGAAGAACATGCTCCTCCCTCCAGGTGTAATGAGCCTCTTAAGTGCAAACAGTGTATGAAGGAGGACACACGACTGCATCTGAATCCATTGCAGCTTCTAGGCTAGGGGGTATGTGCTAGGGTAGAGTGAAGCTGCATGAGCTTACCCTAGGCAGCCCACAGAATAGACCATCTTTTCTTGGCTGATTGCTGCTTCTCTTTGATGTTACCAGTACTGTGTGTTTGTGTTCTTATGTGCTTTTTCTTTCAGTTGATGCTTACCTCTCTTATTTTACTTTAAAGTTAGTTGTAGGGTGTCGGTTGAAAGTTGGGGTTGGGGTCTGCCCATCTTTTCTGGTTAAGTCTGGAATTTATTTCTCTCCCTGGAGGGTTTCAAACTGTTGAATGTTGCCTGTCATCCAATAGCAGGGGAGATTTGGAATGCTCTCCTAAAGAGGCAAGAATTCTTTGTAAGAATCTTCTTTTTTTCTGTAGGAGTTTTAGTCTGCCATTATGTAGATTTGTTGATAATCTGGAACATGCTGATGATGTCAGTAGGAAGCGCTGAAAAAAGTAGAGCAGGGATGGGGAATCCCTGACCATAAACCATGTTGGCTGAGGCTCATGAGAGCTGAAGACTACTATGTTATCTGGGGCTGATGAGAGCTGAAGACTGCTAACTCTAGGGCTGGGGATTCACAGCTACTTATGGGAAATGTATGTAAGACCTGGTAGCTTCTATCCAGCATACCATTATATATCCTGAAAACCCCTTGATATAACTGGAACTAAAGCAGCTACGGCTAACTGGGGGATAATGACTTTGTATTTTTGTTGTGTTTCAGGTCTGTGATTGAAGTCTCCCCTCTCCCCATCCTATTAAATTTGGTGATTGTGGATTCTGTGTGCATTATTATGAAAAAAATGTTTTTCTGTTCCCTTAGTGCCATAGCAGAAGGTCTGGGAAGTAGTCCTGTTTCTCCTAACTCCCAGGAAAGGCCTGTTGGACAGTCTCCTCTTAGATCTCCTTTGAAAAGGCAAGCGTCGGTGTGTTCAGCTCGACTTGGGAGCACAAAAAGTCTTACTGCAGCCTTCTATGGAGACAAACCACCTGTTCCAGCTGGTGTACAGTTCAGTGATGTCTCCCGCAGTGATGAAAATGTATTGGACTCTCCAAAGCAAAGGAGAAGTTTTGGTTCTTTTCCATATACTCCTTCTGCAGACTCAAATTCATTTCACCAATATCGCTCAATGGACTCAAGCATGTCAATGGCTGACAGTGAAGCCTACTTTTCAGCAGCTGAAGACTTTGAACCCATAAGCAGTGATGAAGGACCAGGAACATATCCTGGGAGAAAAAAGAAGAGAAAACAAGCCAAACAAATAGACTATGGGAGAGGCTCAATCTATCACAGTGTAGAAGGACCCCTAACTACTACATTACATGGAGAAGTTAGCCACGATGCAAAAACTTTACCAATAAAAACACATCCCTCCCAAGCTTCATTTGTTTCTGCTTTGGGAGGAGAAGATGAAATTGTAGAGCATTTATATGTCATGGAACCTGAGAAGGCTCCGGAGAATGAACAAATCACTTCCCAGCAGCCTGTAATGAACTGCTACCAAAGCTACCTTACCCAGTACCAGGTGGTTAACTGGTCAGTAAAACATCCAACAAATAAAAGAACCTCTAAATCATCCTTGCATCGACCATTAGACCTTGATACACCAACTAGTGAGGAAAGTTCTTCATCTTTTGAACAGCTTTCTGTCCCAACCTTTAAGGTAAAAAGTAGCCATTGAAAGCCATTTAAATGAAAGGAAAACAGTTTAGGCTAAATCTGATTGTTAAATCGTAATCAGAGTAGGCCCACTGAATGAATGGGACTTTTGAGTCAACATTTATGTTCAGCCCATTGATTATTTTGGTAGTGAGTCTGTCCTGCACTGTGAAAAGTCACCACTTCTGTTCATGACTTCTGGAAGGTGGGTGATTCTTAATAAGCAAGAGTGGGAGAAAAGAAAAAGAGGGGAAACCAGACCAGAGGTCGGAATCACTTGCTCATATGTCTCCCTTTTTAAAATGAGAGGCAAGGATATTTCTTCTGTAATTTTTCTGAAGGTATAGAGGATAGTTCTGGAATCCTGTTTTTAAAAAAAACCAAAAAAAATTATCTTAAAATTAGATAAGGGAATCTAACCTCTTTTCTGCACCTTATGTTTTGGAGGCTTTTGGTGCATGTGTGGGAGTTACTTGACAGCAATTGAAATCTTCCATGAGATAGCTTGTGTGTCTGCAGGAATATAGATTAAAAAAAAACCATATCTGAAGAGAGGACAGAAAGGCACAAGAAGGCATACATTTGTTGCTGTTTTTAAATAAGCATTTCATCATCTGGATGGCGGCGGCGGGGGGGACGCCAGCAATATACTTGTTCAGTTAAAATGTTCTATCTATATAAGTCCATAGGTATGTTAGAATTAACATTGTTGGGGAATATAAACATCTTTTTCATCTAGAAACATTTAATTAATTAATTTGTTAGGGATAAGAATATGTCATCTAGTCTGTTAACTGATTAGTACAATATTTGCCTTGACAATAATGATGTATTGTGATTCAGTGTAGTCATAAACATAGAGTGAAATGATTGTATCACCAAGAGGTTGCTTTTTATGAATGAATGCATTGTATAGCTTTCTGTTTCAGGTTTCAGCGGGGGAGTGTTGTTTAAGGTTTTCCTTTGTGTATTTTTATTAGAAGGCTTCCAGAGCATATTTAATGTTTGTAATTTTGAATGTATATCTAATATCTTACGACTTTCAAGCAAGAAAATCTTATAAAAGTATAACATTTGCTATGTAGTATTAATATTTTACACATCAATAGGCAAAATGAAACCTAAGTTTTAGTGAGCTGGGTATCGTGTTTTTTTGTTTGTCTTTGAAAATGTTATATTATGATATGTCTGAAAAAGAGTATCCTTTGGACTTTGAAGTCACATAGAAATTTAACAATGTTCTTGAAGGCAGAAAAAAAATCTAAATATCTTTTACACATGCTGAACAATACAGGATATTACTGATAAATGCTCTAGAATAAGAATAACACAGCTTTGTATATTCTAGATTGTTAAACAAGGACTTACAGCTAATTCCCTCCTTGACCGAGGCATGCAGCTTACTGGGTCAACATCTAAGTAAGTAGTATGTTGCAAAGATTGTGCACCTGGCAATTCTAATATTTTATGCTATTGCCAAACAGTAGCAGAATATAATAGCTGTTTTAAAAAACTAATAATATGTTATCTGTATTTAGCACCCCATATACACCTTTGGACAAGAAAATTCTTGATAATACTGATGATGAAACAATAACAGAAGAATGGACACTTGATCACCCAATATCTCAGACTAGAACAACAGCTATTGTGGAAATAAAAGGGCCTGTGGATATAGTTCTTACTCCTCTTGTAGCAGAAGCTTTGGACAGGTATTTATGGAATCAAATAAGTTGATAAATTATCATTTTTAGGTTCAGTGATGGTACATGGCTTTAAGGAGGAAAAGATTTGGATCCAGCTTTCTTAAATAGCTTTTCTCTTGCTTGTTTTGTTTTGTTTTACTTCTTTGTATTTACCCAATACTTTTATAGAAGCATGTAGACAAAACACTATTTATATCTTATTCTAAATATTTATCCTTAAGTTTCTATAATGATTTTATATATATATATATTTGGAAACAAAACTGTTCTGAACTCATTTTCCCTGCAGGTACATAGAGGCAATGGTTCACTGTGCTAGCACATGTCACCCAGCAGCTATTGTGGATGATCTACATTGTAAAGTCCTCAGAGAAGCCATGCAGAACAGAAAAACAACTTTTTCTGAAAATGTATGTTTGCAAAAATACTAAAGACCTATCTCTGTATGACAGTGAATTGTGTCGCACCTTATTCTTTTATAAATTCTTCTGCAAAATATATACAGTATTTCATTCCCAAAAGGTCTGGGAAAATACTAAAGTTGAATGCCTTCTTTTAGAGCAGTGGTCCCCAACCTTAGGCCTCCAGATGTTTCTGGACTACAACTCCCAGAAGCCTTCACCACCACCTCTGCTGGCCAGGATTTTGGAAGTTGAAGCCCACCTGGAGGCCCAAGGTTGGAGACCACTGCTTTAGAGGACAAGGGAAGAAGGCAAATGCTAATATGTGTAGTCTGCCCTTTTTGTTTTTTTTTTAAAGGCAGGTTTCTGCAACACTGGATTAGAGGGAGCACAGCTTCCAGTTAAATTATTTTACTTCAGTTTTGGCTCTAAGATGCGTTTCTGAGCTCTTTAAATGAACACTGTCCCGTTTGCTTCTGTTAGCCAGAACCAGACACACTCCTGCTAGCTAGACTTGCTTATAGTGAAGCAGGGACTCGAAATTTATAGCTCATGAGGTATTTATGGACTGTAACTCCCTTCCATTCAGGTCAGTGAGAGATGAAGGGAGTTGTATTTTGGTTTTGCTTTTGCAGTTTTGTTTGCTTCTGTTGGTGGGGAGAGTTTTTAATTGGTGTTAAGTTCTTCATGCTTAACTTAGGATCCTGAGGAACCCCTTCTCTTGGTGTTCCCTGTAATCTCACCCTGTATACAGCCAAGAGAAGGACCTGTGCCAAAGGGCCAGGCTGCCACGCTGTGGTATCAGTGAAAATAGGTTAAAAAACCCATGCATTTTATTTTAAGAATTTCTTCCTCAATTAGATCTGAGGCCAGAATACTGTCTCAATTCCTGAGTTAATGCTTTTTACTTGCACATCTTCATGTGATTAATATATATTTTACTGCAGCTCTATCTTGTAAATAAAGCACATAATATTGAAATTAAGCCTTTAAATTGATATTGACACAAGTTCCTTCCCTTTTTTAAAGCTGTCTTCAAAGCAGGATGTTAGAGGAACAAAAATAGAGACCCCTGCTACAGGAACAACCCAAACAAAAACCCAGAATCTTTCTCTTAAGCAAGATAATGTGACTATTAAAGGTCTTCAAGCCAATGTTACACTGCCTAAGGTAATAAACGATCTTGAAATACTGGAAATGTTGTACGCTAACTTTGTTTTATGTACTTATTGTACCTGCAGCATGGAGTGTTTGAGTTGTACAGTGGGTAAGAATGGCCACAGCCTAATTGATTCAGCTTAGTGTTTGTTATGTTAAGGAATTGAGTCTGTGACATTTCAGCTGCTAAAAGGAATGCTCCACCACCCTCCTTGTTGGATAAAGGGTGGAAGACAATCTCACTGTGGGTACCTTCCGAAAAGGTACAAGGCAGGCCTATAACAGCATTATGCCAAACCTCTGACATGGTTATGAGAGGCATGGTAGCAGTAAAATTTGACTTGACTGGACTGCACTTGAATGATCACCCACAAATTGGATCTCAGTGGGGAGCTAATCCTTGATTTCCCCAGCTGTTGGTACTTCCCGATGTTTGCCAAATGATTGTGAGAAAAATACAGGGCAAAGAAATTAAAACAACATATCAGAATGTTACTGTGGGGAAGACAAAACCTCTGATTGACTAAATCAACAATAAATGCAGATAAAATTCCTTCCTAGCCCTATCAACCAGTGGCTGCCCTTTCTCCATAGAAAAGGGACTCTGCAAGTTGAAGGAGAGTGAGTGCAAAGATCAGCACTGGGCCAGGGCCAGGTCTAGCCTTCTTATCTATGGCTTAGCGATAGATCAAGTTAGAGATTTTCTTCTATATCCTTCCTGGGGTTTCAGAAGCCACCATCCAGCCATCTGAAGAGGAGATGCTTCAGCTTTTTTATTATCCAAAATCAGGTGGACTGCCACCCAGTATGGTACTATCAATGCTGTTTATTTGAGATTTTGCGTTTTCTTCCATGTCCACATGAATCTATTATGGTCTTAATTTTTAAAAAGAAAATTAGCATTGATAACGTTGCGTTGGCTGAAATGACATTCAGGTAACTGACATTTTTTTGGATTCTTTGGACTAGGATAAAAATCTTGGGTGCTTTTCATTAAAAGCACCACAAAAATATTCCATTATTCTTTGTGATTGCTTTTGTAGGTAAATTTGTGTTTATTGCAAGCATCTGTAGAAGAGTCATCAGGCACAGCTACTGGCAGAAGTGTAAACCATGTGTCTTTAGTTGCTTTGTGTTTTGATAGGATTGCTACACAGGTTCGTATGAACAGGTAAGAGAAAATCTCCAGTAATTCATAGAATTTTTAAGTAGCTTCAGAACAGAGCTTAACAAATTTTTCACAAAGTTTTCACAAACTTGATAATGACTTCCAAAATCAGAAGAAAGACTGTTATTCCAGATTTCTACAATCTGTGCATAGCAAAAATATCTGAGGAAAATATATTGTTTTGATCAGGATTAACTATACTGTTACACTTCATGACGGACATTTGCTAAAGAGTTTTTTTTAAATCTGAGGGCAGATTTGTGATGTGTGAAAATATCAATTATTATAATGGTTTTCCTTCACTTATACATACATATTAGTGAGAACTGTATACATTTTGCCTGATTAATCTTTGCTAAAATAATATTTTAATGCCTGACAGTTGATAGTTTCTTTTTATTCAGTGAACAAAAGCTTACAGATGTTTAAAAGGTATTTGATGGAGCCAACAATGAATGTTCATTTTTTTTAATTTGAAAGGGGTGTGGTTGAAGAGAATCCAAGCAGTACAGAAACTAGAAGAAGTTCAGTAACCTTTGACAAATATGTCCATAGCAATAAAATGCAGCCCCAGTCTTCTGGCTCTCTGCGATCAAATGCTGGAGCAGAGAAAGGGAAAGAAATTGCGGCTAAGCTTAATATTCACCGTATTCATGGACAGCTCAGAGGCCTTGATACAACAGGTAAGCTTCCTTGTAATCCCAGCTGGAAATATTTTGTTCCAAAACTCTTATTAACACTAGATTGCTTAATAGGCTGAGTAGTCTAAAAAGAAGGCTTCTGTAGTGATTTAGCTGTGTGACATCTTGTAGCATGGAAGTTTGTTCAACTTGTACTCTGCTGAAAAACAGTATTGTTTGGCTATCTGGCTATCTGCCTCTCTCTCTCTCTCACACACACACACACACACAGAGAGAGAGAGAGAGAGAGAGAGAGAGAGAGAATGGGCAGTTCCAAACTTTCTTTAATCATAATGAAAAGATGAACCCTGTAGTGCATACTGTTTGTAGGGTGGTAAAGGGTGTTATAGATAGGAGGTAGGAAGGCTTGATATATTTGCTTATGAACATTAATATAACCCTATGACAAATTGGATTTTAAAAAGAGGCTTCAGAAAACTGTTCAGAAATAAAACTCAGATAATCACACCAGTCACACTGGTATAGCAATTCACCTAGACCAAAAAACAATTTGAAATATAGATACCCTGTTTTCAGCATTTCCTGCCCAAATCTTTTTTGCAGCACCAAATATCACTGCTAAAAAGAATGTAAGAATAATAAGATTTCTTTTCTTTTCCTTTTTTTTTAAAAAAAGCAGCTACTAAAATGATTTCCTTTTCCTCTACAGATATTGGGACCTGTGCGATAACAGCCATCCCTTTCGAAAAATCAAAAGTTCTTTTTACATTGGAAGAGTTGGATGACTTTTCTTTTGTAGATGAAACTGATCATCAGGCAGTTCCAGATGTAACGAAAATAGGCCCCAGCCAGGAGAAATGGGGCTGGATAATGTTTGAATGTGGAATAGAAAATCTGACAATAAAAGGTAAACAGTATGTTCAACTATTTCATTTGTGTCTTAACACAATGAATTGAAGGAAGCAACATTTATTTGCCTTCTTATATTGACAGGTGGAAGACAATCAGGTGCCGTTTTATATAATGCATTTGGGAACATAGGTAAATCTTCAGCCACAGATAGAGGTGGACTACTTGCATCCAACAACTCTTCAGACTCCCCAACCGGTAGTGGCTACAATACTGATGTATCTGAAGAAAATCTCCCTTGTGATCGAATAAGTGCTGGCTCAGATACTCATCCAAATTCAGTTTCAGATGAGCAGGTAAGATGTTTCATAATGTTCTCAGAGGAGGCATTTTAGCCCCTACATTTGGTGGAAATTTAGCAGGCTTTTGTATTTGCTAAACTAAGTTGCTTCTTATGTGTTCAGACTGTAACGCAGCATGTTAGAACAGTATGCAATCCATAAGTGCTTTGGCTTTTTGTTAAAAGGTTCTGTATCATTTATCTTCTGCAGGTAGTTCACTATACATATATATTGAGAATGTGGCAAATCTACTCTTGCATCCTAAAATAAAAATTTAAGATGCATTTTTCTCTCTTTACTCTTTTGGTATAGGATGAAGGGGTTGAATCTGATGATCTGAAAAAGGAGCATCCTTTGAGGCCCCCTCCACCTGATTCTTGTAGTATGAAACTGACAATCAAGGAAATTTGGTTCAGTTTTGCTGCTCCTACAAATGTGCGTTCACCTGCCCACAAGTTTTCAAGGTACAGTGGATTCTACTTCAGAATATATGGACTCCATATTGTGAAATAGCATAAAATATTAAATTGCTCAGCATATCTACTATACAAAAAACATTGAGACTACACCTGAATGTGTTGCAATGCTGTCTTGAGCTTCAGTTGTATGTTTTTTATTTTCTTTAGTATGTGGGCTTCGTGTCTCTATTTAAATTCACTTTATTTTACTGATGAGGCATCTTTTTAGATTTTTTATTTCCAAATGAGCACTAATTGTTTAAGCAAAATTTACAGCACATGGCCCTTTTAAATACTTTGTGCACCTTCTTTGGTGTATACTTATTATCAGGGTGAGGATCAAACAGCCCTGTTTGATAAGGTAGCCTTTTGATAAGTATAGAGAAAACTCATTTCAAAGTGTTAATTACAAAACATGACACATTGATAATTTACTGTCCTAACTGACTATTATTTAATAGTTTCTCTTGTGGATAATTAGGTAAATTTTACTTCTCTTACTAGTGTGTCTTGTTTTCTTTTTTTTTTCTGTGTTGCTTTATCTGTGACCAAAATGTTGGAACTTAAACATCTTAGATTACCTTATCAGATTCCTAATATTTACGAATCAGTGGTGAGTTTCAAGATGATCAAGATTCTTGGTGTTTATTTAAACATAGTAAATGAAACCTGGTAGTGTATCACTAGGTAAATAATAAAGACACAGAGAGACACAGATTACCTTTTATAACTGATTTTTCTTGCAACAGGCAGCTGAACCTTCTAAGCACTGCAACTCCTGCAGTTGGTGCTTGGCTTCTTCCCATTGATCAAGTGAAGTCTTCTTTAAACAAATTAGAAACAGAAGGGACACTGCGTGTCTGTGCTGTCATGGGCTGCATAATGACAGAAGCCTTAGAGGTGAGTGGATTGTTGGAGCACAGGTAAACAGTTGGTTATATCTCCCCACCTTTTGACAAATTATTTGGAGAATGAAACAGTATTTCAAATCCATGAGAGTCTGCAAAGGTTGTGACCCCAATAGATTTAATGGTTTTCCTTACTCGTTTCTTAGTAATACACAAAATAGCATCATCAGTGCTACTTGCAGCTTCTTGACTGGATATTTATTATGCATGATAATCATTTTAAAACTTAACTCAAATGCAGTTTTGGCACTACGTTACCAGCATGATAAAACATCCTTCCCATCCACTCCCTTGTGCAACCCTCTGATCTGCCTGAAAATCCAATTTAAATGTTTTCCCAAGCTTCTAGGATAGGTTTTTGGGGTGCACAAGGGCTGCAGTGGGAAAGGGAGACTGCACTTTCCTGCTTCTCTGTTTCTGTTGTTCTTTCAACAAAAGTCTGGTGTCTGATCGTGTTCTAAGGGTTTCCCTCAAATGACATTCTTCAGAGTACTTTGTACTGTAGCTATCTACATAACAGTTATTCTTGAAATTAATTAATCTTCCTGAATTGGTATCCATAAAATATGAAGATCACTCAAGAATTTTATGATATATATGCATCCACTCAAATATGTACAACAGACCATCAAGTTAATAAAAAAATTAGATTGGATTGTGTCTTCTAAAACAGAAAATAACACATATCTGAAAATTTAGTTTCACCAAAGTCTGTCTTGAGAACAAACCATTCTATGTGAAAATTGTTACTTAATGCAGTTAGTGATTATAAAGATACTGTTAAAATCTGAAAGACTTCAGATAACTTGTGGCCTTCAGTTGCTTCCTTTTTGTGTCAGTAAATTGCAAAACAAATCAAATGGTCCATTTAACGCAGCCCATTGAAATTCAGTTTGCCACTGGCTCGTTATAACTTTATATTGTGCCAAGATCCTTTAAAATGTGTATTTTGTGAAAAAAAAAGTTTTAGAAGTACCTATTCATTGAATGGAAGGCTTGAACTAATTTGACCATGTTTACATGTGCAGAACAAAAGTGTGCACTTTCCATTGAGGAGCAAATACAACAGGCTAACAAAATTGGCCCGTTACCTGCAAGAAAACCCTTCCTGTTTATTGTGCAATATACTACACCACTATCTTCATCAAGCAAATTATTCTATCATTGAAGATGCAACTATGGTAAGTTCCTATCCTCTTTACATGGACAGCATGTCTTATTAGAAGTAATAATATTGATCCTTTCTAATTGTGCTTTTTGTAATACAATAGCAGTATGCTTTTTGAAGGGATCAAAAAGAATTGTTAATTATGATATTGATATAAAGGGTAAAAAATATGAAGCTTTTCTGCACTGCTTATGAGCAGTTGACATCAAACTGCTTGTGGGGCCTGGTGATCAGAGTGTATAACCCCTGTTTGGTACCAGCTGTACTGGCTGCTAGTGCATTTCCAGTCCTCATTTAAAGAGCAACTGATTATGTTTTAGAATCCAAATGTTAATGGGGAACCTGTAGCTTGCCTGTTGTTGTTGGACTCAGTTTCCTATAGTTACCTGGCAGCCAAGCCAATGATGAGGAAAGATGGTTCATTAACAACCAGAGGGTCACAGGTTCAGCACCCTTTAATTAAGCATTCCTGGGCCATCTTATTTGAAAGACCTCTGCAATTGTGTGAACCTGCAGGCTCCTTAAGCCACCCACAGAATTCCTGTATAAAGGCCTATCATCAAGGTCAGTTAAACTGGCAGTATGAGACTTGAGGTATTTTCAATGATAAAGTGTGTTTGTTTAAATTCCTCCTGTTTGGCTGTTTAGTTGCTTTTAAAGAGAGCCTTAAATGGTTATTCCAGTGTGCTTTTTATTGTTGCTAGTAGACTGGAACTTTAAAACTGTTATTACTTTTGTTTTATCTCTTCCGTTGGTTTGGATAGGATGTTTTAATGTGTTTTAAGTTTAATATATTTCACATGTACATTTTTTAACTTATGTTCTGTAACTTGTAAATAATTGTGTTTTAGGATATAATTGTATCTTGCTATATTTCATGGTGATTTTTTAAAAATCCATATGGATATTGTATGTTTGTATTAGTTGTCTGTTTTAGGAAGGTGTAATATAAATGTTATAAAAATATACAGCACTTAATCTCTGCACAAACATTCATAAGATTGCACTGTTGTGAGATTTTCCTTTGTGGCTGCTGTAACTGACTAAAATGAGTACTCTTATTTGCCTTCTAGAGTGATGGTCTTCCTGCGCTGGTAACATTAAAGAAAGGTCTTATTGCACTAGCTAGACAATGGATGAAATTCATTGTGGTTACACCTGCCTTCAAAGGGGTGAGTTTACATAGGCCAGCTCAACCAATCAAATTCCAGTCAACTGTACCACATGAGCAAGAGGATGGCTTCGGCTTAGACAATGGAGGTGGTCTTCAAAGTGACACAAGTGCTGATGGAGCAGAATTTGAGTTTGATGCAGGTACTGATGTGTTTCAGTTGCATTTTCTTAATTATTTTGTAAATGCAATGCCCATTTTAATATTCTCCTCACATGTTTTATACTGTGTGGATATATGCTGCTTAATCCATCTTCTTCCCCCCCTACACCTCTAACATACGCTTACATATAGTGGTTGAAATACTGTGGAAGGCAAAACAGCATAATGTTCAATCATTTCTAGCTGACAATCAAAAAGTACCTGCTGAGATTCTTTAGCACATTACATGCCAACTCAGCAGTTGTGTGGCCTCCCCAAGAACCCAGCAAGGTTACATTAATTGACAGCAAGAAAACTAGATTTCTGCATGTGTAACAAAAACATTAGCCAGTATTTGGATGTTCTTAAGGTTAGCTGGTCAAATTCTGTGATTAACATTGTCAATTTAATTCATGGTTTTAATTGTTTTGTGAATAGTTTTATTGTGAGCCGCCCTGAGTAGACATAGTCTAGAAAGGAGGGATAAAAATCTAATAAACAAACAAACAAACAAGTCATTATCACCCCCCATCAACATGCATAATTTACTTCTATACTGCTTCCTGTACCTTTGTGAGATGAAATGCTTTCCAGTATCAACACCTTTGTTACAGTATTGATATTCATTAGATAGGCAAGTAATCCAATAAAGGTTTTGACTAACCAGGAACATATTTGGTTTTTAATGCACATTAGAGTAACTGGCTGGGAGGACTAAGTTCTGTGGCAAGAAGTTAGAGGTCTGATAGTTTCGTGAAAGACACCCTGTATAGAGTATAATCAGTAGGTAAACTTGTTTTCTTATAATTTAAACTCCATAATGGTGCTATGCATCATTATTTCCTGAATAAAACCTAGTATGTCTAGTATCTGTCTGCTGTTAGCCAATTCCTGGCCAGCACAACTGAACTTCCTCCCTTCCTTTACTTACTTACCTGCTTTCTTACTATTTTCTTGATGTTTTCCATTCAGCAACATGCACCATGCATTCCAAGGTCTTAATCTTACTTTCAACTGTGAAGAACAGAGTTTTTAAAAATCATAGAATGATAGAATTGTAGGGCTAGAAGAGACTCCAAAGGTCATTATGCCCAAGTCCCTGGCAAACAGGAACTGTTTTACTTTTCTAAAATTTATGATCTTCAGTTGAAATTTGTGTCTGCGGTGTTCTGTTCCAAATCTAAATAGAAGTTTACAGGGTGCCAATAATAAAGGTTTTTAATAACCAATAGCCTTTGCTAATTAGTTTGTACAATTGTTCCATATTTCAGCTACTGTCAGTGAACATACAATGCTTCTGGAAGGAACCGGTACACGCCCTCCACCTGCAGGTGTTTCTTCTGGTCCTGTTACTGGGGCTGAGATTATGAGGAAATTATCAAAGACTCATACACATAGTGATTCAGGTCTTAAAATAAAGGTACAGCTGTTTTATTCCTAAAATGGGGAGGAGATAATGTATATTATCTATTTTTTATGGAAAGAAAAATAGGTAGATATATCATTGCACTTAAAATTTATTGGAGAAAGTGAAACTTACCACCATAGAGTTATGCTACCTGATCAATTTTTGACAGTACATTGCTAATAATATAGCTCACCGTTCCTTATTCATCATAGTGGCTACCGTAGTGGCTAGAGATAATGCCACAAGATGTCCATTCTTTGACTGGTTGATTTTTCCTGTAATACCGTTTTGAAACCATGTAACAAAAATAAGATGAAACATCAACAGGAGTCAGTTTATTAAAGCCCAGTAATTTTTGGTCAAGAATGTATTTTGAAAATGTAATGATCAAGGGGGGAGGGGTAGAGAATCCCACTGGAGAGAGAAATGAACAAGTGTAAGATTTGGCTGTTAATCATTTTAATGTGATTGCTTATGTTTCCATGTTAGGGTATCCATCCATATCACTCCCTGAGCTACACTAGTGGAGATACAGCTACCGACTCACCAGTCCATGTTGGTCGTTCTGGACTGCTAATGAAAGAAAGTCCCAGAAAAGAGAGTCTGCTCAGCTATTTGACAGGAAGTTTTCCCAGCCTACACAATCTCTTGGAAGGAACTCCTCAAAGAAGTGCTACAGCCCCTAAAAGCAGTTCTTTGACAAGAGCAGGTACAGAACATTTGTAGTATGGCTAATGATTAGTGATGAATCTAGACGTTGGCTAAGAGCTCATCTTCACACTAGGTAATGTTTTTAATACATGCTACCTTCCAAAGGACCACTGTGGATTCTTCCTTTCCACTGGAAGGTAGTTTTGAAGAAAACCTCCAACAGCAGCTGATCATGAGATTCACTTCCCACTTCCGTCTGTTCAGTAACTACTAAAGTAGCAACATAGCTCATAATTCAAACATATTTTCTGTGCTTGCTTTATGTCCTTTGTGTGGACTAATAAAGATACTAGACCACTGAGGATTTTAGAGTTTTTCTTATGGCCAACACTAACTACCATAGCCTTTTGTTCAGCTCAAACATTTTTCTTAGAATATATTAAGGAAAGGAAGACTGGTGGTTGTTGTGGGTTTTTCGGGCTCTTTGGCCATGTTCTGAAGGTTGTTCTTCCTAACGTTTTGCCAGTCTCTGTGGTTGGCATCTTCAGAGGACAGCACTCTGTGCTCTGGTTGCTGTCCTCTGAAGATGCCGGCCACAGAGAATGGCAAAACGTTAGGAAGAACAAAGATGCTGACCACAGGGACTGGGGAAACGTTAGGAAGAACAACCTTCAGAACACGGCCAAAGAGCCCGAAAAACCCACAACAACCATTAGACCCCGGCCATGAAAACCTTCATGAATACATCGAAAGGAAGATTAATAGCAATTTAGAAATAAATGTTCAATTGGGGGCTTATTCTTGGTATCTCCTGGTCAATTTCCCCTTTGTCTTTTTTTCTTTTAAAAATCTGCTTCTTGGTAGACAGAGAGGAGATCATACCATTTATACACTGGTTCATTTTTGGAGAACAAGAAAAAGAATATACATTGCTAAGCATATCTTCCATCCTCCTGGTAACGAAAATTAATCGTAAGGGCTTTGTCATTATAACTGCACAGATCAGACTAGTTTCTCTGTCTAGCTTGAAAATGAAACCAGTGGAGGTTTAATATTAGCCAGTTAAATTACTGTTAGCTGTTATGAGCAGTATTTTTATTGGAAAGGTAGGATGTAAATTTAAACATCTATAGCTTGATGGCACCAGTAATAGGAAATTATATTTCATAGAAATATAATTCAGCTGACACTTACTGATCTTCAGCAATAGAAATATTGGTGGAAATGTTTGTGTCATCAAAATGCTGAACTACTTTGAAGCACACTAGCTTGTAACTATATGTCTTCAGTTCTTAAAGAGTGGAACAGTAATAAGGAAGAATGTTTGGTGGCAAGGGAGCAAAATATTAATATTTTCAGAGTAGAGGCAATTGTAGAGTGGGCTTAGTAATCAATTACTGTTAATTAAGTGAGGTTTGGGGAGATATGGTTTCCTAAATACCCCAAATCATGACCCGTTTACAGAGTGATAAAGGTTTCCAGCTGACATTATGTTTCATTAAAAATATTTTTTCTTTTTCCAAAACCGAATATATCAATAACATCAGAATTCCTACACCACTTTGTTTTATTGATCATGCAGTGTGTATCAAGATGTTTTTATATTCACCTAGTGAACACAGTGCCTTCTGAAATGTTATCAGAACATCCTTTATTGTCGGAGCCATCATCTGTAAGTTTTTATAACTGGATGTCAAATGCTGTGGGGAACAGAGGAAGTGTGGTTCATGAGTCTCCTGTTGCCAAATCCGGACACAATAGTCTCCAAACAGGTACTAATCTAAATTTAGTGTTTACTTTAATGTTGTAGAGGTATTCTTTATTTGAAGTATTTTCTTTCTCCCCCCCAATCCCCCAATGAGCTAAAAATGGATATTTTGAGCACTGATAGCTATGCTCAGCCACTTAAAACAGGAACATATGCTGGTGGATCAGATAAAGGATTCATGTTTAGTCTCCAGCAGATTAGAGCCAGATACTTTCAGGAAGTTCATAAGCAGGACTTCTCTGTTCTCTTCTCTCCAAGACATTCAGAGATGTTACTACCTGTGAACATGGAGGCCTCATTCTATGAAGTTTGACTTTAGTTTAACTTTTCCTCAGTGATAAATAGAGGTCAACATATCTATGGTACAGAAGAATTTAATGAAATATCTTTTTTCTAGGTGTGGCCCCAAATCTTCCAACCATACCTTCAGCATCCGACTTCAATACAGTACTGTCAAGTGATCAAAACACACTGGATGGAACACATTCACAACACAGTACTAGTCAAGATGACATTGCTGGTATTGAGGAAGGTAATCAGGGATTCCCTGCCGTTCAGCTTGCAGATGCCCAAGTGAGTGTTTTCAGTATTGGATGTACCCAGTATTCTCTAGTGTTATAACATTTCAGTTACAGTGGACCCTTGACTTACAGACGGCTTGACTTACAGACTTTTTGAGTTACAGACTTCTCTGGCCGCAAAATTTAGGTTTGACTTGCAGACTGAGATTTGACTTACAGACCAGAAAAAAACCAAAATGGAACAAAAACGGCCTGTTACGGGATTAATTGGTTTTCAATGCACTGTAGGTCAATGGAGACTTGACCTACAGACGTTTTGACTTGAGAACCGCCTTCCGATACGGATTAAGTTCTCAAGTCAAGACCCCACTGTATGTAAATTTTTGTCGGTTATAAATATATTTTTAGCATTTATTTCTGAATTGACCTCATCAGCTTTCCTTTATGAAATTTAAAAAATTTAAATATACCTGTCCCTCCAAAGACTCAAGGCAGCTGACACAGTTAAAATCATTGATTTAAATCCTGTTGCCCTCCACATGTGTAACATGTTCAGTCTTTGTGTTCAGTTTTATAAGGATTTAGTAACAGAGACATAGAAATAATATAGCTTTAAGGGACAGATTTTTTTGGAAAATAAAGTGCAATTAAAAGGTCTTAGCTTTACCCAGGCAGTATTATTCAGTATTAAGAATAACATTCAGCATCTTGAGCGCAGAGGCCCATGCTGCATGCAGATAACTAGCTGAATAGATGCAAGTGTTCCACAATCTGCCTAGCTGCTAACTGCAATTTCTATACCTTTTTCAAGTATAGCATTATGTAGAACACATTAAGCATCCCTCTGAGTGTTACGCTATTATTGATTATTTGGAGGGCCCTTCCTCTTGTGATGTCCCAAGTCTACAATGAGAGCTGCAGTGTGCAGTCTAGTGAATTAAATGTGTTTCTTAATGCATCCACATTACACCATGTGAGCACTTTGGGTGTAGTAACAGTCACCATACTGTTCTATGCTATGTGCAAAACTGTTGTACTATTGTGCACCTGTCTCAACTGTTCATCATCTTTATCTGCATTGGTGTAATGGCTTTTTTCATTGCTGAGCTGGGCTGGCATTTTTTATCTGTGTTGACTTATCTTAAAAAGGAGTTAGTGCTCTGTCTCAGGAAGTGCAATAGTGTTTTGTTTCCTCTAGGAGGGCATTGTGAGGGACGTGGTGGCGCTGCGGGTTAAACCGCAGAAGCCTCTGTGTTGCAAGGTCAGAAGACCAGCAGTCGTAAGATCAAATCCACGCGATGGAGTGAGCTCCTGTCGCTTGTCCCAGCTCCTGCCAATCTAGCTGTTCAAAAGCATGCAAATGCAAGTAGATAAATATGTACCACCTCGGTGGGAAGGTAAAAGTGTTCCATGTCTAGTCGTGCTGGCCACATTACTACGGAAACTATCTTCGGACAAACACTGGCTCTATGGCTTGGAAACGGGGATGAGCACCGCCCCCTAGAGTCAGACACGACTGGACTAAATATCAAGGGGAACCTTTATCTAGGAGGGCATTAGCGTCTGAAAATGAAGGGAAGTACGGTAGCTTCTCTTGGAAGAAAAGACTTGCCTTACACTTATCTAGATACAGAATTTGATTAATAATAAAAATAAATGGGTAAATAGTTAATGGTAAAAGTGTGATTTCTTATGGCACATGATGTAGAGTACTGATCATGGATCCTGATCAATCCTGTGTCAACAGTTGGACTGAATAACTTTTTGCCTTCCAATTTTAAATTGTGTGGTGTACAATAAATATATTTTCTAACAGTTCACAATTTCTTGAAAACTGGGAACCAGTGTCAGAGAAATACATTCTCTCCCCTATTATTTAGTTACAAAAAAGTATATAGAGAGAGTAAGAAGGGCAGTGTACTCCAGTCTTTTTCAGAATATGGCAGATATTAATCCTACACCCAGTAGAGGACATTGGGGACTCTTAACACTTTTTTAATGAAAGGGAGCTGAGAGGTGCTGCAGAAATACCCCTGGGATATACCACTGAGTTGCAAGCCACATTAAGAATCCCTACACTAAACCATTCTTCAAGCAGTGTTACAACTGATTTCTGTGCATGCCAATCAGTCTAATGGCACTCAAACAAACAAACAAACAAACAAACATTATTTTTCAATAGGTTGTTTTCAAGCCTCTTCTGAGCCATACTGGGATTCAGTCTCAAGATGCAGTACCGTTGTGTTATAAGATGTATTTTGGAGAACATCTGTCATTCTCTGGGACTCTGGATTGCCTTAGGGCAGACATTGTTGATTCAGATACAGCAAAAGAAAGAAGAAGTAAAAGAGCACGAAGGTATGGTCTTCAAGCTGCAATAATGTGTGCAGTATTAATGATTGTCAATACTTTTTTTAGTCACTTCAGATTATCTGGCCTTTATAGGGGTTTTTTTCAACGTCTCTCTTTTGTCTCAAAGTGTTGAAAATGATTCATTTCTACCATACCAAAAGTATGAATCAGAGATAAACTTATTTGGAGCTTAAGCTGGGGTAGCGGTATGCTACTCCCCTTCGTACAAGGCAGGATGAATTCTGTCACCTGACATTTTGGTTCTCTCAAGACTGAAGAATGCCTAAGAAACAGATTTTGAAGATTTTTGTGGTTGTACATTGATCCTTTGCAAGTGATCAGCCTATCATTATGGCTGAGAATCATCAGATCCTTAAACTTTCTTGTTTATTCACTTATGAGAAAAAGCTGTTATTTGTTTCTATTCTGGATAAGACAATAGAGGCATGGAAACGAAATCCTAAATCAATAACCTCAGTGCTTAGTACTCTATAATATCACATGGTACCTATGTTTTATTGTACAGTAAATGGAAGCAAAATATACAGAGGATAGGTTAGTTGTTCAGTGGGGTTCAGTGTTAATGTTTAGTGATATTTAAAATTATTTTTAAACCTTTATATTTCTTTCTTAGGCAAGGAGCAGTCAATCTTCCTCCACTTGAATTCAAACCAGCCTTAATGTTGGAAACCTTCAGCATCAGTGCTGTTATAATGGAGAAATCAGTGTGTACCCCTCAGAACTCCACCAATGCTCTTGCATTTCATGACTTCAATAAACGTCATTATAGTACCTTTCATTGTAATTTTACAATCTCATGTCAGTCTATAAGCCAGCACGTAGATATGGCACTAGTACGTCTTATCCACCAGTTTAGTACCATGATAGACGACATCAAAGCTACACAAACGGATATCAAACTCAGTAGATACACAGCTGGTTCAGCTTCTCCTACACCCACCTTTAAAACTCGCAAACATAGAGACTTCCGTTCTTCAGATTTCAGTCGCAGCTCTCGAGGAAGTCTGAATGGCGTAAACAGAATAAATAATGCAAAAAACAAACGGTCAAATAATGAGAACAATAAAAAAGAATCTCGGAACAAAAATTCTCTTGGGAGGTCGGAAAGACGAACTTCTAAAGTTTCCAGGAAAGGCTCAAAAGATGTTGTTGATCACGTGACCATTCATATGGATGACTCTGATTCAATCACAGTGTCAGAGCAGAGTGAGCCTTCAGCAGAGTGTTGGCAAAATATGTATAAGCTGTTGAACTTCTACTCCCTTATCTCAGATCCAACAGGGATTTTAGAAAAATCTTCTGAAACATTTTATCCAACAGGTAAGAATGTTCATAAAGTTATCTTATAGAGTTTCTTAGCTAGGGTTCACGATGCAAATTGCTCAGTAAGATGCTGACAAAATAAAGCATTCATTTGGCTGCAAAAAATGCAGAGAACTTACAAGCTGAGGAAGTCGTAGTTCTGGATACTGAAGGAGGAAGATAGGGTTTTTTTGACAAAACAAAAAAAATTAATTGACAACAGGAGGTGCAAAATTGTGTTTAAGAAAGGTTCTTTGTAAATGAATGAGGCATCTTTAATATTCTAGTTGGCTCGCCAAACAATTGTCTAACAAGTGTTAGAATTCTAGATTCAGTTAGCTGTGATTTCCCATTAAGATGAACTGTATATGAAGTGATCAACTTCTATTATTGTCATGTTTAGAAAGTTATGGCGCTCATCTTAGAGTTGGCAAATTGAGTATGCAGCCCATTGGGAAAGGGCAATGTGTAGCCTGCATAATTAAATTGTAAACTGCCCAGAGAGCACTTTTAAGCGCTATGGAGCTGTATACAAGCAGCTTTACTTTTCTTCTTCTTTTGATCATCCCAGCTATCTGTTGCACACTTTGACATACAGTACCTAGATCATGTATGCAGTGGCACACTTGGTTGTGTCTAGATGCATGACAGGTGGCTAGAAAGTTGAGGGAACCACTTATGCAGTTCCCTTACATGTGTGGTGTTTCTCAGTAGAATTCTGGCTGTAATATAATACAGGTAGGCGGTGGAGGATAGGGGGGCCTGGCGTGCTCTGGTCCATGGGGTCACGAAGAGTCGGACACGACTAAACAACTAAACAACAACAATGATAATATAATGTATCCTCTTTCCCTGAAAATAAGCCCTAGTATGATTTTTCAGGATGCTTGTAATATAAGTCCTACTCCAAAAAATAAGCCCCAGTTAAGTGAAATCCTGCCCTCCACCATTGTGCAGCAACCAGAAGATGACATTACTGTATTTGAATAAATGTAGATTGTTGTAGATGAAAAAAAATCCCCTGAAAATGAACCCTAATGTGTTTTTTGGAGCAAAAATTAATATAAGACCCTGTTCTTTTTTCAGGGAAACACGGTATAACATATTATACAGTCTTCTGTAGCGTATTTTGTGACCTATTGATCATTTTAAATTATATAATTGAAAGTCCATTATTTATGTGGAGAAAGCATAGTTCAATCTTATAAGGGCCTTACTATAAAATTGTATATTATAAGGTGAATGAAATATCTGTAGTGAATTCCATGATGAATGGTTGCAAGAACTGCTTGAAAGGGTTGTACCTAAGGGTGAAATATAATTTTTTTCACTCGGGCGTAGAATTTGGTCTGGCAATTTGTGAATTAATTGTATGATCTGGTCTATCTAATTGAATTGCTTGTAGAATGTGGTTTGCCAGTTCTATTAAATACTTCTTTATTTGTTGCAGGTGTTCGGAGCCCTACTGAACCTGCATGTAGGGTTGCATTTGAGAATGAGCAAGATAGCAGCAGTCTGAGCAGAACACAAAGGAAAAGGAGTTTGGTCATATCGGAGCCTCAGCATGTGACTCTGATAGTGTTTGGAATAGGCATGGTGAATCGCACACATCTCGAAGCAGATATTGGTGGACTAACAATGGAATCAGAACTGAAGAGGATTCATGGTAGTTTTACACTGAAAGAAAAGATGAAAGGTATAGGATTCCAAATACAGTGTTTCATAATGTGGGCCGCTTAATCTTCTTTCTTTCTTTCTTTCTTTCTTTCTTTCTTTCTTTCTTTCTTTCTTTCTTTCTTTCTTTCTTTCTTTCTTTCTTTCTTTCTTTCTTTCTTTCTTTCTTTCTTTCTTTCTTTCTTTCATGTGTTCTGCTTATTGTAGTATATTGGAATGGTAGTGGTGACAACTGGAGTGTTCAGGCTCTGGGCTACTTGAATTGATTTTATGTGGTCCTTGGCCTAATCTCCGAAGCTCTGCAGATAGTCAGTTTCAGTAATCTGTCCTGTTCCTAGCAGCTGTTGTAGGTAGTTGGACACGGGGAATGAGAGAAAGCAGTGACAGGGATATGGAAGGCTAGTATCAAGAAGAGATACAAATGGAGCTAGCTCATCTGTGTTGCTTTTCATTCCAAGTGTCCCTGAATAGAGAAAAGCCAGTATACTGTCTGGAGCTGAAGGGAGAAGGAGCTCAACAGTATCCAGAAGGCCACATATTTTCCACTTTTGGCTTATTGTGTTTCAGTTAATATATATGCAAATAATATGTAATTTTACATTATACTTTCATTTTTTTTCCTTTTAAAAGATGTGCTGCATCAAAAGATGACCGAGACATGTGCTACAGCTCATATAGGTGGTGTGAATATTGTTCTTCTGGAAGGGATCACCCCAAACATTCAGTGAGTGTGAAATTTAAAAAAAAGCTTACTTACGAATCACTATTTATAAGATACGCACTTATGCCAAACAACATAAAGTTTATATTCCAAAATGTAAATCCAATTGCTAATGCCAGCTGCTTAATCATCTGCTGAATGGGAACTCAACACAAAGGTAAGTCCCATTGATTGTTTTGGGACTAGCAGTTGGGTTCCAGCCTCATTCCTCTTTTTAGATATTTAATTTAGCTGGATTTAAGGGAGCTTACAGTGTTTAAGTAAGCTAAGAACAGCACGACAATGAAAAAGGAACATGTTTACATATACTCATTAGACATAAATTTACAAATAAAAATAACAATGTTGTTTGAGTTATAATCAAAGATGACTAATATTTAATGATGATTTCATTGCATAGTATTACTGAATAGCTGACTCACAGGAAATAATAGATGAAGTTTTGTGGGTTGCCTAGTCAAGCCTGTTTGGTTACAGTAGCATTTGAAATAATTGTTGAACTATATTAATCCAAATAGAAGTCAAAATTGATGTTGCAGAGTGAGCATCTTACCCCTTTGAATATTTCTGTGCAGTTTTCATGTATTTAACCGGAATCTTTCTTGGCTCTTTCCCTTTTCCCTTTCTAACAATGGTACTATTATAATCACTCTTGTAAAACTGTAGATTTCTGGGCAAATTGTGGCAAATCAAAAGGTTCTTGATTGTATACAAGCTATAATAATGTTTCATAGGATGACTTTGGTATATTTACTGAACTGCACGTAATAGTTAACATAGTAATTAACCTATTCCCACTGTGTTCTTTATTATTTAATTTATCTTTTTAAATTATTTCTAAGGTTTTTTATTTCACTTTTTATATTTATTCTCTACTATTGTCTGCTCTTAAAACAACAACGTGAATATTTTGCTTAATATGCCCACTCTCCACAGTTCATTCATTTAAAACTGCATACTAGGAGATTTGGTGGGTTTTTTGTTGTTGTTGTTTTTTTTGGGGGGGTTGCCAGTTTGAGCAATCAGGCTAGAATGGCAGGATGCTGCAGAGCATTATGGTGATAGAGGTTGTTTCCTTATGATTTTTCAGAACTACTTAGATAATCCAAATTATATTTATCTGGCTGTTGAAATATTAATGGTAGGATGTTTCAGAATCCATGGAAATAGCTAATGTTTGGACTAATTCCTTTGAAATGTCGTCCTATGCCCTGTACAGTATTTTCAGTATCAACAAGTTTAATATCAGGAGCAGTTTCAATCAAATGATTTTGTAGATGAGCTTAAAATATGTAAATGAAGTTTGCCAGTCACATGCTGTCTCAAAAGGTAGTTAAAATTCCTCACATTTATATGCAAGCGTGACCAACAGATGGTGTAACAAAATCAGAAGCAATTTTGTAAAATCTTTGGAAGTGTGAATTTATTGCTTCTGTTGATTATTGAATCTGTTTGAATGGATACAGGAGGCTTCTACGTAATAATAACATACTTGTATGCATACTTAATTGGGTATTGAGTTGCTCTACCCAAATAGCCTTTGAGAGCAGATGGAAATAATATCTGCAACAACAGGAATGATGAAGTCCTTGAAAGGGTAGCTAAGTATTCATGGTGCCCCCCCTCCATACTTGCAGGATGTCACTGCTGAATGTTAATATTTTCAAGCAATTGCTCATATTGTGGGTAATAAATATCTGACTAATTCTTCTGCATGACTGTTTATTCCCTATTTTGCTTTGTTTTTGTTTTTGCTTTCTTCCAATCTTCACCTGTAGACTGGAGGATTTCCCTACATCACCAACAAGTACAGCCAAACAAGAATTTCTGTATGTCACCTTATGTTTAAATGGCTTGCAGCTAACACTGTGTATAGTGTAGTTAAGATGCTTTTTGCAGTTTTTAATTGTACTCAGCTGCTCCTTAATGATAGTTATGATGATATATAATTGACATAGTATATTAACCAGCCATTTTAGATAGTGTCTAGGCTAGATGTTTCTTTACTTATTTTAATCATTACATAAATTATTGTGAGATATGTCCCCCCCATCTTCAAAATATTTTTCTACAGTTACTAATATAGGCTACAGTACAAGTATTAGGCCTGAATTATCCATTTTGAGTCTTGCCTTTTGCTCTGATGATGACAGAAATTGTGATTTTCCAGTTATAAAAACTACCTTAGTAGTATATTAGGATAGGATCCATACAAACAGCAAAGTATCTGTGTAATGTGATTCCTGCAGAAGTTCCAGTTACTTTAATTGCCACGGGGTACTCTCATGACAGTTATGCTTACCACAAGAGTGCCAGCAACTATCATCAGTCCCATTTCATTGAAGCAACCAAACTCAATGGGTCCTTGAGTGTCATCCTCATAGTTGTAGTATGCTTTTTGTGGTGCCAGGTTTTGCAGTGCACACATAGGTCCCATACCTTCGGGTAAATAGCTTAGGCTGCACTGACGTTGCTTCAGGTGGCAGAAATTAAGCTACTGTGATACAGATTCAGATGTGTAACTAACCTGTATTATCTGAGACAAAGAAGCTGAGAGCCAAAGTAGTGCAATAAAAAAAAATCATGTCTTGATTTTTCAATGTTCCAGAAGAAACTTAACTCCAGTAATCTCTTGACTTATTTTTAAAATTATATAATAGATGGATGAAATAGCTCAATGAAGTTGCATGTCTCAGATATTATAAGGTGATTTTGGATGAAAGACTTATAAAATCTGTATAAAAATAATGAACTGATTTATTTATTTTTTTAATCTAAAAGAGAGGTCCCTACTGCTTCAGTTATGACTGCAGTTTATGGCACTAAATTTCAATAAAATCCTTTGGGATCTTATTCCATTTAATTGCTGCAATTTGTAATGCCTATGATTATGTGTGGTCCAGGCTTCAAGCTTTAGAATGGCATGCAGGCAGAAAGATTTGTGATTTTTGAGCAGGACTCCCAATATCCCAAGGCAGACTATCCATGCCTGGGGATTTCCAGGAGTTGTGGTTTGAAAACCACAAAGCTGAACACCTCTGTGACAAGTATAGGGGGAGCTATCATTTATCAGAGCCAATAAAGGGCAGATATTGGCTGAAAAAATACTTTCTTTCATGAGGTAAGGTCCCATGTTTTTAAATCTAAACTGAAAGTGTGATCTTTTGATCCACCAACATAAAAAAATTTGGAAAGCAGTTTTTAAAGCCACAAATGGATGCCATTCATAATTGAAATCTGTCCTTCACCTGTGATGAAATAACTATTTTTTTAATTTCCTTTGTTTTTCCTTTTAAAATTTAATGTAAATACCTTTCTGCCCCCTGTACAAGAATGTATAACATACTGTTATGCATACAAAAGATACTGCCAATATGTTTTCATTAAAACATATATTTTAGTGGAATCAATATATTTTTTGCTATATGTAGAAACCTGTTTAGATTTAGCCATAAGAAAAGTTAGCTTTCTAAATAGTACGCAAAATAGAAAAATGTTCACATATGAAATAAAATTAGATCATATGCAGTAAAGAGATGCATGGGGAACGTGTGTGCCATTTTTCTTCCCATACTTGCTTTGTCTTTTTATAATGAGTGATGTTGTTTTGTTATGCATGCATATCTGCTTTATGCATTAAATGACTTCCTAAACTGGCAATAAGCACATGTTCATCCATGCTTATTTTGAGGTAGTTCTTGGCTGAAGTCTTTTTATAACTTCTGTTTCAGTGTAGTCTGGAAATTAAAGTATCCTTTATGGTGTAAAAATGGACTGTTTCTTGTGTCTGCTGGTGGGCACAGGTACACTAGCCTCTCTTTTTTTGCCGGTATGTAAGTTTCTGAGTAAAATTAGCATGGTTTTCATAAACTAAGTATCTCGTAAGGCATATCCACATATGCTTCTTTAAATTGCAAACCATTTTATTTGATGGTACAAGAGCAATTCACTAGGGATTTCAAAGTTAGGTATTTTAAAAATTATTTTTAAAGCATATCAAAAAGTCTTCTGTTTCTTCGTAGAACGGTGGTGAAATGTAGCATTGCCAAATCGCAGGCTCTTTATAGTGCCCAAAGGGGGCTGAAAACAAACAATGCTGCTGTCTTCAAAGTAGGGGCTATTAGCATCAACATTCCTCAGCACCCAGCTACACTTCACAGTATGATGGTGCGCAGTTCTCACCAGCTTTCAAAACAGATATCTGACCTCATTAGACAGCCAAGTGCAGGGTGAGTACCGGGGAAGTTGTGGCATTTGGCATCTTGATTTTTTACTTCAGCTGAATGTATGTGATGAATCTGATGCTCTCTATATAAAGTTTATAGTATGTGACTAGCTGTCCCTTTTCTATGAATAGGCCACAGCCTGCAAAAGAGGATGTTACAACACCACTGCCTGCAGAAAAGACACCAACAAGTGTAAATCAAACACCTGTTGAAACGAATGAATTTCCACAATTGCCAGAAGGTTTGGAAAAGAAGCCCATAGTCCTTAAATTTAGTGCCATGATTGATGGAATTGCTATTGGAGCTGCACTCTTGCCATCCTTGAAAGCTGAATATAAAATGGGAAGAATGAGGAGTCATGGAATGACAGGTAATCTAGTTCCATGAAAGTTCATAAATATAATAGCTACTTGTAAAAATGTGAGGTTGTACAGTACTTTTAATACAGTTGACTGATGTTTTAGGTTTAGAGACTGAAGTAGAATACTGTACTCTTTTTTCTTTGAGTGATGAAGGTTTTTTTTAAGCGTTTCCACTGATAAACATGCAAAGTGTACTTCCTTCCTAACATGTTTTATACATGAGAGAATCATTCAAAAATATGGCTTCCCATCTGCATATATGAGATGGACTGACTCCCTAAAAGAAGTCAGTTGTGAGTTTACAAAAGCTGAGTGGAACGATGGAGAGCAGGACATTGTGGAGGTCACTGATTCATAGGGTCACTGTAAGTCGGAAGCAACTTGACGGCAGGAAACAACATCTGCATTTGCAAATGTTAGTCCAGATTTTTAATATTCTATTTACAAGTAAATCAAGAAGCTGGTACCTGTTTCCATATTTGCAGTGCCACTGTAGAATGTTAAAGTGAGAACATGTCTTTTTCCTTTCACAGGTGCACAAACAAGGTTTACATTTGAGCTGCCAAATCACAGGTTGCGGTTCACTTCTAAAGTCTCTGCCACTGATATGTCCACCATCCCTCCTTCAGCCAGTCTCAATCTTCCTCCAGTCACAATGTCAGGGAAATATATCATGGAAGAACATGACACCTATTCAGATCACATATGGAGTATTGATGAGCTGCCCACTAAGCAGGGCTATTATCTTCAGGGGAACTATTTGCGTTGTGTAGCTGAGGTTTGTATTTAAGTATGCCCCTAGCCTCGAAAAATTTGTTTGTGTTTTCCTATTATCTATTGACAACATTTGTACTTAGTATAATATTTTTCTGACTGTAACCTCACCTGACCATCACATTTTGTCCTGCATGCATCTGCTTTGTGTGGGGCAATTCTGTTAGTTAACAAAAGAGAAGATTGAAATTCTTGATCTTCAATTCTTTCCTTATTAAGAAAAACACGATGAACTGACCATTATTCATATAAACATTTGTTAATACTCTTTTTCTTTCCAGGTTGGATCCTTCGAGCATAATCTTACAACAGATCTTTTGAACCATTTGGTTTTTGTGCAGAAAGTATTTATGAAAGAGGTCAATGAAGTAATACAAAAGGTCTCAGGTAAGTCTAATAGCATTAGGATTTTATCGAACAAGCTTAATAATAAGGATGGGATTTTTTTTATTTTCTTGGACTACAAATCCCATCATTCTCTATTCTGGGAGTTCTACATCAGTGGTTCTTAACCTTCGTTACTCGGATGTTTTTGAACTGCAACCCCCAGAAACCCCAGCCAGCACAGTTGGTGGTGAAGGCTTCTGGGAGTTGCAGTCCAAAACTCCTGAGTAACCCAAGGTTAAGAACCAGTGTTCTACATGACAGACAAGCACTTTATAGACAACTAAATGTGGCTCTTCTGGGAGTAAAGCCTCCACTGGAAAACTTAGAAGCTGAGCTAAGCCTATTTCCACCCAAGCTTTCTGTTAAGAAAGAAAGCTCCCAGTTAGCACTGGGCAGGAGCAGGAAAGAGGCCAAGCTAGACCTAGCTCAGCTTCAAAGACTTCCAGTGGGGATCTTCCTCCCAGGTGAGCCACATTTAGGTGCCTATACGGTGTCTGCCATGTAGAACTCCCAGAAAGGAGAATTATAGAATTGGTAAAGGTAAAGGTTCCCCTTGACATTTTCAGTCCAGTCATGTCCGACTTTAGGGAGCGGCGCTCATCCTGCTTTTCAAGCCATAGAGCCAGTGCCTCTCCGAAGACAGTTTTCCGTTGTCACGTGGCCAGCATGACTAGGGAACGCCGTTTTACCTTCCCACCGAGATGGTACCTATTTATCTACTCGCATTTACATGCTTTCGAACTGCTAGGTTGGTGAGGAGCTGGGACAAAGCGACAGGAGCTCACTCCGTTGCGTGGATTCAATCTTACGACTGCTGGTCTTCTGACCCTGCAGCACAGACTTCTGCGGTTTAGCCCACAGCGCCACCATGTCCCACATAGAATTGGTAGTCTTAAGAATTTTTTTTGAGAAATTCTATCTTTAATACTTAAGCTGCTGCTTTAGATTAGGTTACAGATGATCTATTTTACAACAAAATGTGGCCTATTATGTTTTCATAACATTGCAGAGCCAAAAATAGGCCACTTTGAGAACAGATTTGCACACATTTGTAGAAATGTGCAAATCATATTCATGGTTGCTCAGGGCACTCATGTAAACATTTGCTATAAACTTTCACTGCAGTCCTACACCTGTATACTCAGAGATAAATTTGTTGAGTTGGTTGTGAAATTAGTATTGGAAACTAGGCTGGAAGGAATATTATATTGGTTTGTTAAAGTTCACCTGGGAAATCAGGTGTGTTTTTGTTTTGCTTGCTTTTTTAAACTGCTGGATTCCTGAATATTAATTTCATTTGTCAGATGTACTTTGGTTTTTAAAGATGTGTTGGATGTGTTATGTTGAGTAAATGTTTTAAGAGTAGGGAAAAAAAGAATTAGTGTCAAAATATTATAACTTTCTGGAACTGTATTTTTTTTAAAATTATACAGGAGGAGAGCAACCTATTCCTCTTTGGAATGAACACGATGGAACAACTTATGGAGAAAAGCCAAAAATTCTTCTTTATTCTTTGAGTCTGCAGTTTAAGGTATTTTTCAGTTTCTTATTTTCTTGACAGTGGGACTAATAGCAATACTTTCAAAGTATAAAATCAATAGAGAGTTAACATAGTTAATTTGGTGTTTTCGTAACAATTCCAATTTAATGGTGACCCTCTGTGAGTTTTCTGGGCAAGAAGTACTCAGAAGTGTTTTAACAGTTCTATTTTCTGGCAATGCTGTGAGAATGTGCAGCCTAAAGTCACACACGGAGCAGGATATTTAACCACACATGTTCCGGATGTCCTTAACTAGCCCCTCTCATGGGAGACAAAATGAGGATCTGAATTCGCAGAACCTGGCTCTGTAGTCAGGCATTCCAGCCTGCTAAGCTGCGTACATTTACGATTTACTATGCAGAGAGATGATTTTTAATCAACTTTCAGCATCTCACCTAGTTCCTTCTTTCAAGATGTCTGTGGGTCAAAAACAGTTATGGCAGCATACAGTATTGTTTCTCAATAGTCTTGGGTTATTTCTTGTCCTTGTTCTGCATCTTTCTGTTCCTTAACAGGGAAACATATCTCTTTCAGGATGCTTTTATAAAGGTCCTTGTAGTTACCCATGACCTTATTTCACACCGGTTCATTTTGTTTTTTTAACTTTCAGCCATCCTTCTGGTCTTCTGTGGGTGTATTCTAGTTTAGGAAGATTAAGTCTACAGACCAACGTGAAAATCTTATTTTTTTTTTCTGCAAAGGTGCGAATACACAGTGGAAAAAAATATGGTTTGATGTGCTGTAATTAGTACCTGTGGAAACCATGTTTCCCCAGTGAAATCACTGTAGCCATCCAGATTTGCAGGAGTCAGCAGGGCCAGAGGCAGAGAGTTTGGTTTGTATTGAGCTCCAACAGCAGAAGTGACTTAAACAATGCTGATTGGCAATTTCCATCTCTCCCCCTGCTCCCCCTATTGTTCTCATAAGTGCTCCAGTGAAACTATTCCATCACTGAGGTAAAACAAGAAAGAAAGTTTGCTGATAAGATTCACTCATTTGACAAGAACTGACACTCCCTATTTTACTTTAGGTTAGGCAATCATACTGGCAGAAAACAGACAAAAACAATGTCAGGCTATTTACATCAAACTTAAGCCACTCTTGCCAGCTGAACAGAAAAAAAGATTATTCCCCACTCAAAAAAGACAATTCCACAACAGATTTCCTCACGTTGAGCTTTATGTCATGTAGTCACTCAGTTTTAATTCAAATTCATCAATGCCCAGACTCTTATAGATTGCAAATGGTCAATGTAATTGCCCCACTAAGAGAGGTCATCGAGTAGTGATCCTTCCTTGTGTTGTATGTCTAGAATTACATTTTCTAAACTAGCCAAAAAACCCACAAATGAACATAATTAATTTTCTTCTACTCTTCTGTTTTAATAAAAGACTTATGAAAAATATTTGTACAAATGAGTTGGAGAGATTGCTGAGATTCATCTTTGAGTGTTTTTCCTTTCTTAGGGTATCCAGGTAACAGCCACAACACCATCGATGAGAGCTGTACGATTTGAAACAGGATTGATAGAACTGGAGCTCTCAAATAGATTACAAACTAAAGCAATGCCTGGTAGTACCAGCTACCTGAAACTCTTTGGTAAATGCCAAGTAGACTTGAACCTGGCATTAGGGCAAATTGTTAAACATCAGGTGAGTTCTTATGATCACTATTTTATAGTCTACTAGCAATATTTGGTTCTCAAAATGAGATAAAGAAAGAAATGCTAAGCACAGCTTTTTAAAACTTTGGATAGCTTAAAAATTGCCCTTCTGGTGAACCAGGGGATCCAAAGAAACTTTGTTACGTGGAAGGACAAAGAAAGCTTCCTATTCCTCTTTCCCTTGCAACTCCTGTGTGATTTTCCAAGATGTTAGAGTGTTTGCAACTCTGCAGAGATTCTCACAAGGGTATTGTAGTTTAAGAGTGGTGTGAAGAGCACCTTGTTCTGTAAGTTGAACAGAATTCCCAGACCAGCCTAATGAGCATACATTTAAGCCTCTTAACTTGGTTATTATAAAAGGTATAATGTTTCTGTTTCCTTAAGTTTGTCTTTTGATGTGATATATTGCTGGTCTAGAGCTAGGCCAGGACAACCCCATCTGCTACCATAATGACCACACAGACAGTTCTGGAAGGACACGACCACAACTTTATTGGTTTTAGCAACAAGTTGCTGGCTCGGCATTGGGATGGATCCAGAGGATCAACAGGCCCATGTGCCTCTTGATGCCGCCCCGCCCCCCAGCAATCTGCTGGGGGTAATCTGCCTGGTGGGACAGACCGTGGAATCCACTCGGGCGTACACCACTCTGTGATTCCCTACCACCTTGGGACAGTAAAAGGCATATGGTCCCCGAGCCAAGCCAGAGCCTGCCCTGTCCCCAGCTCCCTTTAAGGGGATCCCTTACTTCCAGAGGCTGTAGGCTGTAGCAGGTTAACAGCACTGAGATCTACCCCAATGACCAGCTAGCCAGAGAAAGTTTTGCCAGGATTGTGCAGTTAGCAGTACAATGAATAAAACTTTTCTCACCCATGCCTCCCAACACCAGTGTAACCTAACACAACTACACAACAGCGAGGAGGCCTGGTAAGTCAGGGGGTCCTTTTTCTCATATGTTGTATCTTTTTGTTTTTTTGCTGTGATATATTCTTCTATGTTGTATCTTTGGAATTTTATAAGGTATATGAAGAAGCTGGATCAGATTTCCACCAAGTTGCTTACTTTAAAACAAGAATTGGACTAAGAAATGCCCTTAGAGAGGAAATCAGTGGTTCATCGGATAGAGAAGCAGTGCTCATTACTTTGAACAGGCCAATTGTTTTTGCTCAACCTGTGGCTTTTGATAGAGGTACTAATTAACTTTTCTTTTGCTTTAAAAATACTGTTTACTCACTTTTCAATAGCTGTGATGGTGTATAATTTGATCACTGAATTCAATATCATGTGTTATGGTATGCTGTTTATAATAGCTGAACACATTTTTTTCTCCCTCTAAAGCTGTGCTTTTCTGGCTGAACTACAAAGCTGCTTATGACAACTGGAATGAACAGAGGATGGCTTTGAATAAAGATATTCATATGGCTACGAAGGAAATAGTTGATATGTTACCTGGAATCCAGCAAACATCTGCTCAGGCTTTTGGGACACTCTTTCTCCAGCTAACAGTTAACGACTTAGGGATTTGCCTGCCCATCACAAACACACCACAGGTATAAAAGAAAATTAGAGAGATGTCATGGGGACATTTTATACATACCACGCCTATGATGAGGTTTACTATGGTAGGATGGGGCACGTCAGTTTTGGAGACGGTTTGACTTGTTAAATATGAGAATGGCCTAAGCATAAGTGGTGCTTGAAAGCCTTACACTGAGTGGCTGGAATCCCGTTTGTACTGTAAGCCCAAATGTAACTTTCTGTGTAATTTTCTGTATGTCCTTCCCCAATAGGTAAAATGCCCCTTACAGTTCTCGGGGTGCATGCTTGCAAGCTTGATGCTATATGCACATGCATCCCAAGAATTGTGGCACTGGCACTTTGTTTACCAAGGAGGAATGGAGAGAAAGTTAATGTTTGAGTTTACACTACATACATGATTTAAGTACTGTACTCCAAAGAATGGTAGATAGCAAAATCTATCTTTGTTTTTTGATTTGTTAGAAAACTTACTTTTATCTTACTTCTCAATCATACATTTATTTTACAGTTGTGATAGTACAGTTGAAATAGCAAGCATAAAAATGCCTGTGTTAATGCTGAAAATAGATTAGGTAACCTTCTTTAAAGATTTAATGTTATGGTGTACACCTTATATCACATATAGGCTGAAATTCTGTTGCTTATGGTTCTAGAAGGGTGATGATGACACTGGCAAGAGGATATTTTCAGTAATTAAAGTCTTCCTCCTTCTGTCTTACAGTTTGTCCGGATCACAAGTAGTCTGTTTCAGCGTGGAAGTCAAAGGACAGAAGGAGGAAGTCTTTAATTATTGAAAATCTTCCTGTGTCAGTTACATCATCTGACAGCGAAGATTTTGGATAATTAAAGACTTCTACCCTATGTCTCCCATGACTTCTAATAATAATAATAATAATAATAATAATAATAATATAATTTATTGTCATTGTAAGTATATACACAGTATATCATACAACGAAATTCACAGACACCCAGAGACCAGACACATGCACACACATAACATTCCCCAAACACTCCCCACCCACTAGAAATCCCCCACTAAAAATACAAACATCTACACCTCAGTCCAAGTAACACAGTCCAACTAATTATTCCCTACTGGTGGTCTTTAAGCTCATTATTAATTGCAATTATAGCTCTAGGATAAAAACTATTTAGAAAACGTGTGGTCCGAGTCTTAATTGTTCTATATCTTCTGCCAGACGGTAACAGTTCAAAAAAGTTATAAGCAGGATGTATTCTACACAATGAAATGGATTATTCATTGTATGGGAAAGAAATAAGTCTTAAATTAATGAAGATTTCCATCTACTGGCGACATTGTCAGACTTCTGAAGGCATAAATTATGTAATAGGATTTCAGCCTTAGCAATTAAATTGGTGTGTATTAAAATAAATGATAAGGAATATGGTAGTTTTAATATTTAAAATGATGATCTGTGACATGTAGTATAATACTGATTATGAAAGTTCAATTTTATTGCTGTACATGGAACAATTAGGTGTTGTGATATGCGCTTTAAATTGTGTTACATAGTATAACTGGAGTAAAAATTTGGATGACGATATTTTGACACAATACATATCTTGTTCTACATTGAGACTTTTTCAAAACATAACCAAGACATTTGAAAATAATGCTTTTAATATTGGTGCAGATTCAGAGGCAGGGACACAAGATTAATTTTGGGGGACAGAAAGAAAAACAGAATTACTGTGTAAGTAATAAGTGTTACATCAATCACCAAATCTGATCAGCTGTATTTCCCTGTGTTTAACGAAAATGTAACTGAAAGTGAGTGACTTAGATGTTTTGTGTACTCCTAAGTTCATATTAGATATGAAACTTAGATTGCTTTTTGTATATCTGTGCTGTGCTCTAGCTTTTAGGTAGAAATTAGCTTGTTTAAAATGCTGCTTAGCTAATGTTTTGCCTTGGAAAAAGTTGTTTTTCAAAGTATAGATTATGCTATATATTTTAAGGCGCATGACCAACATTAAGAAATAACTTCATTCATGTTAAAATTCATAACAGTACAGAAGAAGGATTAGAAGTAGATTAGGTTAAACTATAAGTTTATGTGTGTCCATAAAGAAAATACTGTAGTATATTTCTTTAAAGGATTTGTATTAAAGATGCCAGGTAACCAATTGTTGGTTGAAAGCCATCTTAGAGTAACTGTAGTTAAAAGAGTTGGGGGTTCAAAAAGTAATTTTGTAAGTGTAAGAGAGGAAAGTATAAAAAACAATGACAAGGGATTGGTACTTCTAACTGTAAATGTAAAACAAAATAAATCTTACTGTTGAAATAAGCAGATTTTTCTATAACACTAGTCTTACTTTTTTACAGACTAACCATACAGCTGATCTAGACACTGGCTCTGCATTAGTCTTGACTATTGAAAGTACTTTAATTACTGCCTGCTCTTCAGAGTCTTTGGTCAGTAAAGGTCATTTTAAAAACTTCTGCATCCGTTTTGCCGATGGATTTGAAACAAGTTGGGACGACTGGAAACCAGAAATACGAGGAGATTTAGTTATGAATGCTTGTAAGCATTGTTCTCATTATCTTACTAGAACTTTCATAAGAATGAATTCCATTTCACTCCTGTGTTTAGAAAAATAGTTAAATTTTATTTATGTAAACAGTTTGAGTCATATAGTGAAATGACAAATGTATACCAAAGTACAGAACTGGACATTCAGACTATTCAAACTTAGTGTGAGAATTTATCTTCAAATGGCATAAAAATAAATAGCTGATTTGTTTTCAAAGGAAGTGTATTTCATATGTAATATATTAATTTTGTACAATTTCCACTTACATTCTTAAGTATAATAATAAATCACTACATTCCTCTTCCTCCTTTAGGTGTAGTACCAGATGGCACCTATGAGGTGTGTTCGAGGACAACAGGGCAAGCAGCTGCAGGTAAGGTTTTTTTAAAGGTAGGCATCTGTTGTGGTACACAGTTTCCCATATATTTCTTCCCTCACAGATTTCCTTTTCAAAGCAACTTTAGCTTCTTTGTAAAGTTCTCTGTTTTTAATGTGTATTCATCATCCCATCCCAACCTTTAAATTGATAAAAGTGGTCTAGTCACTTCTTTCACCTTGTATGCTTAGAGGCTAGTGACTCTGAAAAGGGATTATAAATTCACCTGGTTATAAATGTAGAGTTCTGAGTCATGTGGGTTGCTCTTTGGATACAGGGAGATGCTCCCTCCAGACTGCCAACCGTTTTGTATATGAGTATGATGGAAGTAAGGATGGAAGAGGTAGGGCTGCTCACTCGGATCTAAATCTTGAACCAATCTAAACTTACATTCAGCAACAAACTCTATCCTGACAATTATGTTGTCTTTAATAAATTAATTAATAAGCTTACAGACACAGTCTTTGATAGGTACCCATCTGGAAGGATGGGTTGTCATCTTCCCATTGTCCACCAAGCCAGGGAATCTGTTATTGTGATCTTTAGCATACTTTGGCCTTCAGGCTTACCTTCACATACTTTCCTTTCTTCACATTTCAGTGTCTGGTTATTAGTAAATTAGTTGGTGAGAATGTTGACACAAGAGAGAAAGTAGAAAATATTTTAATTTCACATCTGAAGAATTTCTGCGGTTTTCTTTTTCATCTATTAGCAAGCAATTGATTTTGTTTAACTGTTGCAGTGGTTCATACCATGTATGGTGCAATTAAGAAAACGTCTTCAGCTACATACAAAACCTCTGGTTTTGTTTTTGTGTTTGTCTCAGTCTCTTATTTCTAAAACGGTGATTGATGAAGTGCTTCTTTTCCCTCTTTCTGTTGAAACAGAAAGTAACAGTGCTGGAACATGGACTCTCAATGTGTTATGGAAGATGTGTGGCATTGATGTTCACATGGATCCTAACATTGGGAAAAGATTAAATGCTCTAGGGAATACCCTCACAACACTGACAGGAGAAGAAGACTTAGATGACATTGCTGACCTCAGTTCTGTTAATATAGCTGACCTGTCTGATGAAGATGAAGTTGATACTATGTCTCCCACTGTTAGCACGGTTAGTATATTATTATATCTCAATGTAATTATGATCACAATAGTAGCTTGATACAGCCCATATTTTTAATAGGGGTGTAGTATTGCGTAACAGCTAGCCACATAGAACTGGAGCAATCACAGAGAACTTAACCCAAGAAATAGCTGTAACTCACAATTCCTAATAAGATTTTGCCATTATGTATTAACAAAAGAATAACATTAATCGGCATACAGTGCTGAAATTGTCTCCTTGATTTAGGTACATAACACTGTTTAAGACACTTGCAAGAAGCTTACAATAGTCTGATTTTTGATGCTGTTCAATGACCAGCTCTTATATCATATTGCAAACTGAAACTACAGTTGAAATTCTTCTTGATTTAAGAAAACTGAGATAAGGAAAAATTAGTCTAAAACTATGTTAAAATTGAATAAGACTTAACAGTAACTATTTAGCAAACACTTCAAGTAATAAACCTAATTCAACTTCAGAGTCAGGCTCTGGATCCAGTTGTAAATTCCAGTTTTTATGTTCAGTGGGGGAGATCCAACAAGCTGGTTATGTACCTGGTTACAAATAATAAACCCAGGACCAATGAAGAGAATCATATAGTTAGCCAGAATAGTTAGTTGATTTCATATTTGAGCCATGCATGAACTAAGTCTTCTGAAAATGTTTGAAAAGAATGTACAGGCAAAGAACATTTAGAAATCCTCTGATAAAGGGCTAGACAGTAAGAAAAATGAAGGCATCAACATTTTTTGAATTATTAATCCTGCTATTTATTGTATTATTTAGAAATCAGATGGTGGTTCACTATGTGGAGATGTACACAAGCTCACTTTTGGGCAACGGATTGTTAATCACCTGCTTGGCTTGAGCCCCAAAAGCCAACGTTACTCTGTTCCTGTAGAATATCTGTCTGGATCAGCTTCAAGTGATGCTCCTAATTCTAACAGTTCACACTTAAAAGTGGGCAGGTCTTGCTCATGGGGACATGTATGTAGCATACAGAGCATCTGTCTAAACAAATGGTGGAATAAGTGGGTTACTAATCAAGGATTATGGCTTCTTTTTAAACTGATTTTGCATGCCAGTCTGATTGGTGGTGTAAATCTCTTCTGTCTACGTTAGCATTGCTATGGTTAGCAAGCAAGGGAATCAAAAATTGTTCTTGTTTTTAAAATAGGAGAATGCTGACTATCGGAGACAGGCAATATCTAATAATCAAACTGGAGAGCAAAGGGGAAGAAAGTATGTCAAACGTTTAGTGGACATAAGGGAGCTGAATGAGCAAGCCAAAGTTATTGATGATCTGAAGTAAGTATGTGTTTCCTATCTGAGCAAGTTCTTCTAATAAGAATAATTTCTTTTATTGCTACAGGACAGTTTCATCCACATTGCAGAATACTGTGGTGCCTCGCTTGATGAGGATAATCCGTTCCATCAAAATCCCTGTAGAACAAAATCCTCGTCAAGCGAAAATAAAAACCCATTGAAATGCATTGAAAACCGTTTCAATGCATTCCAGTGGGCGAAAGCGAAAAATGCCTCCTAAAAACAGCGGGGAGCCATTTTGCACAGCGGGTGGCCATTTTGAAACCCAACGATCAGCTGTTTTCAGATTGTCGTAATGCGAAGAGTCGGTTCCCGAAGCAGGGAATCGATCGTCGTAAAGCGATTTCTGGCCATTGAAACATTGTTTTGCGATTGCAAAAGTGATCGCAGATACCTCACCGTCAAGCGGATTCGTCATTTAACAAGGTAATCGATTACCACTGTAAAAAGTTGTGACTGTTAAAAGCTTATTGACTTTTCTAATTGAGATTTCTGATTTACCTAAATAGAATTATAAGGTTCCTAAAATTATTAGAGCATGGATTTATCATCCCACTTGTTACACATCGGTGACTTTATAAAAAATAATAATAATAAAGTCTTTCCCACTTAGCTAAAGTTTGCTTGTCTACCTTTTTGTGTCAGTAAAATCACAAATATTAAAATAGAATAAAATCCAATATCTTATTAAAGTATAATGTAAATTAAAACACTTTAAAAGCACTTGAGTAAAAACACTAATACTACTTGATTTATTTATTTTTTAAAGAAAACTAGGAGATCAGCTAAAATCTTACAGTTTGAATGCTCTTAAGTTTTTCAGATGGCCTGGACCTTAGTCATGTAGGGCTTTAGAGGTTATAACCAACAGTTTGAATTGTGTCTGGAAATATACCATTACCAATGAAGCTGTTGTAGGGAGGGAGTTCTGTATTCCATATATTTCCTCTTTCTTTCCTATTTGTATCTGTATAGTTTGAGGAAGTGAGTGAGGAAGGAATTTGAGATAGGGAGCTGTCCCCTTCCCCTAGCTGTGGAGTCGCCTTGCTTTCATAGGCATCTAGTGGGCAGAAATCTCTGTCATGAGGTTGTGGGATGCACTGTGACAGTGGGATGCTTAAGGAATCCAATGGCTGTAGCCTTACTCATATGGAGTGGGCACAGTTTATTCAAATCAGTTAAGTTATTTTGTTAAAAGCTTTTATGTAGCAAAAGCAAGGGCTGTTCTAACCCATACAAAACCAAAGCCAAACAAATTTCATGATCAACATTTTTGTTCTAGATTTACTCCAGTTTTATCTGACCTTACCACCAGATTACTGTCAACATTGTACTATAATTGTTTCTATTCAGAGTTTTGATTACTTAACTTTGTCCTCAGGAAGCTAGGTGCAAGTGAAGGAACCATAAATCAGGAAATCCAACGCTATCAGCAATTGGAGTCAGTAGCTGTCAATGACATTCGGAGAGATGTTCGTAAAAAACTGCGTAGGTCAAGTATGAGGGTGAGCAAGATCTTACAGCCTTTTTCAGGCATATCAATGTTGCATTTTTCACTCCCGTTCCTTTAAACAGCATTAAAAGCAGGTTGACCATGGTGTACATGCGACAGTGGCTATAGATAGGTACAGTATAGGGTTTTCCAAAGAGGTGACAGACCGTATAGCAATACAGTACAGTGGTGCCTCGCTTGATGACGTTAATCCATTCCGTTAAAATCGCTGTTAAGCAATACCGTCGTCAAGCGAAAGAAAAACCCCATTGAAATGCATTGAAAACCGGTTCAGTGTGTTCCAATGGGTGAAATACCTCATCGTCCAGCGAAGATCCCACATAGGGGAAGCCATTTTCGGTGCTGTCTTCCGGAAATAGGTCCGAAAAACAGCGGGCGGCCATTTTGAAAACCTGACGATCAGCTGTTTTTGATCATTGGGAAGCGAAAAACCAGATCTCGAAGGAGGGAACTGATCATCGTCAAGCAGATTTTCCCCATTTAAACATCGTTTTGCAGTTGCAATAGCGATCGCAAAAAAGGCATTGTAAAGCGGATTTGTTGTGGAGCGGGGTAATTGTCAAGCGGGGCACCGCTGTACATGAAAACCTTGGGTTATATTTCAATAGATAACAGGTTCTATTTCAGCAAGAGAAACTTTGCACATCTGTTAGAGTAAATAGTTTTTAAGAAAGATGAATCTGCTTGTACAAGGTTATTCTACTTAATCAATGATAATTTGTTACACTCCTCAGCAAACTCAAAATACCACTCAAAATACCTGCCTTATACTCTAGAACAGCCATTCTCAATCTTTTTTTGGCCACAATCATAAACATAATAAGAAAGGAGTATAGGTGGAATAAGGATTGTATAAATCACATAACAAACTGTATAAGATGGTGTGTGAAGAATTGTTTCTAGTTTGTGGCTTCCTTCAAATGTGCCAGGGCCCACCCAGGGGGCCCTGTGGCCCCTGTTTAAAATGGCTGCTCTAGATGCTCTTTGCTGCCTGATTCAAGTGGATGTAGTGGTGAGATGAATAACAGTGAATAGGTGTGCCTGAATCTTCTCACATACCTAATGTTATGTAGACCTGATTAGAATGTAACCCAGGCAACCAACTGCATTAAACTCTTTTTTATATATATTTAGTTGTCAGTTTATAATATTTGTAGCATATAGATGTCTTCGCATTTCCCATATTACATAAGGGCCATATTGACATGGGCTGTGAAAATAATACGGTACTCTCTCTCTCTCTGTGTATGTTTTAGGCAGCATCTCTGAAGGACAAATGGGGTCTCGGTTACAAACCTAGCTATAATCGATCCAAAAGTATTTCAGCTTCTGGAAGGCCACCTCTAAAAAGAATGGACAGAGCAAGGTAAGCTGATTTCTTTTAAAGCCAGAAGGTTATACTTGTGAAATGCATTCGCCTGCATGTGTCTTGCACATTCTTTTTTAAACAAGTGAGTGATTCCTTAAAGTGTAGTGCATTATTTTTCTCAGTTGAAACCTACCACATCACAGATAAATCCAGATATCTGTGATTGTGTCATTTTTTGCCCAGTTTCAAGCACATCCCAAATGATACACTATCTTTATTCCATAGAAGTTCTATGAAGCACTCAACTGAATGTTTAATGTGTAATTCCTATCCGTTCATTTGCCATAGTATTTTCCTATATCCCATGCCTGTACATTTGACTTCTTTCACAAATGGTAAAAGTCACTTTTTTTCTCCAAAGCCACTGTGAAAATGGATCTCTCAAATAGTCATTAGAAGTCATTAGATTATTTAAAGGAATTGCTACTGCGCCCCTGAACCAGGGGCTTCAGGATAAAGATTATTGTAGGAAAGTCTTCAATATTGACTTAATGTTCCTCCTGCAATGCCTTTTAACACTTCCAGAAGATATTCAGGCTGTGATATTGAATTTGGAAGAAGTGCCATGGGAATGGAACATCCATCAATAGTCTGTTTCTCTCTTTCTCTCTCTCTACTGCACAGGTGTGATATGTGCATAGTATCATGAAGAGATCTTGGGTATTTTCTGGTCTTGATAAATTTCTTCTCTTTTCTGTTAATCATTTGGTAACAGTACACGACTGGGAGAAAGTGAAGAACTTCCAGAAATACGTGTGGATGGGGCATCTCCTGGGCCTAGAGTGACTTTCAACGTACAGGAGACGGTAAGACAGTCCTTGTGTATTGTGCTGTAGTTCATTAACTGTCACAATGGAATACTTTATGGAAATCTGACATAGATACATGTAGAATATTATATGTAATATCTTCCTTTCTAATTATTTTACAAGCTAAGATTTGTAAACTGTTTCCAGTCCACTAATGGCAATGTGAAAGATATACACAATTTGAATGTGTGGTTATGTCAATATATGTACATACAATGTTATGTGCACATGCATGTTATCCATATGATTGAGCTGTGCCTTGTCTAGTGCCATGAGATTATTGTAGTATTGTATCCAATGTAACCTTTTGTTTGTTTACTAATAAAATTGGTTTTATTCCTGCTTTTCCCCATAAATGTGCAGATTTCTTATATTTGTTTTAATATGTTTTTCTTTTTTGCTTTTAATTAAGTTGAATAAAACAGTTTTGGGGATTACACAACAATCCAGCTGTCCAGGGGAAGGGTATTTTCAGGTATTTGTAACATCACCACATATACTAATTAATCGCATGGAAAATCTGCTTCCTTGATCATTTCTCTCAGCTAAGCAGAATGTATCGTAATGCATTTAAATAGCACTCATACAAATCTAGCAATATGACATAGTCCACTATTTTCTTTTCTTAAAAGTTTTTTGTTTTGTTTTCAAAGTTAATAAGATCATAAAGTGTCCTTAGCATTTTTTGCTTGGGAAAATGTTAAAATCAGGAAAAAATGTCCTCTACAAAAGAGACTGTAAGCAAAAACCTGCACAAGAAACGTTCAGAACACTGAATCTAATTTGTAAAAATGTGTACCTTATGCCTGTGTAAATAAATTTGTGTATTGCTAGTTGCACTTAGTTCATTCCATTTAGGTTCCTTTGACCTAAATAGGTTGTAAGCCTAACTGTATTCATATAGAAAGGATGTCCTTTTCTTTTTCTAGCACTCTTCCCACCCTGTAAAGGTATCTGATGGAACTTCCTTCTAAGTTTTTGAGAAAAAAAGTAGTCTAGGACCCCAAGGCAGTATAGTTTCTAGAATTTCCTCCTTGTGGAAGGATACACATAAAGAGGCAGGCAGAGTAATGCACATGCCTATTATGTTGTGTTAAAGCTTGGTCAGAGTTTATTGCCAGCAGTTGATTTCTAACAGTTTGTGGGTGAAATCCACCTTTAATCCTGGAAGAAGTAAACCCTTTGAATAGGAAATGAAGATAGAAACTGCATGTTTGCAGATAACCCACAGTAAATATTTTCTGTGGGTTATCTGCAAACAGGCATGAATTCCTTGCATTAAAGCAGGATGTGCATTTCCAACTACTGGCCAGCAAGTGCTGTGAAGTTTCCAGGCTACTGCCAGTGCCAGGGTTGGGGCAGCACTCAAGAGTTCTTGCTGGCTCCACATGTGGCAAAAATGGAGCTGCTTCCCCATCCTCTGGCACGAGCAGTGTTACTGGCTAGCCAGTGTCAAGGTGGCTGGGAAGCCGCTGTTCTTGCCTGAGCTTCAGCGGCTCTATTTCTGTTGAATGTTGAGTGGGTGAGGACTCAGCTTCCCTGACCCAGCTGCTATCAGTAGCTAGGAAGATGCCCAGCAGTGGCTGGCTGGAATAGCACCCCTAATATGGTTTTAAAGAGTGTGCATTGGTGCCATTTTTAAACCCCAGAAGGGCCTGCATCTTGTACAGCAACAGTAGTCGCTGTGAATTCCATTCAGCTTTTCCCCAACATGTAGTTACAGCCATTGTAAGGTAGGGTAAATTCCTTTGATTTCAGTATAACTCCTGTAATTGGAATTAACATTAGATTGAATCCAGAATACAAGCCATTGTTCTGGTTATATATTAAAATTTCATGCGTCTTCTGCATTTTCTCAGCGATAGCAAAATACAAATTAACATCTAGATTCAGACTGATTCAGAATTTTTCACCCCAAATCAAAATATACACCATTAATTATTATAGACTATATTCTGTCTACCACAAAGTAAACTTTAATGTAGTTTATACAGAATGTGATCTAGTGATCCTTTAGCAGTTTTTTTTTTTAAGATCCTTGCTAAATTATGGTTTTATGAAAATAGTTCAATTTCGGTCACTCTGCAAAAACTCTTTTGAACAGTACATGGCTTTCAGTTTCTTCACAAAAATAGCTTCTGGTAGAATAACCTGAATATTTTTCCATAGGAATTGTAACACGGGTGTTTCAGGCAAAGTCTTAAAAGTGTTTTCATATTGGCTGCTGCTAACTTTTTTATTTATTTTATTATTTATTTATTTATTTTATTTATATCCTGCCTATCTAGTCGGTTAAGACCACTCTAGGAGGGCCATCCAAGTCAAGAAACCCAAAAATTTAATATGAAATATAAATATAAATAGAGACCTACAACATAGTGTTTCAGTAAGATATGACTCCTGTTTAGAGCTGTGCCATCTATTAGGGTTTCCATCTCCCTGCTGTTATGATCTCTAAAAGCAAGTCAGGATTTTTTACCACTGAGTATGATCAATCCTCATTGGACTCTTCTAGGATCCTCTCCCCTGTCAAAAGCAGATTGTTTTATACATCTGTAAATCACGAGTTTCCTTAAAGTCTGCTAACTTCCTTGGTTGTGTGCATAGTGTTATTTTAGCTATATAAGGCTAATGTACAATATCAGGAAAATAAGCTTGCTGCTAATATGTTGAGCAGTTTAGCTATCTGCCAGGTAAACCATATTTGCAGTTGCAAATCCCATGTAAGTGTTAGAAGCTGACACATTTTGATGTTAAACCTGTTACCGCTAGGTAATGCAGTATTATTTTATACTAGTGTTGGGCTGTGTAGCACCGTATCCATGACACTTCTGATACAGTGCTACTTTTACTGAACCATTCATCCTCTGAAAAAGGCGTGCAGGGTAACTGGCTGCTTTCAGGGGTTGAGCAATTTTCTGATTTCAGAGAAATTCTCCAGGCCATTCAGTATTGCAAGCTCTTCCTTCATGCCAAACAAACACAAAATACTCAGCACAATTTACTCAAAACCTATATGTGCAGATCTTTGCTAATCAAAAAACAAACTAGCAGTAGCAGCAACAACAATGTGCCATCAAGTCAATTCTGACTTATGGCAACTCTTTCCAGGGTTTTCTAGGTAGAGAGTGCTTAGAAGTGGTTTATTTATTTATTTGTTTGTTTGTTTGTTTGTTTGTTTGTTTATTTATTTATTTATTTATATATTTATATATTTATTTATTTATTTATTTATTTATTTATTTATTTATTTGACTTATATACTGCCCCTTAGCACTACAAGCACTCTCCGGGCGGTTTACAATTTTAATTATACAGTCTACACATTGCCCCCCCAGCAAGCTGGGTACTCATTTTACCGACCTCGGAAGGATGGAAGGCTGAGTCAACCTTGAGCCGGCTACCTGGGATTTGAACCCCAGGTCGTGAGCACAGTTTTAGCTGCAATACAGCGTTTTAACCACTGCGCCACGAGGTTTACCATTCCCTTTTGGGGGGGGGGCACCCTGGGATTGTGCAGCTTGCCCAAAACCGCACAGTCTGGCTCTAGTTGCAGGAAACACAGTGGGATTTAAGCTCCCAACCTCTGGCTATGCAGTCAGATACCTAAATTACTGAGATAACCAAGGCCCCTTCAAATCACTTTAATTCTTTTAAAAAAATAGTGTTTTTGTGTTAGTGGTTTTCCCTAGTATTTTAAAGGAATATTTATACGATACTACTGTATATTTTCTGCTAGCGTTTTGCATGCACTTCCATTCACTAACAGCATCTGTCAGTTCCTCTTGTGCAGGTGGTCTTGGGCATTCCTTCTCTTCTGTAGCTTTCCTTTCAAATGCTTAATTAAATTATTATAGTACTGTGATTTCCAATCTAAGCTTGTGCTATCTGTATAACATGTTAGATTCATTTCTTTTTAAGGTGCACACCCAAGTCTATCACATACCTATTTGTAAAACATATTTCATGCTTAATTTCCTTATGCCGATACTTTGCCTTATTCACAATGAGAACAAAATTCCTTGAAAATCTTTGTCTTTACGACATCTGATTTTCCCTTTCTTTGACAGAAATCACAGTTATAACTTGAATGTCTTTTTTGTCTCTCTGTAATCAGTTTCCAGAGGAAACAGAACTGGATCTTTTGTCAGTAACCATTGATGGTCCATCCCATTATTCATCTGCTAGTGAAGGATCATGCTCAGTATTCAATTCACCCAAAACTCCAGCTGTCTTTTCACCAAGCATTCCCTTCCAGCATGAAGAAGGAAGACGAGATGATAGTTTGTCTTCAACAAGCGAGGATTCTGAAAAAGAGGAAGAGCATGAAAGAGAGAGGCCTTATTTCTGTCGGAAAACACAGTGAGCATATTCTTCAAATAAGCATATTCATGGCAGATGCAAATATTAAGAGCCATTAATTAAAAGTAATTGTACATACAAGAAGCTTATTGTTCTATATATCATTCTGAAGTTTTTCAAGTGAATGAGCATAGAACACAAGACAGTGTGGTAAATCAGTGTTCCAGATCTTTTATCCATAACCATTAGCTAGCATTATGCTGGGCAATGATGGAGCACTTGTCTTGTGACTGTTATTGCTAATAAGTAAGCTTCTATTTCCCAAAGACAGCTGTGGAAGAACAATTTTTTTTAGTGAAAGCAGGGGCTCACTACTGCCAGGTATATTTATTATTATTTTTTAACTATTACATAAAGCAGGTGTTTGTAAAATGCAAGCATAAAGTTCCTTAGTATTGTGAAGTACAAGGGAAGGAAAACATAGCATATCAAAATGTGGTCGTTTAACAAGGTAAATGCCTGATTTTTACTAGATTTTTACCTCAGGCATCATGATAAGTTCTTTAGCAGCTCCATTTTAATACTGCCCCCATACTTGTACCATATTTAAGGAAGGCACCTACAAATCGTCAGAGGCTCTGGTTTTTGTCTTTCAGGACAACATTATTAAGAATTAATTTCTGTTTTCTATGTTTGGTGCTTTTCTTGAGACACAATGGAAGGACTATGTATTCATTGTGTACCCTTCTTATTTTTAACATGATGCTCTCATTTTGATGCTATTGACATTGAAAGGTTCAGTCTTATTTTATCATTATGTACCCTGTTTCCCTGAAAATAAGACCTAACCTGAAAATAAGTCCTAGTATGATTTTTCAAGATTCTCGTAATATAAGCCCTACCCCAAAAATAAGCCCTAGTTAAGTGAAACCCCACCCTCCACCATTGTGCATCATTGTGCATCAACTAGATCAGTGGTTCTTAACGTGGGCGATAATGCCCCCCAGGGGGCGATTTCATTTTTCAGGGGGGCAGTAGAACGAAAAGGGGCGGTGTGGGGGCGCTGGAGCAGAAGGGGGACGGTAGGGGGCCACTGGAGCAAGCCAAACCTGTGAAGATGGCTCCAGCCTTTTTACAGTGTGCATGAATATATATTTTCCTCCAATCTTAATTTAGTTTCAGAGTTTTTGTCTTTAAAGTTTTAGTTCCTGCATTACAGTTTGTTTTTATGCCCTTTTTTATATTTCTTTTTGCGTCTTAAAATTCGCTTGCAACTAAATCATTAAATGTTACTTTTTTGGGGCATTTCATTTTCTTGGAATTGAATTTTGTTTTCAGGGGTCATTGGATTTAAGTGTCATAAATAAATAAATAAATAAATAAATAAATAAATAAATAAATAAATAAATAAATAAATAAATAAATAAATAAATAAAAAAAAAGATATCATCACCGCGGGGAGGGGGGCGATGATAACTTCCTCAATGGCTCAAGGGGGCGTTTCTTTCAAAAAGGTTAAGAACCACTGAACTAGATGATGACTTGATTGTATTTGAATAAATGTAGATTGTTGTACATGAAACAAATAAAACATTCCCTGAAAATAAACCCTAATGAATTTTTGGAGCAAAAATTAATATAAGATCCTGTCTTATTTTCGGGGAAACACGGTACATATTCAATATCCTGAGATTTTATTTCATTTATTTACTTTATTAGATTTATACCCTGCTCATCTAGACAGATAGTCTACTCTGGGCAGCATTACAAAATTTAAAAACAATAAAACCAGTGAACATGCAAAAATCCAAGATGTAAAAATGTAAATATTAAAATGATGATTTGTAATATTGCCTGCTGCCTTATATATGTGACATGCTTCATGAACTGCCGTACTAATAGCAATGCTTCTCTAGATATTCAGGGTCAAATTATCAACCCTTGTTATTTGTAGCCTGAGCTTTGCTGGCAGGTCAGACATTTCTTCATACCTGATTTTCTTCTGAGAACTTCTGTAATTAGCATTGAATTAATATTCTTTCTTTAACTTGGATTATCGGAATTAACTCAATATTTTTAATACATTGTCTAGAGCCCCTTGTGTATCATGGCCTTGTAAATCCTGAAGCATTTTCAAATATATTCTAATGCATAAAAACTGGAGGGAGTGTTTTAGATGTTTGGTGGGGGCCACAGAAAGGCCTGCACAAGCTGCATATAGCCTACAAGCTATAGGATTCCTATGAAGTCCTTTCGTACCTTTCACTAAAATGTTTGAACATGTTACGTGAATTTGATGTTTTTACAATCATTTGTGCAGTTCTTGTTTTTATTCTTAAATTACAAGAGTAATTGTTAGTGGCTTGCCAGTTGTCTTGTATATGCTGTAGAAAGTTTCTTTAAATGTTTTATGCTACTAAGAATTCTGTGACACTTATTCAGATCTGGTACAGTGTTCTCCAAAGCTTTGGTGAGTTTAGAACTGGGACAACATGGTCAGATCTTGAAATGTCACCCGGAGCAACTGTGGGAGGGGATGTTACAGGTGCCAACACATTCCCTCCCTCCCCCACGGTGTGCCATTGTTAGCCAGGAGGAGGAGAATCTGCAAGGGACTGCCCTTGTATCTTTTGAATTTTTTTCTTTTTCTCAGACTAATAGCAGTGTCAGTGTGACAGTGTGTGATTTTTAAAAGCATGAGCAAAGCACTATCTCCCCAGCCAAACTGGAGAGCTCTTACATGATGTTGTTCCAGTGAAAGTAAAAAATATCCAATATCGTGGATATGTTGGCCTTTACTCTCATACGTAGCATAATACTGAAACATATACTTATTTTTCCATGTATAAGACTATACTTTTGTCTAAAATCTTTAGACTAAAAATTGAGGGTCATCTTATACACGGAAGTAAGCTGAGGAGAGAACAAACACAAGTGGAGGGGAAAACAGGGATAAAAGCGATCCTGCAGTGCTTTGATCCCTCCCCCCTACACTTGCGAAGCCCCATTTAGATTTCTTAATTTGGGGTTAGAAAAGTGGGGGGCGTCTTATACATGAGGGTGTCTTATACACGGAAAAATACGGTATTTAAGAAACACTGTCATTCTACAGGGCTGCTTCTCGTAAAAAAGCAACAGGATTTGCTGCAGTTCACCAGTTGTTTACTGAAAGATGGCCAACATCTCCAGCCACTAGAAATGTGACTGGAACTACTACAGAGAGGAATATTGACTTTGAACTTGATGTGAGAGTTGAAATTGACTGTGGGAAATGTGTGCTTCATCCAACAACACTTCAGCAAGAACATGATGACATAAGCTTAAGACGGTAAGAATACTACTAGATGCAGATTATTATATTTACCACTTTCAAAATATGAAGTATAATGTTACATTATGTTCCTGTTCCATGCACTCCTGGCTTTTCAGGAGCTATGATCGCAGTTCCAGAAGTTTAGATCAAGAATCTCCTTCCAAAAAGAAGAAATTCCAAACAAATTATGCATCTACTACTCACCTATTGGCTGGAAAGAAAGTGCCATCGTCTCTGCAGACAAAGTCTAGTGACTTGGAAACAACAGTGTTTTACATTCCTGGTGTCGATGTAAAGGTAAAAACAAAACAAAGTAAAATAAAATAAAAGGAAGGCTGGGAAATAATCTCCTCTGTGAGATAAAAATAAAGTTGAACCATTGAACAGTTTCCCTCCTGTAGTTCAGTTACCAAGATAACAATTGCACATAAAAATGTAACAAAATACAAATCTTACTATAGACAAGTGTTAAGGGAATTTCAGAGTATGCTGCTTCTGCTCAGAATGTGTGGTTCAATTCTCAGAAGTCCCAGCCAGCATGTCCAATGTTCAGAGATTTTGGAGGTTAAAGTCCAGAGCATTTTGAGGACAAAAGATTTAGAACCACTATATTAGAGCATCCTTGTTAATCAAGATACGAGCACAGTTCTGAAAACCAGTAGGAATTCCTCAAATGATATTACTTCTCCTGGGATGGCCTGAAAAACAATGTTGAACTATATAGACCTTGGCTTTATCCAGTGAAGCGGTGCTTAAGTGCTTAACTTGAGTTCTCATGACAGGTAAAATGTGGCAATCAGGCTAATGGCTGAAATCCTGCTGTGCAGCTCCATGTTCGCAACAGTTATGACATCAACAGCAGCAGTAAATGTGTGTATCACCATTGTGCACACAGGATTTCAGCCTTTGAATTTAAAAATGAAAGATTAAATCAAATTCAAGAGACATGTCTGGTCAGCTTTCTGTTTCATTTTGAATCATAATGTGGTGGGGAAATCTCAGTGTCCAAGTAACCACTTCAGTGAAAGTTATGGTAAAGTTGTTGTAACAATGGTGTTTTCCTGAATTTGTTCTTCTGTACACATGACACAAACAACATAGTGTAACTGCACACAATCAGTGTAATTATCAGCTAGAACTCTGCCTCGTTTTGGAATATGTTTTGCTGTAGCATGGAAAATGAGAAAAAATGTTTTTATAAATAGCCATTTTCCTGATTGTGGCACATAAATGTCTAATTTCAGCTGCATTATAATTCTAAGATGTTAAAGACTGAATCACCAAATGCATCGCGGGGCTCATCTTTGCCAAGAACCCTTTCCAAAGAATCCAAGTTGTACGGTATGAAAGATAATGCCATACCTTCTACTCACAGCAAGTCTAAAACTTTACTTCCTCCCCAACCCCCACCTATCCCATCAGGTAGATATTTCTCTTTCATGCTATATCTTTTGATTTAATTCTCTCTGTCATTTGGAGTTCAGTGCTTATGTCTGTCTTCTGTTATGTAGTTTAATGAAGCATCATGCTAGGTATACTGTAGTTAGAAACACATTAAAAGTGTAATTAAGCAATTCTAAGTATTGCTGAATATTTACTACTAGGTAGAAATTTTCTTGTACTTCTTAGTTCCTAAAGCCCTTGGCAGATTACATTGTGCAGCAACCAGAAGATGGACCCTGTCTTATTTTCAGGGAAACAGGGTAGTTTACTGAGTAGCACAAACAAATTGAGCAATGTCTTTCCATTGAGCTGTCTGTCTTGCTAGTTTTAGATCAGAAGTTAAAATGTATTTTTTCTCACGGCATCATGATGTGTACTTTATTGCTGTTTTAATTGTGTTGGAATTTCTAGCTGTTTTCTTTTTTTCTTTTTACTATTTTAGCTGTTCTTTTCGCGATCTAGTGTAGATACCATTTTGCATATCGTTTTATGCACAAAAGTGACTTACGACATAAATTAGCAGACAGACTTCTTCAGTAAATGTACAAATTCGAATCAGTACAGATTAGAGAGCTGTGCCACCATTTTTTTCAGAGGCAGATTGTTGCATGGGTTTTGGGGCAGCTTTAAAAAACACAATATTGGAAGGATTTATGGGGACTTGCAAATATTGGGCTGCAGAGTGTATATTGCCCATGTCTGATTTAATCTAGCTCCTTTTTAGGGAGTTAAATTGATCCCACCTTTTAAGACTGAATTGAAAAAAATCTGGGATCTTACCTGCTTAAACAGAAATCAGTTGTTATCATAATCAAATTGAAATGTACTTGAGTTAAAGAACTTTTTTGTATTACGATATTTATTCTGACTGAAGTTATTTCACTAAAGAAACATCTTTTTAAAATTCTTTTAGCCAAAGGAAAAGGAAGTGGAGGTGTAAAAACAGCAAAGCTGTATGCTTGGGTTGCCCTCCAATCTTTGCCAGAGGAAATGGTGATTAGCCCCTGCCTGTTGGACTTCCTGGAGAAAGCACTTGAAACAATTCCTATAACTCCAATAGAGAGGAATTATACAGGTATCACATGGCAGATTAACTTCTTTCTACTACCACGATCAATATCCTAATGGGACTCCAGCTGGAGAAGCTGCCAAGCCACACTGACGAGGTGCAGCTCATGTGCCTGGTTGTGTGTGCCCAGCCCTTTGTCGGGTCATTGTGGCAGCTTCTGCTGCTGGAGCTTCATGTACACTAAGTCTACAATCTAATTATACCTTCATGGAAGTTTTTCTTTTTGTTGCAATTACTTCTTTGTTGTTTAAAGCTGTTAGTTCACAGGATGAAGATATGGGACAGTTTGATATACAAGATCCTTTAGAAGAATCCACAGCCTCCCTAGTATCTTCATCAACTTCAGCATATTCTTCTTTCCCTGTTGATGTGGTGGTATATGTAAGAGTTCAGGTAAGGATGAAAGCTAACATAAATAATAGCTTGAGGGTTGTTCATATCTTGGTGAAGCCAAGTGTGAAACTGATAGAAAACTGTACTGACAGTGATTCTCACTGTGCTAACATTATGTTGGATTTCGGCCTTATGGCCTTATATTGGTACTTCCCTTCATCACATATTTTCCATTTCATACTAGCATGTATTGCATTTGATAAACATGGTAGGCCTGAATTGGCAGGCCTGAAAAATCTTCCTCTGAGTACTGCCATAAAATGTTCTAAACAATTTGAAAGACTTGTAATATTTGGTATTCTTGTACTCTTAAAAAGGTGCTTTATGTCTCTTCCAAATATGCAAAAGCAAGGCCAAGTGATACCTTTATTAGACCAACAAAAAAAAACCCGAACAAACCCAGAAACCTGATGGGGAGCTAGTTTCAACCTTCATCAGGCCGTGTACCAATATATTGTGCATGGTGCAGGAAAACACATGAAAGTCATAAAAGTCATGCATATGTTTCTGCCAAGTCTACTTCTTAAAAGTGAGTCCTGAAATGCAAGCTGGAAACAAGTCAGTTGTGTAGGTTTCAAATTGCACCCTATGTATTATGCCAAAGTATAGGTCATTCTTGTGGGCAAGACTCCTGAAGAAGAAATGGAGTAGCCCTCATAGTCAACAAAAGAGTGGGAAAAACAGACCTTTCAACATCAGAGTAATCCAAGTTTGTGCACTAACCACCAATGCTGAAGAGGCTGAAATTGACCAATTCTGTGAAGACTTACAACTCCTTCTAGAACTGATACCAAAGAAAGAGGTTCTTCTCATTCTAGGGGACTGGAATGCTAAAGTAGGGAGTCAAGAGATAAAAGGAACAACAGGTAAATTTGGCCTTGGAGTTCAAAACAAAGCAGGGCAAAGGCTAATAGAGTTTTGCCAAGAGAACAAGCTGGTCATCACAAACACTCTTTTCCAACAACACAAGAGGCGACTCTACACATGTACATCACCAGATGGGTAATACCGAAATCAGATTGATTATGTTCTCTGCAGCCAAAGATGGAGAAGCTCGATACAGTCAGCAAAAACAAGACCTGGAGCTGATTGTGGCTCTGATCATCAGCTTCTCATAGCAAAATTCAAGCTTAAACTGAAGAAAGTAGGAAAAACCACTGGACAGGTCAGGTACAACCTAAACCACATCCCTTATGAATGCACAGTGGAAGTGAAGAACAGATTTAAGGAACTTGATTTGGTGGACAGAGTGCCTGAAGAACTTTGGATAGAGGCTCGTAACACTGTACAGGAGGCAGCAGCAAAAACCATCCCAAAGAAAAGGAAATGCAAGAAAGCAAAGTGGCTGTCCAACGAGGCCTTAGAAATAGCAGAGAGGAGAAGGGAAACAAAATGCAAGGGAGATAGGGAAAGTTACAGAAAATTGAATGCAGACTTCCAAAGAATAGCAAGGAGAGACAAGAGGGCTTAAACGAATAGTGCAAAGAAACAGGGGAAAAGAATAGAAAGGGAAAAACCAGAGATCTGTTCAAGAAAATTGGAGATATTAAAGGAACCTTTTGTGCAAAGATGGACATGATAAAGGACAAAAATGGGAGGGACCTCACAGAAGCAGAAGACATCAAGGAGTGGCAAGAATACACAGAGGAATTATACCAGAAAGATTTGGATGTCCCAGACAACCCAGATAGCGTGGTTGGTGACCTTGAGTCAGACATCCTGGAGAGTGAAGTCAAGAGGGCCTTAGAAAGCATGGCTAACAACAAGGCCAGTGGAGGTGATGGCATTCCAGTTGAACTATTTAAAATCTTAAAAGATGATGCCGTAAAGGTGCAAGCTGGATTTCGAAAGGGCAGAGGAACTAGAGACCAAATTGCTAACATACACTGGATTATGGAGAAAGCCAGAGAGTTCTAGAAAAGCATCTTCCTCTGCTTCACTGACTATGCAAAAGCCTTTGACTGTGTGGACCACAACAAACTATGGCAAGTTCTTATAGAAATGGGAGTGCCTGACCACCTTATCCATCTCCTGAGAAATCTATATGTGGGACAGGAATTAACAGTTGGAACTGGATATGGAACAACTGATATATTGTCCCCCTGCTTGTTTAACTTTTATGCAGAATACATCATGTGAAAGGCAGGAATGGAGGAATCCCAAGGTGGAATTAAGATGGCCAGGAGAAATATCAACAACCTCAGATATGCAGATGATACCATCTGATGGCAGAAAGTGAGGAGGAATTAAAGAACCTCTTAATGAGGCTGAAAGAGGAGAGCGCAAAAATAGTCTGAAGCTCAACATCAAAAAACATAAGATCATGGCCACTGGTCCCATCACCTCCTGGCAAATAGAAGGGGAAGATATAAAGGCAGTGACAGATTTTACTTTCTTGGGCTCCATGATCACTGCAGAGGGTGACAGCAGCCATGAAATGAAAAGACGCCTGCTTCTTGGGTGGAAAGCAATGACAAACCTAGACAGCATCTTAAGAAGCAGAGACATCACCTTGCTAAGAAAGGTCCGCCTAGTCAAAGCTATGGTTTTTCCTGTAGTGATGTATGGAAGTGAGAGCTGGACTATAAAGAAGGCTGACCGTCAAAGAATTGATGCTTTTGAATTGTGGTGCTGGAGGAGACTCTTGAGGGTCTCCCGGACTGCAAGGAGATAACCTATCCATTTTGAAGGAAATCAACCCTGAGTATTCACTGGAAGGACAGCTCCTGAACCTAGGCTCCGATACTTTGGCCATCTGATGAGAAGAGAAGACTCCCTGGAAAAGACCCTGATGTTGGTAAAGTGTGAAGGCAAGAGGAGAAGGGGATGACAGAGGACGAGATGGTTGGACATTGTCACCGAAGCTACCAACATGAATTTGACCGAACTTTGGGAGGCTGTGGAAGACAGGGGGGCCTGGTGTGCTTTGGTCCACAGATGCATGAAAATCATTATTTTACTGATCTGCACTTGTGCCATGAATCATCATGACCAAAACACATTTTTAAAAAATCCATTAATTATTTACCTCCTTTTAAAAGAATGTTATAATACTATAATATGTTAATGGCAAAAATTAATACCAAGAAGTTACATGGAAGTGGTTGTTTGTTATTTTTCTCTCATTTTAAAGATTTGTTTCTATTTTCTTTAGCCTTCACAGATTAAGTTCAGCTGCTTACCTGTATCACGGGTAGAATGCATGTTGAAACTTCCTTCCCTTGATCTTGTATTTTCTTCCAATCGAGGGGAACTGGAAACTTTAGGCACAACCTGCCCCACAGACAGTTCTTTACAAAGTGGATCAAAGATGCCTGTAAAAACTATCTCACCAGGTAAAATGTAATTTTAAAATGTTTAATCTTTCAAGGACTTTGATGATAGAAATGGATTAGATAACAAAATGGCTGTATTCCAATGTAAAAAAAACACAACAGTATGCCTATCGGCATGGATGAGGGCTTCAGTTCATTTTCTCCCACTTCACCTCCCCTCCATTGGCATAGCTATAAGGAGAAGGAAATCAGAAGCTATTCTTTCCAAGTTTAATCTGGTACAGTTGCTAGTTGCGATTAGCTGAAAATTGTATTCGCGAAGGCTTTCACGGCCGGGATCTAATGGTTGTTGTGGGTTTTTCGGGCTTCTTGGCCGTGTTCTGAAGGTGGTTCTTCCTAACGTTTCACCAGTCTCTGTGGCCGACATCTTCAGAGGACAGCAAACTGTGCTGTCCCAGTTTGCTGTCCTCTGAAGATGCCGGCCACAGAGACTGGCGAAACGTTAGGAAGAACCACCTTCAGAACACGGCCAAGAAGCCCGAAAAACCCACAACAACCATTAGCTGAAAATTATTTGTCAGGACTGTAAAGTGTGGCTAGAAGTTGGCTTCTTATGTATTCATTGTGGGTCCTCTCAGTAACTATATACATCCCAGGAAAGTTTGTTTGATGTTGATCAGCTCAGCGGTTTCTTTGACACAAAGGAAGTCACTTAATAGCCTTTGAAGTGAAGTAAGAAGATCGAAGAATAGTCTAGTAAAATGGGGCCACTTAGATATAGAACAAATTTTCTGTGGATAAATTGAATCAATGTACCATTTATGTACACGTGATTTATGCTCCACCACATCTACAAAATAACTGGCAAATGGCTGAGATAATAGTATTAAAGTTATCTGGTTCTGGTCAAAAATGGTGTTATCATCTTAACATTTTAATTTGTTTTTAATTTTAAATGTAAATTTTAAAATTTAATTTTTAATTTATTTTAATCTGTATTTAATATCTGTCCATAATTTTAAATTGTGCAGTGCTCTTATATGAATAAAGAAAGAAAAGTTGGCTTCCTTTCATAAATCATAGTTGACACAGATAATCATTTGGCTGGATTCAGAAATGAGTAACTGCATTTAGTTAAAAACAGAAGTAAAAGCATCCAGTTACTCCCTGGCTATTTCTTCCAAATAAAACATCTCTAAGTCCTGACCATACAATGCTTAAACCTTTAACATTAATGTACAAACCAGGCAAATGTCTGTGTAACTGCTTTATTTCATTGAATAATTTGTACCCTCCCTTTCCACTTATAAAAGTGATGCTCAAGGCAGCTGACATTCAAGATGCAATAAAACAAGGAACGATTAAAAGCTACAAGTTGAAGTTGCTTCCAGGTTTCAACAGAAGCTGAAAAGAGGTGGTCAAATTAAGATGCAAAAGAGAGATTAAGTAGATGTGGAAAGGGGGTGCACAGAAGACAATTCCCTCTCATGCATTCTGACTGTTGTAGCGACCATCAGTTAGAGCCTGTCTACCCTGTCCACATATGGGGAGGGTTGATAATAGGAAAAAGCAACCCTTTGGGCACTTTGAACCTAAGCCACTAAGATTTCATAGGTAAAATCGCACACACTCTGAATTATTTCTGGATATGCTGTTCAGGACTGTGCCAAAATACATGTCGTTCATTCAATAAATGTATGCTTTTCTTTTCTTTTGGTGTGCTAGGCTCATCTCCTGGATTGGGCAGTCCTTTCGGCAGAACACGGCATAGTAGCAGCCAGTCAGATTTGACAGGCTCTAGCAGCAGCTCTTCAGGTCTTAGCTTCACAGCCTGCATGTCTGATTTCTCTCTCTATGTATTTCATCCGTATGGAGCTGGAAAGCAGAAGTCCACTGTGGCTGGCCTGTCTTCTGGATCAGGATCCTTAGGTAAAAGGAGAATATAAAATTTTGGAACAGAATTATTCTGGTTATTCCTAAGCTTTGAAGGAAGCTGTCCCACAGCACACTTTGAAGAAGTCCTGCAAAAGATTTCTTTTACATTTATACCAAAACAATAATATTTGTGCATCTGTGCAAATGTATCCTGAAGAGCTAAGGGTTTTGCATAAACACATTTTAGAGTTTCTCTGTGCAATAGTAACACTTGCTATATTTTCCATTCTCTCCTCATTCATATTTTTAAAATCAGTAAAATAATGATTTTTGCAATTTGTTAAAATAGCAGCTTATTTTTTCATTTGTAAAGTGTGTGTATGTTATACAAGCCAAAACATGTCTCCTGTGGTGCTAGATTCAGAATAGTCATACATCAGTGGGTTTTCAAATCTAGGGAAATAGCATATTGTTTCTTGTGATTTCAGGAAATGTAGATGAAGAACCGTCGTCTGTGACTGGTCGCAAAGATTCACTGAGCATCAATCTTGAGTTTGTGAAAGTTAGCCTGTCACGAATACGCCGTTCTGGAGGTCCCACCTTTTTTGAGAGTCAGTCAGCAAGCAAATCTGCAAACAAGATGGACACTACATTAATAAACATATCTGGTACGTACCAGCCACATGTAATCCTTCATATATATAATGAAGTAGCCATCACACTTTTATTCTTTTCATGTCATTGTATTGGTTTCTGAAAACATAGTCTTGGGTTCAAGCCATATCTGAAATAATACATCATGAATGTCTGGTGAGTGTAATTTCTGTGAGACCAGCACAATGGCATGTGCTTCAAATAGTTATCTGTATGCAAACAGGAGCAGGCAAGATGTTTAAAGTTCTAATGGGTGGAGTGACATTTGGCAGCATCTCTGCTGGAAAAGATCAGCCAGAATGATCATAACTGAGACCTAGCACACATTTTCTTGTAAACAGTATGTGATTGTAGAACAATGGAAAATAAAACAATCCTTCTCGATCAGAATATGACCCCATACAGCCTACAGCTGTTTTTTTTTTTACAAAACTGTATAGTGTTGTTAAGGAAGTTACATGGGTTGAAAGGAGGATGCCAGTGTGTCCCCTCTGTTGTTGCACTGAACATGGAAACACAACAGTTTGAAGGCAGCTATACCTGGGTAGCTTCTCCATGTGAATCAAATCCTCTTTCCCCAAAATCAGGATTCTGGCTAACACAGAGAGGCTACAGAGGTAGAGCAGCCCCCCTTTCTTCAAACTGTCATATTCCCAAGATGTCAGAGAAGCTCAGGGTTAATGTTCCCCTCAAGATGATGATGATGATTAGTATTAGTATTATTATTAGTTGTTGTTGTATTTATATGCCGCATTTCTCCCAGCAAAGGGACCCAAAGCGGCGCACAGCATTAAAATTCACCCAATTAAAACACAATAGGTTAAATATTAAAATGCAAATTAAACAATATATAATTTAAAATAAAATTAAAAGATTAAAACATGGAAACATGGAAAAGATTAAGATTAAAATTAAAGTATGTGGGCTCCACAACCTTCCTTAACAACTGAGTAGAGCTATAGTCTAGCAGATGCTTCCGGCAAACCTAGAGTAGGGAAAACAGCCCTCTCCCACTCATATGTAAATGAAATCTACACATTTACGTGCAGTATTCATACATGAACTAGTAGCAGAGTGTTGGTAGAATCAAAGACAGAGTTTGAAAATATTATTTTTCTGGATTGCATCTCCTAGAATTCCCCTAGCTGACATAGTAAAGTGGCTTGGGGCCAATCCCCAAAGCTACTAGTATGTTCAGGAATACTTGAACCTAGAGGTTTCATTTAGCTATTAAGGCAAAGACCAATTGAAAGACCTATCCTCCATATATGTGACTAATCCTATTTTAAAGCCATCTAGTTTTGTGGGATCAAATTATAATTTATACATTCTATCAAGAAGTACTGTCGTTTGTCTGTTTGGAATCTACTGCCAATCAGTTTAGTTTGTTGACTCCCAAAAGTCTTGTATGAAGACAGTGGAAATAAAATCACACGGTTCTTTTTTTTCCTTTTTTTTAAAGAGGAAACGTATTTTGCCCTAATCATTCTGGTCACCCTTATCTAGGTATTTTCAAGGAGGTGATAAAATTGTGGCAAATGTTTTTGGACAGGAAGGATGACCTCTTGTGTTACCAAAAGATCCTAATGTATAAAAAGCTTTAGAAATATATAAATCTGCTATGGAGAAAGCTGTATTACACATGGCACACACAAATGGTCATTAACTGGTATATAAAAGAGTGGTCATGGCTCAACTTCCAGAAAGGAACAAGAGGAGGAGACCATATGAAGCTTCAGAAGAGTACCTGTTGCACTGAACGTGCTGTAGTGCCTAAATCAAGCTGTGCTGAAAATGGCTGTATAAAAGTGTGATAATGAGTTTGTTATAGCTTCTGAATTTTATTTCACGTCATAATTTGTAAAACATGACATCTTACACTTATAATCATCATCATGTGCTGTCAAGTCAGTTCTGACTTCATGCTGACCCTTTTCAGAGTTTTCTATGTAGAGTGTCCTTATACGTACCTTCTGCGGGCATCCTGGGACTGCAGCTTGCCCAAGGCAACACAGGCTAGCCCTTCTCCTGGGATGCAGCTCTCAATCTCTTGTTCCACAGCCAGGGACCTTAAATATTTATAAATATATTCAATCTTTCAGGTATAAGAAATTTTTTTAAAATGAATGATTTTTCCACTTTGTTGATTATTATGGTTTTTGTTAGCTGTTTGTGATATAGGATCTGCATCTTTTAAATACGACATGAGGAGACTGAGTGAAATTTTAGCATTTCCAAGAGCTTGGTACAGGAGAAGTATTGCAAGACGTCTTTTTCTAGGTGATCAAACAATAAATTTGCCAGGTAAGTTACACACTTATAGACCTATAATATAATAATGCACAGGATACTGTACTTTTATTTTTCATAGCTTGCTTAGTCTATAAACTTCCTGCTGCAATTGAAGGATCTAATTAGTTGATGTTGGGATGAAGGGATGGGAAGACAGTTGTCCTGTTGGAACTGCTGATTATAGGCAACTGGAAGGACCATATACTGGTGCCTCGCATAGCGATCGCTCCGTTTAGCGATGTTCCCTATGGGGGGATTCCCTTTGCGATGCTCGGTTACCTGCTTTGGGAACTGAGCATCGCAAAGCGATGATTTTAAAACAGCTGATGGGTGGTTTCAAAATGGCCGCCGGGTAAACAAAATGGCCGCCCACTGTGTTTAGGGACAGATTCCTCGCTTAAGAGGCAGCGAAAATGGTCGCGCTATGGAGGATCTTCGCTGAACTGTGAGTTTTAAGCCCATAGGAACGCATGGGCTTTTAAATATCGCATAGCGACGTTTTCGTTCTGCAGCGATTTTTGCGGAATGAATTAACGTCGCAATGCGAGGCACCACTGTATATTACTCACTGTTATTGCCTCTTAGAACCTGCTCTGAAGACATGGAGAACCTTTTTTTTAGGTGGCAGGTTTAGATGGAAGGGATAAGGTCCTGTTGCAGTAGAGAATGATAGCTGCCACCACATTGGATTTAGGGTGTGTTTCTTCTTTCTAGTGGTGGAGTGAAGAAATATGGTGGTTAAAGTAGGTGGTACAGTAGAAGGCAGCATAGAGGTGTGTGTGTGTGAGGGGGAGAGAGATATAGAGTTGGCTTTTTATAAACCAGTAGACCTTGTCTAGGCGAACGGGGTAAAAATCTAATAAAAATAAAAGTAAAGTAAAAGGATCACCCTTGGTAAGTAATAATCTGTATCTTACATCTGAGACCCATTGATACTGATTGGCTTGTAGATAAATAAATATCAGCAGGAAAATGCATACTCCAATAATATTCTTAAATTTGGTGTTAGGTAATAGCAGCCTTCCAGTGCTAACCATACAGAATTGCAACATAGTTCAATTTTTTTTTCTCTCAGCAACTTCTGGGCCTGGGACACCAGATTCTGTCGAGGGCATGAATCAGCACATGTCCCCTGAATCATCTCGAAAAGCATATTGTAGGACCTGGGAGCAGCCAAGCCAGTCTGCTTCATTTACACACATGGCACAATCACCAAATGTTTTCAGTGAGCACAACACAAGTAATAACATGTCACCAGGAACAACATCTCATAACTTAAAATCTCCAGCCGTTTCAAGATCCAGGAGTGTATCAGATTCTTCAGTTCCTCAGAGAGGTAAAACATTTAGTTAATTTTAGTGCTTACATTCATATGTCAGCAGTTTGTATACTGATATAAAGCTTGAAATAAAGTAATTATTTTTAACTTATTACCATATTTTTCCATGTATAAGACAACACTTTTTTCTTAAAAAAATTTAGAGCAAAATTTGGGAGTCGTCTTATACACAGCAGTAATCGGCTGAGAGAACCCCATGGTATAAGAAACCCCGCCGTGTATAAGGAAACTGCCAATACCTTGTCTCTATAAACAGGCTTCTGCCCAACTGAATTGGGCTCCGCCTCTTTCTGTCACAAATTCACCCCTGTGTTCTGCACGTGACTCTCCCCCCCCTGGTTCCGTCATGACTAGAACATAAGGGGTTGAACGCAATCATGGAGGGAGGCAGAGGCATGTCTGTGCATGTGTGTGCCCAGCTTGGAGGGAACCTTGCATTCACCAAGGTTGAAGAAAGCCCGGGACAGAGAATGATGCATAATTTCATCTTTAAAATATTACCTAATTAACAGAAGTAAATACACCTTTAGTATTTGAATTTTTTTTTTAAAAGTGTTCTGTTTTATGTTTAAACTATTGATTGCTTAATGTTGGGTTAGAAAAGTTGGGGTCGTCTTATACATGGGAGCATCATACGTGGAATTTTGAACCCATTGATGGCCAAATGGCATTAGCATGGTGGTATAATTTAATTAGGTCCTGATTAGCTTTAATCATTTGAACGGATTTAGCTATCTGTTTTGCTGGGCTGCAGACATGAAAAAGGCGGACTGATTAGTGGGAAAGGATTGAAAATATTAATAGCAGTGAATGGTAGTGGAGGAAGGTTGCTTCTGCAGGGGTGATAATTAATTTAGAATGTGATGTACCCCACCCCACCAATGCTGCTATAAGGTTTTATACATGTTCACATTGTTAGCGCAGGCTTTTAAAAACTTGATTCCAACATGGGGAAGGTTTTTCTCTGTATGCATGTGAATGAAGTTTGAATATTCATGTATCAAGAACTCATGTAAGCAGTGTGATGACCTCACACTGTGATCCCACCTACTCATGGCATGTACCTCCCAATATGGTTGCTGGTGGACAGTGAGGTCTTAGGGTAAAAAAAATTTAAAAGTACCTTGCCCTGGCTTATGTGTTAGGAACATTTTGAAGTTGGTACAGAAGACTTCCACATCATGCTAACATACGGTAATAATTGCAAGCAGTTTCAGAAGTAGAAGTTTAAATGGAGTTGCTGAAACATTTTCCAGAAAAATCCAAATAATATGGGTAAAACTCAAGTTGGCTTTGAACTAAACATATCATTAGGATTTTTAATATTCCATTTACAAACTTCATTTATGGTTTCTTTTAGATATACTTTCAAAAACATCAACTCCATTTAATAAATCAAACAAAGCTGGAAGTCAGCAAGTGACACCATGGGAAACACTGGTTGTATTTGCTATGAACCTGAAACAATTAAATGTTCAAATGAACATGAGCAATGTAATGGGAAACACTACGTAAGTAAATCTGTTGATTTGATAAACCTTTAATTTTGATTATCTGTGACCAAAATTAATCTGTGTGTTTGTATAAAAAAGACAGTATAGTAAAACATGGCCTACAATTTCCACTTGGCTTTCGTTACATGGACACAGGCAATCCGAGATAGGTATATGTTGAAATCTTCCCTCCATGAGCTTAGAGGGTGAAACATTAAGTCTTTGTGCTTGTCAAATATGAAGATATTGTAAAGGCATTATTAGTAACAACACTGTATTTACCCAACTGGCTAATATGTTCTTGAAGTTCTATGTCCCAGGTTCATTGTTTGAGTGCTGCTTTAGCATCGACATGACCCATTGCCAAGAGAGTGTTAGTGAAAAAGCCCATTTGCCTTATTTCTTTTGTGAGTTGGTGTTTCTGATTGAAAGGAGCCAAAAAGTGACATCTCTGCCAAGCCCTCAGAAGAGAAACTAAGTTGTAGCCAGTAATTAAAGATAAGGACTTTGATGCATGCTCTTATGGCAATTTGGCCAGCCTCCAAACAAAGGGCTGCATTAGGTGTAGAAGGAGGTACAATCAGAATAGATCTCAAAAATTTGGTTTGATCTACTTCAAGAGGATGTAGGTCAGATAAGGCAAACAATAGACACCCGTAGAGCATTTGAGCAACAACTTTAGCCTTGAAAACCTGAATGGCTGAGGGGATATAGTGACCCCCTTTGGTGTGAAAAAATCTTGTTAATGCCGCTACAATTTTATGAGCAATCAGTGCTGCATGCTTTATTATGAGGGGGCCCAGGAACCTGAGGCGTGAAAGATTATACCCAAGTATTTGTAGCTGGAAACCTGCTCTATGGGACACCTTTTGATTCATTTTGCTCCATTATACTATCTGAGGACTTTGAACTCAGAGCTTAGATGCATAATGCAGCAAATATCCAGATTTTGATTCAAATAGCCCTGTTCTCTTTTAGTCTTTATGCTGCAATAGTCCTTTACTCTTTAAGGGTCTCTGAAAGAGAATTACAATGGTTTTCTTAACAAATTCTTGTGATCTAAAAATATTTCAATAGCTTTCACATAAATGACTACTTCTGTATTTTTGAATGTCCTTGGAATGTGTAGTTTTGGCAAATGAAAGGCATATGTGCTAAATTATATGCATATTTTATTTTTGTCCTTATTTTAGGTGGACTACTAGTGGTTTGAAAAGCCAGGGTCGTTTATCTGTGGGCAGTAACAGAGATCGAGAAATTAGCATGTCAGTAGGCCTTGGGAGATCACATTTGGATTCTAGAGGAGGTGTGGTTGGAGGTACCATAGATGTTAATGCCTTAGAGATGGTTGGTAAGTTGGAAGTTTAATAAGTATTTGCTTGCACTTGTTACTGCTTTGTAGAAAAACATACTAAAGGTTTTGTCCATCTGGAGCCTTATGGCACAGTGGTTAAACTGCAGTACTTCAGTTAAGACTCTGCTCACAACCTAAATTTGATCCCAATGGCCCCAGCTAGCTGGCTGGAGGTTGATTCAGCCTTCCATCCTTCCAAGGTTGGTAAATTTAGTACTCAGCTTGCTGGAGGGGCCAATGTGTAGCCTGCATAATTAAATTGTACTTTACTGCCTTGAATGTGTTTTGGTGCTGCTTTTGTTTACCAGTTTTTAATGTGGTATTTGTTTGATCCTTTTTAGTATTTGTATGCTTTATTGTTTTTAGCTTCAAATATTGCCTTTTAATGATGTAAAATCGCATTGGATCTTAAGGAGGAAGACGAAGCCAAAATATTTTATATAAATAAATTATGTAATGGATATTCATTATAAGCACAAATAGAAGGGTCTGCTTTCTGACATTTATACTAGTTTGGTAATGGAGAAGGCTGAACTTATTGGTGAATAAAAATACAGTTTCAAGAATTACTGTACGCAGAGGCTACAGGTCGAAGAGACATGTTGACCACTTGACATATAGAATATAGATGCTTAGTAGCCTTGTTGAGAGGTGATGTAATGTAGGGATAGAGAGTTGGATTAGGATTCAGGAATCTTGAGCTCAGATTCCCCACTTATCCACTGCGAGGTAGTACTGGCACATAAAAACCCACCCACAGTCTTGTTTTACATTACCATTCTATCTTGCTCCAAAACACTTTTAAAAGATCAAAAATGCAAAGTTGTTAGAAATAACTAAATATGTTGAATGCACTCACATAGTGATTTGTTTTAATGTGGTTTTAAATATGAATAATTTACTGTACTTTTCTGACAACTCCGGGAGGCAGTAGAAGACAGGAGGGCCTGGCGTGCTCTGGTCCATGGGGTCACGAAGAGTCGGACACGACTAAACGACTAAACACACACACACTTTTCTGACTTCAGTCCAGTGGACCAGTATTGTACATTCATAATGTAGGACAGTACCCAGTGACATAGGTTAGGTGATCTTGTTCACATATCATGTAAGGCATTCTTGAAGTATTATGTGAATAATGCAGTGATTCAGTCCACATGGATATTTTATTATAGAAATAGGTCATTTCATAATTGAAATTTCTGTCATATATTCCTGCAAGTGTTCCATCATACAAAAAAGTTGGCTACAACATGAGATGTATTTATGGAGGACAGCCAATTGTGCCTTTTAAATCTAGAAATGAATGTAGACATTTTAGTTTTCTCAAGCTTGTCATTTCACTGCCATGGTAATATTGAATGGGAGCTGGCACAAATAGGCCAGATAAAGTAATGTCACTAATCTTGTTCCCTTCACTGCTAAGCTGATGATATGAACAATTATTTTTCAGCTCATATATCAGAACATCCAAACCAACAGCCAAGCCATAAAATTCAGATCACCATGGGTTCTACTGAAGCACGTGTTGACTACATGGGGTCCAGCATCCTAATGGGCATTTTCAGTAATGCAGACCTTAAGCTACAGGATGAATGGAAAGTCAATCTCTACAATACTTTAGAGTCCAGCATTACTGATAAAAGGTATGCAGGGATGGCCTCCCCTACTATACCAAATGGTACAGATAGCTGTACCTATGATTTCAAACAAAATAATTGTTGTTAAAATTGATTTCTTAAGTTATTGCTAAAGCTTTTTCTACTGAAGATGATAATTTTAAATCTTTCTTTATTCATATCAGAGTGTTGCAAAATTTAAAATTATGGACATATATGAAATATAGATGAAATTAAAAACTAAAATGTTTTTGAACAAAAGCAGGCTACTTCAATAGTATTATCTTGTCCATCTGCTAGATCTTTTTTTTTGTACATGTGGTGGGTCATAACTTGCATGCACGTAAAAGCGTTGATTTTCTCCAAAGTCACAGAAAATTTGTCCTTTATCCAAGGACATTTTTGCCCCATTTTTAAAATCCCATAATTTTTGATTCATTAAATGTAATACTCTTCTGGACCAATTAAATGTGAATTCATGGGATATTATCATTATTCTGTTCTAGTGAGATATTTGTTCATGGAGATTTGAAATGGGATATTTTTCAAGTAATGATTTCCAGATCAACCACACCAGACCTCATCAAAATAGGGATGAAACTTCAAGAATTCTTCACTCAGCAGTTTGATACAAGCAAGAGAGCATTGTCAACATGGGGACCTGTTCCTTATCTTCCACCAAAGACTGTAGTCAATGCTGTGGAGAAAAGTTCACATCAGCAATGTATGTATTAAATTGGTTTAAGTCAGCCCGTAATTAAGCATTCTTTATCTAAGACTTGGTGATGCTCTTGAAGCCTTTTCACCACAGATGCATGAACATTTAATAAGGATTGCAAGTATTACAAGTTACAATGTTTTAAAATAGGGATGGGCAAGCATTAAATTTAATTCTCATGGAATAAACACACCTCCCAATAATGATGATGATGCCCTGGATCCGTTTCAGTTGGGCTTCAGGCCGCACCACGGCATGGAAACAGCATTGGTTAAACTGCTAAATGACCTACTTAGGGATGCCGGTGGGCAAAATGTCCTTGTTCGTCCTCCTTGATATCTCAGCTGCTTTTGATACCATCAACCATGGTATCATCCTGGGGAGGCTCTCCGAGTAGGGGAATTTGGTTCACAGTCTGGGGGTCCATCTTGACCTCGTGCTTACCATGGAGACCCAGGTAGTGTCCATGGTTCGGTCTGCCCATTTACATCTTCGGCAGATCACCCAGCTGCATCCCTATCTAGATGCTCACCACGCTGGTCCATGCACTCGTAATCTCAAAAATAGACTACTGTAACACTCTCTACATGGGGGTTCCTTTGAGACTGGTGTGGAAGCTCCAGATGGTCCAGAACACCACGGCCAGGCTATTAACAGGGGTGAAAGGTTTTCACCATATCTCCCCCACCTTGGCCGCCTTACACTGGCTACCTTATCACCTGGCATTGATTTCAAGGTGCTAACCATTATGTATACAATGGTACCTCAACTTAAGAACTTCATCCGTATTGGGACTGCATTCTTAAGTCGAAACGTTCTTAAGTCAAAGCACCATTTCCCATGAAATGCATTGAAAACCATTTAATCCATATCTTCTGTTTTTCATTCTTAAGTTGAGGCGCTGTTCTTAAGTCGAAGCATTAGTTCCCATAGGAAGTAATGCAAAGCTGGTTAATCCGTATCTACCACTAGGGGTGAATTTTTTTTTAATTTTTTCTTCTTTTGACCTAAGGTGAACTTAGGTCAAAAAAAGGGCAGGAAAGTTTTTTTTCCCCTTTTTTGGTTCTTAAGTCAAGGCTCCGTTCTCAAGTTGAAGCAACTTTTTGCGAACAGAGCCGTTCTTAACTCGAATTGTTCTTATGTAGGGAATGTTCTTGTAGCGGAATGCAAAAAGGTGATGTCATTCCTGCCTGTCCATTACAGGAGCTCAAGGGGGAGGAGCCAAGGATAGAGCAGGAGGGGCAGAGCCAGGGAGACAGTTAGGGAGTTGGAGAGACAGTTAGAGTTAGGGACAAGTGAAGATGTGGAATGAGAGTTAGGGTTTAGGAGAATGAAGGAGAGGGTTAGTGAATTGAGAGATATTGATTGAATGCAAGAGAGATATTGATTGAAAGCAAGAGAGATATTGACAGCAAACATGATCCAATATATATTAACACCTGAAACAGTTCATATGTGATTTACCTTTGATTTGTTTGACAATAAAAGAATATTTAATTAAAACTCTGCTTCCTAAGTTCTACAACCCTTAGTGTTGACAGCACATGTGACATAAGTTGGTATTAGGAGAAAACCTGGTGGCAGCGAAAAAGGGCGTGTACCTTTGTGAGGTCCAAATAAATAGGGGCAACAAAGGGTAGATCGCCACAGTTCTCAAGTTGAGGTACCACTGTAAATCCCTTAACGGTTTAGGCCCTTGATACCTGGCAGTGCGCCTTCTTCTGCCCAGTTTTACCTGTATCACCCACTCCAGTCAGGTCGGGCGGCTGAGGGGCCTAACACCGAGAGAGGCCTGGTGGGAAAAAACTAGAAATTGGGCCTTCTCGGCAGTGGCCCCTTGCCTCTGGAACAACCTACCTGTAGAGATCTGCCTGGCTGCCTCGCTGAGGGCCTTCAAGACTTAACTTGAAGACATGGCTCTACAGGCAGGCCTTCCCTACAGTCATTACCTAGCCTATCTCCCCTTTTCTTTTTTTCTATCTCTTCTTTTCTTCCTTTCCCATCTTGGACTCTGTGAGTAATCTGGATTTTACCTTAGTTTATTTTTATGTTATATTTAAACCGCCCAGAGTAGACATTCTAGGTGGGCAGTATATCAATCAATCAATCAATCAATCAATCAATCAATCAATCAATCAATCGAATGAATGAATGAATGAATGAATGAATGAATAAAATTGTTGCTGTTGTTGTTGTCGTTCATTCGTTCAATTTCTATACCATTCATCTGTCTACCAAGGCCACTTTGAACAGTAGCAATACTGCATCTGGTTTCTGAGCAACAATAAACCCCTCATATTCAGTTTTATGTCAGTTCTTCAAACACATTTCACTTTATCTCAGTGCATCTGCTGATACTGTGACAGCATGAAGGAGGAAGGCCTCTTTCTCCTGTGATATTGGTAGCTCTTGTTTCCTCTTCTAGTCATTAACAAAGCACAGTTCCCCACAAGGCTTCTTGCATAGCTGTACTCCAGATGCAAGTCTCTCAAAAATACAACTTTACTAAGCACTACTAATATCATTGCTACAGGGAAGGGTTGGGGGAATGTAATTTTTCTCTGATGCAGCTTACTACCCAAAAGAGGAAAATTTATCACTTGTAATACCTTGTATTTGAGATGCACCCACAAAACCTCTATCTAGAGCCCAGAAATGTGCATCTTAACAGTGTATCTATTTTTAAATGTGTGTCATTTTAAGAAGATGCAAATATCGTGCTGGAAAAAACCACAAGAATACAGTATTTCTTTGATGTGAAGGTGTATTTTCTATTACCAAAAAAGTGTTTGAAGTACCAAATATTTCAGAGTGTCTAACCTACACTTGAAGTAACATTGAACAGCATAAAAAATGAGTAAACACTTTCCAGCCCTACGTACCAGTTCACATTCTCATGTACTGGCTAGTCTGCCCAAATATAGTATTATTTCTTTATACAGCTGGATAGCTCAGTACTTTGAGTATCTGGCTGTGGAACTAGAAGCTGGGAGTTTCATTCTTTACTTTGCTTCCTTGCCAGGAGTTGGACTTGATGATCCATAGGGTCCCTTTCATCTCTGCAGTTCTAAGATGATGATTATTTCCATGTTTGTATTTTACTGAAGTGGTCTATGTACTGTATTCGCGAAGGCAAATAAAGGATGTACTTTTTAAATCTAAGAGTTATATATAGGTGAAATCTGGATGAGATAGTTTCTGTCACTGCTGCTAGCCTTTAAAGTACCCTCAGATTACAGAAGAGTGAAATATATATTAATGAAATTCTTCATGTACATATGTTTGTGTGTATATTGATTGTATAAGTTCATCCTAACTGCCTTTGACCTTTCTCTATGTGTCTGTGCTTTATTTTCTAGTAATGGACGCAGCACATCATCGACACTGGCCAGGGGTTCTAAAGGTGGTGTCTGGTTGCCACATATCTTTATTTCAGATCCCTTTACCAGAAGATGGAATGCAGTTTGGAGGCTCTATGAGCTTGCATGGAAACCACATGACATTAGCATGTTTCCACGGCCCTAATTTCCGTTCAAAATCATGGGCTCTGTTTCATCTTGAAGAGCCTAACATTGCCTTTTGGACAGAAGCACAAAAAATTTGGCAAGAAGGTATTCCAGTTTCTTTTCGTAGTCTTTAATAGAAACCTTTCCCACTTTTAAGTTATAATTGAAGACTTAATTGACGAAAAAAGCTTCTTAGTATTTTGAGTACTGTACACTAATAGGTACATTTTTACTAACTGGAACACATACACTGTAACTGCCCAACTATTTGTCCAACTACCCAAACATTTTGTCCAGAGTTTTTTTATTTTATTTTATTCTAACTGGCATAATGCTACATCAGGGTAGCAGGCAGAAAGCTTCCAATATCTATGTGATGCACTGCTAAAATCAGTTTATTTAAAATATTTTTAAAGGGAAACAATTGAGATAGTATGCATAGTATTTGATTTCTTGATGGGATAGCATGCCATGCTATCGCAAACACATCATGCTCCCACACACATAGTAACACAGTACAATCAGAAAATCAGAAAGAGTGCAGTGTAGAGCAATTTAAAATAGCCTTCTAACTGATGTTCAAAAATAATGATTTCTTGCAGAAAAGTGTGAGTCCCTACCCCCTTAGAACAACGTCATGAAGTAAGGAAATGTTGAATCAATTTGCATTGTGCTAAACCCAGAGTAATTGGAGGATTTTATTGCTACATGGTAACATCGTAAGTCACAGTAGAATTTGAATCAATTGAGCTTACAAAGGAATTGACTCACGAAACCCCATTGACTCACCCATTGGCCAACTCTAGCACGATTTACTACACTGATCAACAGGATTTTTGCCTATGACTTTTTGAACCTAGATGCAGTCAAGTATTATGATGAATGTTGTAGTCGAATATCCTGTAAAACTCAGCCATTTGTAACGATTGTGATGATGAACTTTAAACTTTATTGTCAGCCAATAGGCAAAGGAGAACAATGAATGAAATTCAGTATCACATACACAGGCTGAAATCTTGTTCCATAGCATAGTAAATTGTACTAGAGTAGGCCCATTTGAATCAATGGAGCTTAAAGAGTAGTTGACTTAATAAATCCCCACTGATTGTGGGATCTACTCCAGTGTGATTTACTGCACTAAGCAACAGGACTTCAGCCGTTATCTTAATTGAAAATAGGATTGTGGTTTGCAGTTTTTTCTCTAGTTATTGTACTCCTTGTTTTTTAACTTATGAGAAATTTACAATTCTAAGTTACTTTCAACATGATTTTTTTTGTTTAAAATATTTATGTGCCACCTTTCTCCTAAAAGACCCAAGGTGACTTACAGTATTAAAAGAAACAAAGTTAAAAGCTAAATAATAACTTATTACAATATTTAAAAAGCAGTAAACAGGTATATTAAAACTCATAATAAGAGCAACATTAAAAACACTAGTAAAACAGCATAATAAAATAATTCCTTTAAAAATCACCTTGGTCTACCAGTCATTTAAATGTTTAAACATGTAAGTAGTTTAAGAAATATAGTAGGTAGGTAAAAGTTTATTATAGCCACTGGCCATTAAAACCATGAACATATACATATACATTAAAATGCACAATAAAATGATATAACAATAGACAGGTTTGTACATTTGATAAGCTATGAAGAAATATGGTTATCAACTTATCTCACCCCTCCAGGTTCTAGTGAGCATTCTACATACGTTGTACAAACACTAGATTTCCATTTGGGTCACAACACTATGGTGACAAAACCATGTGGGGCTCTAGAAAGTCCAATGGCAACTATTACAAAGATAACAAGGCGACGTCATGAAAATCCACCGCATGGAGTTGCAAGTGTGAAAGAGTGGTTTAATTATGTTACAGCTACTAGAAATGAAGGTAAGACTTTTATATCTATCAAATTTATGCATATTGACCTGGTTACTGCTTATGGAGCATGATAAATTTGCAGCAGTTTTAATTTAAAAATATACATATGCAAATGATTTGCAGTATCTCTGTGTTAAAAATATGTATTACAGATATGGTCTGTAAAAATGTATGTGGATAAACTGGATTGCATCAAGGCACTCCATAAGTAGAACTCCATTCTCAGTTGCGCTATGGGACATTCCCACTAAAAGAATGGTATAGATGTGGTATTCATATTTCTGAAGTATCGTAAAATGTTTTAATGGAGGGTTAGAGGTCACTTTAGTGTTGGAGGTTTTGTAACTTTAAGAGAAAACACCAGTGTGAGTTTCTGGTAGATCTGACAGTCTTTCATGATTAGAAGAATGTCTCCTTTCATGCAAGAGCCTCTTTTGTTCCAAGTTGGACATTGTGGCAAGCTGTTTGCATGTCTGTCTTAAACAAGATATAGATTGTAAATCTGGAATTGATTAATTAAAGGAAGTTTGTAGTAAACAAAAAGCAGGTTCATTTTATAACACTCACTATTACTCTTTAGGAATGAGGGGAATCCTGATTAACCATGACATATCAATAGCCAATGTAAATTTCTAAGTAAAATGTTGAGAAGTTAAATATATATACATAAAAAACTTGAGAATTTTCATTTTTTGCATGCGAATGTCAAATCCATTTTATCTCATCTATGATAGCAGTGAATTGTTCATGTCATGTACTCTTGGAAAATAAAGAATAAGGAATTTAGAATGGGATGCCTGTGAAGATTTACAAGGTTATAGTTTTTAGTACAGTATGGCATTAGTAATCTGGTTTAAAAATAAATACTACACAATTTGCTAGATTACTACAGATTATTTGAAATGTTTCTGATTTTTGATGAACTTTTTAAATAACTAAGAAATAAAATTTACTACTCCTTTGTTAGAGTTAAACCTTCTCCGAAATGTTGATGCGAATAATTCAGAGAATAGTACCACAGTGAAAAGTTCCAGCTTGTTAAGTGGATTCAGAGGAGGTTCTAGTTACAATCATGAAACTGAAACAATCTTTGCATTACCAAGAATGCAGCTGGATTTCAAATCCATTCATGTTCAACAACCACAGGAACCTTTATTACAAGGTAAAACAGCACGTTTTAATTTTTCTAAACTACTGTGTTAATCTCATGTATACGAACTGAGTGTAATTCCAAAACTGAGTTAACTAGAATAAAAACATTAAGAGAATTAAATTTATTAATGCTACAGGTGACTTGATATTTATTATCAAATAAAAAATGAGTATTTAAACACTGTCAGCTGAGTAAAATAAAATAAAATAAATTAATAGCAATACAATCCTAGTATGTGTCTACTCAGAAATATGCTCCATTAGGTTCGGTGGCATACACTCCCACCCTCCTGGTCCTGTATAAATGTGTGACTATTTAGAGTGAATTATATTTCTGAAAATATGGACTACAGTATGTAAAAACACTGAATTTGAGCACTAAGTCGTTTAATTTGGCATAGGTTTTCAGTAATGCTGATATCAACCTTTTTTAAAAAAGTAAAGAAAAGTCATTATTTGCAAAGGTCCAGTGTTATAACAGTGCCCCCACAAGCTGTCATACCATAACACCAACCACCAGCACCCCTGCACGCTTTTCTGCATCAGATCAAGCAGTCCCACTCCCTGAGCAGGTGTAAATGAATCCACTATCCAAAAAAAAGAAAGAAAGAAAAGAAAGAAAGAAAAAGGAAAGGAAAAAAAGAAAAAGAAAAATAAAGAAGCCCCAGTGGCAGAAAGTCCAGGCTGATTCACATTTGCATCACATCATGTGTCAGTGGAAAAAATTCAACCCTGTAGCATTTCCCACTTTATATGTCAGTGTAGTCACACCTTAGTTCGATTTGCAGAATCAGCGAGCAAGTAAACTTTTGTGATTAAGCCAAACTTGACTGGAGTTGCACATCTCCAGTCTCCCTGATCCCACCCCAAGTGATAATGTAACATTTACTAACTTTCACAAATGCATCACACTCAAACTGTTAATTCTTTAATTTCTAATATATGAGAAAACAGTTTGAAAATGCAAGTGGATGGAGTGGTGCAAGAAGTATTGCATTATGTGAAGTGCACATGATGGGGAACCAAGAATAACGAACGGCTTAAGCCATTTAATAAAAATAAGAGGAAGTGATGGACTTTTTGACATGTGCCTGTTAACAAGGGATTTGATCGTGATTTCAAGGTTATTGGGGATTAAAGCTTTAATTTTGGTTCAGCTTCATTTTATATCCCATATTAACACCCCCTGTTCTGATGCATAAGAAAACAGGAGGAGAAAAATGCTGGTACTACAGTACCTTGAAACCATTAATGCCAACTTCACTGTTGATGTTAAGCAAACTCAAGAGCTCCAGTAATTGCTCCAAACTTTTTATTAGAACTTTTCCCTGGAGATCGGGCATACTATGCATGTCACAGTGTAGTTGGCCATCAGGTTGAAATGAATGAGTGCAGGTTTCACTAAGCAAAGATTTCCTAAATTTTCTTCCCGTACCTTGTGAGAATTTATACTTCCGGATTATGCAGTAAATTATTAGCATTTTCCCACTGCTCATGCTATTTATTACATCAACTTTTGACTGCATTTTAAATGTTCGCCACTGAAAATGTTTATGTGATCATGTTTGTGTGTAATGATCATTTTTCCCAAAACAACTTACAAAATTTCATTACAGATGCCAATGATAAACCAAAGGTGGAGTGTAGTGTAGTAACAGAATTCACTGATCACATATGTGTAACTATGGATGCTGAGCTGATCATGTTCTTGCATGACTTAGTATCTGCTTATCTTAAAGAAAAGGAAAAAGGTATGTCAATCGATTTCTTTACGAACTCTTGGTCTCATCCATGTGGGCTTTTATTTTGTGTCATGACACATTTAACAATGGCATAATGTTTGTTTTTATTTGAAGTTTTTTCAGTATGTCATGTAGAGGAACCAGCTTTAATATAGAATGTTCATAAAATACATATCTTTTTTGAATGATCTGAAGTTTATAGAAAAATGTTATGTGTCATGATTATATACAAACATGCAAGAACATTTTTAATTACATTGATAATTGTCAACTACGGTATCTTACTGATTTTAGCATTCTGATGCATAATTTTAAAAAGTACCATTTTCATAAATAGAGGTCAGTATCGTTTTTATTGGTAAACTTGTGTTGTTTTCCATAGCCATCTTTCCACCTCGCATTTTGTCAAGTCGGCCAGGACAGAAAAGCCCTGTCAGTGTACTTGATGAGAGCTCTGCTGAGAAAGATTCAGAAGAAAGCATTACTTATACTACTGTGGATTGGAGAGAATTCATCTGTAATACATGGCATCTGGAGCCTACACTTAGGTATTCTGTTATAAGAGCTATACTTGATTTTTCTTCCCCAAACTGGAATTCAAAGCTAGCAACCATTTAAAGAGGAATAAAATTAAAATGCAATGGCCAGAATCCTGTTAACATAAATTGTATGCACAAGGGTAATTGTGCAGCAGCTTCTTCTCTTGGCAGATCACCCTTTGTACAATAAATCCTATATAAGACTGGCTATTTGAAAGATAAGATTCCCTCCCTGTTGGGGGGAAGAAGCTTGTGTGATTGCACTTTGGCAGTTATATGAGCCAACAAGATTCTGTCCAGAGTGATTTCGTTAAAACACAGGACAGAGTAAAATGCCACCTGAAAAGCCCTAGTAGCCCAATCAAAAACCAGGAGGAAAAGTTCGATACAATTTGAAGTGTTTTCACAAAAAGCAACTGTAGTTTAAAAATATAGAAAACTCTTGGGTAGAGTTTTAATATTTCTACCTTTGGTGTTGAATTCTATCAGTGTATTTATCAAGGGAAAGTCTATGTAGTCAGCAAAAATGTTATGGCAGAATCTTTATTGGATGTACCAGTAAAGCAGAGTGGACAATTTCTGAGGATCCAAGGATCATTTTTGTCCTTCACTGAGCTTTGGGTCATACTTTGGCTGGTAGTCATTTTCATTTTCTTAAAGGTGTGGGAGGGAATTACATTTAGAGAGCTCAGTATTTTATTTATTTATTTATTCATTCATTCATATTTTAAAGGCCATACCAGAGGCCTAGGGAACCATATTGCACCTGTGGGTTTCTTGCTTGACTATGTGTGCAATAAAGAAAAGAAGACAGGCTGATGTGTTCATTTTTCCTTTTCTTTTTTAAACATTGTGAAAAGTATATAGAATTAATATTACCATAATAATCGTCATATATTCCCTTTTACAGGCCAAATTCTTTTATAAATTCTTACTAAACTGCAGTGAAAATATAAAATAGGTCTGGAGGAGCACTATTTGTGACTGCTAGAAATTTAAGTTAAAATTGCATTAGCTTGCTGAAATATTGAGAATGTCAATATGTTTTTACTTTCAGATTGATCTCCTGGACTGGAAGAAAGATTGATCCAGTAGGTGTTGATTATATTCTTCAGAAACTAGGCTTCCATCATGCAAGAACTACTATTCCTAAATGGCTTCAACGTGGAGTCATGGACCCATTAGACAAAGTTCTGTCAGTACTTATCAAAAAGCTTGGAACTGCGCTACAGGATGAAAAAGAAAGGAAAGGAAAGGACAAAGAAGACCACTAACACCTTCCTAAAATTAAGGTGGCAAACACAGATTTTGTTTTTCAGTTTGTTCAGTTGTATGCACTGAGTATGATTGACACTGAAAGAACAGCTTTTTGCTGCTATTATTTAAAAATGATCAACATTGTGAATAACTGTTTACTGTGGTACATAATACCATTTTTTAAATTCAATCTAGCATTGCATGACCAGTGTTTGTGAAGAAAACAGTAAAACTGCTGTTTCACATTCACAATTGTATTAGTGCAATATTCTGCATCTTGAAGCTACAGATTAACTGTGAATATTTGTAACTTTTACTTGCCATAACACTGAAGACCCTTCTGAATAATGTGATTCCATGAACGTCTTTTTCTTGTACTTGTAGATTGTATAAATTCTATATGTATATAATTTATGGAACTGTGATCACTATAGTGCTAAATCTTTTAAGTTTGTTACAGTTGGAATAAAACTTATTGTCAAATGAAATCTATTTAATCAGTGCTTTTGTACATAGGCAATAACAGTCACATTTGATCAGTGTGATCAAAATTGTATCCAACATATTTGGGGCATTTCTTACCAGAAGATTTAACTTTAAAAAGTTGTGTTATGGTTTGTGTTAAAGCAACTAATACTTCAAATTCTGTAAATAGATTACAGTCGAGCCCCGCATTACGATACCACATTATGACATTTTTGCGATCGCTTTTGCGATCACAAAACGATGGTCTGAATAGGGTTTTTTTGCTTTGCAATGATCGGTTCCCTGCTTCAGGAACTGATTCTTCGCAAAACGATGATTTTCGGACAGCTGATTGTCGGGTTTCAAAATGGCCACTGGGTAAATAAAATGGCTCCCCACTGTTTTCTGGGACAGATTCCTCGCTGCACAGGCACCGAAAATGGCCGCCCTGTGGAGGATCTTTGCTAGATGGTGAGTTTCCAGCCCATTGGAATGCATTGAAGGGGTTTCAATGCGTTTCAGTGGGCTTTTCATGTTCGCATTACGTTTTCGTTCTACAGCAATTTCGCTGGAACGAATTAACATCGTAATGCGAGGCACCACTGTATTGGTTTAAACAAGTTTAATTATGCAGTGTTCATTTACATTACAGTAGTGCCTCAGCTTACGACCATAATCCGTTACAGAAGATGGACGTAACTCAAAATGGTTGTCCGTCGAAGCACCATTTCCCATAGGAATGCACTGAAATGCAATTGATCCGTTCCGGCTGAAGAAAAAAATCACTGCAAGACTCATTGGAAACGCAATAAATCCCTTCCAGCCAAAAGGGGGGGGGAAAGCAATTGAAAAGCGTGCAAGACCCATTGGAAATGCACAAAGGGGGCAGGTTGGAAATGCAAAGAAAACAGGAAAAAGCAAGGGAAGCATGCAGGACCCATCGGAAATGGGGAACCCCCTCAAAAGCAACCAACCCCCCCAAAACCCATCAGAAATGGGGGGAAGCAAAAAAAAATCCCCCAAGACCCATGAGAAATGGGGGAAACCTCCCAAAAAGCAACTAAACCCGGAAATGGGGGGGGAAACAAAGCCCCCAAGACCCATCGGAAATGAGAAAAAACACTCCCCCAAACCCAAGACCCATCACAGCACAGAAACATAATCCCCCCAGCTCAAAACCACACTGCAAAACACTCAGAACAGTTTTTTAAAAGCAGAAAACAGCACCTTACCTTACCAGGCAGCCCGAAGCCTCCCTGCAAACACACGCTCACTCAGAAGCAGAAGCGAGGCAATCCTGAGCTTCCTCCGACACACACACACTAACTGCTCGGGCGAAAGAGCTATAAAGAAGCAGCTTTGTCACCACCTACAGTTAAAAATCTGAATTTCCCACCTTTTTCCCCTGCCTTTTTCTGTTCGTAAGTAGAAGCTCCGGTCGCAAGTAGAAGCAAAATTTTGCAGCCGGAGCTGGTCATAACTCGAAATGGTTGTAAGTAGGGACGTTCGTAAGTTGAGGCACCACTGTATATTGTTCTGAACAGAATAGCACATAATTTGGAGTTGTAAATACTGAAGTAGTAATACAATTAAACAGAATAAATTATGTTCCCTGTTGCAATTTCTACCTCATAAACTTGGATGCATATTTCATAATTATGAAAATAACTTGCATCTGCGGAATTATTTTTTTATAAATACTACAGTAGTGCCTCGACTTACAAACATCCCAGCTTACGATCAATTTGAGTTACGGCTAGCTCCAGCCACAAAATTTTGCTTCAACTTGAGACCGGAGCTTTGAGTTACGATCAGGAAAAAGGTGGGGAAATTAAATTACTGTACTAACTGTTGGTCGGCAAAGAGGCAGCTTCTTTGTAGCTCTTTTGCCTCGACAGTTGGAGAGTGTTGAAGGAGGATTCCAACTGCCTGGTGCTGCTTTCTGCTTTTAGAAATGCCTGTTCTGAGTACAGGGTTTTGCAGGGTGGGTTTGAGCTGGTGTGTGTGTGTGTGTGTGTGATGTTTCTGTGCTGTGTTGTGGGGTTTTTGGCAAATTTTTTCCAGCCCCAGTGTGTTCCGATGGGGCTTGCTGTTCGTGTTTTTTGTTGATTTTTTTTGCCCCAGCGCATTCGGATGGGGCTTGCTCTGTTTACGCGAAGGCTTTCACGGCCGGCATCTAATGGTAGTTGTGGGTTTTTCGGGCTTCTTGGCCGTGTTCTGAAGGTGGTTCTTCCTAACGTTTCGCCAGTCTCTGTGGCTGGCATCTTCAGAGGACAGCAAACAGTTTGCTGTCCTCTGAAGTTGCCGGCCACAGAGACTGGCGAAACGTTAGGAATAATCACCTTCAGAACACGGCCAAGAAGCCCGAAAAACCCACAACTACCACTTGCTCTGTTTGTTTCTCTCTCTCTGTGTGTGTGTGTATGTGTGTGTTTTGGCCCCAGCGCGTTCTGATGAGACTTGCTGTGTTGTTGTTTTTTGTGATTTTCTTTTTGGCCCCAACACGTTCCGATGGAGCTTGCAGTGTTTTTTGGGGGAGGATTCTGGCAAATGGGGGTTTCAATGCATTCCTATAGGAAATGGTGCTTCAACCTACGACCAATGTAAGTTACGACTATCTTCTGGAGCAGATTAAGTTTGTAAGTCGAGGCACCACTGTACTTATATTTAGAAACAATTTGGGAATATAAGATGACCACACAATTGTTCTCTACCCAACATGCTTTTCTTATGTATGAAATACAATAAATTAAAATAGGAAGCTCACTTGCACTGGGTTACACTTTTAGACTAAGATTTTCTTGAAGGGTACCATTCTGATTTGTTATTTTTCATAATTTATTGGAACAATGCTGCCCAAGGTGAATCCAGATGAAGTGCTGTCCCGCAAAATTCACCTCTCTACAACAGATTAGGAATGCTTTCCATTTAATACTATACAGCATGTGTGTGTTTAGTCGTGTCCGACTCTTCGTGACCCCATGGACCAGAGCACGCCAGGCCCTCCTGTCTTTTACTGCCTCCCGGAGTTGTGTCAGGTTCATGTTGGTTGCTTCGCAGACACTGTCCAGCCATCTCATCCTCGGTCGTCCCCTTCTCCTCTTGCCGTCACACCTTCCTAACATCAGGGTTTTTTCCAAGGACTCTTTTCTTCTCATGAGATGGCCAAAGTACTGGAGCCTCAGCTTCAGGATCTGTCCTTCCAGTGAGCACTCAGGGTTGATTTCCTTTAGAACCGATAGGTTTGTTCTCCTTGCAGTCCAGGGGATTCTCAAGAGCCTCCTCCAGCACCACAATTCAAAGGCATCAATTCTTCGGCGGTCTGCTTTCTTTATGGTCCAGCTCTCACTTCCATACATCACGACAGGAAAAACCATAGCTTTGACTATTCGGACTTTTGTTGGCAAGGTGATGGCTCTGCTTTTCAAGATGCTGTCAAGATTTGTCATCGCTTTCCTCCCAAGAAGAAGGCCTCTTTTAATTTCAGGGCTGCTGTCTCCATCTGCAGTGATCATGGAGCCCAGGAAGATAAAATTTGACACTGCCTCCATATCTTCCCCTTCTATTTCCCAGGAGGTGATGGGACCAGTGGCCATGATCTTAGTTTTTTTGATGTTGAGTTTCAGACCGTTTTTTGCACTCTCCTCTTTCACTCTCATTACAAGGTTCTTTAATTCCTCCTCACTTTCTGCCATCAGAGTGGTATCATCTGCATATCGGAGGTTGTTGATATTTCTTCCGGCAATCTTAATTCCGGCTTGGGTTTCTTCCAGTCCAGCCTTCCGCATGATGTATTCTGCATATAAGTTAAATAAGATGGGGGACAGTATACAGCCTTGCCGTACTCCTTTCCCAATTTTGAACCACTCAGTTGTTCCATGACCAGTTCTGACTGTTGCTTCCGATCCCACATATAGGTTTCTCAGGAGACAGATAAAGTGGTCAGGCACTCCCATTTCTTTAAGAACTTGCCATAGTTTGCTGTGGTCCACACAGTCAAAGGCTTTCGCATAGTCAATGAAGCAGAAGTAGATATTTTTCTGGAACTCTCTGGCTTTCTCCATAATCCAGCGCAAGTTAGCAATTTGGTCTCTAGTTCCTCTGCCTCTTCGGAATCCAGCTTGTACTTCTGGGAGTTCTCGGCAATACATTAAGGACCTTCTTGAAAGAATCCAGCCTCATCAGTCACGACTGCCAATTTTCAAACTTGCTAAATGGAACATATTTGACTCGTCGATTAGAAGGCATTAGCATTAAAATTCCATAGTAAGTCATAAGCAGAGTTAGGGCCATTGAATCACTGGAACATACATACAGAAGAGTTGACTCACCAAATTCCTTCTGATTCAGTGGGCCTACTCTAGTAGTGACTCATTACTGAATTTCAACCATTGAGAAGTCTCCAGTACATTTGTAAAGACAGACTGACTGAGTTCAGAAACCAGAGAGTCATAACTAGTCAGGTGCCACTAAAATGAGCTCTACTTAGCTCTTCAGTGCTCTGGCAAACCTGTGTAAGGAAAGAACACTGTAGCAAAGGTTCAGCAGCCAACGTGTCTTGGCATAATTTCATATTGCAGTTGTACACAGAGGTCTTGATACGACTGTGGCACCTGCTTTTTTTCTGGACAATTCCCAGCTATCTGGAGCATCAAATAATTTGTCTGAAGACCTTGAGTCCAGAGCCCTTTCTGGCTCTTTGAGGTATGTTAACCTGAGCCGAAATCCAAGAATGTCCAGAAGCTCAAAATAATTTGATTCTAGAGCTAATGAAACCTGAAATCTCAACCAGAAGGTAAATCATCCGACTATCACGCTTCGAATACATAGTGAGAAAACTCATTGGAAAAGATAATGATGTTAGCAAAGTGGCAAACAACAAAAGAAGCCCAAATATGAGATGAATTAACTCTACAAAGGAAGATACCGGCTTTAGCTTCCAAGACCTGAGTAGAGCTGTTAATGATAGAGCATTTGGATGTCATTTATGCATACAGTCACCATACATTTGTGGGCATAACAAAATGGGTTCCTCCACTCATGAGAATGCACTTCTTTCCTTGGTAAATACTGTACATTGACAATAAGCATATCCTACCAAACAGGTTAAAGAACCCTGCCAGTGATATTCAACAGGTAGACAGCAATGGTAGGGGATGACATGGTTCTCCCAATAATCCTAGCAATCTCAGCCAATGTGGAAAGATGATGCGAGTGGGAGGCCCCCATTAACTCACAGGTGCACATCCCTGCTGAGATGTTTACATTAGTGCACTCCCCCCCCAAGTGCACCCTGCACATACGTGAGTGTGCCATGCCCCACGCAAGCGCAACACCCCACACATGAGTGTGCCATGCCCCCCCAACTAGTCCGCGGTTGGGAAACGGCTGTGGACCACTGCATTAGATTTCAGTGACAAACAAGTATATGCATTATGTTTAATAAAATTCTAAGTACGGTATTTGATATACCAGGCTAGTAACTTACAGTGCAACCTTGGGAATGACTGAAATGCTATCTGCTCCTTGGAACAATATACAGTGGGGTCTTGACTTAAGAACGGCTTGAGTTAAGAACATTTTGACTTAAGAACCACTCTCATAGGAAAATATTGACTTGACTTACATACTTAGATTTGAGTTAAGAACTGAAAAAAACCACATGGGAGGCAGGGAAAGTGCAAAATTTGAACTTTCAGTTAACTGTTGGCCAGTGAAAAGGGTGCCTGTCTGCTTCCTCACTCCTCCCAGTGTTTAGAGAGTGGATTGGGAGACAGTCTTCGGACTGCCTGGTACTGTACTGCCTGGACTTATTTTCCCTGCCTTCCCTGAACCTTTCTTGACCTAAGAAAAAAAGAAAAATATCCCCCTCTAGTGGTCGAAGGCGGAATAACAGCTTCCCATTAGTTTCTATGGACGGAAAAGAGCAGATACGGATCAAATGGTTTTCAATGCATTCCTATGGGAAATGCAGATTTGACCTGAGAACTTTTTGACTTGAGAACCGCCTTCCAATACGGATTAAGTTCTCAAGTCAAGACCCCACTGTATCACACCCTTATGGAGTGGTCACAACCTTAAGTCCACCAGTGTAGCTTTTCCCAACTTCAAGACTGGAAAAAGCTACATTTGGGGCCATTATTTGGGGGGGGGGGGACATCCTACGCGTCTTTTGGTTTACTTTACAGAGACTGCTAATGGAAGACTGGCACTCATTGCAGCTACTGGGGGTAGATGATAATGACTATTATGATGATGATGATGATGATGATGATGATGATGAAGAAGAAGAAGAAGAAGAAGAAGAAGAAGAAGAAGAAGAAGAAGAAGAGCCTCGTGGCGCAGTGGTTAAAACGCTGTACTGCAGCTAAAACTGTGCTCACGACCTGGGGTTCAAATCCCAGGTAGCCGGCTCAAGGTTGACTCAGCCTTCCATCCTTCCGAGGTCGGTAAAATGAGTACCCAGCTTGCTGGGGGGGCAATGTGTAGCCTGTATAATTAAAAATTGTAAACCGCCCAGAGAGTGCTTGTAGCGCTATGGGGCGGTATATAAGTCCAATAAATAAATAAATAAATATAAATAAGAAGAAGAAGAAGAAGAAGAAGAAGAAGAAGAAGAAGAAGAAGAAGAATTTGATTTATATACTGCCTATCAAGAAGAAGAAGAATTTGATTTATATACTGCCTATCTGGCAGCCAGGACCACTTTACAACAGATAAACAGACAACAGAATAAAATAATACATATACAAAATAATAATACAATGGGGCATAAATCAAATATCAAAGTGCAGTGAAAACAAATTCAATAGAATAAATTACAATTAAAACCATAAAATATAAAAGACAAGAAGCACGGTGGTGTGATGGATGACATTTTAGCAAACACTATGGTATCATACAATTGTTTGTTTAGGGAAGGCCTGCTTAAATAGCCAGGTTTTTAACATTTTCCTAAATGTGCCCAGTGAAGGGACCAGGCAGATTTCGGGCAGGAGAGAGTTCTATAGTTGTGGAGTGACCGCGGAGAAGACCCAATTTCTAGTAATTGTTTTCCGGGCTTCTCTTGAGGTCAGAACTCTCAACTGCCCTGCCCGGGATGATCTTATAGGGTGGGCAGATCTAATTGGAAAGAGGCGCTCGGTCAGATATCGACGTCCCCTAAAGCCACAGCAGTGATGTTTTGCACAATATGAAATTGTAAGGCCAGGTGCAAAAATGGATATTTACATATGGGACAGACAGGCCCTCCACTCCATCCTGTTCATCCCTTCTAAAACTCTGCGGAGGAACAGCAAAATATCCCCAAACTGGAAATCTTCCTCTGCTCCTGCTTCCCCTCCATTTCGAAATACTGACAAGAGAGTCTGAAGCTAGCAGTTTGATGAACCGTGCAAAGGAATATATTCCCGGAGGCTTTGCAAGGGAACCTACGCTAAACTAAAACGCGTACGTCGCCACAGAGTGCCATGACCGTAGGGTGGATCAGGGCCTCCTTTGCCCCCAGGGGAAACCCCCCCCCCGGCATCTTGTCTCCTCCAAGCTTTCCGTTCTGGTTCAGAACTCTGAATAAACCTTAACGGGAAAGGGTCTCCGCAGGACCGCCCTTCTTCCCCAACCCCTCGTGTTGCGGCGACAGAGATACCCTTACTCCTCCCTCTCTCTCTCTCTCTCTCTCTCTCTCTCTCTCTCTCTCTCTCTCTGTGTGTGTGTGTGTGTGTGTGTGTAAGAATTAAGCAATTTTTGTTTTGTGCGTGAGAGAGCGAGAGCGCGCGAGCAGTGTAAATCACGTGTCACTGGCGGAGGACGCGAAGAGGGAGAGTTTAAACGCGGGCGCCGGGCGTCGTCTGCACGTGGTGGTTTCTGTAGGGCGAGGTTCCGTTGGTGGCCGTTGGCGGGCGGGCGGGCGGGCGGAATACTGGGAGAGCTTCCCTTTCCAGTATAAAAAAGAAAGAGAAAGCAAGCGCTTGCAGCCCTCCGGTGTCCTCTTCCCGGGAGCCTCAGGTGAGAAAGGGAGTGACTGAGCCTCCCTCGGGCCTCAAGGAAAGGGACTTGTATTTTCGTGGCGAAGGTTTGTTCGAATAGATCTTGAGGCTGCTTCCCCCCCCCTCTCTCTCTCTCCCCCACCCCGCCGCAGTATCATTTTCTGGGAGTGTTGTTGTGGGTTAATGGGGGAGCCATGTGGGTGGAAGAGCCTCTGCGTTCACGCCTCAGTCCTGAAGAGTCACTGGCACAAGTTAGTAAACAATACTCAACAGCCTCGGCTTTGTTTTTTTCAGGAAGGGAAAGATGGCGAGTGACCGGCCCCCCGCATCCAGAGTGCCGAGTTTTGCCCAAATGTTGAAGAAGAACTTACCTGCCCGGGCATCTCAACCGCCGGTTCAGACGCCGACTCTCTTATTCCCTCAGGCAGAAACCACCAAGCCGCTGTTTCTGGCGGAGGAGAGCCCCAGCGCCTCAGGCCTAGCGTCTAAGGTGACACCCATCACTGGTATATTTTTCTAATCTCACTTCTTTTCCCCCTAATTGCCTTTAAAGTGAAAATTGTTCCTGTTTTAATTGACCTTATTTTTATTGGGAAGCCTTAATTCTGTGCACAAACAAATGTTTTAATTCTGCAAGAATGATCTGGTCCCTTCCAGCTCTGCGGTTCTCAAATGATGATGGTGGTTCTCTGTGTTTTTAATAATTTTCTTGGTGCTGTTGTTTCCTTCCTATGAGCTGCCTTGAGTCAAAGTTGAGGAAGAAACGTGTGATATATTTCAGAGGAAGGAATACAGTGCTTTGGACCTTAGTTCTTTTTTAAAAATTCAGTTTTAATGTAATTTTTCTGCTTTCTGCCTGGTCTTTGCAGTGTTGAATTAATAAATCCTTTGATAATTTTGCTTGAATTTTTATGCTTCCATAAGGGGGACTTCTACATACTATTTGAGTCCCTCATGATGTTTATGTTAATTGATTTTGAAAATGGATTTGTCTCTGAGCCTGAATGCCCAGATTTTGGCAGTGGTCAAGAGTGCCTTTGCACATTTAAAACTGGTGTGCCAGCTGCACCCATTCCTGGAAGGTCTGATCTGGCCATGGTGACACATGTCTTGGTTACATCTTGGCTAGATTACTGTAACATGCTCTAGCTGAGGCTACCTCTGGAATGTGTTTGGAAACTTAAGCAAGTTCAAAACATGGCACCTAGATAGCTAACAAGCTGGTCACAGGGTTCGCACAATCCTCCTTTATTACAGCAACTCTGTTGGCTGACAATCCATTAACAGACACAATTCATAGTGCTGGTTTTGACCCATAAAGCCCTAAACAGCTGGGTACAAGTTATCTCAATCGCTGTATATCCCATCATGAGTCTGCCCCAATGTTAAAATAATCAGAACAGGCCTTCTCCCCGGTCTTACCGCCTTTACAGGTATGTTTGGTGGGGACTTGGAAGAGGGCCTTCTTTGTAGCTGTATCAAGGTTCTGCAATTTCCTCCCACAGGGGACCATGCTGACCCCATCTTTGCTGTCCTTCTGTAAGCAGACAAATACCTTTCTCTTCAGGCATGTTTTCACCTTAGTGACTAATTGCCTGAGTGGGGTATTAAAATGGATTGTTTTGCATCACTACTTTTGTGGTTTTTAGATTACTGTCTTTTTAGAATAGTGTTTGATTTTTGGTTTCTTTTTTGTAAGTATATACGTTTTTAGCTTTAAATATTATATTTTAACTATGTAAGCCACATTGGGTCCTGTTTAAAGGAGAAAGGTGGGGTAAAAAGAGAGTGAATAAATGTTTGGCGGAAGAGGTTTGTGGTTTTAGAGGTTTGTGCTGGTTTGTATGCACATCTTCACTAGTGCCACTGGTTCCCCCATCTCTCTGGCTGGATCCCTCACTTACCAGGTGGCATGTCCTCCTCTTCAGCCGGCAGAAGCATGGGCTTCCCTGCCCAACCTCCTTGGCCTCAGAGAAGGAGGCAGGACAGGCAAGCCTGTTCTGGTGCCAGGGACTTGCTGAACAGCTGAAGAAGAGGAGGATAAGAGTGCACTTCGACTGGTGAGTGGGGCATTAGATGGGGAAAGGAAACATGTGGCATCTGGTGCTATGTGTACAAACCAGCACAAATCTCCAAACCAAGGTTCGTGCCCATCTCTAGTTTGGAACTGTTTTTCTGTTTTAGCATGGCTAATAGCTTGTTTGGCCAAAAGACAAATTCGCATGGGTAATTTTAAACTATAAAATTCATCTGTATTCGTTGTAATCTTGGGTGTGTAAAGGTTGGAGGAACACAAGATTTGGCAGGCATGTCATTATGAATTTTACCTATCTTCAACATTGTTTTTACGTATATCCACTTATTTAATAGGTGTTGGATCATGGAAGTCAAGTACCAGAGACAGTATGTCTCTACATATCAGTTCCTAAGAACACAAAATGGAGGGTACAGCTGACTCATGCCCTACAAAGTCATGGGAATTTTGTCAGGCTATTGAACTAGATACTGTAGGACCCTGGCCTAAATAAGCATGGTTGTTCTTATGTTCTTAAGATCAAGAACAAAGAAAATTTCTGTGAATTTATAGAAAATCTCTCAAAAACAGAATGAAATAGAACATTTAGACAGTCATGTGAACACAAATGCACTTTTAAGAGTCCCCTAACAGCACATTGTAAAAACCAAAACTGGGCTAATGTGTTACTAGAAAAACAGAATATATGCAACAAGGAGTATTGTAGTACCCTAAAGACTGATATTCGGGATATACTTCATGTGTCTAAGGATATGGGCTACAATTCACAAAACTTTTAGCTTTAATTTGTTTGTTATTGTGTCCTGTGAAAATGACTGGCTGGTTATTTTGAAGAGTGTGCTTCAGAGTTTTTTCTTTTCACATATAGGTTTAACAGTGTATGTGAAAATAATTTTAGAGGCAACCTAGCTAGTTTCTCATAAATTGGTGGATTTTCACCAAAGTTGGAGATAGATTTGGGGTGATCTGCCTTAAAAGAGACCATGAGATATACATAAAAAATCCCTTTGAAGGCTCTTGGAGATACTCTAATATTTTGTTGCCTATTGAGTCTCATTTTAATGGTTTTGATGAACTGAGTTAACAAATTCTCATTTTGAATTATGTTGTAGTTTATTGGCTGAGGAGGCTAGAAAAAGTCACTGCATATTCTAATTAAAACTATATAAAACCTGTAAGTAGACAAAAAGAAAGAAAAGTGTTCTGTACTTGTCTTTCTTCTTAATAACAAATCCCCTATTCTATTCAGACTTTTGTTGCAAGCCCTTGGAACCTCACTGCTGCTATTAGTAAGTTGTCCCTGTTAATGATCACTTCTGTGTTGATCACCCTGCCACTTTGATAGTAGAAAAATGTTATAATTCTTTATTGGAGTAGGCCTTTTTTCTTCAGTTGGACTACAGCACATAATGTAGAAAATGCTGCTGCAAACAGATGAATTTTGAATTGCAAGTACAACCATTTCATTAAATATTAGGTTAGAATTATATTATGAAAAAATGTATTTTCTTATGCCATTAAAAGCATTTTATGAACATGTGGGGGAAGGTCACAGTCTACTTGGCTATTATTAAAGGAGGTCTCAACTTGAAAAAGGTTGAGAAATACCACTCTAGCTGGAATATTTGGAAGTCACTTAATAGACTTGGAAGTGAATAGGAAGATCAAAGAATAATCAAGTAAAATGGGACTACTTGAACACAGGACAGATTCTCTGTGACTGGAGAAATTCAGTCAATGCAACACTTACATGTGTGCATCTTATACCTCACTAAATATACAAAAGAAGATACAGTAAATGGCTGAGATAACATTGAAGTAGCTTGCTTCTGGTCAAAAATAGTCCAAATATTTTAACATTTCAATTTGCTTTTAAATTTTACATGTATTTCATATAAATCCATAATTTAAAATTGTACAACACACTGATATGAATAAAGAATGAAAACGTAAAGTGCTTCTTTATCCTTTTGCCTGACTCCCAAGGAGTTCTTGGGAAAATGTGGTTATATCTTTCATCCTTGTTCACGGTTGCTGGTTTAAAAGCAGAACACATGGGCAGATAATAGATATTGTTAGCAAAAGCAAAGCAGTAATAGCTGGATCAAGTTGTCACTGCTTCCAGTAGATTTTGTAGAAGTGATTGAGCAGAGCACAAATTTTTGCAAGTATCTGAAATATCACAGACTGTGTATGCAAACAGCACCATTTTCTTATAGTTGATTATTTTCTCTTGATGATTCTGTTGTTAAACTGACATCTGTTTTTAATTTTTTTTTGTCTTCCTTAGAGAGCAAACTGAAATATTGTTAATAGGCTATAGGGAAGAAATTTATGACTTATAAACGGAAACTTCTTAAGAGTTTGAGGGGGGTATAAATAACTAATAACATTAATTATAGTTGCTCAGCTTCAGTGTCAGTTAAGTGGCCAAGTTTTTTTCCGCTTTCCTTCTGATTAATGCATTTTAGGTCAAGGTCCTGACTGCCAGAATTTCAAAACAACTGTTGCTCCTATTTCTTCACTTCCTCGAAAGAAAATTTCAAAGGAATTCATCATGAAATACAAACGAGGGGAGATAAACCCAGTGTCAGCTTTGCATCAGTTTGCACAGATGCAGCGTGCACAGCTTGAATTAAAGGAAACTGTAACACCAGGTAAGTGTTTCTGTTAATTAAAAACATTTTGTAAGGAATCTGCATACTAAGACTTTGCAAGTACTGACTTTATGTGAAATAGTGAATTAGCATACTGGTTTGTTCAAAATCTTGTCTGTGCCTGGGACCTTGGCTTGTTACTACTAGGCTATCCTAAAAATCTTCAGTGGCATCTTTAAATGCCACCTACCTGGTATTACTTAGTTTCACATGTTTATTTCAGTACCTGGACAGTTTGATTAAAATTAAATTCGTTGATTGATCTTTTAATATTGTAGAGCCTTCTTATGTGTTACTATTCTTGTGTATGTGGTGAATTGTGGTGCTAGAGGAGACTCTTGAGAGTCCCCTGGACTGCAAGGAGAACAAACCTATTCATTCTGAAGGAAATCAACTCTGAGTGCTCATTGGAAGGACAGATCCTGAAACTGAGGCTCCAATACTTGGCCATCTCATGAGAAGAGAAGACTCCCTGGAAAAGACCCTGATGTTGGGAAAGTGTGAAGGCAAGAGGAGAAGGGGATGACAGAGGATGAGATGGTTGGACAGTGTCATCGAAGCTACCAACATGAATTTGACCCAACTCTGGGAGGCAGTGGAAGACAGGAGGGCCTGGTGTGCTTTGGTCCGTGGGGTTACGAAGAGTTGGACACACTAAACAACAACAGCAAATTCTTGTGTATATAGGAGATATAAATCAGTACCGAGGGCTTACTTCCTTTTCTCACTTATTATTCAAAGAAAGACAAATTCAAACTCCAAGTTCTAGTTTTGGGAATTGATAAAACAAAACCTCTTATCTGAAAGAAGTACATGTATGTGATTAGCTGATCAGTCTTGACAAGAAACAGAAAACAAGTATTCATAGTTTTATCATTCTTGATGGTCAGAAATCATGATAACAGGGATAGCTATGTTTTGGTAAAGATTGGTGGCTATGAATGACCGTTTCTTGAGCATCTGTTGACAAACTGATTTCCACAACTTGAACTGTAAATACAGTGATGTTGGAGGTGGTAAAATGTTAATTATCAGTATTCTTAGCTTATAAGATGTCTAAAATCTTACATTTGTTAATTTATATAAAACTAACCACATCATGCTTTCAAGGTAATCTCTTTGGAGCCTATTTTGCTTTTTGTGCTGTGGTTGATGGTATTCAGTATAAAACTGGAATGGGACAAAACAAGAAGGAATCCAAATCAAATGCAGCAAAGCTTGCTCTTGATGAACTGCTGCAGTTGGAGGAGGCAAAACCAAAGGCCCTAGAAGCCCCAGGTAAAAGTTTTTTTAGAATTATGTTTTGGGAAGAAAGGAATATAATATTTGTGAACCAGTCTATTAAATATTGTGTAGTTTACTTTACTTTACTCATACTTTATATGAGAAACCTGGTGCTGATTGAAAGACCAAGTAGGGGTTCCTGGATGCTTTCCTCAGGAACTCATAAATTTTTGAGTCTTAGTCAATTGTTTTGGGCATGTATTTAGCACAGTAAGATTTAATTGTGTTGCGAAGCTGTCAGTGTATGCCTTAAATGAACCATAGATGCATAGCTTTCCAGCTGCTCAAGGCACCCTGCATCAGGAGTATATACTGCATGAAGAAAAGTGTGGCATCTGTGATACGATGATCTAACCTCTAGCTATAATGCAGAAATGAAGATTTTCTGATTTAACTCATTATACAGTTCACAATTTGGTATTATGTCTACAGATCCTCCCATGGTCCTTGCAGAAAACAGAAATGTGACCGAAATACAAACTGCAGCTGAATTTGATTATGGTTCAAAGATTCCTTATGGTAGGTCTTTTTTTTAATCTCTCTCTCTCTTTCCAATCACATGAAGATGTTTTTACTTCACAGATAGACAATTGTGGGTTTTCAGGTGTTAATGGTGACAAGAGATAAGCATGGAGTAGAAGTAATCCTTTTTTTCTTACTCCACATGGGAACTGAACTATCAGTTTGAAGATGAGAATCTTATGTTTGGGATCATTCTACTTGTAAAAACTCATATGTGTTGAAGAAATTGCACTTTGGCCTTCTGCTGAGGAGTATTTCTGTTTTAGGTCCCATTTGCCTTCTTAAACACAAAACAAACCACATGTTAATGTAACTTTTTCTTATTCACATAATCACATCAATACTATTAAATTTCTGCTTCTTATTTTTTCCCACTTGATCTATTACTTTACTAGAATGCCGGCATCTATTATATGGAAAAATCTCTCAAGTTGTCAAGGAAACATTCAACAATTTAACTACTAACTACCCGGAATACCAGAGTTGTAGTAGTTCACTGGCTGCTTTCATAATTGAAAGAGGTAGGTGTATCTCTTTAAAAACTACAGTACTATCTTTAAAAAGGACGTTACCAAACAAGCTAAATAGTGAATTCTGAACTTTGAACTTCTTTCTTCTTTTTCTAGCTAGACAGCATGAGGTGGTGGCCATTGGAACAGGTGACTGTAATTATAATCAATGTAGTCACCCTGATGGCAGAGTATTACATGACAGCCATGCTGTTGTTACTGCTAGGCGCTCTCTTCTCAGGTAAGTGTATGGTGCTTTTGCTTTTCCTCAAGTTAAACTTGTGGCCTTATTTAAAAGCTCATGAATATGTAGTTTGGCTTTTCAGTGATTTGTTATGTGTGTAACCTTACACATTTTAAAGGATTTATGTTTGATCTTGCAATATTAATTTTTCTTTAAAGGTATTTTTATAGACAGCTTTTGCTCTACTATAGTAAAAATCCTGCTATGATGGCTAAATCCATATTTTGCATTGAACCAACATCAAGTCTGCTTGCATTAAAACCAGATGTAAATATATTTCTCTACCTGAATCAGTTGCCAAAAGGATCTGCTCAGATAAAGTCCACAGTGTAAGTATATCAGGGTTTTTTTCTGCAGTGTATACAGAGCAATGTTCTTGCCATATGGTAATATTTCATACATATAAAATAAATTATGGTACAGACTATCCAATAATTCAGATTTAGAGATGGGGATATTTGAATTTGTAAACTGATACGAATATCCCCATCCCAGCTGCACCTAATGCAGATCTGGCTCCCCAAACCAGCCCGTCCACTCATATATCCCGGTGCCGCGAATCTTGTTCTTCCCACTAATTGTGGCAGCAGCTCTGCTGTCTCCCTGCTTGGCTGGCCATTCAGCTCCCATGTGGGGAGACTCGTCCTGCTTGGAGTGGCGAGCCAAGCAGGGAGAAGGCAAAGCTACTGCCACAGTTGATGGGAAGAGTGGGACACATGAGTGGACAGTCTGGTTCCAGGGGGCAGACCTGCTTTATGAATATCCCCATCTCTGTTCCAGTTGCTTGAAAGGTGTTGACCTGTATTTTTGATGGCTAGAAGGTGAATTTGAAGAAAAAAGAAAATAGTATTTGAAAACAGGAGGAATTTGTACCAGAACTCTTGCCGTTATAGGTAGTAGAACGACTGTTTTTAGTGCTTTGTGCAAACTTTATCGGCCACTTGACTTTTTAGTATTTATTTTAACAGCTGTCTTCCATAAGGAGGCAATTAATACATTTTCACTGAGGTATTAACTTCAAAAACTTTCTAGGAATCTATTTCTCTAATTTAATTTGGTCAGCAGAAGATTACCGTGTGAAATGGTCAAATGTGTAAGCATTTGCCCAATATTCTCTACACTTGCCTGATTTTTATGTTCCAACTCAGCTGGGTACTTTTTTCTTCAATATGTTTTTAAGGGAAGTTAGGAACTTTTTCTAATTTGGCAGTTTGGCTGTGGAGCCAGATGTTGGGAGTTCAGTTCCCTACTGTGCCTCCCTGACAAAGGCTCGGTTTGATGGTCCATACAGTTCCTTACAGCTCTGCAGTTCTAAAGTTAAGAAGAAGAAGAATGTAGAGGTCACATCTAAGTTGGTTTCTCTCCATACTTCAAACATAGACTATTTGTGTGTTCTCAAAGTGCCCTTCCCCTTCACGGATTGCTGCCTTGTTGTGGCGAAGGGGCTTGAGTAATTCAGAGAAGCCATGGGCTATGCCGTGCAGGGACACCCAAGACAGACAGGTCATAGTGGAGAGTTCTGACTAAACGCGATCCACCTGGAACAGGAACTGGTAAGCTACTCCAGTATCTTTGCTAAGAAAACTCCATGGACAAAAACAAAAGCCTAAATGATATGATGCTGGAAGATGAGCCCCTCAGGTCGGAAGGCATCCAACATGCTACTGAGGAAGAGCGGAGGACAAGGACAAGCGGCTCCAGAGCTCATGAAGTGCTTGGGCCAAAGCCGAAAAGACTCTCAGCTGTGGACGTGCCTGGAAGTGAAAGGAAAGCTCAATGCTGCAAAGAAAAATACTGCATAGGAACCTGGAATATAAGATCTATGAATCTTGGTAGGCTGGATTTGGTCAAACAGGAGATGGCAAGAATAAACATTGACATCCCGGGCATCAGTGAACTAAAATTGACAGGAATGGGCAAATTCAATTCAGGCGATTATCATATTTACTGTTGTGGGCAAGAATCCCATAGAAGAAATGGGGTAGCCCTCACAGTGAACAAAAGAGTGGGAAAAGCGGTACTGGGATACAATCTCAAAAATGATAGAATGATTTCAATACGAATCCAAGGCAGATCTTTCAACATCACAGTACGGTGGAACCTCTCCTTACGAACATCCCTACCTACGAACAATCCAGCTTACAAACAGCTCCATTTGCGCAATTTTGCTTCTACTTGCAAACGGAGCTTCAAGATACAAATGAAAAAAGGCATGGGAAAGGGTGGGAAATTTAAATTTGTTAACAGTTGGTGTCGAAGAGGCTTTTGCCCCAATGGTTAGGAAAAGGGAGGCTCAGCGTCCCGGAGGTCCCCCGCTACCATGATCACTGCCTTTGGAGGTCTCCCGGGGGTCCCCCGCCACCGCGATCACCGGCATTGGAGACCTCCCGGGGGTCCCCCACCGCTGCAGTTGCCATCAGAGAACTCCCAGGGGTCCCCTGCCACCGTGATTGCCGCCTTCGGAGGCCTCCCAGGGCTTCCCCACCCCGACGCAGGCTTTCCCGGGCTTGACTGGGCCTATCAGGGGAAGCTCTGGTCTACCACGGCTTTCCCTGGCAGGCCCAGTCTACCAGAGCTTTCCCTGGCAGGCCCCGTCTCCCTGGGGAAACCCTGCGTCGGGGTGGGGAAGCCCCAGGGATACCCTGCGTGGTGGTGGTGGACCCCCAGGAGGTCTCCAATGGTGGTGATTGCGGCGCTGGGGGACCCCCGGGAGGCTTCGGATGGGTAAGGTGCTCTTTTTTATAAAAATTGTTTAGGGTGGGTTTTGAAAGGTAGATTTGGGCTGGGGAGGTTATGTTTCTTTGTTGTTTTTTGGTGGGTTATTTTGTTTTTGTTTTTTTTTTTCAATCCCAGCATGGGACTTCCTTTTTTTTTTTTTTTTTTTTTTTTTTTTTTTGCTGCAGTCAATTTTTCGTGTATGTTTTTTTCTGGCCAGATTAATCGGTTTTAAGTGCATTCCTATGGGAAATGGAGCTTCTGCTTACGAACGTTTCAACTAACGAACATCTTCTGGGATGGATTAAGTTCGTAAATAGAGGTTCCACTATAATCCAAGTTTGTGCACCAACCACCAATGCTGAAATTGACCAATTCTATGAAGACTTACAACACCTTCCAGAACTGACATCAAAGAAAGATGTTCTTGATGTTCTTGTCATTATAGGGGATTGGAATGCTAAAGTAGGGAGTCAAGAGGTAAAAGGAACAACAGTTAAATTTGGCCTTGGAGTTCAAAACAAAGCAGGGCAAAGGCTAATAGAGTTTTGTCAAGAGAACAAGCTGGTCATCACAAACACTCTTTTCCAACAACACAAGAGGCGACTCTACACATGGACATCACCAGATGGGCAATACCGAAATCAGATTGATTATGTTCTCTGCAGCCAAAGATGGAGAAGCTCTATACAGTCAGCAAAACAAGACCTGAAGATGGTTGTGGCTCTGGTCATCAGTTTCTTATACCAAAACTCATGCTCAAACTGAAGAAAGTAGGAAAAACCACTGGACAAGTCAGGTATAAACTAAAAACCCCTTATAAATACACAGTAGAAGTGAAGAACAGATTTAAAGATCTAGATTTGGTGGACAGAGTGCCTGCAGAACCATGGCTGGAGGCTCATAACATTGTACAGGAGGCAGCAACAAAAAGCATCCCAAAGAAAATGCAAGAAAGCAAAGTGGCTGTCCAACGAGGCCTTACAAATAGCAGAGAAGGGAAACAAAATGCATGGGAGATAGGAAAGTTACAGAAAATTGAATGCAGACTTCCAAAGAATAGCAAGGAGAGACAAGAGGGCCTTCTTAAACAAACAGTGCAAAGAAATAGGAGAAAATAATAGAAAAGGAAAAACCAGAGATCTGTTCAAGAAAATTGGAGATATTAAAGGAACCTTTTGTGCAAAGATGATGAAGGACAAAAATGGTAGGGACCTCACAGAAGCAGACAACATCAGGAAGAGGTGGCAAGATAACAGAGAGGAATTATACCAGAAAGATCTGGATGTCCCAGACAACCCAGATAGTGTGGTTGCTGACCTTGAGCCAGACATCCTGGAGAGTGAAGTCAAGTGGGCCTTTAAAGCATGGCTAACAATAAGGCCAGTGGAGGTGATGGCATTCCAGCTGAACTATTAAAAATCTTAAAAGATGACGCTGTTAAGGTGCTACACTCAATATGTCAGCAAGTTTGGAAGACTCAGCAGTGGCCAGAGGATTGGAAAAGATCAGTCTACATCCCAAAGAAGGGAAGTGCCAAAGAATCCTCCAACTACCGTACAATTGCACTAATTTCACATACTAACAAGGTTATGCTCAATATCCTACAAGGCGAGCTTCAGCAGTATGTGGACCGAGAACTCCCAGAAGTTAAGCTGGATTTTGAAGCGGCAGAGGAACTAGAGACCAAATTGCTAACATGCGCTGGATTATGGAGAAAGTCAGAGAGTTAAAAAAAATTACTTCTGCTTCATTGACTACGCAAAAGCCTTTGACTGTGTGGACCACAACAAACTATGGCAAGTTCTTAAAGAAATGGGAGTGTCTGACCACCTTATCTATCTTCTGAGAAATCTGTATGTAGGACAGGAAGTAACAGTTAGAACTGGATATGGAACAACTGATTGGTTTAAAATTGGGAAAGGAATATGGCAGGACTGTATATTGTCTCCCTGCTTATTTAACTTATAAGCAGAATACATCACGTGAAAGGCAGGAGTGGATGAATCCCAAGCCGGAATTAAGGTTATCAGAAGAAATATCAACAATCTCAGATATGCAGATGATACCACTCTGATGGCAGAAAGTGAGGAGGAATTAAAGAACCTCTTAGTGAAGGTGAAAGGAGAGAGCGCAAAAAATGGTCTGAAGCTCAACATAAAAAAAACTAAGATCATGGCCACTGATCCCATCACCTCCAACATGAATTTGATGAAACTCCGTGAGGCAGTGGAAGACAGGAGGGCCTGGTGTGCTCTGGTCCGTGGGGTCATGAAGAGTCGGACACAACTTGACTAACAACAAAATTGGCCTTGTCACTTCAGCTGGACACAGCCCACGCTTTGTCTATCTATAATCATTATTTGTTATTGTCTTATATTTTAGTGTCTTCTGTTTCTCTAAGATTTTTAACACCTGGGAAAAAATACTGGTAGTATATGCTTCAGGAGGATAGATATTCACAAGAGTTATCTTTTTTGACAATTAAAAATCCTTTTATTCTGCTTCAAGATCAACAGATAATAGATAGATCAAAAAGTTGTAATAGCTTTCACTAGATGTTTGCTCGTGATGTGCAAATTCCTTTTCTGTCTACATTTAGTTGGAAATTATTACTACAAAAATAAATGCCTTCCTAATCAGCTAGCAAGACATTAAGTGTCTTTTGTTTCACTAAGACTGTATGCCTGTTTTGCTGATTGCGGTATCTTAATATTTTATCATGGACTTTTGATATAGACGCCTCAGTCCACATTCTGTGTCGGCATTTGAAGCTAATGAGGAACTTTGTCTCCATGTTGCTGTTGAAGGCAAAATTTATCTTACCGTCTATTGTCCTGCTGAAATTGCTAGAGTAACCAGCATGTCTGTCAGTGATAAACTGACAAGATGGGAAGTGTTGGGTGTCCAGGGCGCCTTATTGAGTCACTTCATTCAGCCAGTGTATGTCAGTGGAATCCTCCTTGGTAAGTGAATAATGTTTAATTCATTTTAAAGCATAAATTTCACCATGTAGACTTCCCTGATCTCTGGCTTCAGAGTTCAGGCTTCATCAACTTATTTTGTTTGTTTTCCAAGCAAAGCTATGTTCAAAGAAGCCGTTGCCATAATACATTTCTGTGTTATACATTTCATATGACCAATAAGTTAGTCAATTGCCAGCCTGTCTCATAATGAACATGATGGCAGATCTATGCCTGAGAGAACCATGTATATAAACAGAGAGCTGCAGTTGATCTACAGTATTTAGTGAAAATCCAATTATTGTCCCTGTGTTGAGATGTGAGTCAGGTTAAGAGTGGAATACAGTGGTGCCTCGCTTAGCGATTGCCTCTAACGATGTATTTGCTTAGCGATGAGGTTTTTGGAGTGATTTTGCGCTCCGTTTAACGATGTTTCCTATGGGGAAAATTCGCATAGCGATGTTAGGGACCTTGCCTCGCTTAGCGATGACAGTTTTAGGTCCCCTGTTTCGCTTAGCGATGTTCCGTTTTTGCTATTTTTAAAGTGTCTTAAAAGGTTCAAAAACGGTTTTAAATGTTTGGGATCGTTAGAGCAGCTTGTAAAACATGTGCAAACTTAATTGGGCTTTGTTTTGAGTCTTCGTTAATTTTTGGTGAATTCCCCCCCCCATTGGAAAGCGTTGAACCCGATTTTGACAGCTGTCAAAATCGGGTTCAATGCTTTCCAATGGGGGGGAAATTCGCCAAAAATTAACGAAGAGTCAGAACAAAGCCAAATTAAGTTTGCACATGTTTTAGAAGGTGCACTAATGATCCCAAGCATTTAAACCCATTTTTGAACCTTTTAAGACACACTTAAAATTGCAAAAATGGACATCGCAAAACCATTGGAATGCATTGAATAGGCTTCAAGCATTCCAATGGGGGATACATTGTTTCTCTTAGCGATGTTTCCTATGGCCATTTTCGCTTAAGGACGGTAAATGACTAGATAGGCGGGGTATAAATACAATGAATAAATAAATAAAATAATCCGTTCCCATTGGAACGGATTAACCGGTTCTCAATGCATCTCTATGGGAAAACGTGTTTCGCTTAGCGATGTTTTCCCATAGCGATATTTTTTTTAACCAATTAACATCGTTAAGCGAGGAACCACTGTATAATAAATTGTTGATTCTTTGATTTTTGGAGGTTTTTTGGGCTGAACATGGCCAAACAGCCCCCCAAAAATACAACAACCATCAGATCCCTGCCGTGAAAGCCTTCGAGAATGCAAGTTGATTCTTTGCTTGTTCAGATTTTCTATCTTAAGTTTTACTGTGCTATATCAATATGTATACCTCAGTTTAAGTTGTGATAATTGGAGTACACTGGTGCCCTGCTTGACGACAATCCGTTTCAGGAAAATCGCTGTTAAGTGAAATTGTGATCAAGCAGGGAAAAAAACCCATTGGAATGCATTGAAAACCAGTTAATGCATTCCAATAGGGAAAATACCTGATTGTCCAGCGAAGATCCTCCAGAGGGCAGCCATTTTGCAATCCTAATGTTGCGAAAATAGGTCCGGAAAACAGCGGGGAGACATTTTGCGAACCGCCGATCTGCTGTTTTTAATCATCGTCCTGCGAAAAAACGATTCCCGAAGCAGGGACCAAATCAACATAAAGGGGAAAAAACCATAGAAACATTGTTTTGTGATCGCTATAACAATCGCAAAAAAGTCATCGTAAAGCGATTTCGTTGTCTAACGGGGTTGTCAAGCGGGACACCACAGTATTTTATAGAAGTTGAGGTTCAGAGTGAAAACAGTAATTGTATCAGTAGAATAAAGGTTTAAAGACCAAGATGAATTTCTTGATTTTTTAAAAATTTGGTTTGACTTCAAATTTCTTTTAGGAGATGGAAACTGCCATGATACACGTGGGCTAGAGATAGCTATCAAACAGCGTATTGATGATTCATTGACATCAAAACTGCCCATGTTTTTCTTGGTGAACAGACCTCACATTAGCTTGGTTACAGCTGCTTATCCTGTGCAGATGAACTTGCAACACAAATCTCTTAGTGTGAATTGGTCACAAGGAGACTTATCATTGGAGATAGTAGATGGGCTAAATGGGAAGATCACAGAAAGGTAATTTTATATTAAATATCTTGGTTTTAAAGAATCACTTTTGATTCCACTCTCTTCAAGACTGAATAAGGAATAGCATCATCAAGCTTAATAACAGCTAGAGATTATAGTTGGACGTTCTTATAGTTAGCCTTCTCATAACATAGCTTTGTAATAGAAGCTTCTTATCAGTATCCATACACCCCTGAATATGTTTAATTTTGTCAAACATTTTTTTAAACAATGGTTTTAAAAATCTGATAGGTAGCCTTCAAGATTTGTTAATGGAGTGTCCTGTTCATAGTCAATGTTTTCTTCATATTTAGTTCACCCTTCAAAAGTGGTGCTTCAATGGCAAGTCGTCTCTGCAAGGCAGCAATGTTAAGTCGTTTTAACTTAGTGGTTAAAGAATCAAAGAGAGATGATTTACTGAAGGCTGGAACGTACCATGAAGCAAAGGTAAGATTTACTGGTGGGAAATTTACTGTAAGTGTGGGTGTCTTTAAATTCAGATCCAGCATTTATATTAATCCACAACATCTTCAGAATGGGATGACAATGGTTTTGTTTGGCAAACTTAATTTTCATGTGGCAAATGAAATAAAGAAGGTATGACAACTCCTGAAAGTAATATAGTTATGTGGGGAGTTTGTTATGTTAGCCATGTTGACTTGGCAGCATACAGTTTTATTCGAGGGGAAAAATGCTGTTTTTCAAAAATTAATGCACAGGAGGGATTGGTATATAACAAAAGAGGAGAGATGCTAGGTTAACTTATACACACATTTTGTGTTTCAGCCTGGATGCGCACATATAGCTGACAGTGATTTTCCATAGTAATAGTTAGATTTCTTTTCAATTATCTGTTTAACATTTAATTTTTGACGAAGCCATTACAAATATATAGGCAAGGCAATGACATGGCTTCTGTTACAGTGGACCCTCGACTTACGAAGGTCCCTACTTACGAAAATTTTGAGGTATGAAAAGCTCCAGCCGCAAAATTTTGGTTCAACTTGCAGCCGGAGCTTCGGCCTATGAAAGGCAGGGGGAAAGGGCGGAAAATTCAGAGTCGCCCCCGCTGCCCTCTGCCTCCCATCCCCACAGGGACAGGAGGCAGAGGGCAGCAGGGGCAGCTTTAGCAGCCCGGGATTTTTTTTTCTCGTTTGGCTGGAATGGATTAAATGGTTTTCAATGCATTCCTATGGGAAATGGACCCTTGACCTATGGACTTTTCAACCTGCAGCCACCGTTCCAATATGGATTAATTCCATAAGTCGAGGGTCCACTGTATATAAAAGAACTTAAAACTGGCCTTAATTGTATTGCTTATTTTTTCTTTAGTAGAGACCTGGTAACTTGAGAATGTAGTCTTTGGCAGTACTTGCTAAAAAAGGGGCAGTTTTCAATTCAGAGTTATGTTATTACTGCACATATGTAACGTGGTTAGTGTTCACCCATGGTGGTAACAGTAATTGTCACCTTTTGTCTGCAGATATTAAAAGTGACAGATTTTTCTAAATGAAGCATCAGAGTCTGTTTTGACTTTGGTTGATATCTGCAAGTGCCTTATTTAACAATAGCTGTGAAATATTTAGTCTGAATATACAGAGGATGGTGATGTAGCTGCAAGAATAGCAGAGTCTGATTGCAGTTATCCATGTTCTGATAACTTCCTAGATAATGTAATATAGTGTGGTATACTTAGAGCTGCCTTAATATTTTTCACACTGATCAGTTATTGCAGAATAGGCTTGGGTCCAACATTCCCTCTTAATTTTCTGGAGCACTGTGGGAGCTCCACCCCTTGTGTGCAGAGTTTGGCAGCAACCGGAAGCAAATGGGTACATGCGCCCACGTGGCTTTAGAGAGAACATTGTTGGTTCCAAGCTATTTCAAAAACTGTATCTCCCTTTATGAGCCTGGCCATGTGTTAAGATAAGTGGGAAGAGGGGTTTTTCTCTCCGTTCCACCACCCTCACAGGTACACTTGATGAGGATAGTAGAGGGCCATCTCTGTTGCTTCTCCCTGACTTTGGAATCCCCCCCCCCTTTCTGCAAGCAGACAGATCTTTTTCTTAGTGACTTACTGTATAGGATACAATAAATAGGATGATTTTTATTTTGTTGCTTCTAAATCTGTATTTGCAATGCTTTTACATAACATTTTTAATATGTTATTATTTTAAATATTTGAATCAATTATATTTTTAGCTTTTAATATTGTGTTTTTAATTATGTAAACTGCCTTGGGTCCTTTTTTGAGAGAAAGGTGAGGTAGAAGTATGGTGGTACATAGGTAGGTTTCTACTGGAGATATCTGCTTTATATTCACAGCCAAGGGATATGAATACAAAGCACACCACCACTACAGGTGACTTGGCAGTCCATTCCCTCCCCCCCCCCCCACCAGCCTGGTCCCCACTCAGTATGGCCCGCGTGTCTGTTAACATTGTTGTCACACCAATCGCAGATGTAGTCCCACTGGCGCTTCCCTGCCTCTCCCTGCAGCAGGCCACTCCAGTAAGGAGGCAGGAAGACAAGTCTCTCCACTCAGTTGCTTGAGCGGTCAGCTGTGGAGAGAGGCAGGGAAACACCAGTGGGACTACTATGATTGGTGCAATGCTGATGTTGGCGGACACACACGGAGCCCAGTAAGTGGACTGTGGGGGGTTGGAATGGACCACCAGGACATCTGTGCTGGTGCGCTTTGTATTTGTATCCACTGGATACAAATGCAGTACATGGTACATATATCTAGTTTCTGCTAAGGTGTTGACTGGGCATTATGATCTTATTATACCTGTCTTATCTCAGGTGTATTGATCAAGAGTGAAATGTACCTAGAAACAAGGTGATAATTTTGACCTGTTTTCCCTTGCTCCTGATCTGAGATGAGACAGAAGGGTAGCAGAGAATTGTCCGACTTGGTGCCGCACCTTCTTGATGCTTGCATTGTACATCCTTCAGAGATGTTTTCTTAATGCCTTTGTTACTGTAATTTGTTACCAACCAGTGTCTTACTTTACCACCCTTTAGAATGCATTTTTTTAAAAAGCAGGTGTGCTGCTTTTAATTCAGCTGTTTTTTAATTCAGCTATCTGTATGTGTGGTTAGCTATCTGCTTTGATGTTTCTGTGGATTTTAGCATACTTTGTTTTATCTATGCTATAACTACCCTTTTCCAAAAGCCACCCTAAGAGTGAACCAGGTGTAGTATAGTAATAACATGGCATATTCTATTAGATTATAAATAGACCGTCACTCTAAGGTATCTTAGAGGTTACAAATATTTCAGAGTTTGTAAACATTTTAAATAAACTGTAATGACATCGGGCCACATGATCTTGTCAAAAAGGAAACATACACTACTGTACTAGAAAAGTTTTTTCAGAGTGGGTATTAATCTCTGAGCATTGAATTCTTTCACTTTTAAAATTTAGATCATGGCAGAATCATATCAAGAAGCAAAACGTTTGCTGAAAACCTACCTGGAGCAACAGGGTTATGGATCTTGGATTGTGAAGTCACCACAAATGGAACGTTTTAGTATGTAAAACCTGCGTGTGTGACCTGTTGATACAGGTTCTTTCTCTGAATAGCCTTTCATTTGTTGGTAGTTTTAGATCAGTCTTATGTAATCTAAGAACTTTTTAAAAATTGCTTGAAAGAAAGCTAAATAAATATGCTGCTTGTTTAAAATATGCAGGTCACATTCTGTTCTAAGATTTTTGCCAGTGTAAACATAACCCAAAAAAGTAGTTTGTGTTTTGTACTCTCAGCAGTATTAAGTTTTAAACAGTATTGACAGTGGGTGCTTTATAATTATTGAACTTGAGTCATAAAGATGTATGATTGACAGTTTTTCTGTGATCATTACCAAACCTTCTCAAAGTTTCTTCCAGAATCACCTAACCACTGGTCACGCAGGAGTGGTGCTTTTGCAGATTGTAGTCCACAACAAGTAATTTCTCTAAGCTCTGAAAAGTGTCATAATATGTAATGGTAGGTGATACATGATATCATATATTTGCTTTGCTTTGGGGAAGATTGAGTCCTATTCTGGCTTTAAAAGCCACAATTCTCCTTCTTAATCATCTTGAAACTTTGTGGGCTATTTGCTTTTTCATTTGTGAGCACTTGTATTCAAGACTGCAGGAAAATGTTTTAAGTTGCTCTTAGCTGACAGGAGAAAATGCCCAGAAACACATTCTGAACAAATACATAGTGTATTGATTGGACATCATGGGAATAGTTTTGCTTCTTGTATATTTTTCAAGCTTAGTATTCTTTGTATGTTTTTGTTTGTTGCATGTCTACTTTTAGAAGCTGTATCAGGTGTCTCAGACATTACTTTTTTATTTGATTCTTCATAAACAGTATAGTTTTTAGGGACTAAGATGAAAAATGACTCTGAATGCTTTGTAATCACTTTCTAAAAACCTGATTTGTTTCAAAAGGTAATAATTTTGAATGGTAAATTTGTGTGTAGTGTGTCATTATGTATAAGAGCTGTCTTGATATCCCAAGCTCACAAAGATTATATTAGTTTTAGGTATACAAATAGAAATTGTGCAAAACTGGGCAAAACAGTGGCTAGCATGGAGATTTCATGCTATTTGAGTCCTGTTCTCCATACTTATTTTTTGATTTATTTTATATCCCGCCTATCTGGTCTTGCGACCATGCTAGGCGGCTCTACCTTGCCCAGATGTGCTGATTTGTACCTACATCACATCTGGGACAAGGCTTAGAAGTTCAAGCTGTTTGCAAGAGTATTTAAATTTTAATTTTCTGTCAAAATGTGGCATGTTTCACATAAAAATGTAGTTGTTTGTATATCACTTAAGATATTCACAATATATTCACTTACTTAGTGGATGTAGGCTTAGTGAATGCAGAGTCTTTGTGGATGGCTAATGGGTAGTGTAGAAATTATTCATGTAGTTGTACATAGAAGTTGAATGAATAAATATGTGGTAAGCAACTTCCATACTAATTGGAGATAATAGCTCAGTTCCATCCTTTTGGCTACCATCATGTTATGAACCAACCTTAAGTCTCTGAAGATCAAATGAACATACCGTTCTGTTTATTTTGTAAATTTGGTGGTTAGCTTTGCTATCTTCGGATTCATCCAGAAGCTTTATGTTGAAGCATTTTTAGGTTTTTCTATTGTGTATTGAAACATATGTAATATAAAGCAGTAACTTTCTATCCAGTGAAGCATTGGATGTTTCCTTTGCTAAATGAATGATTCCAGTAAAATATTTCTGCTATAAATTGTGAACTGCCTAAAAATATAGTGTTCTTTTTTACTGGAAAGTTTTTCCTGTTTCCAGAAAGCAGCACGCAACAACAAATCCATGGAGAATTATTCTCAGTTTGCAGGAAGGAGACATTCAAAAAGGAGTTACCCCTCTTACTGCCCAGACAAGACAGCAGTTAGTTAACAAAGGTTATAAATTCATAAGGCGAACATAAGTCAGAAGTGACTTTATGGCACATAATGTGTTTAATGAAACCTTTTCTGAAAAATTATCAATATTTTGGTGAAGAAACATTTATGTTCTTCTGCTGCTTCATTACTGCTAAAATCAGAACTCTTTCTAGTGACTGTTAAATTTGAATTAAAACCAACATTCTGTAAATAATTATCTTATTGTTTTATTTGTTCATTGCTGTTACCTATCATGTTCTCGCCTTTTTAAAAAAGCTACTATTTCTCATTCTCTACATCAGGCTTGTTCAACCTGCGGCCCTCGGGCCGCATGTGGCCCAGGTCAGCTCGTAATGCGGCCCAGTGCAATTTTTTATTTTTAAAGAAATTCCAAAGTTTAAAGTTACACTGCCGGTGCTTGCGGCCAGAATGTGGCCGGGGCATGTCACAACAGTAGAGGGGGAGAGAGTGAAGGAAGGAAGGAGTGGGAGGGGAGGGGAAAGGGGGACTGCATGACTGCATTGTGCCATCCCCCATAAAGCCAGTCGAAGCTGGCAGCCTCTGCTGTGTGAGATTGCAGCTGCCGGTAAGTGCGCTTGGAGCGGGGCTGTGGAGGATGGCTAGGGCTGCCCCCCCATGTGGCCCAAACCAAATGTATGTGCAGCCCAAACCAAATTTTCATCTTCTAATATGGCCCAGGGAAAGTGAAAGGTTGGACACATCCTTACTACTTTTTGTGGTCCCATGGGTCCATTTATTAAATTATCTCCCACCGATGGATGCCCTTAAGTTTCTCGCATTTCGTTCAAGTAGCAATTAAAAATAAGCTGTCTAGATTCCAATGCCTTTAAGAAAAATCTTTAATTAGATATCAGCAAATGCTGTAATGATAAATGCTGCTGGCCAGCAGAATTTGGCAAATTATAATTGAGGCAATGGGGGAAGCACCTCATTTTTAGCAAACCTCATCTGGGCTTTTTCCACACATAAAGCCAGTCGAAGCTGGCAGCCTCTGCTGTGTGAGATCGCAGCTGCCGGTAAGTGCGCTTGGAGCGGGGCTGTGGAGGATGGCTAGGGCTGCCCCCCCATGTGGCCCATGTGGTGCCTCGCTTAGCGATGTTAATTCGTGCAGAAAAAATCGATGCTAAGCAATATCGCTAAGCGAAAATAAAAACCCAAAGAAACGCATTAAAACACGATTAATGCATTCCTATGGGCTTAAAACTCACCTTTAAGCAAAGATCCTCCATAGCGCCACCATTTTCGGTGCCTCTAAAGTGAGGAATCCGTGCCTGAAAACGGCGGGCGGCCATTTTGTTTGCCTGGCGGCCATTTTGAAACCGCCGATCAGCTGGCTGAAAATGGGGGCTTCCCTGTGATCATTGAAAAGCGAAATTTCCCTATAGGGAGCATCGCAAAGCGATCGCTATACGGAGCGATCATTATGCGAGGCACCACTGTATTCAGTTCTCGATCCCCCATAACGTTAATTTGGCATGAGCAAGTGGATAAAATGGTAATTGATGTGATAGTATACACATTAGCTAGATATATACATGTGTATATCCTAACAGTTCCCATGTATGAAGAGATGGCAAACCAAAAGATTCCAGAACCATGAAGGATATTCAGTAACTGAAAACATACAACTGGTTAATTATTGCTGTGCAGGCATGCAACAGTAGATGTTGTGCAAGACCCCAGTTCAACATTCCATAGGCCAACTCAAAAAATAGGGATTCTTCAAACCAAAAAATACAACTTTTTCTTTTAATTTGGAAATAATCTAGGCATTCTGGACTGTAACAGTGATGTTGAAAATAGCCATTTGAGAAACCAAAAACTTCTGGCTTTCTTAGCTGCATGAACATTCCAAATATAAGCATTCTTTCCAGCTTGAAGGAGGAAGGAGAGCTGAAGTTCCAATCTTGCCAGTCAAGAGCAAATTAAGTGACTCTCAGGAAGACTAATTCCTTTCTGGGCAAATAAACATTTAAAAAAGTTTCTATTTGTGGTGTAAAATATATTTTGAAACTAGAGAATAAATATTCAGCAGTTAACTCATTTAAGTTGTGAAATTACTGTTTTTTGCTTTGTGGCCAGGAATGATTTGAAAACAAGATTTTCCTCATTTTCCTGTTAATAAGTTTACCCAGGTTACTCATGATTAAGGACCCAGCAGCAACCAAGGACACCTGCAGTGTGATGGGAGAACATTGAGGTGCAGGTTGGGGAGACAGACAGAAGGGAGGAAATACCTCATTTTCCCTGCCTTTCTCCTCAGCCAGGGCTTTGCTGCCTTGTGTGGACAGAGTCCATAGAGTCAACATAGCCACCTTCCCTGTCTTTTCTCTCAGACAAAATTCAGGGGGTGACTTCCTACTCTTTGTTTGTTTGTTTACAAAGTGGCACACTGAGATGGCAGTGCATCAACCTGGCATGTTTTAACAGTTTCACTGTGTTGGTTATGAAAATACTAAAAATAAAAGAAGATGAAAATAGAGGAGGGGTTTCCCTACCCTCTGTTACAATGCCTCAACCCACCTAGTACTTCTCAGGGTTGTCTCCTCAGTTACCATCCCCCTCAGTGTCATTTTGAAGGCTAAACAAACTATTTTGCATCTCAGTGAATAATGCCAAATAGATTGCATGCCCTAGTCCTGAGTCAGAACAGCTCTTAAAGGCAAAGGATGGATCATTTTAAGTAGAAACACAAGTGAATGAGTTCTTTTCTTTCATGTCAAAAAATGCCATCGGGGTTCCATATACCATAATTATATGCTAGAGTGGACAGGCTCCATATGACTCTAAATTCCAGCAATGCATTACCTGCTTTTTTTTGTTGCAGTAATGTTTCGCTGGATTGGTTGGTTAGCTAAAGTGGCACAGTTATATATTCTCTAGTTGAATAGATATAATCGGGTGGCACAGTTATGTATTCTCTAGTTGAATAGATATAATAGGGTGTAAGTTAATTTCATGATGAATTGTTAGTTAGTCAGCTAAATTGTTGAATTGTTTCAATTAACACCTAAATACAGTGGTGCCTCGCACAACGGGCGCCTCGTAGAGCGATGAATTCGCTTTACGAGGCCGTTTTTGCGATCGCAAAACAATGCCCGTATAGGCTGTGATTCACAGAGCGAAGGTCGGTAAGCTGCTCGCTTACCGACCTTCGCTTTGCGACCTGCCGATCAGCTGTCCGGCGGGTCCAAAATGGCCGCCGGAACAGCCGAAAGGGGCCATGGCGCAGCGTTTTCGCGCCCTTGGTAAGCAAGGGGAGCGCGCGAAAACACTGCGGAAGCCCCGAAATGGCTGCGCGCAACCATTTCGGGGCTTCCGGCAGCGTTTTCGCGCGCTCCCCTTGCTTACCAAGGGCGCGAAAACGCTGCGCCCCGGCCCCTTTCGGCTGTTCCGGCGGCCATTTTGGACCCGCCGGACAGCTGATGGCAGCCATTTTGGCACCCTCGTTGTACGAGGGGAGGGCGCGAAAATGGCTGCCGGCCCCTGGGAAACATCACAGAACGGTGAGTATTCTATGGCATTGGAACGCATTAAACACTGTTTAATGCGTTCCAATGCCTTTTGGTGTTCCGTAGTGCGATGTTTCCCACAGCGAAGGTTAATCCGGAACGGATTAACCTCGCTGTGCGTGGCACCACTGTAGTAGTTTGTGGAAGCCAGTTTAAAGATGATATAAAGCAACATGTGGTTTAAATCAATATCTTTTCAAATGGGTATTTTGTAAATTAGTGATAGACATCCATTAAACAAAGCAAATACACAAAGTGGAGACTTTAAATAAAATATTTTAAATAGTAGGACAAATAACATATTTTAAGTGTTTAGTGTTTTTCAATGTCTTCTGTGAGCAGCAGACTGCACCAGGTTCATCATGTATTGTAAAAATGTTTTATAGCTTTCACCTCGATATGATTCACACGGAGGACATTCATTGTCCTTTGTTGCATCTCCTGCAGCTCCTTTCTGCAATGAAAAATTTACAAAACTTGTAATTATTAGTCTAATTTAAAATTACTTATCAGTTCTAAAGATGGAAGAGGATTATGTCATAATCTAAGACTTACTCTAAATAGGTAACATAAGAATACAAAAAAGATTTTATAATCTGGTGACAGCATGTCAATCTCCCCCAGTAGCCTGCATAACAATATGTGCATTTTATCTCCTAGCTTAATGAAGGCTTCTATAAATAATTGAAAGCACTGAGAGTGGTCAATCGACTAGATAGGCGGGATATAAATTAAATAAATAAATAAATAAATTATGGAAGAGTCTTATATGTTTTTGTGGATTCTTGATCTTGGAATCTTAAAAAAAATCAGATCAGTCACTTCAGGCTGAAAGTGCAACCACGCAGCAGGAAACATGCAAGTAGATGTGCTGTGAAGTTGCACCCAAAATATTGGATTTCCCCCTTTTAATTCACTTCAGTCATCCATAGTGGAGTCAGCTGAGAGGGGAGGAAATCAACCTGTTTCACAGCTTGTTAACTGTTTGAATCCTCCCATCACCTCGTTCCTGGAGCTGCTTGTTTTCCTCTTCCCTTCCCTTCCTCTTTTCTTTTAAGGCTTGCTATCTTAGTGCTAAAGCTAAATGACTGAAGAGGAAAAAAGGTCAAGGAAGTGGAAGAGTGGCAGAAGGAAGTTTTCAGTTAGCCTTATTTTCAGTTTTTGAAGGTAGCTCTGCTCTGGCCATCCAGATTTGTAATAGAGCAGAGCTACCTTAAAACTTACTTTTTTTCTCTCTGACAATTCCTTGTTATTCCCCCTCCCTTCATTGCCTTAGTGCTAACTTAGCAAGCCTTCAAAAGAAAAAGAAAGAAAGAAACTGAATGGGAAGGAAAGATGAGAGCAGACACAGGCACCAGGTGTGGGGAGGATTGGAATATCACCTACTTTCACAATTATCCTTCCTTTCTAATTGCTGCTGTAGCTAACTAGAATGGCTTCAAACAGAATGGCTACAAACCTTTACACATCGATTTAAATGATCACACTTTCTGAACCAATGCAAATGCATTCAGTTCCAAAAAAGTAGGAGCTCCAGTGCTGGAGGAAAAAGTTATGGATTAGGGAGGAAAGCTCGGTTGATTCACATTTACTTTAATGTCATGTAGTCAATGAAAAATAATGTGAATCTAACCACTCCAATCTCAAAAGTATTTTCCCCATTATATATCAATGTAGCGGCACCAGGCACTTCTGTCCCTACCTTCCTGCATGTTTAGTGGGCTAACAAGAGCTACCATGACTTGTCCTAGGCCTTCAACCCCACTATAAAGTGCCAGACCAGTGAGTAAAGGGGATGGAAGGAGGGCTTCTAGAAGGAAACAGGATGTCTATTGCACCAAGTCAACAGCATAAGAGCAGGTTTAGCATAGTGACATCTAAGCAATATGAGTGGAATAATCTGTAGTTCCCTTTTTAAATTTCATTTTGCAGTTTTGCTGGGAAAACATTTTTACATGAACTCGTATTATATCCAGTAGGATGTTGTATCATTGATAGTAGTTCAAGTTGTAAAACAGTAACTTGAAGTGTGGCATGTTACTATTAGCATAAATTGCTACTATCCCAGAGGATTCAATATAATTATTTTCTGAATGAAGCCTAGTTGAAATATTCTATTTCACTGGTTGAATTGTCTCGAGTGGTATTCCAGTAACAAGGTGGAAATATAGATTAAATCATGGAAGCAGGTTATCAGGTTAAATGGATTCCTGTTTCACTGTGCTACTTGTTAGCATATGACAATTAATTCTGCATGTCTTAGCTTTTTTTAAAAAAAAATTAACCCTTTTCAGGTTGCTTACCCAACAAGCCTTGACATTTCTCTGGATATTTTGTATAGTATTAGTAATGTTTCTGTTGTCTTCATGTTCTTCTTGAATAATAATAATTTCCTTTGTGAAGCATTCCATGGCTGGCTTTGCACATTTCTCCTTAAACAAGAAGAATAATCTAGTGTTATATAGTACAGAAGCAGATGCAGTAACTGATTTGCACAGTAATAATAGCTATGTGCCATCAAGTTGATTCCGACTCGTGGTTATCTTCCCAGGTTTAATATGTGCAAATCAAGCACTCAGACATCCTTCTGGTGGCATTCTGAGTGCATCCAAGATCACATGGCATGTCACCCATCAGCCACACACATAAATCACTGGGTTAGATTACTACCAAGGTGGAACTTGAGAGACACATCTGCTACAGAAAACTATCAGATCAGAACTGAAAGTTATAGTGCTTGTGTATTCCCTGTTACACTTAAAATCTAAAGCAAGACCTAGCAACTGTTTTTAACTAGAAATATTCAACTGCATAAATAATCTACAGCAATTGAAGTCGCCTGCCTCCATAAAGTATCAACAACACAAGATTAGTTTTAATGCACAGGCTATGAGGCAACTGACACACTGGGATGTTGCTGTTTTACACATAAAGTCAGAAATAAGCCCTAAAACTGCCACAGTGATAGAAAATACATCTGTATTTAAAACATTTATCATAAATGGTCCTGTACTTATTCACTGATCTGTCACTCAGGATTCTGAAACACTCATTGTCATCATGTGCTAGCTGACAGCATTCACCAAAAGTAGAAACAGGATTTTCAAACTGGCACCTATTCACTGAATTCAAGCTGTGGTTATTGATCTTATCTGTTAGAAGTCTTTTGTTTTTCGTGTAATCTACATAATCTTGCAAAGTCCTGCACAGCCACATGTTTTCCTTTGTGCCATCCTTTTATATCATGCATTGTATCAAATCTTGAAAGCAAGACAGTAGAGAGGGGAGAGAAGTCCTTACAATGTAGTTTTGGAAAATCAAAAAGGACAAGGTGATAATGCACTACCCTTACCCTGTTTCCCTGAAAATAAGACAGAGTCTTATATTAATTTTTGCTCCAAAAATGCATTAGGGCTTATTTTCAGGGGATGTTTTATTCTATTTAATGTACCACAATCTACGTTTATTCAAATACAGTCATGTCATCTTATTCTGGTTGCTGCACAATGGTGGAAAGTGAGGTTTCATTTAACTGGGGCTTATTTTGGGGGTAGGGCTTATATTACGAGCATCCTGAAAAATAGTACTAGGGCTTATTTTCAGGTTAGGTCTTATTTTAGGGGAAACGGTAGTAGAAGGGCTGGTTGGGAATAGTCTTCAGATGGAAAAGCAGCAAAAATGTGGGGACATTACTTTTAAGGAAAGCAGTTTTTTGATAAATGCATTTAGATCTTTTTCTAGCCATTGAGAAAACAGTGCATATATTTGTGTATTTATAATATTGACATTTCAATGTATATGGAAATACAGCCAAGTCAAAGTGAAGCATATCGTTGTTACATTGTTGAAGTTGGAAAACTTATGTGAACACCTAACTTTACTATTAGTGAAATGTTAAAACACTGAAAATTTCACTGACTTTGGCCTCAAAGGTACATAACTAGTCATGACATAAGAATAACATCTCTTTCTACTTACCCAAGCATTCTTTGGTGTATATAATTTACCTTCATTGTCCTGTTTTTAAAAAAGTAAAATAGATACTGTTGTTTTGTTGAACATATAACAAAATCAATGGACAAGAAAAACAAATTATCCACTTACTGGCAATATAGTTCTGAGCATGTTGATGTCAAGCAGTATTGCTTGTAGGCAGCTCTGGCTGGTCACAGGTGTTCCTCCTGCTGTAGCTAAGATTAGTGCTATAAAACAGAGGCTTACTACTTTGTGCATGGTGACAAAAGTTCGAGTCTGTTTCCTTAACTTTTAAACTAGTTGGCGTGTATATATATATACTTTTTTTTCAAAAAATAAAAAAATGAAAAGGAAGCCGTGGCATGGCAAAGTTTTAACACCTTGTTCATATTCTGAGGGTTTTTTCCCCTTCCATTGATGACATTTTGGAATTTCTTTTTCAAAGGGATGTAGATAAAAGGCATTTTGGTTGCAGAAGCCTAAGCAGAGTTTTGGCATTCACTGTGTAAACTTTTTCCTCCGAAACATTTTCCCCACTTTGGTCAAGCTGATGCATCCACGTGTTAATCACTGTGGGTGGGTGTAGGTGGGGGAGGGGCCTCACTGAGCTTTGTACTTTCATTTGTGTACTACTGCCTGGTGCATTAACTTTCATTCCACAGAGATTTTTAATTAAGGATTTAATAGACTGAAGTTGAAAGTCTTGAGTCTAAATGTATGTGGAGTTTTTTGTTTGTTTAATTCAAAAACTTGGAGCATAATAACAGGAAGCAACATAACTTCCTATGCAAATATGTGTTTTTCCCCCTTTCATCTATAACTTCCACAGATAGTGAATTGATTTGAAATGCATGGTGCAGAGATGAGGGCTTTGCAATACTCCGCGTCTCTCCTTCTTTCTTTGAGTTATTGGTGGGAACAAAATGCAAGTTAAAGAAAAGAGCAAAACCAGACCTTCAACAAGCAGAGTGGCAAGTGCAGATTTCTGGATTGGTGCCCCCAGTGCACAGGCAAATTGTGTCACTGCTTGCAAGGCATCACACATTCCTAAAACAGGTTATATATGCATTTGTGTGTTTGCAATAAGTGCGTCATTTTCAGAGTGTCAATACTTCTTTATTTAAGTAAACAAAATGTTTTAACAACTACCAGAGGCAGTAAATAACCTGTACCTGCCTCAGTTCACTAGGACAACTAGATATGGGGTCTTGGTTCCTTTCAGATGCCTCCTCTCTTGAGACCTCAGCCACTGATTTTTAATTTATATATGTATTGTAAATCATACCTGAATAGTTATTGATCTTGCAGTTGCTGTTACCTTTCGGGGGTTTGTACAGTTCCAGTGGGATGCTGGTTGGTATGCACAAGAATAAAAACATTAGTGGGCATCATCCTAGGAAGAAATGATGGAACCATTTGGAGCCTATAGCCCTCTATATAGGTTCTTCTCCACATTTGGATAGCCAGGCCAGGTGACCCTACTTGGTTATATTAGTCCTGAAAATTGCATATTCTCCAGTTTGACAGAATAAGGAGTTGAGTTAATATGCATAATTGAGACCTGTGAAAGGGGAGTTGAGTGGGCTAGATGTAATAAAACTTTGCCTTCATGCTTGGTGCAGCACCAGTGCTGAGCAAAGGGTGGGATCAGAGAAGCTGCAGTAATCCCTAATAACTGTTGCCATTCTCACCAGGAAACAAGTACTTCTGAAAGTTAGATGTGAGGGTTTGTATTTAGCACTGGATCAGAAAGACAGAACAGGGATTTTGTGGGTGTATGTCTCACTCACTATATAACAGCTGCTCTGGCTGACCTGTTGTTAATGTGCTGTCAAGTCATAACCAACTTATAGTGACCCTAACGGTCTTCTAAGGTGAGATATTTAAGGATTGATTTTACCAGTTCCACTCCCCAGTGAGTTTCAGTGGCTGAGGGGGGATTCAAACCCTGGTCGCCAGAGTCTTAGTCCAACATTCTGTCCACAATACCACAATGGGTATATCCAGTACATCACACTACCAGGCTGATCTGTCAGAGGTTATATATGATGTGATGTTGGAGAATCCAGGGACAGTGACCCTAGGAATTCCAACATTCATGCTGTTATTTTCTTGGTTGTAGGTGGCTCAATACATCATGGCCATTGTGTCAAATTACCAGACTCTCTCAGAGTAGCACCCAGTGCATGTTTCAGGTAATACTTTTGATGGATGAATCACTTCCTGATGTAGTTTGGTGTGGTTGTGGCTTTTTTCTGTCTCTTTCAAAGAGGCAGTGGTGCACCCCTTCTAGAGGTTTTGGATCCTTTTTACCGTTACTGTTGCCCTGTTGCTATTCCTGTGCAAGGTGATGGAGACAGTGGAATTCACATTGCTCACTTGTTCTTGTATGAAGTGGATTCTATGGATAAATTCTGATATGGCCTCTGACCAAGTGTGCCAAAGCACCCACAAAACATACAGAATCCAGTATGAGCATGAGATAAAGTCCTTATTTAATACCAATCAACCCTCTATTCCCAAAATAACTAATCTGTTGTGAATTTTTTACTGTAGATGTTGCAGAAAGTAAAAGAGAGGTAAAGTTCAGGTAGCTTCAAAAACTTATTTCCAAAAGTTTAATACAGGCAGTCAAAAATTTGCAAATCAAATACATATTCAGAACATTTAGAGGCAAGGGCAATTCCAGGACAGGTCCCACAGAAAATAGAAAAGCCAACTACCCTAAACTACTTACATGAGGTAGCCATTCCAGAGCAGAGTTCAGAAAGTAAATCAAGTAGCAAGATAGCAGGTAAGTATGTCTTCACTCTTCCTCAGAGAAGGTAGGTTAAACTAAGCCTATTCCCATTTCATGTTTATACCCATCATCCACCTTTCAAGTGTAAGACACCAATTGGGTTCCATTTCACCCCCAAATCTTCCAGGGGCAAAAAAGTAACTCCTTCCCAAAACAAGTTTGCTCTCACGCCCTCCCTGCTAACCAGTTCTCTCTTAGGGCTCAGTTCCACTGACAATAAAAACCACTGGGGTATTGGGTGCTGCTAATAAAAAAATAAAATTTGACGTGCACCCACGAAGTAGTTTGCCAGGGGAGTGTGTTTTTCTGCTTCTCCACAAGAGGTCCATTTGTTTTGAGACGAGTATAGATCAGTTAATTGGAATCGATTCTGCATATGTTAATGCTCCTATCTTTTTTTTACCAAATAGCAGGAATTTAAAAAAAACACTGCAGTCTGCTTGCTGAAAAAGTGAGCACTGCTCACTTCCACCCCGGGGGGTGGAAGACGACTGGGAAAGGTCAAAACCGCCACCTTCCCTTCCCAGCCATCTTCCACCCACCTCCACGGGCCTAGCAGACCAAAATCACCACACACACACCCTGTAGACCTCCAGGAGCTTACCTGGCCTTTCTCCGCAGCGTTTTCCTAACTGTTGGGGTCAAAGAACTACCAAGAAGCAGCCTCTTTCACCACCTACAGTTAGAATTTAAATTGCACCCTTTTTAAAAACCATATTAACTCCATAAGAAGCACACACCTCCCCCCCCCCACTTTTTTGGAGGAAAAAGTGCATCTTATAGAGCAAAAAATACGGTATATTTGGTATACTTCCACAGGTTTTCATAGATGTGCATTTCCCCCTTAACTCTCCTCTTAGATTGGCTTTCATATTCTTCTGTATGGTGTAGATTTCCTCTGTTCCATTGCCATTTATAAAATCAAGAAGAATAGAGTAGCTTTGCAGTAGATGCAGATGCTGAATCTTTACCTGTATTTCAACCCCTATTAACTCTGATAAGGATTCCATTTAAGTCATGCTCATAACATGAGGCCCCTTCATCAATTGCTAACTTGTTGTGGTGAAGGGGCTTGAGTAATTCAGAGAAGCAATGGGCTATGCCATGCAGGGACACCCAAGATGGACAGGTCATTAACTGCAGAGCTAATGAAGTGGTTGGGCCAAAGCCGAAAGGATGCTCAGCTGCGAACGCACCTGGAAATGAAAGGAAAGTTCAATGCTGCAAAGAAAAACAATGAACGGGAACCTGGAATGTAAGATCCATGAACCTTGGTAAGCTGGATGTGGTCAAATGGGAAATGGCAAGAATAAACATTGACATCCTGGGCATCAGTGAACTAAAATGGAGGGGAATGGGCAAATTGAATTTGGACGATTATCGTATCTACTACTGTGGGCAAGAACCCTGTAGAAGAAATGGAGTAGCCCTCATAGTGAACAAAAGAGTAGGAAAAGCTGTACTGAGATACAATCTCAAGAATGATTTCAATACGAATCCAAGGCAGATCATTCAACATCACAATGTTGCCTTAGATATTTTCTCGGGAAAAAATCAAGTTATATATAACCTTTTTTGGTTTTGTTTCAGGATAACAGTACCACTTTTACTATGGAGGAAACTCCCTTTTCTAAGGTTATAGGTAAATGAATCATAGCTTTTGCCTAAGATACTTTTTAGTCACCTTAAGCTTACTATGGAAGGACCTGGAGAAAAAAGGTTTACTAGCAACTGAAAAGATATCTACTTTGAATAAAGGACTAGCATGCTTATTAGATGAAAACTACTTTTATAATCTTATTCCACTATTGGTATGAATTCTAGTAAAATACATTTGCTCAGTTCTCGGTTGTAGTCCAGGGATAGCATCCTGAACACTTGCATGTTTTATTTATTTAAGACGTTTTACCCCACCTTTCTCCTTAAAAAGGACCCAAGGAGGCTGACATCATTAAAAGACATTTAAAGCTAAAAACAGTAAATATACACATGCTAAAAATAATCAAGCAGATACCACACTAAAAACAGTAAACAAAAGCAATGCCAAAAACTCATTTGAAGCAGTGAAGCACAACAATCTTTAAACACGCCTCTCAGGCAGCCAGTCACTAAGGGAAAGCTTGCCTGAAGAGAAAGGTCTTCACCTGCTTGCCAAAGGACAGCAGAGATGCAGCTAGCCTGACCTGTGGGAGGAAGTTTCAAAGTCTGGGAGCAGCAACAGAGAAGGCTTTCTCCCATGTTCCCACCAAATGCACCTAACAAACCTATTCAAATCAGGGGGAAGTGAAACCAATGTGGAAGATATAGCAGGAGTCTCCTTACCAACTCTCCTCAGACTGAAGAAGCTACTTGGATGAGTAGTGAAAGGTTTCAATCAAGAAGAAAGACTTGTGTTGCATGATTTCGGTACAGTTTAGTTGTAGTTTACTATTTGATGCTTTTGTAGTACCTCGGGGCCGGTACATGTAAAGCAGATTGCTGTATCTTAGACAGGACTGCACCATGACCTGCCTGTCTTGGGTGTCCCTGCACGGCATAGCCCATAGCTTCTCTGAGTTACTCAAGCCCCTTCGCCATGACAAGGCAGCAATCCATGAAGGGGAGACAGGAAGTTAGTAGTGCATAAATGTCAATGGCCAGGCTGTTCTTTCTTTGATAGTCTTAATTATCACAAAATAGAATCTCACATATGGAATTTCCTCAAAGGCTTTGCTAAATAAATTCATTTTTATTACTTTTTATTTTTATTATTACTACTTTTTTATTATCTTTTTGCATATTCTGTAGTTACTCTGTTCACATATGAAAAGTCGACTGTGTCAGAAGGACTGGGCCTTTACTGATCAAGGAGCACAGAGTGAAGCACAGCCTCCAACAGCTGCTTCCCAGACCAACAGTTTTCTGTCCCATTCTCTGCCTTTTCTGACAGGACAAAGGTTTAGAAAAAGGTGTGGGACCTCTTAAGAAGACCTTTTAGCCGCAGTTTGCCTTTCACTGATATACTCAGGTACCTCCTTCACAGAAATCCGGCCACATCTACAGATTTCCTTAATTAATCTCATAGTGACTTTGTGAGGTACAATTGATGGAAACACATCACTCAAAGAGTCTTGTGACTAAGGAAGCAACAGAAGGAAGGATTTCAGTAAGGATAGAAGTCCTATCCACTATACTGTATTGTTGTGTTCAACAGTAAAGAAATGATTGGATAAAACAACAGCTCCCTATGGGTCCTAAGGGGTTTTTTGGACTATACCTTCCGGAATCTCTCTCACCATTGGGCTTTTTAACTCTGTTCTTGAACTCCTTCAAATCCAAACACCCAAGCTTGGGAATAAACAGGACTGAATGGTCATAGAATTTTTTTTTTAAGCTTTGGGTTAGTAAATTTCATTTTCTAAAGAAATGCAGGTGAATGTTTGAAACATACCTGTTTTTCCTGTTCTCAATAATAATTCTATAAATAATCAGAACACCTTCTTGTGGCTTACCAGTATTTTATCTTTAGTGCCGTTTATGATACATAAGCAAGATGGAACATGGGGATTCCCCAGAACAGTATTTTTCTGATAGTGGCAGCTAAGGGAGTTTCCTCGTACTCTCTCACGGTTGTGCTGTTAACTTCTCTTTGAGACAAAGTTACCTTCCAGAAGCTTAGTCAAATCGGAAATTGGAGAATTATATTTAAATAAACTTCTAATGATATCTTAAGTATGTGGGCAGACTTCCTTTTATGTGTTTGGGTGTATTGAATCCAAAGGTACTGCATGCCATCTAAAGTTCAATACCTTTTCCCTTGAAATCGCTGATGAACAAAATGGCAGCACATTAGCACTGAATTAAATATAAAAGCAGTCGCTAGAATGGTAAAAATGAATTCGTACTTTATGAATTCATACCTCGCCTCTGGAATAACCTACCCCCTGATATTCGCGCGGCTCCCTCGCTGGGTATTTTTAAAAATCAACTAAAAACACTGATGTTTCGGCAGGCCTTCCCTCAGCCAATTCCTGATTTCGCCTCTCTTTCCTCTTCCTAGTGTCTGTCCCATCTTGTCGAAAGTCTTTCCCCTTACATAAAATTGTTTTTAATTACATTGTTGTATTTTTGTT